>NC_091070.1:18680000-19280000 GCF_032405125.1 Capricornis sumatraensis | reverse complement strand
CTACAGGAGTGCTGTGCAGTGATGTCTTCTACCTAGAACTGTGTTTGTGGTCAGCTTTGAATTAAACTATTTGACCATATCTACCAACTAGAGTGCCAGGTAATGAATGAGGAAAATGAAGTGTGAGTTATTTTTTTCCACTGTACGATGGGGCTTCTGTTTTGTTTTCCTCTTGTTCTTCAGTTCTGTGGTAAACCCATGGGAAGTAAGAGGTTCTATCCAGGGTATTTGACTTCAAATCATTTCATCTCTTTTGTTCTCTCTTTCATCTATTCCACTGAGTTTCTATAATATACTCAAGGGCAATATTAACAGCAGAGCAGAATTCTGCTATGAAATTTGAGTGACATGAATTCTTTATCAAAATTTCAAGAATCAAAACTTTGACTACAGTCTAGCCCATAACTGGCCCTTGCATGCACTTGATGTTGTAAACAGACATTAACTGGCGTAAAATGCCGAATGAGTGCAGTAGAAAGGGGAGAATGTTATGTGGGGAAGAAGAAGTGATTGCTCTTCTGTTACTCATTGGAACATTCTGTTACTCATTGGACGGAAGGACTGGATTTATTTCAACTTGTTATTTAGGTAAATATCATTGATGGACTTCCTGGAGTGTGAAAGGGGTAGATGCTGTTCTGCCTCCATTCCCTGCAGTGTTGCCTGGAAGGATGCTGCAGAATAGACATAAGGCTGAATTACTCTGCAAAATGAAGTCGAAGAATTTAATGAGTTCTGGGGAGTGGAGAGAAGAGGGATGACTTATGATGAGAATGTGGGTCTGGGTGACATGATGTCTGGAGCAGTGGACAGAAAGCTCAGCCAGGAGGTGGTCCCTCATGCAGGGGACAGGACAGCAAGGAACAGTAATGCCTAATATTATTAATATAATACTGAGCTTTGCTATTCTGTAACTTCTGTTCACTATAGTCCCCCCACAAAAGCCTAGTGTACTTACCAGGGATTTGTTTCTTGGTAAGTAAAAACTCCAGTGGATTTTTATGCTAGAGTTCGTTTGAGGTGGCACAAGAGAATGATGACAAGAGGTGAAATGCAAGTGAAATTTAATGGGACCCACAAATCAAAGTCAAGAGATGGCAGAGACTATAAACCCACCAGGAATCCACAGAATTTCAAAGAGGGCACTGGACCCCTGCAAGTATGTGAGACTGGTGAGGGTTTTGTTTGAGCCATTAAAAATAAATGCTTGAATAGTAATGACCAGAAAGCTGGAGATCTTGGGGGAAACCCAGGCGAGAGATTTGGGTTTAAACAAAACTGCAACTGTAGAAGCTTTGCAATCCCTCCCGTGAACCTAGGGGAAGAAATTGTTTCTGCTAAAGTACTTTTTGAGACATGGGCGATTACTCTTTTCCGGGGGAGAAACAGGAGGAAGGAACTTCCCTCGTGGCTCAGACAGTAAGGAATCTGCCTGCAGTGCGAAAGACCCAAGTTTGGTCCCTGGGTCAGGAAGATCCCCTGGATGAGGAAATGGCTACCCACTCCAGTATTCTTGCCAGGGAAGTCCCACTGGTAGGCTCCTCTGTCCATGGGATCACAAAGAGACAGACACAACTGAACAACTATCATTACTACCACTAGCAGAAGGAAGAGGTGCAAAGCAGAAGGTAAATAAAATGAAAATATTCCGTGTGTTAGTAATTGGTCACCTAAGAAGGTTTTAGGAAAGAAAAGAAAAAAAGACCTGTTCTAACCAGCAAGCTGATTGATCACACCTGCCCTTCTCTATGCCTCCTTGCCTGCCTTTTCATTTGGAGCATTTTGTATTATTTTATGCAAAGAGATTTGAGAGGGAAGGCGTTATCTGTCTCTGGGCACAGAGTTTTAGAACGGTACTTCTCTGGGGTCATAAAAAGAAAACTAAGTCTTTGATTTGCAGGTGGTTATTTTGCTCCTTGTATTAAGTGAAACAGATGGAATATTTCATCCTGCGTCTCTCTGGATGTTCCCTGCAGCCTCAGGTGTGAGCAGCCCCCCCGAAGGGAGGGTGCAGAAAAGGAGAGAGGAAGGAGAGAATGGGACCTGGAATTCATTGCTGGAGACCTTCTCTGTGTCAGACACTTGGAGTGATCAGCTCCTCAAATCTGCAACACAACCATTGCACAGAGGAATGATATTCCATTTTACAGATGAGGAGACCAAACCTCAGTTCAGTTTGACTCTGCAGGTAGCTCACAGTTACCAAGTGGCATGGTGCAGTTATGGCATTGAAACCCAGGGCTCTTTGATCAGAAGTGGGGCATTTCATGACTTAACCCTCCCTCCCTCCATTCCTTCTTCATCCCTTTTCCTCCTCCCTTCCACCTCCCTTCTTTCCTCCTTTCGTTGTCTTGAGACAAATAGTGATACCTCTTAAGCAGTAGAGGTACATTTTGAATAAGTAATGACTTCAATTTGTAATCATCTTTTATTCCAGAATTTTAACAAAGGCAGCATGTTTGAAGTTATTTTCCAACAGCCCTGATGAGGTGGTGTATGGCTGTGACTATTATTTATTTTCTACTGGTAAAGACAACATGTGTGTGTGTGTGTGTCAGTCACTCAGTTGTGCCCGACTCTCTGTGACCCCATGGACTGCAACCCACCAGGCACCTCTGTCCATGGGATTCTCCAGGCAAGGACACTGGAGTGGGTTGCCATTTCCTTCTCCAAAAGACAACGTAAATACAAGGTATACTTGCATATGTCTAAAGAGGACAGGCCTGGAGGAGGGCGTGGCAGCCCACTCCAGTATTCTTATCTGGAGAACCCCATGGACAGAGGAGCCTGGTGGGCTACAGTCCTTAGGGTCACAAAGAGTGAGACACGACTAAAGCAACTTAGCACATAGCAAAGAGCACAGGGTGTGAGCAGCCAGCTAGGGCTGGGGTGGAACCAGGAAGGTAAGATCTCCTAGGTCCATGAGTTCTGTTAAGGGGCACCTACTTCGGTGATAGTGTTAGTCACTCAGTCGTGTCTGACTCTTTGCAACCCCATGGACTGTAGCCCACCAGGCTCCTGTGTCCATGGGATTCTCCAGGCAAGAACAGTGGAGTGGGTTGCCATGCCCTTCTCTAGGGGATCTTCCTGACCCAGAGACTGAATCCGGGTCTCCTGCATTGCAGGCAGACTCTTTCCCATCTGAGCCACCAGGGAAACCCAGTTCATACTTTGTGAGTTCTGACAAGGAGCCAGGAACATGCTAGGGAGAAGCCAGGGCACTCGCCTTGCGTTGCCCACTGAGCCAAGAACATGAGTCAGGCTCAGGTGAGGAAGAATCACATTACACGTATGTGCTCAACCTGGAGATGCGAGGACGGCGTTTGAAGGACATCGACTTAATGGGTAGATTGACTCGTGGAGAAGAGAGTGTGAGGAGGAGGGAAGCAGTTCGGAGGTTGCCTCACCGCGGGGACTCATGTAGTTTTTTTTCAGTCTGGCCTCACCTGTGGTGAGCAGGATGGTCTCCTAGCACCTCAGCTGCAAGTGGTTCTGCTTTACAGCCAGTAGCCTTCCGGGCACTCATGATTTAAGAGTGTTGCCGGGTATCCTTTGGGCCCTGCTTTCATTTGTTGTGGTCTCATGGTTTGTTCTGGCACAGTGTCCTGCATGGGTTTTTCCAGCTTTCTTAGTGCATGGGCATCTTTCCACCCAGGCAGCATGTTTACAAATGCCAGCCCTTCGTTTTCTGAAAATACCGCTGAAAAGAACAACCGCACCGGGCTGAGCCGTGTGTTGGAGGCCAGGCTGCCAGCCACCACCGGCATGGGCTCTTCCTGGTGGCCGGTCTGCTTGGAATCACTCCTCATTTTGCCTCAGTCTCTGGGACTCTACAACCCCGAAATGGGCCTGTCGACTGTTGACGTGCTGTTATGTTGGAAGATAAAACCCTTTCTGGCAGTTTCTGCTATGCTTAGTGTAATAAGGCCCTGATGTAAATTTGTCAAACATTCTACAAAACCGCTTTGTATAAACTCCATATATAATAGTGAATGTATCCAAACTCTTTAGAGAGCATATTTGAAGGGATCCGGGTTAATCAACAGTAACTAATCTGAATGTTTTAAGATTTGTGTTTTCTCTGCAAGTCCCTTCAAACCACTCCTCCATCTAGCCTCTGTTTTGAAAGATAGTCAGACCCCACCATACCTCACTGGTTTTTAACTGATGGTCAGATGACTTCCTCCCGTTACCTTCCTGCTGTGAAAATCTCCACTTCTGTTGTCGTTTGCTCTGTCTCTTACAATATTTCTTACTTTCAGAGACGTGTAGGTGAGTGGAATTCAAGGTCTTCCAGTTATTTGTCATACTTGTAAGCTCTTTTCTCTGTATATGTATTTTCTCAATGTTACTCCTGCATACAGATTATTAAATGTATACGGAAGAGAGAAAGCAGGGAATTAAGCCTTTTCACACACTCAGGGGTTGACCAATTCGGGGATTGTCTGAGTGGGGAAGATTTCACTATATGGTGGCACTAACCAGGAAAGGGCGTTATGGCAGCCTGTCTGTGACAGACTTCAGAAATAGACCAAACATGGCAGGAGGCTTGAGAAATCTAAGGAAGCATAGAAGCCGTTCTTAAGGTTTGAGGTCAAAAATGATTGGTAGCTATGAGTCCATCTCACAATTTGAAAATGCTATCAGGGAAAAAAATGCACTGTTCTATAGACCTGTAAATTTTATTTTTGTTTTTATTTCCATTATTCTGGGAGATGGATCGAGAGAGATGTTGCTGTCGTTTATGTCAGAGAGTGTTCTGCTTATGTTTTCCCCTAGGAGTTTTAGTATCTGTTCTCACATTTAGATCTTTCATCTGTTTTGAGCTTACTTTTCTGTATGGAGTTAAAGAATGATCTAATTTCATTTTTTTACATGTGGCTGTCCAGTTTTCCCAGCACCATTTGTCAAAGAGACTTAGACCTGTGAATCTCAGCCGATATCACACAGATGGTGGGCGCAGCAGCCATCCCCCAGACCCCCAACATTCTGTTTTCTTCTTTGTCATGGGTTCTCAATTTATTGTGATGTTTTTTCCTACCTAATTTTTGGTGGCAATATTAGAGGTAGTTGGGCTGATTTAATCTGCTTCATTCATTTGTTTATCAAATCATTTTGTGTGGGTTTTTGCCAGGTGGTATTTCAAATATTGGGCACAGCTCTAGATACAGTAATTTAACTTCTTTCAATTCCTTACCAGCCCCCTGGCCCATTTCAAATGAATAAGTCATTTTTGAAGGGAGAATTTGTTTTAAAGGGAGAATGTTTGTAGTTTCTACTACTTGTTCTTTGAGGGGAAGTTTGGAGGTGCAAGGAGGGGTTAAAAGCACTGTCTGATAAAGCAAGAGGTGAATCCTAGCATCTCCTCCCCAGCTCAGCTTGAGTTTCTTAATACCGCACACCCAGTCCCCACCCCACCAGAGTTCCTACCTGTGAGATGACAAGGCTAGACCCTTGAGGGCCCCTTTCTTGCAAAGTTAGTGCATCAGACCTAGTGGACTCATGTTTTATTGGCTTAACAATCTGATCCTGGTTAGAAACACAGCATTAATGTTCTAAAAATCCGAGTATTTTCTTGGACACACATTGTTTCTTGTAACAAAATGGTCTCAAATCTATTGTACATTTAAGCTAGATTTTTTTTAATTTATGAAAATGAAACATGAACACAGCAACAAAGCTAAAATAATACAAAAAGTTACACAAGCACAGTGCACTCTTCCTTTTCTCCCTCTGAATCTTGGTCTCTTTCTCTCAAGGTACTACCTCTTGAGATTTTCTTATTCTAAACATTTTCTATACATGCACACCATTGCATGTGTATATATTAATATGTATGTATACATGCATTTTTATACATTTCAACCAGAACATATTTGCTAACTTTGTTAGCTATGTATTTATAACAAAGCACCACAAGCACAGATGCAGATCACACATACTTGTGATCTGACAGTATCTGTCCGTCAGGAATCTGGGCATGTCTTAGCTGAGTCCTCTGCTTCAGGAGGGTCTCATGAGGCCCTCATCAAAGCATTGTCCAGGACCAAGGTCATGTCTAAAAGCTTGCCTGGGGATGAGCCACATTTAAACTCATTTACATAGTTGTTAGCAGGATGTAGCTCCCTTTGGACTGTTGGACTGAAGTCCCTCAAGTCCTAGCTGGCTGTGGGCCAGAGACCACCCTGATTCTTCACCAAATGGTCCTCCCCATCATGGCAACTTGGCTCATCAAAGGCAGCAAGGAAGGGAGTCTGCTAGCACGACAGGAGTTACAATTTGATGTAGTGTAGTCACAGAAGTGACAGCCCATCACCTTTGTCATATTCTGTTGGTTAGGAGCAAGTCATAGATCCTGTCTACACTTGGGGAGGGCATTACATGAGCGTATGAATACCAAGAGGTGGGATTATTGAGGGCCATCCTAGACTCTGTCTTCTGTGCTGTCTGAACACTGAACGGTAATTTTGTATTAATTATATCTGTCCTTCTACATAATGGTACTCTGCGGAGGAGAATTCACTGACTGTCAGATGATTCCTCTAATTTCCTCTATTCATCTTTCCCCTCCATCCAAACTAACAAAACTTTAGGGCATATCAGCAGTAGAGCAGAACCCTTATTCCAGAAATTTCATTAATAGTCAATAGAAATAAGGACCATTTGCTTATTGTGGGTAAACTAAACATCATCACAAGAAAGAGTGGGTTCAGTTCAGTCCAGTTCAGTCGTTCAGTCATGTCCAACACTTTGCAACCCCATGAATTGCAGCACGCCAGGCCTCCCTGTCCATCACCAACTCCTGGAGTTCACTCAGACTCATGTCCATCGAGTCGGTGATGCCATCCAGCCATCTCATCCTCTGTCATCCCCTTTTCCTCCTGCCCCCAATCCCTCCCAGCATCAGAGTCTTTTCCAATGAGTCAACTCTTCTCATGAGGTGGCCAAAGTACTGGAGTTTCAGCTTTAGCATCAGTCCTTCCAAAGAACACCCAGGACTGATCTCCTTTAGAATGGACTGGTTGAATCTCCTTGCAGTCCAAGGGACTCTCAGGAGTCTTCTCCAACACCACAGTTCAAAAGCATCAATTCTTCGGTGCTCAGCTTTCTTCACAGTCCAACTCTCACATCCATACATGACCACAGGAAAAACCATAGCCTTGACTAGACGGACCTTTGTTGGCAAAGTAATGTCTCTGCTTTTGAATATACTATATAGGTTGGTCATAACTTTTTTTCCAAGGAGTAAGCATCTTTTAATTTCATGGCTGCAGTCACCATCTGCAGTGGGTTAGAATATGCAAGATACAGTTCAGTTCAATTCAGTTGCTCAGTCGTGTCCGACTCTTTGCGACCCCATGAATCACAAAATACAGTAGCTAATGTTAAATAGTTAGGGGTGATGGTTAGAATAATGAACAGCCTATATAGCAGGAATTCCCAGGTGGCACTAATGGTAAAGAATCCACTTGCCAATGCAGGAGATGTAAGAGATGTGGGTTTGATCCCTGGGTTGGGAAAATCACCTGGAATAGGAAGTGGCACCCCCTATAGTATTCTTGGTTGGAAAATTCCATAGACAGGAGTCTGGCAGGCTACAGTCCATGGAGTTGCAAAGAGTCAGACATGACTGAGCACAACACGTACAGCACGGATATTGATCAGTGGCTCTGGCCTCTGGAGCAGCTGCCTGGAAGATCCTGGCTGTGCCTAGTGTTAACCCATCAGTTGCTGGATAGTAGGGAGATTTTTAGGGGAGATTCTAGGGAAGGGGTCTGAGTGGCAGTAATAGAGGACTCTGAGAGAGCCCAGGACAATTACTATTAAAGACATAATTTAATAACTTAATAATCAGTATAGCAAAACCAGCACATAGAGCTTGAATATCACTTGTCTTGTTAATAGCCAACCCTTATTGAGATCTTTAACCATATACAATATTGGTGATGTATAGAAAGGGAATGCAGCCAGTTTTGCCTGTGCCAGTATCTAAGCCCTGTTAGAGGGTCTAGCAGTGATGTGATCTACAGTTTTCTGTATACAAAGAGCCAGTAGTAGATGGGACAGTTTCTTCATTCAGCAGATGGCAGAGTTGGGGAGAGCCAGCTCCAACCTGAATCCTTCTCCCCTTCTTTTTGCACCCCTGCCCTCCTTCACTGTGCAGTGCCCAGCACACATGGATGGCACCCAGGATACATGTTGAAGCTCCACCCACACCCTCTTCAAACAGCTATTCTGTGGTTCCCCTCAGACCTCAGATAATAAGGTCTGGAGAGGTGGTCCTGGGAGTGGACCACGGATCCTATGAGGGATTCCAGGGCCTGTGACCCAGAGCCTGGTCTGAGGCTTGCTGCCAGACCCAGTCCCCAACATGTGACCATGGAGTGCTGGCTGACACGTGCTATACATGGAAACACACACTGGACTGATCATGAAAAGTGAAGAATGTAAAATATCTCTTTAATATCACTATATTGGTTACATGTTGAAATGATATTTTGCATATATTGGGATAAATATATTATTAATTAATAATTATAAATTATATCAAGTATTATTTAATAATTTTGCCCATTTCTTTTTTAATATACTAAGTAGCTTTTAAAAATATATTTATTTTTATTTGTTTGGTTGCATTAGGTCTTAGTTGCAGCATGCGGGATCTTCATTGTGTCATGCAAATCTTTTGTTGTGGCCCATGGATCCTCTTAGTTGCAGCATAAGGGCTCCAGAGGGCGTGGGCTTCAGTAGTTTTTGCTGCACTGGCTTAGTTGCTCCACAGCACGTGGGATGTTAGTTCCTTGACCAGGGATCGAACCCGCCTCCCCCACATGGCAGGGTGGATTCTTAACCACTGGACCACCGGGGAAGTCACTTCCTGTTTCTTTTTTATTTTCTGGTGTGGCTACTTACAATTTAAAAATTGTGTATGTAGCTCGCATTGTGACTCCCTTAACATTTCTCTCGGGCAGTGCTGATCTACAAGGAGGACATAGAAGTCTACTAGGGCCCAAGCTCTTTGGAACCTTGGGTTCCTTGTCCTGAAAGGAGAAAGGGTCAGAGTAGAGATCTGTAGAGCATGGGGCCCTGCGCAGGGGCCCCTCTTGCCCAAAGATGGTTTGGTTTTAAGATCATGTTCATAGTTAATTTGCTTCTCTACCCTCTCACGGCTAAATGATCGCCAGATCTTGCTCCGCTTTTCTCACAGGAGATTTTACTGTGAGATTTCACAGTAAATTTCTCACAGGAGACTTCACAGGCAACAAATAGGCTTCCCATCCCCCACTGCTACATCACAGTTACTTTTGAATCAGTAGCACCAGCACAGGATGTAAAATTGGTATACATTAACCATTATCTTTTGAGAAGCTGTTATTCTTTGCATAAAGTGGAATCCAATCACTAAGCAAAATTTTTGTAGGTTCTGAGCCTCTTCCCTCCCTCTCCCTTTAGTTTGAAGAACACATTAATCTTTCTGAATTGATTCTTCTGGTAGGGTGATGACATAAGGGTCAGGAATACCTTTTTGGGATTCACGGGGTGAACATCCTGCTGTATGTTTTAACATCATACAATATATATAGTAGGACTTCCCAAAGTGTCTGCCTACAATGTGGGAGACCTGGGTTCGATCCCTGGGTCAGGAAGCTCACCTGGAGAAGGAAATGACAACCCACGCCAGTATTCTTGCCTAGAAAATCCCATGGAGAGAGGAGCCTGGTAGCTAGTCACAGTCCATGGGGTTGCAAAGAGTTGGACATGACTGAGCGACTTCACTTTCACTTTCAATACATATATTTTCTAAGAAGAAAATCTACTTATCAAATCTCTAGAGAAGAAAACTTTAGACAGTCCCTTATGACTTACTTAAGAAATTCACGGATATGGTAAATTGCTTTATGACAGCTTTAAGAATTTACAGTGAATGTTTTAGATTTGAGACTTTAGTGTTTCAGCAGAAATAATGATTTATTTAGGGGGCTTGTGCCTTTTTCTCCTGAACAAATCTGATTTGAGCTTGCAAATAGAAAGGATGAATGATCTAGATGTTTGAAATCTCTTTAGTTTATTGCTGCTTTTCTTACTGTGGCAGATAGTGGCTAACTGTTAATAACACTGTTTTTCCTCCTGAACACAGAGCTGATTTACATTACCCAAGCTCCCTTGCAGTTAGGTATGGCCATGTGACTGAGACTGGCCAATGAGGTGTTGATAGAAGGAATAAATTCCTGCCTGCACTATCATTTACTCTTTCTCTTTTTCTTCCTCTGTTTGCAGACACAGAGTATCCAGGTGAGAGATTGAGAATGTGCATTTTAATAAGGTCCCCAGGTGATACCTATGCACAGTCACATTTGAAAAACACTGTCCTAGGAGATGACAGAGCCACCAGCTGGAAGGAACATGGGTTCCTGCCTTGTGGCTTAGAGGAGGGCCACCCAGGAGAGTTGCCCCTGGGAAGAGCCATCTTAGATTGGTATATGTACTAGAAACCACCCTTTATTAGTATTAAACCACTGAGATTTGAGGGTTGTTTGTATTTGCAGAACTCTGTGCACCTCTAATATATCCCCTTCTTACAAATAGCCTACCAGAATGATCTTATTACACCTCATTATCCAAATTATTTAATATAAAAGATCAAGATAGACCTTAAAAAGTGACATGAGCGAAACCCTTGTGGAGAAGTTTTAGAAATCACCAAAGTTACAAGACACTGGAAATTTGCATTTTCCCTGTATATATATATTTGTAAATTTTCCTCTCTATCCCTTCTTTCCATCTTTTTTTTTTCCCCAACTGCCTCCTTCACTTCCCAGTAGCACCAAAGTTAATGGGTTAAGATTGCCTTTGCTTCCATGAATGGGTGAGGAAGCCACTCTTTTGCAAAATCCCCATGGAAGCTGAAAGATAAGAAAATGCAGGTGTAAGAATATAAATTTTCATTTCTCTTAATTACATTGTCTTATTTTCCCTTGATTATCTTTAATTTCTTTAGGCCAACATTGATTTATTTAACTTAATTGTAGAACTTAAAATGATAAAATGTATCTTTCTTTAAAGGTACAATTATTTATATATTCATCTATTTATTCATTCATTCCTAGTACAGAGAATAGTCAATCAAGAATAATCTCTTCTGCCTATGACAGGTAGACAAAGGCTCCCAGAGATCGGTCTGTAAGTGTTCATTAGAGATTTACTATTTTTTTTTCCCTATAGATCTGGAGATGCGAAATATCCACGAGATGGATGAGTTTATTGGATGTATATGTGAATAGCTGTCATTGGATTATGCAGAGTCAATCTTTTAAAGCTTCATCAGAATTTTTTGTATTTATACATTTTAAGAAATCCAGGCAATTTTTGCTTATTGGCTTACATTATTCCGAGAACTAAATTATTAAAATACCAGCATGTCTAAGCCTCATTATTTTTCTTAGACACATATATTATGCACATACATGTGTATGATACACACACACACACATTTCCATGCCTACCCATACACATGTGCTGAAGAAAAAGGAAGCTGAAAGAATTTGTGCATACACATGGACAGCCGTGCATTTGCACACATGCATGAACACACAAATTCCTTCAGCTTCTTTATTTTCAGCCAATTATTGTAGAGAGGGATGACAGCTGTTGTAAAAATTCAAGCAGAAAAATGTAATATACAGGAACCGCTAGCCTAGTGGTAGAGAAAAGAAGATTCTTTGAGGCTTTCTGTAGTTGGTCTACACTAATAATAGATCGTGTTTCCCAACACCGGGGGATGAGGGGTGCATCATCGTGTTAGGGAGATTAGGCACCATTGTGATAGAGGTTTTTATCCCATTTGAACTTTCCTTCACCTCTTACTAAAATATCTTGGGGGTGATATATGGAGGTATATGGAGATTTTGTTTTTATGGGTGAGATGTCTCTTTCAGAAACAAGAGGAGAAGGAAACTTGTGTCCTCTTTTTTATGATAAGGCTTCATAGCCTAATAGTGCATCTTGGCTTCATTGTTTTTATGTTTAGCGGCAGAGAAAGGGAAATTGTAAATAGTACCCACATAACGTGAGTTCATGTAACCTGAGTTTTTATCAAAAATTGAATTATTAACAGTGCTATATGGGCATTTCTCATTTAATCCTTAAACAACCAGCTTATGAGGTGTGGACTATCTTTATACCATTTTTCCGAGGAGGAAACTGAGGCACAGAGAAGTTAAATACTGCCCAGCATCTCTTGGGATTCTAATTCAGGTCATCTGGCTCCAGGAGCCAGGGTCTTGCTCATGTTCCACTGCTGTGGAGTTGACGAGCTTACCCATGCCTCATGGCCATTCTCTCATTCTTTGTGCTTTGATTCTGGGTCTGGGTAACTCACTTAAATGTGGAAGTTTTACAAAGATTCAGACTGCTCAGGGATAAAAAAAAAAAAATGACTCATTGGCAGGGTGGAGCTTTCAATGAAGTCAATTTCATTCCCTTCCTAATGGGCTATGCGAGTTTGCAAAAAATCAAGAACTGTGATGATTTAAAATGGGTCTGAACTCTTTTAGATTTCCATAGAACCTCACTCAGCAGTCCTTTTGCGATGATATCATAGTTCTCTGTAAGCTAGTAATGCTTCCAGGGGAGGAAGCCAACATATTTTACAAATGTTATCTTATCCTTACAACACCCTTGAGGCTTAGTGAATGGTATTTAGTTACCGTTTGGGGGACTATAAGAATTAGGTTGTGGTTTTTAAAGTTTATTTTTGTATCATGGATAACTCACACACTTTTTTTTTTTTTTTTTTTTTGATTTTGCACCTACAGCATATATTTATTTGTTTTTTTTTAAAATTTATTTATTTATTTATTTATTTTTTTTAATTTTTTTTTTAATTTTAAAATCTTTAATTCTTACATGTGTTCCCAAACATGAAACCCCCTCCCACCTCCCTCCCCATAACATCTCTGTGGGTCATCCCCATGCACCAGCCCCAAGCATGCTGTATCCTGCGTCAGACATAGACTGGCGATTCAATTCTTACATGATAGTATACATGATAGAATGCCATTCTCCCAAATCATCCCGCCCTCTCCCTCTCTCTCTGAGTCCAAAAGTCCGTTATACACAGCTGTGTCTTTTTTCCTGTCTTGCATACAGGGTCGTCATTGCCATCTTTCTAAATTCCATATATATGTGTTAGTATACTGTATAAACAGAAAATTAACAAAGAAACGCAAACTTTAAATGATACATTAGATCAATTAGACCTAATTGATATCTATAGGACATTTCACCCCAAAACTCACACACTTATATGCATATGCTCTCTATATAATATTCTAGGGACTTCTCTGATGGTCCACTGGTTAAGACTTCACTTCAGTGCAGGGGGTGTGGGTTTGATCCCTGGTCAGGGAGCTAAGATCATACATGCTTCAGGGCCAAACAAATCAAAACATAAAGCAGAAGCAATATTGTAACAAACTCAACAAGGACTTTAAAAATGGTCCACATCAAAAAAACTTACCAAATTCTGTATCATGTGTTATATACATACATACATGTACATATATGCAAATACTTCATGAAACACTCAGTATATGTGATACACCTTGGCGCATTGCATTCTGTTCCATTCTATTCCCCTGAGAAGAATGCTGCTTGTGACCTACAAAGCTGATTTCATGACCTACAAATGGGAGGCAACCTACACTTTGAAAACCACGGCACTGAGGGGACTCCCCGGCATTTATGGACATAACTCAGGAGGTGCCCTGGTGCCTCCCTTCTGGTGTTTTACTGCTCTCACCCACTGTAACTTGAAAACATCAACTTTTTAAGTACCTGAAAAGTTAGCAGTGTGGCATTAGCTCTCACGCTGTGCCGTAGAATCCCTTTCAGATGCTTGGTGAATATTTTTTGAGTGCCACCTGTGTGCCAGGCACTGGCATTACAGCAGCAACTCACTGAGTCACAGCGACGGAGAACTTGACCGCCTAGTGGGCAGAGCCAAAGAGGGAGCAAACTCATTAGTTAGGTGACGGTGCCTGCTTCTCCAGAAACATAAAGTAGGCTGAGCTATAATGACATTTCAGCAGAGGGCTGCTTCCCCACTCTCACCTTACCTGAGGCCTTTCTTGCTCTCAAGCAGCAGTTTTCAACCAGGGGTGATCCTGGCCTCCTAGCGCTACCAAGTCCAAGCTCTCTCTATTTGCCACTAGATAGGCCAGTAAATACAAGACAAAGTGTTGGGATGAGAAAGGACTTTATTCCGGAGCTGGCTGACTGAGAAGTTGGCAGGCTAGTGCCTCAAAAGAACCATCTTGTCAGGGCCTGGTTGCCAGGTTCTTTTATGGATCAGAGATGAGGGAGAGGTGAGGAAAACAGTGAAGTGAAGTGAAAGTCACTCAGTCTGGTCCGACTCTGCAACCCCTGGAGTGGGTAGCCGTTCCCTTCGCCAGGGGAGCTTCCCAGCCCAGGGATCAAAGCCGAGTCTCCTGCATCGCAGGCAGATTCTTTACCATCTGAGCCACCAGGGAGGCCCAGGAAATACAGTACAAAGAGTGTTCAGTCTTTGCAGATGTCCCCCAGAATGGCAAGCCTCAGGCAGGGGTATGTATGTTTCACTTCTTTGCAGCCCTTCACAGGTGGGCGGCTCGGGGTACTCCCTGAGGCAGGCCATCATGTGCGCCTACAGGAACAAGAGCTGCCAAAGGAAGGGTAAAGTCGCAGAAGCAGATCCAGCATGAAATCGGAGTTACCCTTCCTGGTTACACTAAGGGACATGTAGCAATATTTACTGTCACCACTGAGGGGAGTGGGAGCTGCTGGTATCTAGTGGGTAGTGCCGGGCATGTGCCTAACATTCTACAACGCACAGAGCAGTCCCCCACAGCAAAGAGTTTTCGAGCTCAGAACGTCAGTGGTGCAGAAAGTAGTCAAGAGACATGCTCAGGGCTCCGGGAGACTTCCTGAAATGAGCATGAAAGGGCAAAACCCCTTTTCCTCTGGGATCCCGTTTTCCGGCCCAGGCAAACCTATGCCATAGCCTGTGTCGGTGACAGAATTGTCTTCTCTTGAGTCCCAGTGTTTTGGCATCACATTTAGACTTGCCAAGGAGCCTGTCAAATGGAAAGCATGTCCAAGGAGAGAAACATGTGACATGGCATGTTTTTCCATTCTTCTCTATCACCTCATGCCTTGAACCAGTGATGGGCATTTCAACAGGGGCTGGTCATCTGGGCTTTGGGTCTTGCATGAATTTTGTTTAAAAATACTCAGATTTGAAAAGAACCTGAGAGTCTTGGAATCAAAACCTATGGACAACCTCTTACCTACTCCTCTCGATATTCTAGTTCAATAGAAGCATCTTTGTTAGAGATGTGGCTCTAAAAGAAAAGGCACAACTCATCTCTTCTTCAACAGCACTTTATCAGTTCAGTCGCTCAGTCGTGTCCCACTCTTTGCAACCCCATGGACTGCAGCACGCCAGGCTTCTCTGTTCATCACCAACTCCCAGAGCTTGCTCAAACTCACGTCCATTGAGTTGGTGATGCTGTCCAACCATCTCATCCCCTTCTCCCGCCTTCAATCTTGCCCAGCATCAGGGTCTTTTCCAGTGAGTCAGTTCTTCTCATCACGTGGCCAGAGTATTGGAGTTTCAGCTTTAGCATCAGTCCTTCCAAAGAGTATTCAGGATTGATTTCCTTTAGGATTGACTGGTTTGATTTCCTTGCAGTACAGGGAAATCTCAAGAGTCTTCTCCAGCATCGCAGTTCAAAAGTGTCCATTTTTCAGTGCTTAGCTTTACACCTTTATACAGCACAAATGGCAACCCACTCCAGTATTCTTGCCTGGAGAATCCCAGGGACAGGGGAGCCTGGTGGGCTGCCGTCTATGGGGTCACACAGAGTTGGACACGACTGAGCGACTTAGCAGCAGCAGCAGCAGCAACAGCACTTTCTACCTCTCCCTTTTATACCCTCAGCTGCTGGAATTTCCCACGCACACATGATTTGAGAAGATACTCAGGCTACCTGGAAGAAAAAATATGCTTTCACTGTCCTAGGGCCCCAGTCTCTTAGGCTGTGCATAAAGTACACCGGCAGGCCCCTTACCTGCACTGAGTGTGCAGTGGGGAGAGTCAGCACGGTGGCTCCTCCCTTCTGTTGTGCCTTAGTCCCAAGTGCTCCCAATGGACAGAAGACCATGCAGGACTGTTAAGCAGCGTGGTACAGAACCAGATGTTCTGGTCTCCCATCATTCTTGGGAACAAGCTGTATGCCTCCCAGCCATAAGGCATGGAAGCTCAAGGATGGTTTCAGGCGTAAACTTGAGAAGAGGGTCTCAGGGGAAAAAAAACAACAACAACAAATAAACCCTCAGAATATCCCATAGAATCTAACTCTTGGGGAAAGACCTGTCTCTATCTCATTATCTAGAAAGCCTGGAGTGGACCTGGTCAGGATGTAGGGACAGAAGCTAAGGCTTCTGTCCTAGCCCTCACCCCTCCTGCAGCCCAGGGGCCTCTCTACCACCCGAAGATTGGGAGCAACTTGTCACCTGGACACAACTTAGGTGACCACTCCCTCATTAGAGCTGATCCACCAGGTGATGGCATGGCTGAGTCAGAGGGGCACAGTGACATCCCGAGATGGCAGTTTTGTTGAAGGCCTTTACAGAGACCCTTGTGCATTAACTGGGCCCTATTGCATTTACTCACTGGATAAAAAATGAAAAGGAATATAGGACATCCCATGCTGCCCAGGAAGGGAAGGAGACAGAAGGGCTCCCAGGCAGGTCTTCTGTCTGGGGAATAGAGCGAGGGGTTGATCTACCCTGCCTGGAGCTGTTCAAGATACTGTGACTGTACTGTGTGTCATGGAATTGCCTTCCATAAAGCAGAGCCTTTTTTTTTTTTTTTTAACTATTCCAATTACTAAATGTTTTCCTGGCAATTTCTCTACTTTAACCAAAAGTCCCCCCTCCACCACCACCACCACACCATCCTCTCCAAACCCTGGATAATTCTTTAATTCTGTGCCATTTTCATATCATGTAGCTAGAACTCTTGGCTTCTGAATTGTCCCAACACAGGAAAGAGGAAGCAAAAGAAGGCAAGAGAGGGTGTCTCTGAACAGACTATGCTTTTTAAACATTTTCAGTCATAATTATATTTCATGGCCTCTATGTCAATAATCAACTTTTTAAAAAAATAGAAGCAAAGGGAGAAATGTTGTAACCTGTCATATCTACATGACTGGTTTCATTTGTTTAGGCACACATGCATTCATTCAACAAAATTTTACTGAGTGCATATTATGATCTAGGCTTGGGACTAAGCTGACTCTGTGGGAAATACAAAGATGAAATAAGGCACATTCCTTTTAAGTTTGAGTGGAATGGAGATGATTTAATATTGGTTTAGCAAAGTATAAACTCTCCTAGGAGGCAATAGTCTAGGATGAAACAAAGAACTGTGCAAATGTTAAATGCATGCTCAGTCAGCAAGACTGGGTCAGGGGTTCCTTGAGGTTGGGGACTGTGCTGAGGAGTTGCCGGGTTGCCTGATGGCTAGCAAGTGACAAATGAACTCTGTAGTAGTGTAGAGGGGGGTGAAGTGAGAAAGTTGTTTCCTGGCACAATCCATGGAAGACAGGAGTTAATGAGACTGGCTAAGGAAGATGGGTAATGCTGGTCCCCAGTCTTTTTAAATCTGATAATGACCAAACTTTCAACCCATGGGATTTAGCTGAATGTCTCTGTATCTTGAGGTCATGTAATATCACTGAGAGAAGTCCATCCTTGCTCCCCTAGGTTACTGCCAAGGTTCCTGTTCCTCCTCATCCACATCTTAGGAGTAATTGGAAGGACATGGAATCCAGTGGAGGCAACTCTCTGTTGCAAACAAAGACAATAAATTCCAAGTGGTACATCTCATGTGGACCCCAAGTCACTGTGCAGATTCTTCTAATTTACACCTTAGCTAGAATGAAGTGGACTTTAATGATCTATAGCTTCCAGATAAATCAGTTATTTCGAGCAGTGTGCTTGGGTGGTAGGGAAACATCCCATTTGGAGGCTCACATTTGAGGACCTCAAGAATGTGATACATTGTCCCTCCTTCCCACCCACCATGGGGAGAGATGACAGGCAAGCTTCCCCGCATGTTGGCAGTCTGTGCAAGAAGGGGAGAATGGCGTGCTGGTCCTTAACTTAGGTTGCTGAGGATGGACCTGCAGACCTGTTCTTGAGTTACTTTCAGAGCGAGAGGGAAAGACCACAGAAACAGATGCCACCAAAAGGGTGCAGAATTCCAGTCAGCACGTGGAGTTGGTTGAGGACATGAACATGAACCAACTGTTCTGTGTTCTGTCTCCACTAGCATGCCTTTACCCACATACCAGACTTTTCTCTGTCTTTGCAGCCAAGAAAGTGCCAAGAGTAAGCCTGAAGTCTGCTGAGAATTCAGATGCAAAGAAATAGGGGGAGAAGGCTGGGAAAGAGCCAATTTAGGGCTGTGAACGGTGATGAGTTAATGAAACTGTTTGAATCTGCCTGAAAATTTACCGAGAGCATTTTAAGACAGAAGAGGCTGAAAATATAAAGTGCACTAATCTTATCTATCGTAGTGAACTTCTACACACATATATACACAGACACACACAGACATGCATGTCTCCCTATATAAGCTTCATTTGTGTCAAGGTATGGAGCTTCCCACCACCCTAGATGGAGTGTCCTGTGCTCCTTTCTCTATTACTATCTTCCCAGTGTAACCATTATTCTGACTTCCATCACCACTGATTAATTTGACCTATTCTTATTCCTGAACATCACTAAATGAGCTCATGTAATATGTACTCTTTTGTGTCTGGCTTCTTCCCCTCAACAGAATATTTATGAGATTTTCAATGTTGCTGTATTAGTATTTTCTCTTTTAAAATTCTGTCTATAATCCATCGTATGAATAAAGCACAATTTGCTTATTTATTCACCTGTCTATGGAAATTTGAATTGTTTCCAGTTTTTGGTGCTTTGGAATAGAACTGCTATGAATATCCCTGAGCATATCTTTCAGTGGACAAAGGCACTCATTTCTCTTAGAAATTTATGTAAGACTGGGATTATGCATTGTAAGGTAGGTGTAGGTATAGCTTTCTACCTGGTCTGTTCTATTCTTCAGCCCAGGTCAAAGGTAGTAAACAGAGTGTCTGAAAGCAGGGGGGTTACAAGGGCTTGTGTGAGCAGGGTAAGCTGATGGCTTGTGCAGGGGCAGAGGAACAGGTGCTGAAAAGACCCCCAGAGGGGACCTGATGCCAATTCAACCAGAGACTGGGGAAGACTCATCAGGAATCAGCTTTAACTTTGTCTAGGCTCAGGGAAAGCAGAGCCAAATGACAGAGGGATAGATTTTTAAAATTGCAAGATTTTTAGTCTACATTCTAGTTTTGCCCATTGGCACAACATAAAATAGTTGACCTTGGGCGTATAAGGATCCCTCACATCCTGTTTTCTCGTTTATAAATAAAAAGGTGATCCCTAAATGACTCTTATGAGCTCATAATTGTTTGAATAGTGGCTTAGTTGTCAGTGTGAGAGAAAATCACATGGAGATTACTAAGAGAAGCCCTCAAGTTCTTCCTTCCTTTGTCTTAGCATCTATCCCTGGGTATTAAAAGAATATGAAAATATATTCTCAGGGCTTTCATCATTCGACCAGGCCAGCTATGTGCCTTAGTCCTTCATGGAGAGTGGCTAAGCCTCTCTCCTGGTCCCCCAGTCTTTGTATCCCGTCGGGGAGCACTGGGCCTCAACAGCCATCCCCCACAGGTGCTAGTCCGTTTCCTCCCCAGTCTCTCCCTGATTCCGCCACTGCTTCTGGATGGTCTGCTGGTAATTCTGTCGCACTCACTGAAGAACGCAACTCAGGATGGACATAGGGAGGTGGACCATTTTCTCTCATGCATTTTTCCAATCACAGAGTAACTCCAGATATGGCCCCTGCAGCCAGCACCTTACACACTGAACTGTCTTTGATACCCAGTCCCTGCCTGCTCCGAGATATGGCCTAGACTTCTCTCTCCTGTCTTGAGCTAAATCACCAAAAAAATCAGTATCCCCCATAGGACACTCCTGTATCTTAAGACTTCTCCCTCTGTCTTTCAGCTCAGAGACTGAAGGAAACAGATCAACCCCAGCTTTGCTGATGCCTATCAGGTGCTGTAAAATGACTCCCCTGCCAAGATGGGGTTGAGGGGGGCTCTGGAGAAATAAGATGAGGCTCTTAGGAATTGCTAATTCACAGCCTCCTTGATGAAGCCCACACTTGTGATACCTCAAGATGCTTCCTCCATCCCAACAGCCCAACCTCCTCTAACAGGGAAGCCCTCTTTTTTCCTCAGTCTGTCCTGGTCCTGGGAATAGGGTATCCCCAGAGGCCATTTTTTCCTGACTCTTCCTACCTGAGAAGTTGTAGATCTCACTAAGTTCTAGTTTGTTGTTTCTTTCAAGGCTGCATTGAAATATTTTTACAACTTGTGTTTGTTGTTTGTTAAAATTTAGCTATTTATAATAAGTAATTATATTTGCGATAATGTAAGGGCTATAGCCCCCTGCATGGATCACAGCCTTGTCTTGGTGAAGGGGCTTGTATATCTCAATGAAGCTACAAGCTATGCTGTGCAGCGCCACCCAAGATGGACGGATCTGACCAAACATGGTCTGCTGGAGAAGGAAATGGCAACCCACTCCACTATTCTTGCCCAGAGAATTCCATGTACAGTATGAAAAGGTGAAAAGAAAAGATGTTCAGTTCAATGGACATTAATTTGAGCAAACTCTGGGAGACAGTCGAGGACAGAGGAGCCTGGCATGCTACAGTTTATGGGGTCACAAAGAGTCGGAAACGACTTAGCGACTGGACAACAACAAAGGGCTATATCCGTCCATATTTCTGTTCTTGGTTCCTAGCTTGGTTTCTAGTGTATACAAACTCTTCATACCGAAAAAAAGAGAAAGTGGAAAGTAGTTTTGTCAAGAGCCCTACTCAAGGCTGAGATGCTAATATATCATCACCCCCTGGTGACAGATTACCTGAATTGCAGGAATATGCCACAAACAGAATATTCATAGTGAACGTTTCAGGCAATAACACAGATTTTTTTTTAAAAAAAAAGAACAAGTTTTATAATTTCTATAAATAATTCAGAGCTTGTGAAGAACTTGTGGCCATGCTCTCATAGGTCAAGAAAAAAAATTGAAAGTCCCTTTCTTAGGTTTGTTGCTATCAGTATATATAATCTTGAAACATTTACATACCACGTTTTTTTTTAATGTGGAATCCAGCACATAGGTCTGATCCAGTGAAAGCTAAGAGAAGCTCAGTCATAAAATTAATTACAAAATTATAAAATAGAAATCTGGCCCACAACTTTTCTTGGGAAAATAAGATGCTGTTCCAGAAATGAAAAATGAGACCTAGCACTGTAACAGATTATTCAAAAAACTGCAAGCAAAGATCTTTTTCCCTGTTCTGCAAGTTTGTCTCCTTAGCTTCTTTTCTAGGGATAAAATATGTGCTTAATCTGCATGTGACTGCTAGTCCCAGGTTGGTGGGCCTGCTGGAATCCCTCAGATCCAGCTGGTGTGATTCACAAGGGCTATCAGGCTAGGTTTCCTGTTTTCTTTGTTTTAGCCATCTTTGCCTAGCCACCTTGGGCTGGCAGGCACTGCTCAGTTAACAGTGCCTGGCATATGGCAGGTCCATTGTTGAATGAACTAGCAGATACTTCCAAGTGATACAGACAGCAACCCTGGCAGTTAGCAGTACCATAGCCCCACAGCAGGGACCGGAAAGGCAAGCCTTCTCTGAGCCCCTGCTGCACGCAGAGCGTGTCTCTGGGCACCCAGGAAGCCAGGGATATCCAGCCAATTATTTGCACTGACATCTGCAGCATTTTGTAGGACCCAGGTCTGCACAACCCTGCCCCTACCCCTGCCAGTGTGCTGTACTTTTAGATTTTTTGTGAACTGAGTCCTTTTATAACAGTGATTCCTAAAGATTGGTCCCTGCACCAGTAGGATCAGGATCACCTGGGAACTTGTTAGAAACACAGGTACTCAGACCCCACCTCAGACCTACTGAATCAAACATTCTGGAGGTGGGGCCAGCTATCAGTGTTTAACACGCCCACCAGATGATTCTAATGCATTCAAGTTCCTGAACTACCACCATGTAAGCATCACTACCAATAATCCCACATCACTGTCGGAACACGACTTTGAACCCATTTGTTCTGATGGATCAAGGGGCTCTCTGTGGCTGGTTCTCGGGCAGGTCTTCTCCGCTGAAAAATTATTTGGGTTTTCAGAATTAGAAGTGGGAAGCAAATGGGTAGTTAAGAAGGAAGTTTGGACTTTTACTGGGGAGAGAATCATAAGCTCTTTTCTTCTCTGTTACTTATGTGGTGATGAAAACTGCTGAGGACTGCAGCGATCTTTTGACACTTGGGTGTGTTACATTGCTGCTTACCTGTTAGTCGCCGTGTTGGGTGTTAGCGCTTAAGCCACAGACACATCCCTCAGGAAATGAAATCTCAGCACCAGAAATCTCGAGTTGGACTAGGCAAAAGCACTTCACATAGCAGCTGTTGTTGGGACCTAATGTAAGAGACACTCAATCGATGTTCCTTTAATTGAGTAGAATGGTTGTAGTCCTTGAGTGGCTCACTCTAAACGCTATGAAAGACAGATGATGGCAGCTTTGATCTCAGCCTTCGTAATCCTTAGCCTTTCTTACTTTCCTTGAGAAAATCATGGTCTCAGGTCATTACAGACTCAGGCTGTCATAGGAGATTCAGTCTCAGAAATGCTCCAAAGTCTCTTCTGAGGCATATTTTGGTTCATCATCAGTTCTAAAAATGGAAAATTTGTCCCCCTATATCTTGAAGGGAATTGCTACCCATTCCAGTTTTCTTGCCTAAAGAATTCCATGGACAGAGGAAGTTGGGCTATATATAGTCCATGGGCCCGCAAAGAGTTGGACACGACTGAGTGACTAACACCTCCACTTGTGGGCATTCCAGGTGGCTCAGTAGGTAAAGAATCTGCCTGCAGTGCAGGAGATAAAGGAGTTGAGGGTTTGTTTCTTGGGTTGGGAAGATCCCCTGGAGAAGGGAAAGGCTACCCACTCCAGTTTTCTGGCCTGGAGAATCCAATGGACAAAGGAGCCTGGTGGACTATATAGTCCATAGAGTTACAAAAAGTCAGACATGACTGAAGTGACTAAGTGTGAGCACATGTCTTAAATAGCCAGGGCAGCCAGAAGGTAAGAAACCTCCTTTTCATAACTCTCTGCCTCTGTTTGTATTTGAGTGCTGTCTTAATTCTGGAAAGTCTGGTCAGAGGACAGCAACTTGACATTGTAGCACATCTCTTTGGTGTCACTACAGTGTTGATTTAATTAAAAACACTGCTTTATTTGTCCCCGTTTGATAATAATTCACATCTTAGGAAGCCAGCCTTGGTTGGGATACTTTGGTCAGTTCAGTGTGGGCAACGGGATTTCCCATCCTTGACCTTCATGACTAGGTGAGTAGCAGGTGCTTGGTGGTTATTATTGCCACTGGGATAACTAAGGCTCAGTTACCTGTTGTTTTGATCTGGGCCCTGGTAATTGCTCTGCAGTGTTCAAAGCCAGATCCTTCCTGACCATGAGGTGCTGACAGGACACTCATTTTCGCCATCATTCGGAGCTCTGCAAGAGAGTAAATTGCTTGTTACTGAAATGTGTTTGCCTTTGATGAATAAAAAGCTGAATTGACACTGCTGGGATCTGAGCCGCCAGGTGTAGGGATTTGGGAAACCTGAGTGTGCTGTAGGATGAGGCTTAGCAGGACTAAGCTGATTCCTTCAGCATCATGTACTGTATTATTAAACCCATCTGCATTGTGTGGAGTGAAGACCTTTCTTCAAGCAGATTTGGAATTTTCTTGAAAATATCTTGTTGTTATGATAAAATAATCAGGTTCTCTCTAATCTTGAAACTTAACTAGCTCTTCCTTTCGTAGCCCTACTGACAATACGAGGTTCTTTCTAACCAACATTCAGCGCCTTTTATGTGCTTAATATCGGGTGCAAGCGTAGCTCACATTACAATTAATTTGAGTTACCAACAGCTTGTCTTTATTATACGAATACACAGTGGCGACAATAAGAGTGATTGTCAGTGCTCCATGTGTGTATACCCCCAGATTACCAAGTGACCAATTTACTATAAAAAATGGAAGGGAAATTACTGAGATTTGTTGCTTTTTGCTTCTTGTTTTGCATTACAGTTCAGTTGGGATTTTCACAACAATTCAGAAATGAAAATTGTTTTTACATAATGGTACCAGGTTTGAGTTTTTTCCCTATTTTTTTTCCTTTAGAAAATATACAGCTTATATTTTCCCTTAACTTCAAGAACCCTACACATTTTAAAATGCTAGGTCAGTGCTGGGGATACAACCCGGCAGGCAGACTGTGGCTTTTTAATTCAGAGAGAGAGAGAGATGGTGGATGGGGATATTCTGGGAAACCGTCGACAGGACCAGTCATCCACATCCAAAGTTGAGTGGAAACATGGTCCAGATGAGAGCAAATTAAAATATGGATGATGTTTTCAAAGACGCAAGGAATAAATCAGGGACGAACACACACTATTTTAGATAAGATGCACGACAATTTTCTAGTGTGTAAAAGGGGGAAATCCATTCTAGGGAACTCTGCCAATGACTGTTTTTGGTTAAAGGTTGGAATGAGCAAGATTTAGCAGAACTTTACAAAATGTATTTTGAGGCAGTTTAGAAGAACATCTGATGTTCTGGTCATTGATATTTTTTTTTTTTTTTTCTTCATACTATGTTTGGTTCAGGATATCTGTGAGTGAAAGAATAATGTTGTGTTGGTTCACATCCCAAGCCTACCCTAAGCTAGTACCTTTTTCAACCTTGTGGTAAATTCCCCATAACATTTGATGGAGACCATGCAGGTCAAAGGTAGAAACTTCTCTGGCTGTGTTGTGGTAAATGCATTTTCCCTGGCCTTCAGATACACTATTAATTACAGTTCAGCAATCCTCATCTATTTGATCTGATAGGATAGCCTTGCTTTATGTCACCTTAAAATGAGGTCAAGCTAAGTGCTGCAAGATATCAAGTATTCAGTGGCAGTACTCCTTTCCTGCAGGGGACAAAGCAAGCCTGACTTAGGTAATTGCATTGTAATGCTTGAGCCGGGCTGAACTGTTTCTGCCCCTGCAAACCACTCTTCTATCTTTTGCATTTACAGGCTTACATCTCTTCTGCATGTAGATCTCAGACCCGGTGTAGCCTCTTGTATAATTTGTGTGATTAATGAACTCTGGGTCTGGCCTATTCCTTGCATTGTAGGTCTATAAATTACCATAATAATATAGGCATAATTGCAAGTACATTTTTATATCCGTCTGGTTCTGCAATGGTTTTATCATTCATTCACTGAGGACAATTATTAATCTTCAGCCCCAAGGCAGGACACCCAGTTCCAATTTGGCCCATAAATAGTACATCAGTTTACGATAGGATCGGAGGACAGACCGTGTAGATTAAAGGGAATAATATACTAAATCTGGGGGTAGGGAGGGGCATGCAGCAAGTGGGGCAAGAGATTGCAGAGAAGTTTAAAAACAAGGAAGAAGTCAAAATGTCACAGCAAAGGTGCTCACATTTCAAAGATGTGAAGAATTCTTTTTCCTTCTTCTGTGAATCTGAACTGCCTCTCTGTGACTATGTGGGTCCTGGGGATCCAGAGGTTTGTAACTAATAAAAAAAGAAGATTTTTCATCTTAGAAGGTGCATTTGCTTGTGTTGGCTCAACTACGGCTAAATATTCTAGATGATCGATGGACAAAAGCCTGATAACATGCCATTTTTAAGGGATTGTTTATTTGAAGATGATGCATTTTAAAATATTTCTTGCCAGTTTGCACCCTCTGTAATTTCTGTACCATTAGTAGTGTCAGAAATTTGCTTTGATAAGAATTTTATAACTAAAAGCAAATTTGTTGGCCCTGTGCCTTGTCCCTGTTGGAGCCCAGTAGAGACATTTGAGCTTTTGAGACACTTCAGATGCCACTCCTCTTCCAAGGAGTTTCTTAATGGGCAAGAACTGGGCCTCATTCATATTTTTGTTTTATATGAGGCTTGCCGCAAATATTTATTGAATAAGTGAGCAATACAATTTTCAAAGAGTCTCTGAGGCTTACAAACACTTTATATTTTTTGCTGTGACGCTTGTGGGATCTTGTTCCCAGACCAGGGTTCAAACTTGGGCCCTCCGCAGTAAGAGTACAGAGTCAACCACTGGACCACCAGGGAATTCCCCAAAGCACTTCTTCAAGGTAGTTAATAAAGCAATAAAAACACTAGCATTTAGTGATTACTTGTTCATATAACAAAAGTATGTTATACATACACAAAACCACTCAATCTAGCAACCACTGAAGGGAAACCAATAAGATGATATCATTGCTGCTGGTTACTGAGTTTATAGTTGATTTATGCTTTCCTCTGAGTATATATTATATTCATTATGTAAGAGCTACAAATAAAGGGTAACCATTTCTATGCCTGTCACAGGTATTCTAGTTTAGAAATGTTCTGTTTGAGCCAGTAGGCTGGAGAAAAGGGCTTGGTTATATTCCTTTATATAGTTAAGCCTTGGCTTTCTTATTGAGTAGATGTAAAAATGCCAAATTTGCTTTTCTGTCTTTTGGCAAAGTTCATTATTTTCCTAAGCCCAAGAAGATATATACTTTTCTCCTATTGACACAAAGTTTTTGTTTGTAACAAATATAGAATTCTGTGAAGCATATATATATATATATATTCCTATCTGAGTGTTTCTGTAAAAAAAACATGCTTCATTTTGAGGCGAATCCAATTCTATTAAAATACCCTCATAGAAAACTCTTGATAACTGTAATAATTATGTCCATGTCCTCTCAATAGCAAATTTATTTCTGTCACTATTTACTACCACAAAATGGCAGCCCTACTACGAATGAAAGATAGGATGTGGTTGTGATGTGGAATATGAATTACTTGGACTAGATTGTAAAGTGGACATAAACACCCTACATGAAAGAAGTTGCAGTAATTATAAGTCATAAAAATTAGCATTTGTAGATGATTTTCTGATGTATCAACCATTTTCCAAGCACTATGTCATTGATCCTCAAAATAGCCCCTGTGAGCATGGTTGTTATCTGTTCTATAAATGGAAGAAACGAGTCTTGAATTCAGTGCTTTTGACTCCAAAACCTATGCCCAGAGATGTCTGTCAAGCCTGCCACCCTCTTTTTCAGATGCCAAAGCAGGTGTCACCACCTGATCCCATTTCTTTCTCTCTGAACCAGATGAAATGCAAATCTGTCTGCTCTCCTGCCCTGGGTTCTTTCTAGGTGTATTTTGCTGGGCACAGGTGGGGATAAAATGAAGCCAGTGTTTGCATAAGAACCACGTAACATGTCATCAAGCACCCAGCCTGATCCTACAAGCTGCCTTTGGTCAAAGGAGGTAGAATTCCTATAAAAGGCTTTGGTATATTTTATCTCCTCTGGGAATTTTGGTCTGTGTCCTTTGGGAGGGGAGAGGTCTTCTGCTCAACACTGACTCCCTTTATTTCTTCCTTCATGAAAACTTTAGTCTAATTGGCCAACTTGGAGTGTGCTGAGGTGACCTATTTCTGTCTGGGATAACAAAAACATTCCAGATGACTGACGCCTTTTACTGGGGACAATTTGACCTGATTCTAACCCTCCTGCTCTACTTGCCAAGGAAGATGATCACTGACAGGTCTTAGCGCCGACCTCTTTTTATTTCTCATCTACAATGTTTTTTCTGTTTTTTTGCAAAAATAGCCAACTTGTCCAAGTGCCTAGCTACTATGGCAGTAAGTGCTATTTAAATAGATGCTGAATACATGTGTCCCAGCTTCAGTGAGTCAGTGAAAATAGTCGTGGAATCTGATTGCGTAAATGCATGGGAATAGTGTTTGTCTCTGGGGAAACAGAAACTCCTTTTGAGACCTTGAGAGGACTGTATGTAGATGCAGAAAGGCTGAGGTAATGATCTTACACATTCAGGTAGAAGAAAGGGTCAAGTCCCTCCCTAAATGGAAAATGTCAAGAAATGGCTGTTTGGATTTTCTGCTTTGTAATCACAGCCAATGCCTTAAGAAGAAGAGAATGAGCAAGGAAACGCCTCAGAAGCTCTAATAGGCTTGGAAAATGTGCAGCTCTTGCTATTGGTTTATGGTCTTTGTTTGCCTAAGCAAATGTCCTGGCTTATTCCAACATGTAGATTGATATTTTTTTTAAGTACACAATTGACATTAAGAAACTTGAACCTAAAGAAGCGAACCTTGCCTTACAGAACACAGTCGAACACGTCTTGAATGCTTTGGGAAACCACACCACTCTGCACGGTTATAAAGGCAGAACTTTGTTGATGCAAAGTTGACATTTTTTGAAGAGGCCTTTATCATGTGACTTTCAGTGTGTTATGCTAATTCTACCATCCTGAAATGTTCAGGGCACACAGGTGGTCTGTTAGTGCTAGTCAATTACTAATCCCGCCATAGAGATATGGCGTGGTTCCTAAGATTACATTCTTTCAAAGTTGGCAGTGGACTTGAGTGCACAGAGATTAGCAGTCTTTTTTTGGTCTTGGCAGTAGGCAAAGAAGTAAGGAACAGGCTTGAAATTTCAGTCAAACAAGTTCAACATTAGGAAGTCTTTCTGATTTTTAATATCCTCTAAACTTCCCTTTAAAAAAAAAAATGGATCTTACAAACTCCCACTCCTCCCTCCTCTCTCCTCCTATTACCTTTTCCTTTTCTTTCTTCGGAGACTCATCATCTGTAAAATGGGGGAAATAATAATACATTCTGTCTTCATTATTCACAGATTCCATACTCATGAATTCACTACTCACTAAAACTTTCATGTGACCCCCAAGTCAATATTTGCAGCACTTTTGTGATCATTTGCAAACACAAAAAGCAGAGAAAAATTTGAATCACAAGGTAACACTCCATCAGCTTGTGGGTGTGTTCTTTTTGTACTCTTCGATGCTACATTTTTCACATTTGTGTTGCTTTTGGTTGATTTCACTGTTCAAAACGGCCTCCAAGGCGAGTGCGGAAGTGCTGTTTAGTGTTCCTAAGAGCGAGAAGGTCGGATGTGACTTACGGAGGAAACGTGTGTGTTAGGTAAGCTTTGTCTAGGCATGCGTTACAGTGCTACTGGCTGTGAGTTCAGTGCTAGTGAATCAACAATATACATTACATAAACTGTCTCTAAACAGAATGTGTTGATTGGGTGATGAAAATGTGACCAGAGGCTGGCAGGAACCTAACCTCGTCATTTCTTGTAGGAGCAGTTGTGCAGTATTCACTGACTCAGGGCTCACAGCAACTTTATAGCTCACAGTTACCACGAATACGAGCATTGACCATACATACCTCTTAGTGTGGCTGTAAGGACCACCGGAGTGGATGCCTATGAAATGCATGTTGCCTGGTACTGCACCCAGTAGCCATGTGTATAGCTATCACTGGTGTCACCATTATTACAAGTTAAAACCTGAGAAAAGAAAAAAAGTAGCTCCACTATTTTATCTGAACACCTGGCTTCATTCTGCATCTTCCTTTCAGCCTTTGTTCCTCCATATTCACATTTTGACAAAAGTGCATTAAGATGCACACGATTTCAAGTGATTGTTTTTCACCTACCATACTGTCATGCGTTCTGTTCTGTGTTGTGACACAGCCTTCATTTCCCTGGTCTTGTTGACTGAAAGTGTTGAACATTTTCTTCCTGGGATAAGTTAAGAGCAATCCTTTTCCAGTGTGAGGCTGATTAATCTCTCACGACCCTGACAAGCTTTTAAATTCTGTGATTAATGCTAAAAAAAAAAAAAAAGAAAAAAAAAGAACTTAGCAATAGAGAGAAGACTCTTAACTGAGCAGGAAAATTTATTATGCAATCTTTTTTTTTTTTTAATCTCCAGTGGAAAACTGTATGTTTTAAGCCAGAGGGTCTAGATCATTATTCAGTGGGACATGAATAAAGTGCTGAGGGTGTACAAAGGAAGAGTAATTCCAATCTTAGTGAAAGTGTTGGTCTAGCACAGGGATGGTAACCTTTTTCTACAAATGGCCAGATAGTAACTGTGTTAGATGTTGCAGGCCATATGGTCTCTGTTACAGCTACTCAGGTCTGCACTGAAGCTAAAAGGTAGATACAGATAATATGTAAAGCACATGGCTGTGACCGTGTTCCAGGAAAACCTTATTTACAGTTGAGGTTCAAATCCAAACACAATGTCTGATCACCAGGGTAGGCAGTTCCTTCATTCACTCTATTCCTTCCACCAGATCTGTAGTGTGTGTCAGGTTTTATACTGATTTCAGGAAGGTAGCAAAACAAGATTGTCTGTGTCTTAGGAAGTTTACAGTCTGGAGGGGAAGAGAGGGGTCTTAACTGTATAAATTAATGTGTAATTTACTCAAGTTGATAAACGCCACGAAGGAAGAGATTAGTGGGCAATAAAACTATACAATATGAGAGATGCAGGCTCTAAATTTAGAGAAGGAGCTGTGTACCTCGAGGCTGCCATCAGTGAAATCATAGAGCCTTGCTCATTGTGAACTAAATGATTTTTGTTAACAGGAAATTTAATGATGTGCATAACTAGCAGGAAGTAGATGGTAACTCTTAATATATTTTCAACAGTCAATTGGTCCTTGAACCAGGGCAAAAAAAAAAAAAAAAGGCAGGGGTTTTCTACCTTGAACTAATAATCCCACAAATAACCCCTTAATTCATGTGCAGATATAACAATCATGCCATCTTGATTCTTATTACAAAACTCAGAATTTGGGGGTCCTTTTTATGTAGCACCTTTTTTTAAAATAATGGTTTTACTTGCCAGCTCCTTATTTGCTAAGTTGGGAATGGATTTATATATATCAGCCACTTCCTTAGTATTTTATTTTTTTGTATTATTGGTCTTTCTAGGGAGAAATGTGCGAGGTTGAGAAATGTACAAAACTCAGGGCAACAGCAGCTACTCACCAACTCTGATAATTCAAGGGCAATGGGGAGTCAGCAGACCCTAACTCTCCACAGGCAGCACTGGGGCAGAGCCTGGACATCCCCATGGGCTGCCTGGGATGAGACGTATTTGTGAAGATATGTAGGAGAAACCCAGAGACTTCTAGAAGTATGTGGAGGAGAATCTAGGGGGTGCAGTATAGGGGCTGAGAATTTGAGATGTGTAGCTTATTACCATTAATATGATCTCAACTTTTCAACAATATCCCCTGGTGGCTCAATGGTAAAGAATCTGTCTGCCAAGTAGGAGGCTTGGGTTCCATCCTTGGGTTGAAGAGGCTCCCCTGGAGTAGGAAATGGCAACCCACTCCAGTATTCTTGCCTGGGAAATCCTATGGACAGAGGAGCGTGGCAGGCTACAGGCCATGGGGTTGCAAAGAGTCAGACTTGACTTAGCGACTGAGCGTGCAGGCGCACATGCAACTTTTCAACAGGCTATGCAGACCGTCAAAGCATGGGTTACCCTGTTAACGTGCGGGAAGTCCTGATTGCATCTCTTTTCCAGCTGTTCAGTCCTTATATTAGTCCTTTTGAAATCCCCATAAATCCTTGAGATTAGAAATGTAAGTTGTCCCATATATTGAACTGCCAAAGTCCTTCTGGGCATTGGTAGAAATAGATTCCTCCCTCCTCAGTACCAATATGTTTCCTTTTCTTGGTGGGTTTTTTGCCCTTTGCTAGTTTTCCATGTCAAGGCTCCCTTGTTAACACATTTAAAAAGTTGTCTCATCAATATCATTCCAAGTGAATTTTGCAGTATCCTTTAAAGGGGGGAAAGAAAGTGAAAGTGAAGTCACTCAGTCATGCCCGATTCATTGAGACCTTACGGATTGTAGCCCTCCAGGCTCTTCCAGCCATGGGATTTTCCAAGCAAGAATACTGAAGTGGGTTGCCATTTCCTTCTGCAGGGTATATTCCCAACTCAGGGGTCGAGCTCAGATCTCCCTCTTTGCAGGTAGACTCTTTACTGTCTGAGTCACCAGAGAAGGGAGAGGGCAACTCATCATGTGATTCCCTTTCTTAAAACCCTGTGGTGTTAGGATTAACTGAGCTGGGGCCAGGGCACCATGTAAGGGAGTGTTCCAAGAGTCAGTAATCAAGATTAAAAAATACTTAATGCACTGTTTTCTAAAGATCTCATAGGCGTCAATGGCTTACATTTGCCTTTATAAAGGAGGTCTTGAGCCACGCTCGTGATGTCTCTGAGAGGCCACCACTGTGGGCTTCATCACATGTCCTGCCTCTCTCCATTCACACTGACCTCTGTAGCCACTTACTTTTCTGGAACTCAGCATGCTTCCTCTACCTCATCCGCTCCCCAGGCCCTTGCCCAGGTTGTTGCCTTTCTAACACCTCCCAGGGCTGGCCCTCCTGCTCATCCTTCAGAACGTGCTCAAGGCCCTTCTCAGGGTCAGCTCCTCTGCTGTGTGTCCTCATGCAAGCGAGTGCCCTTCCCTGAGAGCGTTTGCCCAGTAGACATGCATGGGCTCATTTTGTTTACTGACATCTATCTCTTCCAATTGGTTGCAAGTCCCACAAGAGTAGCACCAAGTTTGTTTGTAACTCTCCTAGCACAGCGACGCACACACTGATGATTCATGAAGAACTGATGGATGGTTATCTCACGTCCTTCTGGTGGAAGGCCATGATTTTGGATTGGAGACTTTAAGTATAATAGTTGTTCTCCTGGTGGTGGACGTGTCACTCTCACCTTGTTCACGGTTGCAGAGTACTGCTCCTTTTCACAGTAACCCTTGTGTTGTGACCTTTGTTGACAGCATTTGGAAACAGCAGCTCTATCTGGAAGGCAATGGCAACCCATTCCAGTACTCTTGCCTGGAAAATCCCATGGACAGAGGAGTCTGGTAGGCTGCAGTCCATGGGGTCGCTGGAAATCGGACACAACTGAGCGACTTCACTTTCACTCTTCACTTTCATGCATTGGAGAAGGAAATGGTAACCCACTCCAGTGTTCTTGCCTGGAGAATCCCAGGGATAGGGGAGCCTGGTGGGCTGCCGTCTCTGGGGTCGCAGAGAGTCAGACACAACTGAAGTGACTTAGCAGCAGCAGCAGCAGCTCTATTTAGAGGAAGGAGTAAAGTGGTTTAAAAAAGAAAGAAAGTACCCCTCTACAGAAGAGGAAAATGGCAGTGAATTGACTTGCCCAGGAGTCTGTAGCACAGCAAGAACTCCTTGGGTTTATGACTCTGAGCTTGGGCCTCATTCTGCTTCCCTAGGCTCCATCTGTCAGGGGAAAATACTGGAGAAGATTCCCCTTGCCATTTGCAGCAAAAGGACAAAAGAGATTAGGAACCTTTTCTTAGCATGAACACCTTGCCAATTTCTAGACCTCCTTTACTCACTAATCCCTTATAACATCCAATTTGCACATCTCTGCTCTTAGAGGCTGAGTGTTTGGTGTAAGTTCCACAGTGGATAAAAGGCAATGAAATAAATAAATAAAAAGTAATAAAAGGTATCTCCTGGCAGAACAAAATATTCTTTCTCTTGTTCACTCTCTCAGGCTTACTTTATTCTCTTCACCATGAAGGGCTTAATTGGAACTGGCTCTCTTATTAGCCTTCTAGTTAAATCACTGCCATGGAGGGACTTTCCTGCTATTAGACCTGTTTGCTTGACAGACCTTTGCAGGAGTTAAGCAAAGACTGAAGTATTCATCAGAGTAGGGACCCAACACAGGGTCTGAATGGTTCCATGCGGCCTTGACTGAAGACCTCGGCTGGTATTTCTACTCCCGCCTGAACCCTGGGCTTCCCTGGTAGCTCAGTTGGTAAAGAATCTGCCTGCAATGCAGGAGACCCCAGTTCAATTTCTGGGTCAGGAAGATCCCCTGGAGAAGGGATAGGCTACCCACTCCAGTGTTCTTAGGCTTCCCTTGTGGCTCAGCTTGTAAAGAATCTGCCTGCAATGCGGGAGACCTAGGTTCGATCTCTGGGTTGGGAAGATCCTCTGGAGAAGGGAAAGGCTACCCACTCCAGTATTCTGGCCTGGAGAATTCCTTAGACTACAGTCCATGGGGTCACAAAGAGTCGGACATGACTGAGTGACTTTCACTTCACTTCCTAAACCCTGCTGTGGTTCAAGGTCGGGCCTTAGAAATAGTCCTTTTGTAGCTGTCACTCTCTAATACAAGGCCACGTCCTTTCCTCTATAGAGTGTGCAGGCCTCAGAGAGGATTAAGTGCAACCTCAATGGGTGTTCAGGCACTGAACAAATATACACTGGACATCCACTCTGTGCTTGGCATTTCTGAACCCCAGAGACACGAACAGCTGAGAGACCCCTGTCCTCTTGGAGTTTGCATCCTCATGAGGCAAACAGCCAAGGAATAAGTAATCAGATAAGTTTTATTTTCAGTAATAAGTGCTGTGGAGAAAAATGAATTAGAAGGAATAGGGATGACATTTCATGCTGGTGGTAGGTGGCAGATGGGGTGGTCAAGGAAGGCCTCTCAGTGGGGTGACATTTGACCAGAGGTCTGAATTAGAGCCATACTAATGTCTGGGGGCGGAGAAGGTGATAGTACCCCACTCCAGTACTCTTGCCTGGAAAATCCCATGGACAGAGGAGCCTGGTAGGCTGCGGTCCATGGGGTCGCGAAGAGTTGGACACGACTGAGTGACTTCCCTTTCACTTTTCATTTTCATGCATTGGAGAAGGAAATGGCAACCCACTCCAGTGTTCTTGCCTGGAGAATCCCAGAGACGGGGGAGCCTGGTGGGCTGCCGTCTATGGGGTCACACAGAGTCGGACACGACTGAAGTGACTTAGCAGCAATGTCTGGAGGAAAGTGTGCCAGGCAAGGGATAGAGCTTGTGCAAAGCTCTGAGTCCAGAGGAGGGTGATTGCCCACCAATCAGGAAGAAGCCACTGTGCCTGGAAAGCATGGAAAGAGAGAAAGGAAGTGAGACCAGAGTTGTGGGCAGGGGATAGAGCAGGAGATGTTATGCAGAACATGATCCATTATGGAAGGGCACTGCAGAGATTTGAGCCGGGGAGGGTCATGGTCATTATTTATTTGTACGTTAAAGAGGCCTTTCTGGCTACTGTGTACAGTGAAGAATGGATTTGAGTGGAGCAAGACAGGAATGGGACAGGGAGATCCGATGAGAGGCTGTTAGAATAATCCAAGTACAAAAATGAAGGTGACTTGGAACAGGGTGTTACAGTGGAGGTGATAAGAGGTCACATCTTTGTGTGTGTTGAGGGTGGGCTCATTCACAGATGTTGCTGGGCCAGACGTGGGCTATGAAGGAAAGAGATGAGTCAAGCCTCACTTATTAGTTCATTTATGAATGTTTACTGATACCCTCTCAGGGACCAGCCAGTGTTGTATGTGCTTGAAAATACCTGTGAACCAAATAGAGACCCCTGCCTTTGTGGAACTTACATTCTAGCAGGGAAAAGAAGAAACAGAATAAATGTAAAAGGCAGCACATTATATTGCATGTTTAGAAGATGATGCATGTTATGGTCCAAAGAAAAAATAGAGGAGAGCTACTTGGGAAGGGGGAACAGTTGCAATTCTAACTACAGTGGTCAGAGCATGTCTGTTTAAGAAGTCACTGAAGTTTCCAGCCCGAGTAGTTAAATGGAGGATGATGCTATTTAATGAGATGTCTGAAAAGAATAAATAAACAAAACTAGAGGAAGAAGGAGATTGGAGGTTAGTGTGATATAAATAAGTACAGTTGACTCTCAAACAACAGAAGTTTGAATTGCGTGGGTCCGCTTATATACAGATTTTTTTTCAGTAAATACATATTACAGTACTACATGATCCATGGTTGGTTGTAAAGTCGTTTGGGAACTTTTGGCTACATGGAGAGTGGGAGACCCTAATCCCTGCATTGTTCAAGGGTCAACTACAGTTGCTGCCTCTAAGTACTGAGCCTGAGTTGCCGCTTAGTGAAGACATTAAGTTGGTGGATATTCAGGTCTGAGCCTGAGGGAGAGGTCAAAGCTACAGATGTAAATTTCAGAGTCATCATAGCCTAGAAGGTTTTTAAAGCCAAGGGACCAGTGGGACTTCCCTGGTTGTCCAGTGGTTAACAATCTGCCTTCCAGTGCAGGGGATGCAGGTTTGATCACTTGTCGGGGAACTAAGATCCCACATGCTGAAGGGCAACTAAGCCCATTTGCAGCAACTATTGAATCCGCGTGCCCCAAGGCCCATGCTCTGCAACAAGAGAAGCCTGTGTATTGCAACTAGAGAAAGCCCAAGTGGCACAAAGACCTACTGCATCCCTCCCCGCCCCCCAAAAAATAAACTAAAAAATAAACAAACCCGTGGGACCAGAGGAGCTCTCAGAGTGCATGCATGTAGAGACTGAAAAGAGAGTCAAGGCCAGTGGGTCCTCCAAGGGGAGGAATGAAAAGAGGAGTGAGCAAAGGAGGACCAGAAGTAGCAGTTGGGAAGGCAGGAGAAAGATGAGGAGTGTATGAAAGAAGAGTGAGGGGTAGAGAGCAATCCACCGTGTTCAAAGCATCAAATAAGGTATATGAATGGGTCAGGGGAAGGGAACGTGGAGATCTTTTTCATAGGCTACACCACTTGAGCTGCAAGTGATCAAGTCACCAGTTGCCAGGTTGTTGCCATTGAACTACAGTGCCTAGAGTCACAGAAAGGTATCATCTCACTGCGTCCACCAAAAGACCAGAGCCCTCTGTGCTGGTCAATGTTGATGTGATTGACTTAAGAGTAAATACTTCTTCTGCAAGGCAGAGAAGCTGGTGCAGATCATGGAGGCTCTGATTATCATATAGAATATTCTGAACTTAATCTTATAGGGGTGGGGAGGGGGTTGAGGTAAGATATTTAAGACAAAGACTGACATATCGAAGCCCATTTCATATAGATATTTTGGGGAGCAGAAGGAAAGATGAGTTGAAGTCGGGAGAGTGATTGGTAGGGAGACCTGGTAAGGAAAACTGTTCAGTTGTTGAGGCATGAGATGGGGTGGGGATGGGGTGGGATGGCGGCTGAATCAGAGGAGAAGCAGGGAGAAGGCAAAGGGGAGGACACATCAGAGAGACACTGAGAAGGTAGATTTCGTGGCATTTGTTAAGCCATCAGAAGAGACATGGAGGCAGGAAAACTGGAAGACAACTCCAGAGTTTCTTTCTTGTGTGACTGGGGTGGGGCGTAGATCACACTGTGGATTTTTGCTGGGAGATCAAGGGACGAGTTGACGGATTAACCAGTTTATGGATTAATTATTAAGACACAGCAGGACCCTGGGAGCAACCTTCCTTACTAATTAGTTAGCTGGTAATTAGGCAGCGGCTGATTAATGCTATTGCCTGCCCCCTGGGGTGTGGAAGGAGAGGAGTTGGGCTCCTACCACCTCCCAGAGTGCTCTGCTGCATGAAAGAAGGGGGACCCAGAGTGCTTGTCATTATTGGATGTCCCCACCATCTGCCCAGAAACCCAACTGTGAGGGGGTATGCTTGACACCAGATTTTTTCTTCCCGTAACCTTTCAGATGTTCTCTGCCTAATGGGGAAAAAGCAGGGAAAGAGGGAAATCTGTGTACCATGAAATTCTCATTCTCAGAAGTGGTGTTTTGCAAAAACGCCATGGCAACCTTCCTCTTCCACTACTCGGGATTTGATTTTCATGCATCTGTCAAATGCACATCAGAGTTTAATTTTCTGCTTTGGAACTACAACGTGGGTTCTGCTTCCTCCATCCTGCGCTTCTGTCCTCCTGAAAAGTGCCTGCTGTGACACAAAATGGAAGTTTCCCAAGGCTGATGTAGCAGGTGAATGCTGAGCGTCCGGGAAGTAACCCAAAACAGAATTTGGTAAATGCTTTAAAAAAATCTATAAATTTGCTGGAGACCCAAGTGACTTTAATTCATGAGGCATATTCTGCCCTCCTGTTGGAGCAGTGTGAGAACTAAAGGGGGGATTGTTTAGAATCCCCCCTCCCCAGCCCCCTGAATTCCAAACATTCTCTGATGATTTAGTTCAAGTACTCATGTCTGAGTGCTATTTCAGAGTTCGTTAAAAATATCTGTCTCAGGCAGGAGTCCTGCGTCTATAAGCTTCTCATCCAGTGATGGACACTTGGCCAGAACACTTTGCAGATGCAAGAAGAGGTCCAGGGGACCAGGGGCAAAGAGCAGAGAGTGCTAGATGGGCCAGATGAAGGCTTTATTTATTTTAGTATTTTCAAACATTAAAATGAAGTGCTAAAATTTAGAAATCCATCATTTTTTATTTAAAAACTCCAATAAATTCTCCAAACCCCAAGAAATTAGAGGTGTGGGGTTAACAAATGCACACTGTTTGTTTTTTTTAGTCATCGCTTAAAGTGTCTGACTCTGCGACCCATGAACTGCAGACTGCTGGGCTCTTCTGTCCATGGGATTTCCCAGGCAAGAATACTGCAGTGGGTTGCTGTTTCCTTCTCCAGGGGATCTTCCTGACCCAGGGACTGAACCTGCATCTCCTTCATTGGCAGGGGGATTCTTCACCACTGAGTCACTAGGGGAGCCCAATAAATGCGCACTATGATATATAAAATAAATAAACAATAATGTTTTACTGTATAGCATAAGGAACCAAATTCAATATCTTGTAATAAACTGTAATGGAAAAGAAATACAGAAAGAATATAGATATATACGTATATCTATAACCAAATCACTTTGCTGTATACCTGAAACTAACACAATATTATAAATCAAATATACTTCCGTTAAAACATTTTTTAAACTTTCAAGTAATCAGAAGTCATGGAACATTGGGACCCCAGTTTCCATTTGTCAGATACCAACTAGAGATGAGTTGGTGTGCTTCAGAACTCAGGGCGTGTGTGGTCCCAAATGTCACACCTCCCACCTTACCTTGCTGTCTCCACAATGCCGCAGAGCCACAGCATTCACCGATGAGTGATGTTCCTCCAGAAGACTTTATTTTTTTATTAATTAATTTATTTTAATTGGAGGCTAGTTACTTTACAACATTGTAGTGAATTTTGCCATACATTGACAAGAACCGAAGAGCTGACTCAGTTGAAAAGACCCTGATGCTGGGAAAGATTGAGGGCAGGGGGAGAAGAGGACGGCAGAGGATGAGATGGCTGGATGGCATCACCGACTCAATGGACGTGGGTCTGGGTAAACTCCGGGAGTTGATGATGGACAGGGAGGCCTGGCGTGCTGCGATTCATGGGGTCTCAGGGTCGGACGTGACTGAGCGACTGAACTGAACTGAACTGACAGGAACCAGCCATGGGTGTACATGTGTCCCCCATCCTGAAACCCCCTCCCTCTTCCCTCCCCATTCCATCCCTCAGGGCTGTCCCAGTGCATCGGTTCTGAGCGCCCTGTTTCATGCATCGAACTTGGACTGGTGATCTATTTCACATATGGTAATATACATGTTTCAGTGCTGTTCTCTCAAATCATCCCACTCTCTCCTTCTCCCACACAGTCCAAAAGTCTGTTCTTTATATTTGTGTCTCTTTGCTATAGAAGACTTTCTTGATCCTCCACATAAGGGTCAGTTGCCTACCAGTACTTCCAACATAGCCAGAGCAATTTCTATTTGAATATATAATATCATATATATATATATTACCTATAGTAAAAATACACTATGTGTAGTAAAAATTACACATATAAAATTTATGTTTTAAAAATTTATAGTTTTTATATATATAAATTTTACTTTTTTACTATATTTATTATATATAATTTATTATTATTATTATATTGTAATTACTTGCTGATTTATCTCAGTCCCCCCTCACTGTAATTTAGGCTCCGTAAGAGCAAGTATTTTGTCCCATTTGCTATTATACCTGGGTTTCCCAGGTGGCATAGTGGTAAAGAATCTGCCTGCCAATGCAGGAGATGCAAGATTCATGGGCTTAATCCCTCAACTGGAAAGATCCCTTGGAGTAGGAAATAGCAACCCACTCCAGTATTCTTGCCTGGAAAATTCCATGGGAGAGGGGCCATGGGGTTGCAAAGAATCGGACATGACTGAGCATGCAACATACACTCTATCATATCTCCAACATCTTGCAAAAAACCTAGCCTAGAGCAGTTACTCTTATATATAAATTTATAAAACAGGAACTGTAGCCTAAATGATCTCCAGGGTCCATTCTAGTTGTAATGTCCTGTTGCTCCCATGTTTGTCTTCAAATGACCAAGTATCCGTGTCGTTCCCACTATGGGACACGTTTTGCTTGCCTCTGTGAATACCTAGTTAGCAATACTGTGCTCTGGTTCAGTTCCCTCTTATATATCTCATAGCAATAGCGACTATAAGAGATGGAAATGCCCTTGGAGTTCAACCACCTAATTTGCAGGTGGGGAAATGGAGGCTCAGAGAAGAGAAGTGACTTTCTTGAAGTCACAGTTATAACTCAGCTTAGAAAAGAGCTGCTACAGAACAGTCCACCTACCTTGTTCTGAAGTCTGGAGGAGCCACTGACCAGTGCAGAAGGAAGGAATAAATGCCCCGTGTCACCTGACTGGTGAAAGTAACACATGCTAGGAAGGTTTCAAAATCATCACTAGGTTTAAGGAATTCGGTGTCCATAGCAATAGTTCTCAAACTGGGGTGCTCAAATCCATTCTCAGGGGACTCTGTGTCCTCTCTACAAGCAGGGATTATGCATACATTCTGACTATCTGCTGCTGAATTTCAGAGTTTTCATTGATTTCCATTAGCAGGTATGAGGCTATCCCGGCCGATGAGGTGGGGAAAGAAGGGGTATTGATTTGTAAATGACACGTACGCACTAAGGGAAAGCCCAGGGGTGGCAGGATGGTGTTTTGCAGCAGTCAGGGAGGCGGTTAATGACTTCTTTACATCGCAGGCCATGATTCCGCTGCAGCAGGACACCATGATCCACTGCATTATTTTATTTTGGTTTCTGAATTGCATAAGAGCTATAAGCAAAAGCGCTTGGTGTTGAGTTGTATTAGTTTTTTACATATTTAAGCAACATTGTGATAAAAGTAATCTAAAATGATGCTGAAGGCCCAGGAGATGTTATCTTTCTTTTAAAAGGCTCCTATGCATTATTCAAGGGTGTTGTACACTGACTTCCTTTCACATATTTATTTAAGTTATGAGGATATATTGGCATGAGCAAGAATTTTTGTGGCATGAGCTCTTTGGCTGTCAGAGCGAATTACTTATAAGGAACTTGGTGTGGGACGTGTGATATGCTCTATCTGCAGTAAATTACTGTTCCTACAGGCAATTCTGCAATCTAGGAGGTAATTCTGACTACTGTTTGCTAACTTTGAAACCTAATCCTTTGTAAGATGTTATGATGTACATGGGCTGAGAAGTGAGAAGGTATATCTTCTCTTTGATACACCGTAAGCTGCTATTTAACTTATATGCAGAGTATATCATGAGAAACGCTGGGCTGGAAGAAGCATAAGCTGGAATCAAAATTGCCGGGAGAAATACCAATAACCTCAGATATGCAGATGACTCCACCCTTATGGCAGAAAATGAAGAACTAAAAAGCCTCTTGATGAAAGTGAAAAAGGAGAGTGAAAAAGTTGGCTTAAAGCTCAACATTCAGAAAACTAAGATTGTGGCATCTGGTCCCATCAGTTCATGAGAAATAATGGGGAAACAGTGGAAACAGTGTCAGACTTTATTTTTTGGAGCTCCAAAATCACTGCAGATGGTGACTGCAGCCATGAAATTAAAAGACGCTTACTCCTTGGAAGAAAAGTTATGACCAACCTAGATAGCATATTCAAAAGCAGAGATATTACTTTGCCAACAAAGGTCTGTCTAGTCAAGGCTATGGTTTCTCCAGTAGTCATGTATGGATGTGAGAGTTGGACTGTGAAGAAAGCTGAGCGCCGAAGAATTGATGCTTTTGAACTGTGGTGTTGGAGAAGACTCTTGAGAGTCCCTTGGACTACAAGGAGATTCAACCAGTCCATCCTAAAGGAGATCAGTCCTGGGTATTCTTTGGAAGGACTGATGCTGATGCTGAAGCTGAAGCTCCAGTACTTTGGGCACCTCATGAGAAGAGTTGACTCATTGGAAAAGACTCTGATGCTGGGAGGGATTGGGGGCAGGAGGAGAAGGGGACAACAGAGGATGAGATGGCTGGATGGCATCACTGACTCAATGGACGTGAGTTTGAGTGAACTCCGGGAGTTGATGATGGACAGGGAGGCCTGGTGTGCTACAATTCATGAGGTCACAAAGAGTCGGACATGACTGAGCAACTGAACTGAACTGTACTGAAGCTAGAGGTCAGCAAGCTATATAGCCAAATGACCAAATTTGACCTACAGAATGTTTTTGTAAATAAATTTTTATTGAAAGTTAGCCACACCCATTTGCTTACTAATCGCCTCTGACTGCTTTTGCACTGTAATGGCAGAGTTGTGAAATAGAGACCCTATGGTCTACAAAGCCTAAAATCTTTACTATCTGACAGACCCCTAGGTTACACCTTCTACATACCATTATTTCTACACTGAGCTTTCAGCTCAGGTCCATTTCATTTATTTGATTCTCTAAAGTGTCTTAATTAGTCTGTTCTGTTTGAGCAATTAGGAAATTCGACATGGCTGTTGCTTTGTGTCAGCATCCTTGATTTCTCTAATAAAGGCATCTACTCTCCTCTCAATGTTGACTGCTACTTTCCTTAAATTGTTAGGAAATTGGAGGCTGGTGAGATGCTGCTTTAACTATGGACAAGCAAAATGGCTGTCTGAAGAGGCCTTACAAATAGCTGTGAAAAGAAGAGAGGCGAAAAGCAAAAGAGAAAAGGAAAGAAATAGGTATTCTAAATGCAGAGTTCCAAAGAATAGCAAGGAGAGATAAGAAAGCCTTCCTCAGTGATCAATGCAAAGAAATAGAGGAAAACAACAGATTGGGAAAGACTAGAGATCTCTTCAAGAAAATTAGAGATACCAAGGGAACATTTCATGCAAAGATGGGCTCAATAAAGGACAAAAATGGTATGGACCTACCAGAAGCAGAAGATATTAAGAAGAGGTGGCAAGAATACACGGAAGAACTGTACAAAAAAGATCTTCACGACCCAGATAGTCATGATGATGTGATCACTAATCTAGAGCCAGACATCTTGGAATGTGAAGTCAAGTGGGCCTTAGAAAGCATCACTACGAACAAAGCTGGTGGAGGTGATGGAATTCCAATTGAGCTGTTTCAAATCCTGAAAGATGATGCTCTGAAAGTGCTGCACTCAATATGCCAGCAAATTTGGAAAACTCAGCAGTGGCCACAGGACTGGAAAAGGTCAGTTTTCATTCCAATTCCAAAGAAAGGCAATGCCAAAGAATGTTCAAACTACTGCACAATTGCACTCATCTCACACGATAGTAAAGTAATGCTCAAAATTCTCCAAGCCAGGCTTCAGCAATACGTGAACCATGAACTTCCAGATGTTCTAGCTGGTTTTAGAAAAGGCAGAGGAACCAGAGATCAAATTGCCAACATCCTCTGGATCATGGAAAAAGCAAGAGAGTTCCAGAAAAACATCTACTTCTGCTTTATTGACTATGCCAAAGCATTTGACTGTGTGGATCACAGTAAAGTGTGGAAAATTCTTAAAGAGATGGGAATACCAGACCAGCTGACCTGCCCCTTGAGAAACCTATATGCAGGACAGGAAGCAACAGTTAGAACTGGACATGGAACAACAGACTGGTTCCAAATAGGAAAAGGAGTACGTCAAGGCTGTATATTGTCACCCTGCTTATTTAACTTCTATGCAGAGTACATCATGAGAAACGCTGGACTGGAAGAAACACAAGCTGGAATCAAGACTGCCAGGAGAAATATCAATAACCTCAGATATGCAGATGATACCACCCTTATAGCAGAAAGTGAAGAGGAACTAAAGAGCCTCTTGATGAAAGTGAAAGAGGAGAGTGAAAAGGTTGGCTTAAAGCTCAAGATTCAGAAAATGAAGATCATGGCATCTGGTCCCATCACTTCATGGGAAATAGATGGGGAAACAGTGGAAACAGTGTCAGACTTTATTTTTTTGGGCTCCAAAATCACTGAAGATGGTGACTGCAGCCATGAAATTAAAAGACGGTTACTCCTTGGAAGAAAAGTTATGACCAACCTAGATAGCATATTCAAAAGCAGAGACATTACTTTGCTGACTAAGGTCCGTCTCGTCAAGGCTATGGTTTTTCCTGTGGTCATGTATGGATGTGAGAGTTGGACTGTGAAGAAGGCTGAGTGCCAAAGAATTGATGCTTTTGAACTGTGGTGTTGGAGAAGATTCTTGAGTGTCCCTTGGACTGCAAGGAGATCCAACCAGTCCATTCTGAAGGAGATCAACCCTGGGATTTCTTTGGAAGGAATGATGCTAAAGCTGAAGCTCCAGTACTTTGGGCACCTCATGTGAGGAGTTGACTCATTGGAAAAGACTCTGATGCTGGGAGGGATTGGGGGCAGGAGGAGAAGGGGATGACCCAGGATGAGATGGCTGGATGGCATCACTGACTCGATGGACGTGAGTCTGAGTGAACTCCGGGAGATGGTGATGAACAGGGAGGCCTGGCGTGCTGTGATTCATGGGGTCGCAACGAGTCAGACACGACTGAGCGACTGAACTGAACTGAACTGAACTGAACCTACCTGGTGGAGCTGGCCTGAGGCTGAGCTGTGAATTGAATGCTTGTGTTTCTCTCTGTCCACCCTCCCTTGCTAAGTCTCCCACGTTCATCCTGTCTTTCTCTCACCATCAGCAGTGCCCTCAGTTCTTTCTTGCCTAAGCGCCATATCAAGGAAGGCTCAGATACCTCTCTTTTATCTCCATTTAAATTCATTTAGTTTGTTCACGTCTTAGTTCCTCCAAGTGTAATCACACTTAAAGCTTTTTGTTCCAAGTAATGAATAAGAAGCTTTTGCCTCTGTGGAAGATTTGACCAAGTTAGAGGTGCTGAGGAAGTTTGGAAGGATGGGGGTAGTACCAAGGAGAGTGGGTGGGAACAGATATTTTCCTGAAAATGGCCGACCCCCCCTTGATGACTATGGCTCGATGCATTGAATCTTGAGTTTGCTGTGAGGATCAGAGTCTATTTCTCCCTCACCCCAAAGCCCCAAATCTTCAGGGGGATCTCAGACTTTAAAAATAAATTCTGTCAATGTGGTTGGCTTATTTGCGGAACCACCCAAGACCAGCACAAAAAGCAGAAAATTCAAATGCTATTTGGCACATTTGACTGGAGATGACTTCCTTAGCAGTCATGCCTAGGGCCATCATCAAAGATTTAGTAGAGTATTATAGGATTTAGGGACATTTCCTAAAAGAAGCTATCTGTTGCTGAATATGCTTTGCTAGAGAAATTGAAAGAAATCATTGTTGTGAGTAACCAAAATATAGGAAGACACTTGAGCTTTTGTAGCCAACTAAGGCTATTCCTGATCATGCCAACATGACCTATCCTCTGAAGATTAGGTCAGCCATCGTGAGCTTTAGCAGTTCAATGGTGCCTCAAGGAGCCAACAACTGAAGAGCAAAGACTGGTGGCCATTGAGGTGCTTATTTGATTCTGGTTTTTCAATAAGTAGAGATAAGAATCCTGTTGTGTCTTTATGTCCACTTGTTCTTACCATGGCAGTACCTCCGGACATGTCAGGGATTGATCCCAGGTCTCCTGCATTGCAGGCAGATTCTTTACTGTCTGAGCCACCAGGGAAGCCTGAACATGTCAGAATTGTTGCCAATTAATTGCTTATTCTGGAAACTAGTAATTTGTCACGTATGTCCCTGAGAGTTTCTTCAACTAACATTTACTGAGCACCTACTATATACCAAAAGAATTGGCACAGTTGTGAATAAAGTTTTCCTGATCCAATAAAAGTGAAAAATTGCAGTCTAGAGTAGCAACATTAAGAAAAATCCCCTTAATAGTGTGTTCCTTTCATTTCTTTTACACGGAATTTGATTTTTTTTTTTTTTTTTTGCCTTTCATTCTTCACTGGGGTTTTGGGGTAGTTTTTTTGTTTTTATCGAAATATAGTTGATTTACAATGTTGTGTTAGTTCCAAGTGTACAGCAAAGCGATTCATACACATAAATATGTTCTTTTTCAGATTCTTTTCCCTTATAGGTTATTATGGAATAGTGAAAATAGTTTCCAGTGCTATCCAGTAGGTCCTTGCTAGTTATCTATTTTATATGTAGCAGTGGGTATATGTTCATTTCAAGCTCCTAATTTATCCCTCCTTCTCACTTTTCCCCCTGGTAACCACAAGTTTGTTTTCTATGTCTGTGGGTCTATTTCTGTTTCATATATAAGTTCACTTACATCATCCTTTTATTTTAGATGTCACATATCAGTAACATAATATGATGCTTGTTTTTGTCTGGCTTATTAAACTTTCGCATGGTGATTTCTAGGTCCAACCATGTTGCTGCAAACAGCATTAGTTTTCTTTTCTACGGCTGAGCAGCATCCCATTGTATTTACATAGACCACGTCGTCTTTGTCCATTCTTCTCTTGATGGACATTCAGGTTGTCTAATAGCGTTACAGTGAGCACTGGGGCACATATATCTTTTTGCATTTGACTTTTAAAATTCAACAGCAATCATCTGAAGCCTAAGCTGTTTAGCTTTCTAGAAAACATTCCGAGTGAATCTATAAGAATTTTAATTAAAGAAGTGAATTTGAATATGTTCAAATTGTGGCTCATAGAAGAACAACTTTTCTGCTGTGTATCCTCACCATTCTCACATGCCAAATAAATTTGACGAGGTAGAATAACATAGTCGAGATCATAGGTTGGCAAACTACAGTCTGAGGGCCTTGTTCCTTCTGCTGCCTATTTTGATGAATAAAGTTCTGTTGAAACACAGACATGTCCATTCATTTAGGCAGTATCTGTTGTCTATAACTGCTTTCAAGCTACAATGACTGAGTGGATAGTTTGAACAGGTATAGTCTGTGGCCAGTAAAACCTAAAATAATTCCTATCTTGACCTTTACAGAGAAAGTTTGTCAACCCCTGGTCTAGACTATATTAGACACCACATAAAGTAAAGTGTAAAAATATTCTGCATTTCTGACTGTAAAACAACTTAAGAACTAGTACATTTTTACATTTTAACATTGATTCGAAGTCTAGACAGATTTGGGTTTCAATTGAAATCAAATATCCACTTCTTCTATGGCAAGTATTCACATGGGAAGTAGTTAGCACTCATGTACTCTTAAGTTTCTCTTGTTTTTGATGTGTCTATTTATACAAATTAAGGATTGCTAAGTGCATTTAGGAAGCAAGTCATCTTCACCAACCAGAGAGTGCTGCTGCTGCTGCTAAGTCGCTTCAGTCATGTCCAACTCTGTGCGACCCCACAGATGGCAGCCCACCAGGCTCCCCCGTCCCTGGGATTCTCCAGGCAAGAACCCTGGAGTGGGTTGCCATTTCCTTCACCAACCAGAGAGTAATAGTAGTCAAATCACTGATGCTGAGGTAAGAAGAAAAAAGACTGAGTGTTACTGCTACCGCGCAGTTAGAGGAAGGGCTGAAAGAATACGTCGAGGGCGCAAAATCTCATTGGAAGAGATGCGTTCAGAGGAAGAGTACATGTAACATCTTCCAGTGAAGCTCCCCCTGTCTTCCAGACTCCCCAGTGGGCCTGCAAAAAGTTCGTCCTGTAAGAAGGCCTCTCTCTGGATCTGAGAAGCTCAGCCATTCCACAGGCCTTTCTTTCAGGGCCCTAGGGGAGAACTTACACAATGGTCTGTGCCCTGTGTTTCACAGAACAGTTTTAAACAATCAGTTCTCCGAGTTTTATAGCCGAACTCAGTATCAGCAAGGTCACGTCCTCTCCCAGGAGAAGCAGCAAGGCAAGTGCTCAGATATCCCTACACAGTGACTTTGCCTCTAGCTTTGCTGACAGGCTGGAATTGCATGTCTCCACAGGGACTGGAGATGCAGTCCCCTAGGAGGAAGGAAACGGGGAGAGAAGGAAGGTGTTCATCGGGGGAATAGGTGGAAGCATGTACAGTTTGGATTGCCTACTGCGGTAATGGCAAGTTGGTCTCCTGATAGGAAGCCAGAGATTATGCAGAAGGGGTCCTGTTTGTTTAAGAAAAAATTGGCTATTGATACATCACTGTATGTATTGTCCCTAGCGTGGTGTATACCTGGTACACAGCACAAATATATATTTGAGTGAATGAATCAATTAATGAATGAAGACCTTAGACTCTGAGGACAGGCAAAATAGGATCTAAATTGTAGTGTTGCCAGTAGCTATCAGTTATCAACTGCTGTGTAACAAATTACCCCTAAATTTAGCAATAAAAGTTTTTATCTCACAGCCTACACTGGACAATGCTTATTAGCTCATATGTTTCCATCATATCGCCTCTGGGAATCAGTCCATCCCTTCCCTCAGTTGCTCATGTTTCTGTGCATAAGCAATCAGGTCCCCTGAGTACCTCCAGTGCAGGATCTTTGTCAAGGCCACAGCCATCTCAAGGCTCAGCTGGAGGAGGACCCATTCCCAACCTTACCCGTGTGGCTGTTGGCAGGCCTCAGATCCGTGATGGCTGCAGCCAGCAACATCAATCCCTTGCCCCCTGGCCTTTCCAAAGGGCTGCCTACAGCATGGCAGCTGACTTTCCCCAGAGAGTGGAATCACAGAAAGAATCCCAAGATGAAGCTACAGTGTTTCTTTTGTTCTTTGAACTTATAAAAATTGGGGATATGTATACTTATAGCTGTAAGTGTATGATCCAGTGGCATTAAGCATATTCACAGCCACTATCATTATTCATATTCAAAACTTCATCAGCCCAACCAAAGCTCAAAGCTCTAAGGTCTTTACCACCTAATCTCCAAAGGGACACACCATCACTTCTAATCTGCTCCTGGGAAACGAGTCACTAAATCTAGCCCACACTCATGGGAAGAAGATTACACAGGGTGAGAACACCAAGAAAGTGGGTATCCTTGGTGACCATCCTAGAGGCTGACTACTATAGAAGCTTTGTGATCCTAGACTTAACCTCACTAAGCCTCAGTTCTATCCTTTGTAAATCAAGCATAATATCTACATCACAGAACTATGCTCATGTCCAAGGGAAAAACTACCACACTTTCTGCATGTTAGCATGAGATAAAATGCATGTCCTTCAGCCGTGATATTTGACCACCTTGAACTGTGTCTTTCTGCACAGCCTCTTATGTTCTCTATGATGATTCAGTAACTGTCACATCTTCAGACCCTTGACAGCATGAGAAGAACCCTGGCGAAACAGGCAGCAATCTCTAAATATTCATAGTATAATCTTTAGGCAAAGCCAAGCTTCCTCTGAAGAAGCCTATGCTGGACAATACTGAGTTTATATGTTCCCATTGTATTACCTCTGGGAATTGGTTCACCCCATCCCTCAGTTGCTCATGTTCACCACCATGATGGTCTCCTTGTTCCATTATGGTTTACTCTCTTTCTTCCATGCAAATTCCCAAACATCCCTTTAATGCGTCTCCTCTCTTTCCTGATGAGCTGTCCTGTGCAGTGAATAAGAAGCAGTCAGCACCTCTTCAACTCTGTATGTGGGATTATGCAATGAGCAAGCAAGCTGCCTTTAAAACTATCCTTTAAATTTTTACAAAATAGCAACATATATTTCCATTTTTGTCACCTCTCAAGGTTGATCCTAAACAGGTCAGGGGTTCATTTCAAACACCAGTTTACAGGTGAGTTCTGGGTTTACCATGCATTCAACCGTGTCTTTTTGCATCTTCTGTAGTTCTTTAAGGGACTATCAGTTTCGATCCAGAGCTAATCAGCTGTGTATCAATTCCATTGTACTTTTAAGCCAAAGAAGTAAATTAATATTCTGTACCAAGTTTTCCAATGATAAGTATTTTGGGAAGACTATTAAAAACATTTGAAATTAAAATAGTTGACTGGCTAATGCTCAAAAACCAAAAATAATTACTGAGCAGTGTTTTCCAAAGTGTGGGCTGTGGAATGAAATATTATTTGTTTGCCCACTGACCAAAATTAAATTGATAATCTCTAAAGTGGATGAGAATATGGTGAAGCAGTCATAGATGGTTTGCTGCTGGGAGTATAAAATTAGACTTGTCCATAGGGAGACAAGTTGGCAGCCTCTGTCGGAACTGAAAATGTATGTGTCCTTTGACCCAGAAATTCGACTTTTGGAAATTAATCTTAAATCATCCTTGGCTTAGTCCTTTGGCTTAGTCACTCAGTCATGACTGACTCTTTGCCACCCCTTGGACTGTAGCCCACCAGGTTCCTCTGTCCATGGGATTCTCCAGGCAAGAATACTGGAGTGGGTTGCCATGCCCTCCTCCAGGGGATCTTCCCAACCCAGGGATTGACCCAGGTCTCCCACACTGCAGGCAGATTCTTTACCATCTGAGCCACCAGGAAAGCCCATAGGTCTCCAAACCGGGGTCTCCTGCATTGCAGATTCCTTATCAACTGAGCTATGAGGGAAGCCCTTAAATCATCCTTCCATGTATACAAAAGGGCACAGAGTCAAGGAGTTTCACTGCTCTATTGTTTGCAGTAGTGAAAAATCAGAAACAACTCAAATGTCATCAATAATAGACCAGGTAAATCCATTACAGTGTGCCTCTATTCTGGAGTACCGTGGAGCAGTCAGAATAGTGAAGCAGATTTATGTGCCTGCACTATGAATCGTAGACATAATAGTCTGTTATCTGGCTGAAGTAAACCATGGAGAAGTATCTCAGTATCATCCCTTCTGCAGGAAATTCTATGTATATTTGAATGTGATATATGAAATCGCACATGATATGTATAAATATGTATACACACACACACACACACACAAATACCCACCTAAATTTGTGTGAAAGGATACATAGCAAAATGTTAATAGTAATTATTCTTCTCTAGGGAAAGAAATAGAATTTTCTGGAGGATGGAAAGGTTGTTTCCCCCTCTACTGTATATACCTGCATATAGTTTTAATTTTTTCTGATTAGCATAAGTTGCTTTTATAATGTTCATTTTATTGTTAGTTGCTCAGTTGTGTTCTTTTTGTGACCCCACGGACTGCAGCGTGCCAGAATTCCCTCTCCTTCACTATCTCCTGGAGTTTTCTCAAACTCATGTGCATTGAGTCAATGATGCCATCCAACCATCTCATCCTCTGTCGCCCCCTTTTCCTCCACCCGCAGTCTTTCCCAGCATCATGGTCTTTTCTTTCATAAAGCAATTTTAAAATTACCTTTCAAACTTATTATAGAAGTAACATATATTTATTTTTAAGCAAAGAAGAATTATAGTTTTAGGCAAAGAAGAATTATCCATATCTTTTTCTACACATGTACTTACTGTTTTTTAAAAATGTAATTATTTTAGATAGACTGTTTTGTGATCTACTTATTTGAATTTAAAATATGCAACAAACATGACTGTTCCCTAAAATATTATATAATCAACATATTTATGTGTCTGTAGATACCAAGGATGGCGGAGCCTGGTAGGCTGCCATCTATGGGGTCGCATAGAGTCAAACATGACTGATGCGACTTAGCAGCAGCACCAGATATTAAATTATAATATGTCAATGGTTATAATAATATGATTTTTAGGTACATGAAATTGTTGGCAACTAGGAATTCAAAATGGGGCAAGATAAACTTTTAATGCAAGAGCCTTTTACCTGGTTCCTTGCCTTCAAGCTTGTCTGTCCCTATGTCCATACTGCCCAAAGTCTATACCTAAGTTCTGTCAGTGTCTTGAATAAAATCTTCCATGGCCATCCATTGGCCTCATGATGCAATGTATGGACTACATACATGGACCCTGTATGGACTACAGGGTCTCTCATTTTCAGGCTCATGTTTATCCTTCAGTTCATCTTTGGCCCATACCTTTACCTCCAAGACCTGTCAGCCTCCTGTGTCACCCTGACTTAACTCTCATGCCTCCATTGCTGATTCAGTCATTTCTCTGATTCCCCCAGCATCCTGGACTTTCCCTTGGTCCTGGACATCTCTTGCTTTTGCTGCCCGACACTTCCTCTCCTTTTTCCTGACAAACAGTTCATCATGTGTGGAGACCTGGAATTATTAAGGTTATTAACCAATCTAGTCTACTAGGCTTCTCTGTCCATGCGATTTTCCAGGCAAGAGTACTGGAAAATGGGTTGCCATTTCCTTCTCCAAGCTTATCATCTATTGATGGGATACAAACAGTCTCAACCTGCTCAAGTCATTAATTAGAGGAAGCTGATGAATACCTCTCAGCAGCTTGGATGTGCCAGGCACATGGTAAAGTCTCCCTGTGTGTGGCTGCAGGCGCTGGAATTGGAATCACCCCTCTTGTACTCAGTCAGTCTGGTTTGGTTGGGATTGGTTCCACCTTCTACCCTAGAGGTAGATTCCTGATTAGCTAAAGAGATCAATTAATCTCTTCCTCCTAGATTGTGTAATTGATATGGAAGAGGACACAAAACCCAAGTTGAGCCATTAGGAGTCATTATGAGAACTTTTAAATTTTGAAGCAGAGAACCTCTTTTCTCTCTCTCTCTCTCTCTCTCTCTCTCTAGGTTTGAGCATATTGTAATGAAAGTGAGTCACTTAGTCATGTCCAACTCTTTGTGACCGCACAGACTATACAGTTCATGGAATTCTACAGGCCAGAATACTGGAGTGGATAGCCTTTCCCTTCTCCCAGGGATCTTCCCAACCCAGGGATCAAACCCAGGTCTCCCGCATTGCAGGCAGATTCTTTACCAGCTGAGCCACGAGGGAAGCCCTTGTGCACGTTGTATGCCAGGCTTATTGCTGCTGCATGGAGCCAGCACAGAAGGAAGCAGAGCAGAGCTAAGAGAAAGTGCCAGTAACTGTGTGGGGCCCTTTCATGATCCATCGCTGACCAGCTCTTCCCTCAACTCTTCAGTCATCTGAGCCAAAATATTCCTTGTTTACTCAAACCACTTAGGGCTGAATTTCTGTCCCTTGTGACCCAGAGTTCCAGGACATGTATTCCATGTCTAATCAATGTTATGTCGCAGTATAATGCTCTGTCTACTGGTCTTTCCTTCTTGCTAGATTTTAAGTTCTGTGAGGAAAGGGCCTGAGTCATACTCAACTTTGCATCTCCAGCCCCAAGTGCAGTGCTTGAGAATATTAGAGGTTAAGTATTTGTTAAGTGAATAAAATACCCCAGAGTCTACCTTGAGTGTTTCAACAGAAACTTTTCAGTGCTGCTGGCTTATCCAGGCTTAAAATTCTGCTGATTGACATAATAGGATGGGAGGAGAGATTAACACTATTGAATGCCTAATTAGGAGCCAGGTAACCGAAATCAGATTGATTATATTCTTTGCAGCCGAAGATGGAGAAACTCTCTACAGTCAGCAAAAACAAGACCAGAAACTGACTGTGGCTCAGATCATGAACTCCTTATTGCCAAATTCAGACTTAAATTGAAGAAAGTGGGGAAAACCACTAGACCATTCAGGTATGACCTAAATCAAATCCCTTATGATTATACAGTGGAAGTGAGAAATAGATTTAAGGGACTAGATCTGATAGAGTGCCTGATGAACTATGACAGAGGTTCGTGACATTGTACAGGAGACAGGGATCAAGACCATCTCCATGGAAAAGAAATGCCAAAAAGCAAAATGGCTATCTGAGGAGGCCTTACAAATAGCTGTGAAAAGAAGAGAAGCAAAAAGCAAAGGAGAAAGGAAAGATATAAGCATCTGAATGCAGAGTTCCAGAGAATAGCAAGAAGAGATAAGAAAGCCTTCTTCAGCGATCACTGCAAAGAAATAGAGGAAAACAACAGAATGGGAAAGACTAGAGATCTCTTCAAGAAAATTAGAGATACCAAGGGAACATTTCATGCAAAGATGGGCTCAATAAAGGACAGAAATGGTATGGACCTACCAGAAGCAGAAGATATTAAGAAGAGGTGGCAAGAATACATGGAAGAACTGTACAAAAAAGATCTTCATGACCAAGATAATCACGATGGTGTGGTCACTTACCTAGAGCCAGACATCCTGGAATGTGAAGTCAAGTGGGCCTTAGAAAGCATCACTATGAACAAAGCTAGTGGAGGTGATGGAATTCCAGTTGAGCTGTTTCAAATCCTGAAAGATGATGCTGTGAAAGTGCTGCACTCAATATGCCAGCAAATTGGAAAACTAAGCAGTGGCCACAGGACTGGAAAAGGTCAGTTTTCATTCCAATCCCAAAGAAAGGCAATGCCAAAGAATGTTCAAGCTACCACACAATTGCACTCATCTCACACGCTAGTAAAGTAATGCTCAAAATTCTCCAAGCCAGGCTTCAGCAATACGTGAACCGTGAACTTCCAGATGTTCAAGGTGGATTTAGAAAAGGCAGAGGAACCAGAGACCAAATTGCCAACATCCTCTGGATCATGGAAAAAGCAAGAGAGTTCCAGAAAAACATCTATTTCTGCTTTATTGATTATACCAAAGCCTTTGACTGTGTGGATCACAATAAACTGTGGAAAATTCTTCAAGAGATGGGAATACCAGACCACCTGACCTGCCTCTTGAGACACCTATATGCAGGACAGGAAGCAACAGTTAGAACTGGACATGGAACAATAGACTGGTTCCAAATAGGAAAAGGAGTACGTCAAGGCTGTATATTGTCACCCTGCTTATTTAACTTCTATGCAGAGTACAGCATGAGAAACGCTGGCCTGGAGGAAGCACAAGCTGGAATCAAGATTGCCAGGAGAATTACCAATAACCTCAGATATGCAGATGACACCACCCTTATGGCAGAAAGTGAAGAAGAACTAAAAAGCCTCTTGATGAAAGTGAGAGAGGAGAGTGAAAAAATTGGCTTAAAGCTCAACATTCAGAAAACTAAGATCATGGCATCCGGTCCCATCACTTCATGGCAAATAGATGGGGAAACAGTGGAAACAGTGACAGTTTTATTTTTCTGGGCTCCAAAATCACTGCAGATGGTGATTGCAGCCATGAAATTAAAAGACGCTTACTCTTTGGAAGGAAAGTTATGACCAACCTAGATAGTATATTGAAAAGCAGAGATATTACTTTGCCAACTAAGGTCCGTCTAGTCAGGGCTGTGTTTTTCCTGTGGTCATGTATGGATGTGAGAGTTGGACTGTGAAGAAGGCTGAGTGCCGAAGAATTTGCAGGTTTCAGTCCATGGGGTTGCAAAGAGTCGGACTTGACTGACTAGGTCAAGTCAGTCACACACACACACAACATATACAATACATTTCATTGTGTCATTTAATCAAGAAGACTAATTTCTCTTTCTCCTTATCTGCTCTTCCATGATAGGGGAGTGATTTTGTCTATCAGCGAAATAATGTGAAATGCTGAAGTAATCATTTGCAAATCAGTGATTTTATCTGTTAATGAAATAACAAAATATGAGCTATCTTCAGGCATCTCATAAAAATGAAAAGCAAATTAAAAGCACACAAGTTCTATTATTTAAGAGGAAGCAATCACTTGAGTTTTTGGAGTTAAGATGCTAGATTTTATAAACAATTACTATTGTTTTTGAAAGAAATGATTTCATTAACATATGCCATTTTAATCGCAAAGCATTTATTTCAGAATCCCCTAAGAAACAGAAAGTGAAGTACTTAATTAAGGGAAGTGATGTGGTTGTCTATGTTTAGACCAATTAGAAGGTCATAGGAACCCTCTGACCTCTCCATGTTGCCAGTTTTTTGTCCCTTAATTGGTGACACTCAATTTGGGGACTGTTGACTAGGACAGAAACACTGAACAGCCTCCAGTCCAGAAGGTTTTCTGTGCTGATTTTGTCCCTGATTTCAGGACTTCCCTGGCGGCTCAGATGGTAAAGCGTCTGTCTACAATGCAGGAGACCTGGGTTCGAGCCCTGGGTTGGGAAGATCCCCTGGAGAAGCAAATGGCAATCCACTCCAGTACTATTGCCTGGAAAATCCCATGGACAGAGGAGCCTGGTAGGCTACAGTCTATGGGGCCGCAAAGAGCTGGACACAACTGAGCTACTTCACTTTCACTTGCTCAGAGAGCATTACAGTAAGAATTGTAATGCTTGTCCTCTATCTGTGTGCAATTTATATTTTTTTAGGTTAGTTTTCCAGAGAATAAGAATGAAGATTTCAGTACAGCCCATCTCTTTCTTGTGTAATTACTCTTCATAAAGCATTCTATAGAAATATATTGACTAAGTAAAAACAGTTATTAATCATTGAGTTATCTGCATAATGGTACTTAAGAATTATTGAAATCCATTATTGCTATGTTTATTCAGAAAATATTTAAAGAGCATCCTTCTATGGACCAAACTTTGTTGAATACAAAGATACCTGGATTGCTTGCCTGCAAGGAGTGATAATCGAGTTGAGTTGTTCTTGAATTGCCTTTTTCCATTATAGTGGGAATTTTGATGGATGGACAAATTCATCCAAAAAGAATGCTGAAGTAGTTCATCTGCACATATCAGTGAATTAAGGATTAATATTTAGTGAGAGCCATAGGCAGCCTGAGGGCTTCCCAGGTGGTTCAGTGGTAAAGAATCCACCTACCAAGCAGGAGACTGGGGTTCAGTTGCTGGGTCGGGAAGATCCCTTGGAGAAGGAAATGGCAACCCACTCCAGTATTCTTGCCTGGGAAATCCCATGGACTGAGGAGCCTGGTAGGCTACGGTTCGTGGGGTTGCAAAGAGTCAGACACGACTGGGCGACTGAACAACAACAGGGACAGACTTGATAGGATATTATGAGTATTTTTAGGTGGAGAATCTTCAAGGGAAATAATTTTTACATCATTTGAAAGAAGAGTTTTCATTTTGAGTCACTTCAGTTCTTATAAACTGAAGTGATTTTGTCATTTCCGGTCTTTGTTGTGATAACAGATTCAATCTTATTTAAACTCTGTCAGTGAGAATATTCCTGGGTGGCATGGGAAGCACTTTTGCCTCATTGCATCCTATAATCTGGAAAATGAGATGCATGTTAGTGGTAAAACGCCCTTTTAGGGCTGATCTGCTTGGTCTTCTGCTTTTTCTTTTCTCCATCCTTTTCATCATAAATTCCGGGGAGCTCCATCTCAGAACTCTTCTAACTCTACTGACTGTCCTTCTCTTCTGTCCATTCCTAGTTTAGCTTTTAATTTTTCCCCATCTTACAAAGTGATAGCTCCCAAACACTTGTTCAGTGAGCAATAAAGGATAATAAACCTTTATTTGTATGCACCGATGTTTTCAATCAACATACTTAATAACAAAGTATCAATAGAACATGAACAGTGTCAGATTTTGTTGAAAATCCAAACCCTCTCTTTTACCCTTTGCTTCCAAGTATGGGAGAGCCTGACTTCCTAAAAAAAATGCTAAACATATCAAAGAAATGGAGACAAATATATGTGAACAGAGAAGGACACTGACACCAATCTTGGCTGCAGCCTGCAGTTACTTGAAAGTATATCAGGAAACAAACCTTGGGGATTTCCAAAGTCCAGAAAGACAAACCTGGATATTAAGGTGTCACAGACGCCAAGGCTAGTGTTTCAAGGAGGAGGAAGAGGTCAAAGTGTCAAAAGGCTGCTAAAGTATCAAGTGTATAGAGAACTGAAAAGTACAGTTTCGATTTAGAGACTTGGAGTTACTAGTGGCCTCTACAGAATTGTGTTTGGGAAGTTGTGAGGCTTGAAGTCAAATTGGTAGCCCAAGGAGTGAGTGGAAGATAAGGAAATTGATGTATAGATACGGGTGCTTCCTTCAAATTCATTGTAAAGAGGGTAATAGAATGGTAGCTGGAGGAAATGTAGGGACTTGAGGACCAGGAAATGCTTTATTTCACCTGGGAGATACTTGAACAGGTTTAAAAGCTGATGGGAAGGATTCAGTCAGAAGGCAGAGGCTGAACTGAAAGGCCTTAAGAGACGATATAATAGATGATGTTAAGTTCCTGAGATCTACGATGACCCCAAACCCAAGAATCATCTTAGAATAGACCTGAGGTTCAAGGTTCACCTGGGAAAGAGTCTGCTTTCAGATGGCCTCTGAATTTAGGACGGAGGTTCACCAGCCTGTCCTGAAGTGTGGGACAGGACAAGAGAGCCAAGTTACCATTGGCTTCTCCTCTGACTCTAAGGGACACAGTTCATGTTCAATATCAATCAAGCTTTGGAAACTAAGGAAATGAGTGGGTAGTAAGGATGCATAAAGATTAAAATAGAAAAACTAGACATGGCCAGTAATTTCGTCACAGGTCAGTCCAGCTTTGCCATAACCTGAGAAAGCTTGGTTAAGCAGCTCGGTTTTATCTCGCGTTGGGCTTGCGAATATTGAAAACTGTCAGTGAAGAAACCAGTGTGGAATCAACACATTAGCTGGGGAAGAATGCCTAGAGCCATAGCTCTATTGCTTGGGAAAGTAAAAGTCACTCAGTCATATCTGACTTTCTGCGATCCCATGGACTATACAGTCCATGGAATTCTCTAGACCAGAATACTAGGGTGGGTAGCCTTTCCCTTCTCCAGGGGATCTTCCCAACCCAGGGATCAAACCCAGGTTTCCCATATTGCAGGCGGATTCTTTACCAGCTGAGCCACAAGGGAAGCCTGGGAAAGGCCAGAAATAAAATCATTAAAGTAGCTGTGACCAAACAGCAGTGCCCTCCTGACACCCGCATTGTACATCACTGCTTTGCTGTCCATCCTGAGGGCTCACCATCCAGAGTTCTCAGCCTGAATCACCGGGCAGTGCTTCAGGGATGTGGCAATGCTAATTATGCTAAATATACATGATTAGCTGTCTAATCTTATAGTTACATTGATAGCTTAACCTAATCAAAGACTCACTTCAGCCAAGCTGACCTTGCTGATTGCCTGTGTTGGCCGCCAACAATTTCATCAGAGAGGAGAGTAATAGGGAAACTGGAGGCAGATTGTATTATGATTTATGTGGGGCCATGAGGATAGTGTTTGTATCAGCAGGAGCTGTGAATAGATGCTGTGGGCAGCTGGATATGGCAGAGATTTTTCAAAAATTGGCAGGCATGTTACTTTTGGAAAATTTCCAGTGAAACAGAGATTTAATAGTTTTTTTTTTCCTTTCTTTTTTTACAGTTTGCTTTCTGTGACATCTCTCTCCCTGATGCTCAATCCACGTTTGTTTCCCAGTATGTGTTTGTCACTGTTCTGAGTTTGGGAAGATGAAAGAAAACCTCCAAATTAATACATGCCATCCAGAAGTGATTCTCTAGGTTGTTTTTTTTTTTTTTTCTGTTGGACACAAACCCACAAAATAATCCCTTTTGTAGACTAATACAAGAGTAAAAGAATTCAACTTCCCTGCTTGGAGGGGGGACAGTTAAATTCCAGTGGATGTCTGTTGGTACCCTGTAGATCAAGAGAGAGACAAGAGCATCTTCCCTGCCCATTTACGTCATTTTCTGAACAGAGAGAGAACATCGAAAGGCAGGACCATACTCAGATTTTTGACTGTTTATCCCTTTTGAAAGCCCCTCCTCTTAGGTCTGTAAACTGATTGAATTCCATTGTCTGGGTAAAGGGGTAGAGAGGGAAGGGGTAGAGAGGAACCAAGGCTGGTAAGACCAGTGTTCCCCTGGGTTATTTTATAGTTGCTCGTGCTAACCCAGGGAGCTTAACCCTTAGGAGTTAGGCCTGTGGTTATGTGGTTTCTTCTTGGGGGAAAATAGTCTTACCAGCGTTTCGGGCTGCTTTCCCAATTGTTAATCACTACTTCTGTATATTACCCTTCTGGAGCTGTGAAGTGGACAGGATGACTGCTCCAGGCTCTCTATGAGGGCCTCTGATGTCCTGCAATGGGTCAAGAGAGAGGCCCTAAAGTCAGGTTGGACAGGAGGGAGAGTCACCTCTTCCCACCCGTCTCAGGTTGCACTCTGTTGTGCTGTCCACCCATGCTGGCCAGAGGGTCCCGGGAAGCACCTGGGGTACCAGCACCATCTAGTGGGAAAGCGGGCCCTTCTTTCCAAAAACTTTTGCATCATCACCACATCCTTATGGACAAGGTACCGAGAGATGGTGGGTGAGAGTGGACCTTTAGATTAGTGCCCAAACTGTAACATATTGGCAGCTGCAGTGTCCTAAAGTCTAGATATCAAACAGTTCCAGGTAGGTGATGATTAAAATCACAAACAAGAGTGGTTTTGGGTTTAAATGAAAATATTTTTTGTCTGAATTATTGATGGTGTTGAACTTCACCTGTGATTCTGGAAAACACTGGCAACTAAGAAACATTCTTCCACCCTCTTGTGTTCTGGGACAGCTTCCTGCACAGTTGCCTCCCCCGTAAGACTCAGGGATGACCCCCTTTCTACTTGTGACAAGGCCAGACACAGACCCTCCAAAATCCGATTCTTGGCCTCCTACCTGATTAAGTGAATGTGCCCCTGTGTGCGTGCCCACTGACCTCTGGACAAAATGCCTGTTCATTGAACATGAGGCCAAACTTTAGTTAAGCCCAGAGGTTGAGCAGACCTTGAAACACAAAGCAGTCCCTCCTTGTTGGGCCCTTCCTAAGCGTCTGCCAGCTGCAGGTCATGCCCCTTGCCCACGCCCAGCCTGCCCTTCCCAGCCTTGTTGATTCCTCTGTGTGCAGAAAGGCCCTTTCTGCCTGTACTGTGATCAGACAGAGGCTTCTAGGTTTTAGGCCCTGAGCCTTGTCCCCACCACACTAGTTCCCCTCCCCCTTTGAAACAGTCTTTTTAAATAAAATCTTTTCTTATCTAAGTCTGGAATGGTTTTTCCTTGACACTGTTTTATTTTTTAATACTGTGTCTATTGGACAGACTTTTTCTTAATGACCTGGCTTCCTCCTTGAGACTGTGAGTCATGGCATTGTACCCAAGAGGTAGTTCTTGGTGATAAAGCTGATGCTGAGATGTTGGCTCATCTGGAAGTAACACTGGAGCTGATGTATTTAAGGGATGAGCAGCTACTTTTCTATCATGTATCACTGAGTTACATTGAGTTTATTTGGGTCAAGTAACATGGGGACCTTATACTTGGTCAGGAAAAAAAAAAAAAAACTAAACTAAAACACTGTCTGCAGAGTTTACACTTTCCACTAACCCCTGTATGTGTACGGAAGCATATGCACACAGGCTTCCCAGGCGGCACTGGTAGGAAAGAACCTGCCTGCCAGTGCAGGAGACAGAAGAGACAGGGTTCGATCCCTGCATCGGGAAGATCCCCTGCAGGAGGAAATGGCAACCCACACCAGTATTCTTGCCTGGAGAATTCCATGGACAGAGGAACCTGGCGGGCTGCAGTCCATGGGGTCACAGAGAGTCGGACATGACTGAGTGACTAACATACACACACACATATATATATACGTATACACACACATACATATATAGAACTCTTGTGGCTGATTTCTAAATTAAGTTTGTGTTTTATGTAGGTACATATAGGTGTGTGTGTATATATGTGTGTGTGTGTGTGTGTGTATATATATATATATATATGAAGTGAAGTGAAGTCGCTTAGTCATATCCAACTCTTTGCGACCCCATGGACTGTACCCTACTACGCTTCTCCGTCCATGGGATTTTCCAGGCAAGAGTACTGGAGTGGGTTGCCATTTCCTTCTCCAGAGGATCTTCCCGATCCGGGGATCGAACCCAGGTCTCCCGCACTGTAGGCAGACGCTTTACCGTCTGATATATATATATATACACACACATATATATTATGAACTCTTATGCTTAGAAGTTAGCTATAATAATCAGATAATGTGAGCTAACTTTCTGAAAGGCTATTGAGATATAACATGGGCATCTGGCTGCCATCTTATTTTTACCCCTCAACACATGAAATGTTAGCAAAAACAAAAAAATTAAGTAGCAACTGATAGTATAATTGCTTATTATACCTATAATATCTGGTAGAACATGTAGATACAGCCCTTTATCAGACAGGGGATAAGGAAAGAAGCAGGTAAAAGTAGAAAAAAAAACTAACCATCTTGCCATGAGGCTTTAAGAGCAATGTGATATCAAAATTGTTCCCATTTTACACATGAGAAAGATGAGACTTGAGAAATTGTGATTTGCATGAAATCACCTGACCTATAAGAGGCAGAGCCAGGATTGAACTAGGTTATCCTATTTTCTAGCTTAGGGCTCTCACCAGCCCGCCATGAAGGGCTGGCTGCTAGCCACTCCTTTTCCAGTCAGTGTTCTTATTCAAGCAAGTAGGAGCTTATTGCCTTCCAGCCAATCAGAGGCATGAGATCTGTTCTGTCCATTATCTCTTTGGGGCTGTGTCTATTTCTGAGTACTTAGGGGGGGCTGCCACTTCGCTGACAGAGGTGGGAATAGATAAGAGAGGAAACTCTGTGTTCCTTTATCAACTTCCCAGATCTTCTGAAAATCTTCCTGAGGTTCTAGAAGAGAGAAAGTATCCTAGGCACAGAAATAGTACTGTCTTCTACTCACTATCCAGCCTATCATCACAAGATCTCATAGCAAACAGCACACATGAGCATACAGTCTGCCGTGTGCAGTGGAGCCAGATTCTCTTTTGAGAATTACATGGCCTTCAAATCTAGTTTATTCCATGGAAATAGCATTTTCATTTCAAAGAGATTGAGTGATATCCTCAAAGCCTCACTTTTAAGGTGCAATGTCTCACCCAGAGCAAGGTACCACCTTTAGTCTAGCCAGCCTCACTGGATGCTGCCCAGTATTTTAGCTGTCAGATCAAGCTCTCTGTAAAGGCAGAGGTGTCATGTATATTATGAAGGGGCCACAGATGGATTTAGAGCACGCAGCCTTTGCCATTTATCCGAACTTCTGCTAATGGTTACTGCGGAGACAGAAAAATAAGAGCAAGATGCAGTCCTGATACAAGGAGTTGATCAATCTTGTTCCTGAGGGGAGAGCAGAATCCTTCCATATAGAGTAAATCTCTTTCCGGGCTCTCTAAATGTGAAATGTAATACGATATTTAAAGATCAGTTCACTAACACGTAAAGGAAAATACAAACATGTGCACATTAAATTGAAGGTTTCACAGTTTTGGTACTAAGGAAACAGTAATTAAAGTACATTCAAAATGATACTTGCTAACTGGGAACAGATCCATTGAAATAAGGGTAGAAATGACATGGAAGAGCTAATCAGGTTTCATGCCCCTCCCCGCCTCCCCCTTTCTCTCTGGCTGTTGCTCATCTCTTACTTTATGTTCCACTCCCCTGTTTTCTGTCTCTTTCATGAGACACATGGTTTTTACATTGGGCAACAAGTCTACCACTCTCTTTAATAATTACATAGACTGAGAATATATTTGCTTTTGGAGGGAAGAAACATTTGCTTTGTAAATGTAGAAAAGAAAGCAAGAAGTTGGGCTTTGTGATAAAGATAGCTAAGTCCTTTCTTCAGCATTGGAAAAGGCTGTACCTTGTACAGGGAACGAGGACGGTTGTGTCTCATTTTATAGTGATGGCTTCTCCTAATCTTTTTAGGCTTCTCCTAAGCTTCGGGCTTCCCTTGTAGCTCTGTTGGTAAAGAATCTGCCTGCAATGCAGGAGACCCAGGTTCAATTCCTAGGTTGGGAAGATCCTCTGGAGAAGGAAATGGCATCCCACTCCAGTATTCTTGCCTGGAGAATCCCATGGACAGAGGAGTCTGGCAGGCTGCAATCCATGGGGTCGGAAGAGTCAGGCACAACTTAGCGATTAAACCATCTCCTAATACACATCTCAGAAGGAAAATGACAAAGCTGTTGTTTCACAGGGCCAGCAGCCGTCACCTCCCCCAAGAGCTTGAAGAGAAGGAAAATCAAGGTGGCCCCTGAGGGTAAATGAGATAAACCCACACACAGTGGATGTCATTAGCCATCTGTGGTGGGAAAGGAACAGATTCTCAATTAATGCCTGGTTAAGAGTTGGAAAAATACCCAGAACTCCAGTCAAGGTGATACAGGAACTGTCTCATCAAAGTAGAATTGAATGGTGGTTACATTTAACTCTGACAGCCTCATTGGTTGTATTCCCATAGGAAGAGTGTGTGGATTAAAAGGTGATGTCAGCCCAGAGCTGGGTTCTCACAGTGTGGCAGGAAAACCACCAGCCTAAGAATCTCCTGAGGTGCCTGTGAAAATGCAGATTCTGGAGCTTCATTATATAAACACTGAACATTTGATTGGGACAAAATAATCTGCATTTTCTTTATCTATATTCAACTGAATTTTCTTTTTGATATTTTCTCTTTAATTTAAAAATGTGTATATTGTAACAAAGGTTGAAACTATGATAAAAGAAATCTTGCATGTTCAGTTCAGTTTGGTCACTCAGTCATGTCTGACCCTTTGCGACCCCATGCACTGCAGCACGCCAGGCTTCCCTATCCATCACCAACTCCCGGAGCTTACTCAAACTCATGTCCATTGAGTCAGTGATGCCATCCAGTCATCTCATTGTCTGCTGTCCCCTTCTCCTTCTGCCTTCAATCTTTCCCAGCAGCAGGGTCTTTTCCAATGAGTTGGTTCTTTGCATCAGGTGGCCAAAGTATTGGAGTTTCAGCTTCAGCATCAGTCCTTCCAATGAATATTCAGGACTGATTTCCTTTAGGATGGACTAGTTGGATCTCCTTGCAGTCCAAGGAACTCTCAAGAGTCTTCTCCAATACTGCAGTTCAAAAGCATCCAGTCTTTGGCACTCAGCTTTCTTTATAGTCCAACTCTCACATCCATACATGAGTACTGGAAAAACCATAGCACTGACTACATGGACCTTTGTTGGTAAAGTAATGTCTCTGGTTTTAAATATCTTACATGACCCCTCTGTTTTTTCCTACCCTGAGGTAACAGTATTAGTGGGCGGTAAGCACCATTCTACCGTTTCTGTCCACGATACTCCTTCAAACATATATACAGTTTTAGAAGTGGTGGCGGTGGTGGTTGTTGTTTTGCTTTTGCTGTTTATTTTTATAAACTGGGTCGTATTATACATATTATTTTGAAATTTGTATTTCTCAAGTCTTAATAGAAAACCCTCCAGGTTGAAAAAAAATATGTATATATGTACACAACACGCAGAGTTTGATTGGAAATGCAGGTCAACTCCATCTAACGTGGTAAACTCCATCTAAAGCCAAATAATAGCATGATAGTTACCCACTACCATAAGAAAAAGTTGGGAAAAAACTTCTGGAGAAATATATATATAAATTCTTTAAAATCACTGTGTAATTTTTCATGGTATGGATATACTAAGATATTTAAGCATTTGCCCTTCAGTGAATGAATGTTCAGGTAATTTCCTAATGTTGTTGTTTTGTTTTGATGCCTTTACAGCTAATTCTCCTATTTTGGGAGGATAGATTTGCAGAAGTGGTCAAAAGCTACATTCATTCTTAATTTGATTAATACTGGAATATTAACTTTCCTAAAAGATCAAGGCAGATCACAGTTGATTATCATTCCACTTAGTGTCCTATGAAAATCATTGTGAACCCTAAAGTAGTAAATACTAAATCAAGCTTGTGGTCAACATTTTTGTCAACCAATTTGTAACCTTGTTTTATGTGTTCCTGTTTAAATATGGCTTATTTATTATATATCATTGATTCATTAACATTGAACTCGCAGCCAACAGCACTGTAACTCATGCCTGCCCCAAGTTTATCTAACACACATGTTTTCTCTGAAAGCACGTCACAGCTTTCTTTTGTTTAGAAATGTTAGCTTATACAGCAAAGCCCCTTTTTGCAGAGCAGGAACAGAGATGCAGACGCAGAGAATGCACTTGTGGACACAGCGGGGGAGGGAGGGGGTGGGGCGAATGGAGAGAGCGGCACTGGCGTGTATATGCCGCCATGTGTGAAACGGACACAGCTCGTGGGGAGCTGCCGTATGACACAGGGAGCTCAGGCTGCCCAGAGGGCTGCGATGGGTGGGAAGCAGGGCCAGGAGGGAGGGCATATACTTATGGCTGACTCATGTTTTGTATGGCAGAAACCGACATAACATTGTAAAGCAGTTATCCTCCAAGTTAAAAAAAAAAAAAAAACTTACATAGAATTTTATACTCTATAAAAGAATATTTTATACAATAAATATATTCTTGGTTAGCTCAGCTGGTAAAGAATCCACCTGCAATGCAGGAGACCCTGGTTCAATAAATTCTGGATTGGAAAGTTGCCCTGGAGAAGGGATAGGGCACCCACTCCAGTATTCTTGGGCTTCCCTGGTGGCTCAGATGATAAAGAATCCACCTGCAATGTGGGAGACCTGATTCAATCCCTGGATTGGGAAGATACCCTGCAGGAGGACATGGCAACCCACTCCAGTATTCTTGCCTGGAGAATCCCTATGGACAGAGGGACCTGGCAGGGTATAGGCGGTGGGGTCACAAAGAGTTGTACATGGCTAAGCACAGCACCGCAGGACATACAATAAAATGAACTTGGTTTCCAAAAAAATTAAAATAAAAAAGCAAAAATAAAATGCAGGAAACATTCAAACTAAATAGATGCTGAAAAGGACTCTTCTTTTTTGTATATGAGCTAAAACAAGAAAACAGAAGATGGCCTTGTTTGACCTCAGTTGGAAATGTACCTATTGAATGACTAATTTTAGTGTTCTGCACATGTCCATGAATGACTCCATATGACTGCAAAAGCAATTCAAGTATTGATTTTTGGAGTTACAGATATATTTTAACAAATAGGTGAATTTTTAAATATGGAATCCACAAAATGATAAGGATTGGCTATATGCTCACCAGCAATGTGCTTTTCATGCTCACTGTCCTTCATCTTTACTAAATGTTATTGTTTTTAAAGTATTTGTGAAGTTTTTGTAAAAAATATTTCTTGGTTACTAGTGAGATTGACTATCTTTTCTTGCATTTCTTATACATTTTCATGCAGTCCGTGACCACTTATCTGTTTATATCCTTTATCCACTAAGAAGTGGCTTATTTTTCTCATCAACTTATGGAAACTTGGGCTATTAGAGATGTCAACCCTTTTTTATATGTTATGCAGATATTTTTCCACTCTATTAGTTTTCTTATTTTGGCTTAAGTATCTTTGTCACATTTAATAATCAAGTATGTCTGTTTTCCTTTTATGATTTAAGGTCTCCTATCTTATTATATTGCTAAGATTACCTAGTCTTCAAATTCTTCTTCTAATATTTGTATGGTATAATTTATATTTAAATTTTGAATTATGTAATTAAGATCAACCAGCCCATGGAATGGGAAATAGAAACCTGATAAGCCACAAGTCGGAAGGTCTGATTCAAGCACTGTGTAGGAAAAAGAACACCCTAACTCAAAGACATGATCTGAATGTCTTCCTGCTAGGTATGTCTCTTAAGTCAACTGGGACTCCATGTTGCAAACATGAAACAGCCAAATAGACATGGCATAACTAATAACATATTCAATCACTCACCTCACTGGATAATTCAAGGTAGAATGGGTTTTTCAGTTGCTTTCATCTAGTTCAGTTAAGTTCAGTCACTCAGTCGTGTTTGACTCTTTGCAACTGCATGGACTACGGCACATCAGGCTTCCTTGTCCATCACCAACTCCAGGAGCTTGCTCAAACTCATGTCCATTGAGTCGGTGATGCCATCCAACCATCTCATCCTCTGTCATCCCCTTCTCCTTCTGCCTTCAATATTTCCCAGCATCCGGGTCTTTCCTTGTGAATCAGTTCCAGTGAGTCATCAGGTGGCCAAAGTACTAGAGCTTCAGCTTCAGCATCAGTCCTTCCAATGAATATTCAGGACTGATTTCCTTTAGGATTGACTGGTTTGATACCCTGACAATCCAAGGGACTCTCAAGAGTCTTCTCCAACACCAGAGTTCAAAAGCATCAATTCTTCAGTGCTCAGCTTTCATTATAGTCCAACTCTCACATCCATACATGACTATTGGAAAAACCATAGTTTTGACTAGAAGAGACTTTCATCTAATAGCTCAATGATATTTCAAATAAGCAAATTCTTTCCACTTGTGCTCAGTATTCCCTAAGGTCAGCTTTAACCTAGGATTGGCTTTCCTTGTATTCACAAGATGTTCATCAACAGCAAGAATGAGGGTGACGTTCTTTCTTGTTCAGGCAGAGTGCCTGTGGTTGACATGGTTCTTCTGGGGTGGTTTTTACAAGGTTCCTAGGATCTAAAATCAAGTAGTGCTGATGTCTTATAAGGGGGATCAGTGTCAGTGTATGATGTGGTGGAGTGTTTTTTCCTATCTGAGTTGTATCTGCAGCATCTGAGTCTGGTTCCCAGGCCCTCCCAGAGATCCTGTCTGCTACTTTTATTCATCTCTTTCTATTACCCTGGTTAAAGTTGATTCTGGTTTTTGCAACTAAATTTTGCAGTGAAGAATAGTAAGTGGTGCTGAAAATGTTTTCACATAACATATTATTAAGGAAATGGGAATCTGAGATTAGTTATTTTATCTAGTTTGGTTTAAAGGCATGTGGAGTGAAGCATTTTCTTAAACGTTGGCTGTGGTTAATTGGAGTGAAGTGCCCTCGAAAGATAGGTGTCTGTGGGCTCAAGTGGCTGCTTTCATATACTATTCTAAAGAAATCTGGTTGTACTAGTTACATATAATTGAGCTAGAGAGCTTAGAAAAAGAAAACAGGTTTTCAATTCTTGCCTCATTGTCGGCTCAGAAAACGAGGCAGTTTCTAGGTCTGACTTAAAAGAATATCATCTCTTATAGCCACTGAATTGATAAAGCTGAGTATCAGATATATGCTCTGATCCTATTGTTGTTCAGTTGCTAAGTGATGTCTGACTCTTTGCAACCCCATGGATTGCAGCACACCAGGCTTCCCTGTCCTTCACTATCTCCCAGAGTTTGCTCAAACTCATGTCCATTGAGTTGGTGATGCCATCCAACCGTCTCATCCTCTGCTCCTCCCTTCCCCTGCACTCAATCTTGCCCAGCATCTGGGTCTTTTCCAATGAGTCAGCTCTTCACATCAGGTGACCAAAGTATTAGAACTTCAGCATCAGTCCTTCCAATGAATATTCAGTGTTGATTTCCTTTAGGATTGACTGGTTTGATCTCCTGCAGTCCAAGGTTAAGAGTCTTCTCCAGCACCACCACAATTCAAAAACATCAGTTCTTTGGCACTCAGCCTTCTTTAAGCTCTAACTCTTACATCTATACCTGTGAAAATGTGAAAGTGTTAGTCACTCAGTCAAGTCTGACTCTTTGTGACCCCTGTAGCCTGCCACTCTCCTCTGACCATGGAATTCTCGAGGCAAGAATGCTGGAGTGGGTAGCCATTCCCTTCTCCAGCAGATCTTCCTGACCCAGGGACCGAACCCGGATCTCCTGCATTGTAGGCAGATTCTTTACCATATGAGCCACAAAGGAATGACTACTGGAAAAAGCATAGCTTTGACTATATGGACCTTTGTTGGCAAAGTCTCTGCTTTTTAATATGCTGTCTAGGTTGTCATAACTTTCCTTCCAAGGGGCAAGCATCTTTGAATTTCATGTCTGCAGTCACCATCCACAATGATTTTGAAGCCCAAGGAAAGAAAACCTCTCTGCTTCCACTTTTTCCACTTCTATTTGCCATGAAGTGATGGGACTGGGTGCCATGACCTTGTTTTTTGAATGTTGAGTTTTAAACCAGCATTTTCACTCTCCTTAAGAGGCTCTTTGATTCCTCTTGTGGTTTGTTGTATTACAACATGGGCTGAATTCACAGGCTTGCTGGTTCCTCAAGTGAAAGTTAAAGCATTGGGATGAAGAGAATGTGACCTTGTAAAGTGAAATGGAGACTTTTGGGAGGATTCAGATAACTCATACCTCACCCACACCTGAAGACCCTGTAAGAAGATTTTCTTTTCCTTTTTTTGGCTATGCCACACAGCTTGTGGGATCTTAGTTCCCCAAGCATGAATCAAACTCAGGCCCATAGCAGTGCAAGCAACAAGACTTAACCAGTAGACCACCAAGGAATTTCCTATAAGGGAATATTGATTCCTCATTACCCACTCCTATGATCCCCTTCATTTGCTTTGATTTGTCTAACTGAAATCCGACATAAAAGTGTCACAGAGAGTTAATTGTAAACTCATAACTTGGAAGAAAAACATTTCTTCTATCATTGCTACTCTTATAATTTTTACATGCCAAAAATTACAAGATTTTTCATTTCATATCTGCAAAAATCTTTATAGTGTTATCCATCACACGCTTTAATTTCCTTTGTAATTAACTGGAACACCTGTGTTTTAACAACTCAGCTGAAATACTACATTCCCCAAACTTCTTAGCATCTAGAGATGATTAGGTGACATAGTGAAAGAGACACAAGTGTAAGTCTGATTATTTCTTTAAAAGTTTTGCTTCCCAAAGTGCTGCCCTTTCTTCTTGTACCTTTCTCTTTATTCCCTGGAGATGGTCATAATGTCTGAAGCTCTAGAAGTCATCTTATCCTCATGAGGGAAAGGCCAGGAGAATGGCTAAGACTTTAGAACTGACCTTTTTAAGCCCTTGAACAACTCACAGTAGTTACTTTCAACTTTTCTTCTTGATTACTTAATAAAATGGAAAAAGAAACCAATTTTGTTTAAATCATTTAGTTGACTTTACTTTTTACATCTACACAATCATGAATAGCCAGTGTACCAGATAGAAAGTATCTGTTTTCCCCTTAAAAAAGCAAAAACCCCTTAGCTTCACTGATTGGGTCAACTTCAGTGGCATATCAACCCTATCTCCAATTACTTTGGCAAGAGAAATGCCGTGTGCTAAATTGGTTTAGTTCAGTAAGGACTCACCTTTGGAGATGGGGTCAGTCCCTTTAAACCTACTTGTTTGCAGCTCCAAGGGGGTAAGTACAGGAGAAAGAAAGGGAAGTTTGGGTGTGAAGTAGGCAGGGAGCATGTCTACTCCATCTCTATTGTAGATAAGCCTTTAAAATTAATTACTAATTATTCTTAATCTACTGATCTGCCGGTTAGATTTGACTCCTGTGTAATTTATAACAGAGTGATTGGTGCTGCTGATCTGAGCCATGTGCTCTGACTGGGTTAATACATTCAAATACAAGATTTCATCAATCAGCATCTCTGAGCTTAGTTAAAGGGAGTCCTCCATCCCACCTGTAAGGTATGGATCTAGTCTACCTGTAATAAACCAGGTCTTGAAGCTGGCAGGCAGGGCCAGATCCCAGACCAGGGAGTTCTCCAGTTAAGTGGCGTGTTCTGAGCCATCTGGGCATCCAGCTCGCTTGCCTCCTGGGCCTCCCTCTGCTATGCTCCTCGGCCTCTCCTTGAACCCTTAAAACTGTCATGAGTGCCACGTGCATTCCATTCTCTTTATGACACATTTCAGCAGCCCAATATACAGTGCAGGGTGGGACAGACCCAATTTCTGTCTTCATAGAGTCAGGATGAGTCCAGAATCTTTACCACTGTAAAATGGAATCACTTTGATCAGCTGCAATTCAGTTTAAGGGTGCTTGGAAGATATAACCAGGTTTAAAGAAATCACAAAAATGTAGAGTGAGTTTGAAAAGAAAAAAAAAAAAAGATTGATTCTGTAACCAAAACCCAACAACAACAAAAAAAAAATTCTGGGCTATAGGTAACTGGCTAATATTTATTGAGTATAAAAGATACACATCTGACTAATAGAGATCTTAGCAATAGCAATCAATAGGATGAAGGGAGTTCTGGACTGGAAGAGAAGAGCCTTAAGTGCTAATTGATTTAATATGCACTGTGCGCTGTGAATGAATCACCTCAATAAAATGATCTTCAAGTTTCCTTTCAGTTCCAAAATGGAGTACTCATTAAGGTTAAATATTTCCTGAGCAGTTTTATTTATCTCATTAATTTTCTTAAAACAGCTTTCCACAAAAGTTCAAATGTATTGTAATTTTTTAAAACCAATTATAACAAATTCTGTGTTTGTGGAATCCAAATTAATGAGGTCTTACTGCATGCTAATTAAAGCTGCTTAGAATTCTATGAAGACATTCCCTTCAAGAGTTCAGATTTGTTGATGAAAATTTCTCATTAGTCTTCATGACGAGCTTGGGAAACAAATGATCAGTCTGTGAATCCTAAAAAGGAAAACTCTGGGATTTTCTTCCCAGTTTTTGCTATGGAGGGCTGTAAGAGAACAGCAAAGAAACCTAGCCTTCTGGTTTTAACATCTTGCAGATAACTCACTCTCTTAAAGAGATTCTTGTAATGATTTAAAACCAAACTGTAATGTAGCTGCAAAGCTCAATTAGCAGATTCATTAGTTGGGTCTTGATCACAATTCTGGTTGTCACCCCTAATAGATTAAATTAAAGTGTTCATTCACTACGGTCATTAGTCTCTGTCAGTGATAAGAAGAAATCAACAGATTGTGTTCAGTTTCTAATGAGTGTGTTAAGTGGTGTCTCTGCTTAGAACATGTATCAGTTGTGGTTCAGGCTGATGTGATCTATTTAAAAGCCATATTCCCGCAGGTAGAGTCTAGGAGGTTTAACTGGAACAGCTGAGAAAAGGTGACACTACCCAATCTAGTAGTAATAGAAGGGGATAGTTTGGAAGGCCAGATCTTCCAGAGTCAAGAAGAAAGGTAGGGAGGGAGTTTTGCTTCATCCCACCCAGAAGGGAGTTTTGCAATGGAACAAAGGCTTACATTAGGCCAGGTTTTCCCTAGATATAGTAGGGAAATGATCCCTACTATAGGATCCTGATTCATTTGCATCAGGATCATTTAGGAAGTTTGTACAAAAAAAAAAAAAAAAAACACTGCCAGCCCTTGGGCCACAGTCCGGGCCACTGGGGATAAGGTCCAGGAATCTGTGTGGTTAATAAGTGCATCGTATTATTTCTGGGCTGACTAAAGATTGAGATGATGCCTGCAAGAAGAGACAGAGAGGCAAATCAGATGCAACAAAAACATCAGAGCATTTTGTAAGAAAGTATTGAGGCACCTTCTCCCCACTCCAGTATTCTTGCCTGGAAAATCCCATGGACAAGAGGAGCCTGGCTGGCTACACAAAGAGTCGAACACCTTTTAGCAACTAAAGAACAAGGCCTAACCCAGACCTTCAAATCTTTGGAATTGCCACAAAAAATATTTGTTATGCCACAGGAATAGTAGGAACTTAACCCATCTTGGGTGGCATGTTCCAGATTTTCCCCCTATTAGCTAATCAAGGCCTGGTGGAAACTGCTTTTAAAGGCAGGTTTGATGCATTTTTTCCTCCCCATTGAGGACCTTGGGCCCTTTGTCAGTTTTAACCTCTGTATTTATATTTTATTACCATAAATGAAGATGGCGTTTTCTAGCATCTGGATTTTTCAATCTCAGAGTTTAGTCAAGGGATATGTGAAAATGGCCCATAGCTTAGTCTGGTCCCATTATAAATTAAATTTTTTAAAGACTATTCACTTCAGAAAAAAATAAAAATCAAGTCTCCTAAAATACCACTGCCAAAACCACCAAATATTATTTGGAGTGTGTTACTCTAGCATACATTCTATACCTTTTTTTTTTTTCCAAAAAAATAGGATCATACTATATTTAGTGTGATCAAATCTGATTTATTCCCTTAATATATCTTATCTATCTATATAAATAGATACATCTATTGTATTATGTTTACTGACTGCTGGTATTCTGTAATATTTATGCATATACTTTATTTAATGAAGTGTCCGTTAATGAACACTTAGGCTCATTCTGTAAATTGGATTTTCTAGTATCTTTCGGAGCTTATAGCCATTAAAATTTAGGATTCTTGCTGCTGTTATGGCTCATCTTGAAGTCTCTGAAGAAACAAGTGCTTTGTAGAATAGAATCCAGTTTTCTTGCTTAAAAAAAGAATTCCTCAGAGTCAAGGGTTATTTAGATGTAATTTTCACTTTATTCTGGAAAACTAAGAATAAATAAAAGTTCAAATCTATAACCAATGCCCACCCTTCTCATGAAAGTAATCAGCCTCTGTCTCTGAAATTTCAAAGGAAAAAAAAAAAAGCTGAAAATGTCACTGAAATCATTTTTAATTAGGCATTTAGCAGTTTCTAAAGCAAGTTATAAATTGGCCTTCAAATGTGGTATTTTTTAAAGAAAGGAGCATTTTAATTGGTATGTTCTTGTTTAGCATTTCATGTCAGATGGTAAAGTTTTAAACTTTAGATGTCGTATCTAAGTGTACCAGAGCAAGAATATGATTTCGTCTATCTTCTAATGAGCTAAACCATGACACCTAAGTGGATGTGTCTACATGGTCTCTGGGAGGAAAGGGAAACTTTTCTGCTAGCTCTGGCTTGATGTCATGTTTGGGGGGCCTGGAACTACCACTCTTATCACACACGCACTGTAGAGGCTCTTAAAATGTGGTCCGTGGACCATGGCATCAGCATCACCTAAGAGCTTGGTAGAGGGGGTCCCACCCCACCCCTCCTGAATCAGAGTCTTCATTTTAGTAAGAGCCTCAGGCGATTCCCATATGCTTTAAAGTCTGAGAAGCACTACTAAAGAGGACACCCAATAAATCAGACCAAGCAAATATATATGCAGCCTCCATCCACTGCTCTCCACTAGATATGCAGCATTTCTTTCAAAGGGATTGATTCTTGCAATTGCGTTTGTCAAGCAACTTAAACTATGAAGCTCAAACAATGTCAACATTGTTCGACATTAACGTTGGAATGCATGTGTTGAAGTGAATTGACATAAATAGGAAAACTTCTGTAGAGTGAATCTTATTGCTCACTTTATTTTTATAGTAAAATGAGATGCTTCCAGTTTGAAAAATACCCTGGTTTATAATATTATAATGAAAAAAAAAAGAATGAATTAAGGTGCTCACCAAACCCCTGGCACTTTGGGTGTCAGTGACCTTAAAAACCTTGAGTCTCTTCCCAATACCAGCCATTCTTCAAACTATTCATAAGCACAAGAGTGTTCCAGGTGCTTCACTGGAGAGGAGGGAAAATCAGTTCATATACTAATAATTATAAAGACAGAGGTGTCCTGGGATTAGAGGGAGCACCTAGCTTTGTACGAGGGGGCCAGGAAAGCCAAATGGTGGAAGAGGGGTTTGAACTGAATCTTGCTAGATAAGGAGGAGTCCCTAGGAGAGCCAGGAGGACAGAACACATCAAGTAACTGAGGATGAGTATAGACATCCAAGGATAGGTTGCTGTGTTAATACTGTGTTCTTCTTCCTGTTGTTAGTAGGGAGCCACGGGCAGATTTTAATCAGGGAAGTGACATAAGATTTTTATCTGAGAAAGACAGTTCTTGTATTCAGCAGAAATAGAGCACGGTGAGGTCAGAGGGACATCAACAAGGAAGTTGTGCCATTAGCAGTGGTGGGACAGAGTTCAGAGAGATGCCAGAAGCGGAATCGGCAGGATTAGAGACAGAGCAAAGAGATAGGACAGGAAAGGAAAAAGACCAAGACTTTCAAGATTCCAGCTGGGCTAACTGGATTGCTGTTGGTGCCATTAAAATGAGATGGAAATTTAAGGTGTTTTCCTTTGCTTTCTACTCTTCTTCTGTGGTTGCTCCTGTTGTATCTTCCTTCCTTGTGAGACCAAAGACATAAAGAAAACATTTGTAGATACATTTGTAGGAAATAATACAGAGAGACCTTTGTATGCATAACCCATTATCTGTGAATGATAGTGTTAACACCTTGCAAAACGACAGTAAAATAAACCCTCCTAAAAATGTTATTATCTTTGGGCAATTTTGAGTCAAAACACCCATATACTTTCATATTTATTTAGTTATTGTCTTAAAAAAGGTGTTTTTGGCCACACCGTGCAGCATATGGGATCTTAGTTTCTCCACCAGGGATGGAACCTGCATCCCCTGCATTGAAAGTGTGAAGTCTTAACCACTGAACCACTAGGGAAGTCCCATATACTTTCATTTTGAAATAAAAATCAAAATAGTCACTTCACTAGTCTCCCCACACCCTCCCTGTCCAGTGCTTCCTATCCCCGTGCTCTCTTGGTGGAGTAGATCTTAACCCTGGTGTGGAAAATCACATCATTTTGTGGTCATTAGTGTCCCTCTGTCCCCAAAGATTGGGACTGGCCTTTGTATGCAGGTGACTCCCAGAGTCACCCTCAGGTATGTGCTTGTAAGGACAGCACTCACAGCATAGCTCTTTACCATGTTGGTAAACATGTGGCATGTCGGGGCATTGATGCTGGCTCTGGCTCTCCCAGATGATGGACAGAATCTCTTAGGTCCTTGTTCCACATTTCCGAAAAACCTGTTCCTATGGTAGTTAGGACTTTGCATGCCAGTGACAGTCCCACGGGTCAGATTAACTTAAAACATGAAGTGTACTGTATTTGCTTAATGATCTGGGAAGTTTGGGAATAAGGGTCCTTTCTGAGACTTCTGGGACTCAAACAATATGATCAGGACTGTTTCCCTCTTCCCTTTGCCCTGTGTGTTGAACTCATGCTCTTCATAAGGCCACTGGTGGATGCCGATTCACATCCTTACAGCTCAGAGGTTTGTGTGGGGGCTAAGATTTGCACCTCCAACATCAATATAAAACCCTACTGAGGAAGAGTTCTGTTTGACCTAAGTTACATTCTACGCCAGTCCCATGGACCAATCACTTGTTCAGGGGCATGGAGTATATAATGAAGTACTCAACTTTTTATCATCTACTCGTGATAAGATGAACTTCTTGTTTCCTACCTATGATAAAAAATGAGCTACTCATTATCTGATGGTCATGGGATTGGGGTATCATGTTGGCAGCTGACAACCAAATGGAAAAGGAGAAATGATTCTTTCAAAGGACGGGAGAATGCTGGACTGGGCAGAACAACGTTCCGCTTGCACTGGGCAGCTTCTCTCTAGGTGAGGAGAGAGGGGATGTCACCTGGTACTGATAGCTGTCCCCTCTAGGAACTATGGTCAGTGTTGGGAGAAAAAGACAATGATGACTGCAAGCAGAGAGATGTTCATATGTGTGAAGTTGGAGTTGTAAGGAGTTCAAACCTAATAGCTGTAATTGCCTTTGTGACATAGAAAACAACGTCTCCTACTGAAAGAGAGTGGAGCAGAGTGGGGAGCATGAAGAGCGAGTTGAAGGTGTGAGGGGTGCTAAGAGATGTATTGGGTCCAGGACAATGAAAAGAATTGCCGAGAGGTGTGGAAGATCCCACTGAGATTGGAGGTGGAGGCGAGGCAGGGTTCTCTGGAAAAACCGAGCAAATGGGATAGATGTACAGAATATGTCTGTGTAATCACAAACACATGGATATACACACACTTCTATAGAAAGACAATTACTTCAAGGAACTGGTTTACTCGGTTGTGGAAACTGATAAGTCAGTTATCTGCAGAGCAGACTTCCAGGGTGGAAGCTCTTAGACACGGGCAGAGGCTACAATCCACTAGCATTGTTGAGAACAATCTCCTTGACTTAAAGTCAGCTAGTTGTTGCTGACAGACACATCTACAAAATACCTCACAGCGACAGCTAGGTTATTGCTTGATGGAATAACTGGTTACCATAGCCTAGTCATAATGGCACGGAAAACCACATCTCATAGAAACCATAAGCTCTGCGAACCAACTTTCAGGGTATTCAGTTTTTTTTTCCTCTTCAGTTCAGCAGAGCTAAGTGTCCAGCATATAGGAGTAGAGGTGAATTGTTAAGTACAAGAGGAGGGAACTGTCAGGATAAGAATACTGAAGGCTACAGGGCAGATGATGGGGAAGATGCTGTTGAAGAATGGTGGGGCTATGCGCCTCGGGGCCAAGGCTGCACTGAGAAGTTACTTCCCAACTATAAAGTGTCAACAATATGAATATCAACCACATAGGTTAAAGTAAATAATGCATGAAAAACACTTATGTTGGTCACTGAACTAAGTACCAGATTAATTTTGAATTGTTAGCATTATTGTGGTTTCATTTAACTATCAAGGAATTGATAGTTTCTATAAAGTCAAAAAGGAAAGTTATGACCAACCTAGATAGCATATTGAAAAGCAGAGACATTACTTTGCAACAGAGGTCCCCCTAGTCAAGGCTAAGGTTTTTCCAGTGGTTATGTATGGATGTGAGAGTTGGACTGTGAAGAAAGCTGAGCACCGAAGAATTGATGCTTTTTGAACTGTGGTGTTGGAGAAGACTCTTGAGAGTCCCTTGGACTGCAAGGAGATCCAACCAGTCCATTCTAAAGGAGATCAGTCCTGGGTGTTCATTGGAAGGACTGATACTAAAGCTGAGACTCCAATACCTTGGCCACCTCATGCGAAGAGTTGACTCATTGGAAAAGACTCTGATGCTGGGAGGGATTGGGGGCAGGAGGAGAAGGCGACGACAGAGGATGAGATGGCTGGATGGCATCACTGACTCAATGGATGTGAGTTTGAGTAAACTCCGGGAGTTGGTGATGGACAGGAAGGCCTGGCATGCTGTAATTCATGGGGTCACAAAGATTTGGACATGACTGAGTGACTGAACTGAAATGACTGATAAAAGTCAAAAAGCAGATTTATTGGAGGTGAGAGAGTGAGTGTGGTACAATGGAGTTTCTTTATTTATTCTTCCAACAGTGATTCAATAACCATGGTTTGTGAGCACTGTTTTAGGTGCTGGAGATACAGAAGTGAACAGGCAAAGTCTCTGTGCCCTCATGGGGCTTATGTTCCATTGGTGGGAAGAGGCATCAGCTAATAAATAATTTTAACAAATAAAATAGCTTCTGCTCCAGTGGTACACGTGCTATGAAGCAAAATAAAGTGATTAGACAAGATAGAGCAATGTGGCCAGGCAGGGCAAGAATTGGGATGATATAATCATAAGGAAAGCTTTCTAATAAAGTGACATTTAAATATGAACCTGAAGAACAGAAACGAGGGAGTGTTCAGGGAAAGAAGCCCTGAGGCAGGAGCCTTTCCTCCCTGTAAGGAGGAGAGAATGGTGGAAGATGATTCAAGAGGAGAAGGTGCTTCCACTATGCTGACCCAGAAGCAGTGGGCAACTTTAGCTGTTGTTGTCTAAAGGCAAAAACCCTGTGTGTCCACAGAGGCCTGCTATAGTCTGAGTGACTGACCACCGTGGGTCAATGTGTACTCAAAATGACCTGTTTCAACTTTTATTCTTTTCTATTTTAACTCTTATTTTCATAAGCTAAAAAGATAAAATCCCAAAACCTTTTGAAATTACAAACCAATTTTCTTCTTAAAAAAAAAAAATAGGTGGCACCAGGAAAGGTCAAGTTGGGTGTGGTAGGTCATCATAAATTCACTGGTGCTCACTCTCAGTGAGGTAAGCAGCCAGTGGAGAGTTTGGGCAGAGAAATGAAGTGATCTGACTTACCTTTTATGAGGGTCGTTTTGGAGACATTGTGAGGAGTGGACAATAAAGGGACAAAGGTAGAAGGAAACCAGTTAGGAAGCTGTTACCATAATCCAGGCAAGACGAATTTATGATCTGAAAGCAGTACCTGGTGTGAACAAGGCTGGGTTGTGACCAAAGGGATGTATTACTGAAGTGCTTGCTGGCAAAGATCAAAGTGGCCCAGGACCTTAGAAAGGCATTTATTGGAGGGAGGGGCAGTGGGAGGGGTCTTCAACATTGATACAGACCTTGGGGGCAGAACAGGTAGGGGTGGGGAGCAGGACCATGATCCAGGTTTCAGAATCCTCCCTGAGTCAGGGAGTAGGACTGAGAGGGTGGTAGCAGACAGCGGCAGAGGGGCATAAAGACTAGGTTTAGCTGAATGGTAGGTAGGCTCTTGACTGAGGACCTTTGCACACATTGCTTTCTTTGCCTGGAACATTCGCTTCCTAATATCCTCGTCATTCATTCTCTTCCTTTCTCCCTTCAGGTTTCTATTTAAAGAGATCTCAAGGCTGTTGATCAGGAAATGGTACATATAAGAACCAAGAGAACGTTTGCTCCTCTGGGCCTGAATCACCTAGAACGTGAGAGAATGGGCACCTTCTGCCTGAGAGGTCTGACACGGAAGTAGTGTCCTCAGGGAAGGTTTGGCAGGTCTGGGTGGAGGCCAGAAGGTGGAAGGAGTGTCCTGTGAAAGATGGAAGAAGGCCAGGGACTTTACTGACCACAGGTCAAGGGTTTCAGCAGATATGATGGTTGGGGAGGGCTGTATCAGAGGGAGATGAGTGGAGGGGGAAAGATTCAATCAGGGAGGAAGTGATGAGGGGCCTTGAGGAGCCAGTGATGAAACGGAAGCTGAGGCTGCAGACAGTGGAGCAATTGCACTCAGAGGTCCTGGCAAGACAGAGGCAGACAGTGTGTGCAGCCTCCACGTTTCCTGGGGCACCGAACAGAACATGGGTGCCCATGAGGAGTGAGTGGGTGGTCCAAGGGGGTGTGAGGAGTGACAAGATAGCTCCTGGGATGCATAACTCTTGAATGAGCTGTGGCCTGGGGTTGTATGAAGGCCTGAATCCATCCTGAATCCATCCTGGATGGAATTAGCAGAGAGGAACTCGACCCAAAGAGGTCTTTATCCACAGTAGGCAAACCCTTCATACCATCATGCTTCAGGTCCCAACCTTTCCATTTTCAGTGCCAACAGCTTATATTCAATGCCCTTACGTTTGTAGAGAAGTGAGTTCCTTGTCACTGAAGGTATGTAAACTATAAAATAGCCAACTTCTGGGAAGGAATATAGAAGATGAAAGCTCAAGCATTTCTTGAGGGCTAAGCCAGATAAATTTTGTTTGCCACTTGACCTTTTGCATCGGAGACTCTCTGGCTATCAAATGCTGTCTCAGGATTTATCTCTGTGAGGATAGAACACAGGCAGTTCTCAGGTGGGTCAATCATTTATGGACTGCAAGGACTGTGGAACTTTGAAAACTGTATATCAATGTGGAGACCATATTAAAAATGAATTGAGATCAGCAGCTCCCACAATCTCTGCCTATGAATTGTCACTTCAATGTAAATACACATCAAGGGATCTAGGTTGATCCTTTGTGTCCTGGAAATGAGCATAGTTCGTATAATACTGTTTTCAGTAACTGGTTAGTAGCTCAGCGGTAGAGAATCTGCCTACCAATGCAGGAGACACAGGTTTGATCCCTGGGTTGGGAAGATCCCTTGAAGAAGGAAAGGGTAACCCACTCCAGTGTCTTGCCTGGGAAATCCCATAGACAGAGGAGCCTGGTGGGATACAGTCCATGGGGTTGCGCAGAGTCAGACACAACTGAACAACTAAACAACAATTTCTTAGTGCATGCTAGGCAGGGCTGTTTCTGTATGAGCCCTTAGAGTGAGAAAAGGGACAGTGTGGTATCTACCTCTGGTTTCACAGTGAGTTGGAAGGGAGAAGGTCATGGTCTTGCATGAGACAGGCCAGAGGCTGAAGTTGGGGAGAGTACCGTGAGCCTCTCTGCCTGTCATAAGAGCACCAGTTAATCTGGGCTCTGTGGGAGACAAGCACATCTCCAGGGCCATGGCTTTTTGCAGTGACAGTGTGAGACATGTGACAGCTAGACATCTTTCCTGAGTATCCGTAGGCAGGAGGATTTCAACCCCAGCATTCGCAGGTGCTGGCTGTGCTTAGGGTTGGTTAAGGGGGTGGGGAGGCATGATTGTGGTTTGCTTGACAGCAAAGTTCTCTGTCTAGAAAGGGTATGAGCTGAATCTTGATTGTGCTGTGTGGCTTATATATTTTATTGAGCACCTATTATGCTTCTGTGTTGATAAGCACTTAGCATCAGTTCAGTTCAGTCGCTCAGTCATGTCCGACTCTTTGCGACCCCATGAATTGCAGCACGCCAGGCCTCCCTGTCCATCACCAACTCCCAGAGTTCACTCAAACTCACATCCATCGAGTCAGTGATGCCATCCAGCCATCTCATCCTCTGTCGTCCCCTTCTCCTCCTGCCCCCAATCCCTCCCAGCATCAGAGTCTTTTTCCAATGAGTCAACTCTTCTCATGAGGTGGCCAAAGTACTGGAGTTTCAGCTTCCGCATCATTCCTTCCAAAGAAATCCCAGGGCTGATCTGCTTCAGAATGGACTGGTTGGATCTCCTTGCAGTCCAAGGGACTCTCAAGAGTCTTCTCCAACACCACAGTTCAAAAGCATCAATTCTTTGGCGCTCAGCCTTCTTCACAGTCCAACTCTCACATCCATACATGACCACAGGAAAAACCATAGCCTTGACTAGACGGACCTTTGTTGGCAAAGTAATGTCTCTTGCTTTTCAATATGCTACACTGCTCTTAATTTCCCCACTCAATTTTGCACTTTCAGTTAGGCAAGCAGTTAAGGCAGGCTGGCCCCCTGACAGGACCCCACACAATGACTGTACCTCTAATGGGTAATCATTTTCTGAGATCTGGATCTCTACCAGGTAGGTTCAAAATTCTGGTGTGTAACCAGAGATGAATGGATGTTTAGGAGACTGACACACTATCTTGACCCATAAAGAACCCATGTATGAAAACAGGACTTCCCTGCTGGTATGGTGGATAAGAATCCACCTGCCAGTGCAAGGGACACGGATTTGTTCGCTTGTCTGGGAAGCTTCCACATTCCACTAAACCCATGCACCATACTACTAAGCCTGCACTCTAGGGCCCATGAGCTGCAACTCCTGAAGCCACGTGCCTAGAGCCTGTGCTGCACAAGAGAAGCTCCTACAATGGGAAGCCCATGCATCGCAACTAGAGCGTAGCCGCTGCTCACCACAGGTGGAGAAGGCCCGTGCACAGTGATGAAGACTCAGCACAATCAGAAATCAATTTAAAGTAAAAACAGGACTGTTAGCCACCTATCTTACAGCGATAAGGAAAATAACCCTGAGAACAAGATACATGTGTTCTCTGATCAGAGCACCTTCTCCAAAGGCAAGGTTCTATGAGAAGACAACTGAAGATCAGAAGGTTAACGTTTGAGCATGAAGCAGCCAAGGGTGGATGAGGTAGGAGATCTTACAGGCTGGGCCATAGCCCTGTGAGAGTCTGAGGCTGAATGTTACAGCTACTCCCATGGTGAGGGGACGTCCAGCCTCTCTCAGTCTCTGCTTTCAGTACCTCCAACACTGGTTGGCATCTAATTGAGCTAATACAGGCTTTCTTTAGATATTTTAATACTGGCTCTTAAATCAAGTTGTCATCTTACTTTAAGAGTATGTTTTCTCTTTGTGATGTCTTTGCATATCACTGTTTTAGTCCATTATTTTTGTTTTATGGCTGTAAGATGTTGTTGTTCCATTTCCAGATTTGTGGGGAAGGATAAGAACAGTGGGAAAGCATCATACTGTCACCCATACCTGCCACTGGAAATAAGGTGTTATATTCCCCATCTTAGAGCTGAGTAAACTGGGTCATGCCGAGCTACAACGCCATCCTGTGTAGTAGGCATTTAGTTGCTTGTTTATTGTCAGTTTCTCCCATTTAACTGTAAGCTTCACCGCAGTGGGATCTCTGTTTTATTCACTACTCTGTTCCCAGCACCTGTAACAGTGCAGGGCACCATGTAGGTACAGGCAAAATAAACATGTTTTGGGCGGATGAATGATCAGACACACAATTCCATGTGTATCTGGCTCTGAAGAAATGGTGCATGCGTGTGCACTAAGTCACATCAGTTAGTTGTGTCCAACTCCTTGTGACCGCATGAACACAGTCCACCTGGTCCTCTGTCCATGGGATTCTCCAAGCAAGAATACTGGAGTGAGTGGCCATACCCTCCTCCAGACGATCTTCCCGACCCATGGATTGAACCCACCTCTCCTGCGTTTTCTGTACTGCAGGTGGATTCTTTACCGCTGAGCCCCTGGGGAAGCCCACTGTATTCCTATTATTAAAGCACCAGGCTAGCCTGGTGGGGACTAGAGCTGGTGATGCACAGTGACACCAGAAGGTTGAAGGCCTTTCTTGGGCATGATTGAAATAAACTTTGATGCTAAAGAAGGAAACAGTTTGTCCTTCTCTTAATATTTTTTAGATGATAGCTGGAACCATGTATCATTCACAGTTTCTACTTCCTTTTTCATTTTTGTTTCAAGTATTTTCATCTGTAGTATCACATCCAAAGGTGACATTGTTTACCTGGTAGAAATCTGCATTTTAGACATTAATATCTAAGAAAAAGAAATTGTCCAAGAGTTGCCTTTTTGTAACCCCGAATCCAGGATGGATTGTATGACTCTAATATACTCTGTTACTTTGCTAGTTGTTAATAGCTGGTTGATGGATGTAGGTGTATACTCTGTATATTTTATTCTATGGCTAACCCACAGAACTTTAATTCGTATCCAGTACTTCATACCAGATGAACCTTTGATATAGAGGTGCTAAATTATCCTGCATTTATTATATTAGAGAGTAGGATTATTTTCTCTAAAGATTCTTAAAAGCCATTAAAATAATATCTTATTCCAAATCAAATGGAGCTACTTACTGCCAGAGTGTTGTACCTTTTTCAATGATTAAAGAAAGCAAGCAAGATTTATAGACAATGCAATTTTCATGACACATCAAAAAACATTTTCTTATAGCAGTTGTGTATCATACTGTCATTTTATTAATATCTTAAAATTGCTTGGCAAAGTGAGAGGGAGGTGGGGGTGGTGATGAACCCGCCCAGCATTTTATTAGGATGCTTTTCAAACAGAAAATCTGAAGAAATTGTACAGCGAGTACTCATGTACCTGCCACCTATATTTTACAAGTAGCATTTTGCTGTATTTGTCTCTGTCTATCCATCTGTCCATTTCTCTCATCTTATTTTTGATACATTTTGAAGGAAGTTGCAAAAATCAGTATAGTCGGCCCTAAACATGTCAGCATGTCTGTCATCAACTGGAATTTAATATTGATTTATGATTTTTATTCAGGTAAAATTTATGGGCAATGACACACACAATTTTATTTTTTTAATTTAAATTTATTTATTTTAATTGGAGGCTAATTACTTTACAATACATGCGCAAATTTAAATTTTCTGTTCGGTGAGTTTTGACAAATGCATACACCTGTGTAATAGCTCACAAAGAGGTAACCAGTGTTCTGATTTTTCTCAGTAGGCATTAGTTTTGTCTCTTCTTGAATATATACTATTTGGGATAATTATGTAGATTATACACTATTTTGTGTAAGCCTTTTGTTCTGCATATTTTTGAGATTCATGATTTTTTTGCATTTATCAGTAATTGGTGTCCTTTTTAGTCCTGAGTAGTATCCCAATGTTTGGAGAGACCACAATTTGTTTATTCATTCATCTGACGATGGTTACCTGACCTGTTTCTGGTCTGAGGTAATTATGATAAAGCTGTTATGGACTTTCTTAAATAAATCTTTTTTTTAGACATATGCTTTTTGCTTACTTTGGAAACCCCTAGAATATGTAGGCTAATAGTGTCTATAGCCCCCATCTCCAGTGTCCCTGTAAAACTGGCATTTCCGCAGAATCTTGAGTTTTGGGATTGAGGGAATTCTTCCCATTAGTATGAGTTTTCTGCCTCTGCACTTGATGCTGTTAGAGCTCCAGCCCTGATGCTTATCACCTTTTATTCTCATTGACAGCAAACCAGTGAGCAGGCAAATCAACTGTGAGTTAACCAGTGGAAAGACTTACTGAAATTCATTCCTTGGGGATTTTTAAATGCAAGTCTAATGTTTAAATGCAGCTCTGATATGGTTCTTGGCTCTCCGAAGTGACTTCATTTGGACAGGGAGCTTTTTTTACTCAGAGCAAACAGCACAGAATCTGAGCAGCAGCATAATGCTTTCAAGTGATTCTTCAGTCTATTAAAGTGCGACTCACTTTGTAACTATTGCTCTTAATTAAGTTTACAGCCTCATTACTAGTTCCTGGCTCTGCTACTGTTATTAATTATGTTGATAAAAATTTATGATAGTAGGCAGTTCCTCAGGGAATCTTTCTAAGTTGTATATTAAAATTAGAAATAATACATATTTAAGTTTCCTTACCAGTACACTAAGAGTCTGGGGATTTTCTTTCCAGCACTTTATACATTAGAAAGATGGTGTGATGATTGGAGAGTTGGGTTTTTAATTGTATTTCCTCTCCTTTCTAAAATGTTATCTTTGTGGTTTGCAGCAGAAACTTCTGTAACACATCCCTGTGTGGTTTAACATTTTAATGTCTAACCCATTCTGTGATAACTTGTAGTTTATTTCAAGAATGAAAATCTTGTCTTTACAAGAGAAGGAAAAGTAAAAGACATTGATGGGATTTTGTATAAATGAGAACTCAAATTGTGTTGGACAAATATGAATGTAAACTAGTTTGTTTGTATATTGATAATATTGGGGAGAATTTTCCTGTATTCTTCAAAGGTTCTTTCAGCTGGTCTAATAATCAGATAGACATGAGACAGATTAACGGAGAAAAACAAATTTAATTTCATACATAGGAGGAACCCACATAAAGAGAGGTTCAAAGACAGAAGGGTAAAATGAAGTGTATATTGCCATCCTGTGCTAAGGAATGGGAGACGGGCATGGGGTTTCAGAGGGTGCTAGAGGGCAATCCACAGAACAATAAGAACAGATGTTTGGTAATTAGATGTTTGCTTTGCTATATAGGTGGGTCACTCAGGTAAAATATATCTGTGGTAATAATTCTCAATCTGAGAAAGACTGACAATTGAAATTATTCTCAGTAGTTAAGAGAGAGGCAGAAGTTTCTCTTGAGCCTGCAGATCTCAGTTGTCAAAATAACCCACATGCCAAAGTGGTGCATTTGGGGGAGGGTCGTTCTGCATCCCCTTCAAATAAAACAGCCCCTTTAGTTAACTGTACTGTGCCCTTTATTTTTATTTTTTTTATTTTTGAAAAAGCTTTAAGTCCCTGCAATTCCTTGATTCAACTCTCCAGACAGTGTTTGCTAACTGGGTCCATAAATAACTATGGTATGTGAAATGAAATATTTCCTGCCATATAAGTGGGCAAGAAATGCCATAGCTGTCACTGATTTTGGGTTGTGACAAATTTTTTAGTTGACAGGTATATTTTGGTTGGTTCTTTTACTAAAGCTTGGCCTTTTTTTTTTAATCTTCTATTAAGAAGAAACAAATCACTCATAATCCTCCATGTTAAAGAAAACAACTATTAGAATTTTTATTATGTATTTCCTTCTAAATGCCTTTCCAAGCATATATATAAAACTAAATTTAGATTATATCCATTTTATGGTCTTTATTTTACTGCTTAACATTTTATTTAGGTATTCTTTATTATTGGGCATTTAAATTGTTAGTAAGTTTTGACCTTGAAAAATAAATATATATTGTGTTGAGTAGCTCTTTAAGTAAATATTTGAGAACACATCTTATTATCTCCTTAGATGTCTAGAAATGAAATTTTCATGTCTAGAGACCCCATACATTGTTAAAGCTCTTGGTACTTATTGAAAAATTGCTTCCCAGGAATTTGTATGAATTTCCTGTCCACTGGAAGTAATTCAAGGTCCCTGGTTCACTGGAACCACACCACTTAATACATCTAGTAAGGTAATAATAATATTATCCACTTAAGTTATCCACCAAACTTAAGTTGGCCTGCCTGTGCATAGCAAACCCAATCCACTGTCATGGGCTTGTGGTGAAAGAAAGTACAGCGTTTATTACAGGGCGCCAAGTGAAGAGAATGGACAGCTAATACTCAAAAGGCTTGAACTCCCCACTGACTGTCAGGAAAAAAATTTTTAAGGTAATGTTAGAGGTGAGAGTTGCAGGATGTATAATCAGCTCATGGAGTTTCTTCTGATTGGTCAGTGATGAGGTAATAGAGTGGTGTTTTGGAAATCTTTGTCATCAACCTTCTGCTTCCAAGGAGCCTGTGATCCTTGTGTTTGTGGTGAGCATGCTGTCACCACCCTCCACCTGAATGAAGGTCTTAGTTTCTTCAAAACAGCTCAAAGAAATGCATCAGGTTGTTATGTCTATCCCTAGAGGAGAGACTAGGGCTCTGTTTTATCATTGAACTATTGTTTAAGATATCATTACTTTTCTTGCTGACTGGTTTTTTGTTTGTTTTTTTTCTGTATTTCCTTAGTTCCTTAATTAGTAACTGCCTGAGTTTGCTCTTTGGAACTCAGGGAAAGCCTAAGAGACAAAGCCTTTATCTACAAACAAGAAATGGGAAATATAGATGGGTCTGTCACCAGGAAGGCCCTTCATGGGTGCATCATGGTTTCAATATTCACTTATTAACTTAATAGTTTTTGAATTCAGAAATTTGATGAATAAAATGCACTGGAATATCAAATAATATTCTATTTTCAAAAAGGCTTCCCTGATAGCTCAGTTGGTAAAGAATCCTCCTGAAATGCAGGAGACCCTGTTTCTTTTCCTGGGTTGGGTAGATCTGCTGGAGAAGAGGGAGGCTACCCACACCAGTATTCTTGGGCTTCCCTTGTGGCTCAGCTGGTAAAGAATCTGCCTGTAATGTGGGAAACCTGGGTTTGATCCCTGAATTGGGAAGATCCCCTGGAGAAGGAAAAGGCTAACCACTCCAGTATTCTGGCCTGGAGAATCCCATGGATTACAGTCCATGGTGTTGCAAAGAATTGGACATGACTGAAAGAGATGGGAATACCAGACCACCTGACCTGCCTCCTGAGAAATCTGTATGCAGGTCAGGAAGCAACAGTTAGAACTGGACATGGACAACAGACTGGTTCCAAATAGAAAAAGGAATACATCAAGGCTGTATATTGTTACCCTGCTTATTTAACTTATATGCAGAATACATCATGAGAAACACTGGGCTGGATGAAGCAAAAGCTGGAATTAAGACTGCTGGGAGAAATATCAGTAACCTCAGATATGCAGATAACACCACCTTTATGGCAGAAAGTGGAGAGGAACTAAAGACCCTCTTGATGAAAGTGAAGAGGAGAGTGAAAAAGTTGGCTTAAAGCTCAACATTCAGAAACAAAGATCATGGCATCTGGTCCCATCACTTCATGGCAAATAGATGGAGAAACAGTGGAAACATGGCAGACTTTATTTTTCTGGGCTCCAAAATCACTGCAGATGGTGACTGCAGCCATGAAATTAAAAGACGCTTACTCCTTGGAAAAAAAGTTATGACCAATCTAGACAGCATATTAAAAAGACATTACTTTGCTAACAAAGGTCCATCTAGTCAAGGCTATGGTTTTTCCTGTGGTCATGTATGGATATGAGACTTGGACTGTGAAGAAAGCTGAGTGTCAAAGAATTGATGCTTTTGAACTGTGGTGTTGGAGAAGACTCTTGAAAGTCCCCTGGACTGAAAGGAGATCCAACCAGTCCATCCTAAAGGAAATCAGTCCTGAATATTCATTGGAAGGACTGATGCTGAAGCTGAAACTCCAATACTTTGGCCACCTGATGCAAAGAGCTGACTCATTGGAAAAGACCCTGATCCTGGGAAAGATTGAAGGCAGGAGGAGAAGGGGACAACCGAGGATGAGATGGCTGGATGGCATCACCAACTCAATGGACATGAGTTTGAGTAAACTCCGGGAGTTGGTGATGGACAGGGAGGCCTGGCATGTTGCAGTCCATGGGGTCTCAAAGAGTCGGACATGACAGCGACTGAACTGAACTGAGTGAGTTTCATTTTCACTTTCTTTTCAAAGCTTCCCTTTGCTCTCGTTGGGAGGATAATCTTTCCTTTTCAAACTTGGGACCTGTAGTTGGGGTCCTGCAAATTAACTGAAAGCAGGCCGACTAACAGGAGAAAAGAAAAACTTTATTTACACATACACTAGACAGCTGCTCAGCAACTTACTAAATAACCGGAGATAAATGTGTTCATATACCAACTTAACAATGGGCGTGGGAGTGGGGGTGGAGGGGTGTTAGGGCTTGAGTACAACAATATGGAAGGTTCCTTTGGGCTTTTGTGATGCAAATGGAAGGAGGCGCTCAAGTCTCCATGGTGGCTGAATTTGCAGCAAAGTCCCTCAGAGGAAGGTTAATAATAGCAGCTGTATTCTGGGGAAGCTCTGCTTTAGTCCGATAAAAGAAGTTTAGATAAGATTTCTTTCTGTATGTTCTGTAGCTCAAATGTTTTCATTTTAAAATCATTTTTATACTAACAATGGGAGTCTGAGGAGGTCACCACAATTTTTATGTTTCTAATATTACAAATGTGCTCAATGATACATTTTCTATCATGAATTTTACTGAGAATTAGTATTAACAGTGTTTTATGCCATTTTAAACAGGTAAAAATTGCCTGCAAGGGATGATTTTGAAGGATAAAGGGGAAGGTTTTGTTGCAGGAAGAGGGACCCTTTCCAGGGTTTTAGAGTGGCCTCTTGTCTAACACTCAGAAATGAATTGTCCAAGGAGGCACTTTATTGGGAAGGGGTGCCCAGTCAAAGAGCAGCAGGGTAGGGGAACCCAGGACAACTGCTCTGCCATGTAGCTTGCAGTCTTGGGTTTTATGGTGATGAGCTTAGTTTCTGGGTTTTCTTTAGCCAATCACTCTGACTTAGGGTCCTTCCTGGTGGCATGTACGTCACTCAGCCAAGATGGATTCCAGTGAGAAGGATTCTTGGAGAGCATATGGACTGGAGTAGCCTCTCTTCCTTTTGACCATTCCCAAATTCTTCCAGTTGGTGATAGCGTGTTAGTTCCATGTTCCTTATCAGGACCTCCTGTTCTAAGATAACTCGTGCAAGTGGCTACTATCTTGCCTGGCCAGGGCAAGTGGTTTCAGTTAGTGTTTTCTCTAACAGTTCCGAGGATAATTTTTATCCCAAATATGAATATTTGCTTGGAACTGACAACCACTTTCAGAAGAAAATTAGGCAAAAACTGACTCTAGTGTATGGAGATAGGGAGGGATAGCAGTTGTAGGTTTCAAAGAATGTTTGGCATACCCCTTGACACAGCATTACCTGGAGTTCGTTTATTTCAGTTTTCAGTCATGGAATATGTTTAAAACTTCTGAGTGACACTGTTTGGAATACATAAATACAAAATACCAGAGTTGGGCAGTTAAATTAGTTCCTCCTCATTCTAATGCTCCCCTAGAAAGCAATTTGCTCTATAGATATTATTCAAACAGATCTGAATTCCTGAATCTTGACTTTTGTCGCCCCTGATCTGATGAACAGACATCGCATAGCGGGGCTTCCCCGATGGCTCAGTGGTAAAGAAAGCACCTGCCAATGCAGGAAACTCAGGAGGCATGGATTCGATCCCTGGGTTAGGAAGATCTCCTGGAGAGGAACGGCAACCCACTCCAGTATTCTTGCCTGGAGAATCACTTGGACAGAGGAGCCTGGCAGGCTGCAGTCTATGGGTGGCAGAGTTGGACACAACTGAACGACTGGGCACACACACACACACACACACACAAGTGCGCACATCATCACATAGCCTCTCTGTGGCATGAGAGGCATAATCAAAAGGCTAAACAAGTAATAAAAGGGGTTCATACCTCAAAACAAACCTAGTCATAAGATAGAAGGGATGTAAAAATGTTCCCTTCTTCACTTCAAGGTTCTTTGGCTGGTCTAATAATTATACTGACATAGATAGGTCAGAGAAAAACAGATATTTGTATGCCCAAGAGCCCCATGAAAATATAAGACCCAAAGGACAGACAGGTAATTGAGGCTTAAATAACATCCTGAGCTAAGGAAAGGGGTAAGAGTCTGAGGTACAAAGGGAGGGAAGGCAGTTCACAGGATGGCAGAGGCAATGTTTGGAAAACAAAGGCTGCCCTGTTACAGAAATTTCTTAGGTTAGAAAGGTATCTCTGATTATAGCTCTTTTCCTGGCACAGGCCCCCATCCAATGTAAATGTAGGCAGTTGAGGGGAGGTAAAGAGCTTTCCCTGAATCTGCTAGAATTTGATTGCCTTTACCTCAAAATAATCTTCATGCCAAAGTGGCATATTTTGGGGTGACAAATTGTGCCCCCCTTCAATGTTATACATTATACATGTGGATCATTTTGGGCTCTTCACTGCATGCTTGCCGCATAGATTCATTGCCTTCCAACTCTTCCCAGATCCTTTTGCAAGTCCTAAAGGCATAAATCACTTGCGTTGGAGGCAGATAAATTCCTTCCCCTTCTTTTAGATTTCATATGAAGGCTAAATACATTGTTTACAATGAACCACCTTCTTTCCTTTTATTTTATTGAAGGGGAGGGGTGGTATTTAAGCATTTCCTCTAGGAAAAACACCATTTTGTCTCTACCTTCATAACCCTGGTATCTAGTGTCACTAATTTAGCTATTCAGTCTAGGACAAAGGGACTTTTAAGTTTCTAGAGCAATGAGGAAGCTTTAAAAGGAATGCCATTTACTCTGCTAGAGAAATAACAGCCTGGGAGCTCAGGGACCAGAAATGTTGCTCTCCAAAGGTTTGTTAGAGCTTTACTTTGAATTTTATTCAATATTTTTGTTGGTCTGAACTAGTGACTCTAATTATGTATAGAAGATAGAAACAGCAGATATATTTAGCAAGTTAATAGAAAAATCCCCGCAGTCTATCCTAGGAGCAGTTAAACATGGGGAGCCAACCTGAGACTCTGAAGACCCTATTAATTCCCTAAGAGATATTGATGACTTAATAGCCCAGGGAACACAACAGAGCTGGAACACCAGACAAGAAAGGTCATCAAGGGATGACAGTAAGAAATACATCTGACTGTAATCAAACTGAATGAACTTGGGTCCATTCACCCGCAGCATAGCAATGCCAATCTAATTCACTGACACCAGATTGTGGTAAAAGGAAATATGGTGTCTATTTGCAAGATACCAAGCAAAGGAAATGGGCAACTCATGCTCAAAAGACCCAAACTCCCTGATGGCTTTCAAGGAAGGTGTTTTGTTGATTTAATAAATAGTCACAACCTAAAAGTTGAGAGTGGGAATTTTTAGGACTTCAAGTCTGAGAGCCAGCATCTCGAGTCATGCTGAGAGAGCTGTTCTGAGAGGGCAGGGGAGGAGCTAGATTATATAGAAGCTTTGTAGCCTGAACATCGAAAGGTTATTGTTTAATGAAGGAAGCCAGATATCCCAAGTTAAGGAACTTAGTGCTTTTCTGTATATGAGAGAGTGCAAGAGCCTGGGCTCACTGAAATCATTGCTTTCACAAGCCTCTCAGCTCTCTGGGCCAGTGCCCCGTGTTGTTCTCACCGTAGGGAGCGGCTGCAGTCTGATGGCTGCCAGATGGCAGGTGTTCTTCTCCTTCCTGTGTGCCCTTAGAGCTCACCAGCTCTTGTTGAGGGTCCAATTGCTGATGACTGTGCCGTCCTTGTTTACTCATATGGCATACAATACTCCATTTCTCAGTTTTTAAAGGCAACCTTGGGGTAAGGTTTGCAGCTCATGATCTTTCTTCTGATTGGTTGGTGGTGAGGGAACATGGTGATGTTTCTGAAATCTTAATCATCACCCTTCTCGTTCCAACTAGTCTTGGGTGTATATGCTTGTGGTAAGCATGTAGTCACCATCATCTGTTTGATTGGGGTGGGGGTTGGAGGGGGGTCTTAGTTTCTGCAGAACAACTCAAGGATATGCATCAGATTGTTATATCTATCCCTTGAGTAAGAACTAGGACTCCGTTTTATCATTGAACTATAGTTTAAGCTATCATTACTTTTCTTGCCTGATTGCTCTTCCTTTATTTCTGAATTCCCTCTCTTCCCTAACTAATATCTATCTGTTCAAGTCTGCTCTTTGGAACTCAGGGGAGACCTGGGAGAAAATCCTTTTTCTGCAACCAATAAATGGGGGACATGGAGAGGCTTTTGTAACCAGAAGGGTCCTGCTTGGTTTCACAGCCAATCCCCTTCTCCTTGAGGGAAAATGGGAAGCATAGAATAAGGAATAGACAGGACCATAAAGCTTGGGAGCTCTTATCCCCCTTGTAGCAGTTTGCTCAGGAAGTAAGCATGGGTTGTTTACTTAGAGAGAGGTAGGTAGGATTGACACTTGAGGAAAGTAATAAAAGGCTGATACAGAAAATATCCAAAATTTAAAAATCTAGACAAATAATACACAAAAGCATGGGGTAGCAGCTGGGAATTCTTTGGAGGGCTTATTAATGACTTTTGTCCCAGACTGAATAGTTGTTATCTATTGAGCCTCCACTGGGAAGTTGCCCCAAGAACAGTCAGTCCCCACGCTATAGCCACTGGTTCCTTTCCTCCCACCAGAAAGCCAGTTACAGTCATGAAGGAACTGAAGGGTAAAAAGATGGGGGAGCTATTGTGGGGCCTAGAGCAGGCTTTTCCCATCCTGTACCCCACATTCCCACTCTTCCCTTCGATGTTCACTCCTCTGGTGGTAAACCTGGGTGAGGCCACAAGTGCACCTGGCCTCAGATCCAGTAAATGAGTGCATTGTCTGTGGAAGTTTTAAAAACATTAGTGAAACTGACTCAAAGATGATCTCTATTTTGTTTCCTCCATGTTCTAAACAATTCTAAATGAATATAATATTCCTCCCTAGAAAACGGTTTTTTTAATTAAAATTTTTTGTATTGAAGTATGGTTAATTTACAATATTATATTGTTTTCAGGAGTACAACATAGTGAATTTGTTATTTATATTCATTATACTTTATAATAACTTTAAATGGAATATGATCTCTAGAAATGCTTCTGTTATCTAAGTTCTAAACAATGGCTGCAATGATTGTTGAGTCTTAATAAAATAGCATATTTTTGACTTATTCTTTCATAAATATTGTCTTCTACCTGGAATTTAATTTGTGGAACTTCCAGCTTTGTTATATGACTCCCTACACATTCAGACTCAACTATACATAACCAAGTGTGTGTTGGTTAATTTTATGTGTCCGCTTGACTGGCCATGAAGTGCCCAAATTAAATATTATTTCTGGGTATGTCTATGTGAGGGTGTTTCTGGGTGATATTAGTATTTAAATCAGTGGACTGAGTAAAATAGATCACCCTCTTCAGTGTAGGCAGGCATTATCTGATCCAATGAAGGCCTGAGTGGAACAAAACGCAGAGAACAAGGAATTCAACCCTTTTCTTTGCCTCAGCTTGAGCTGGAACATCTCATCTCATTGCCTACTCCCCTTGGATTAGGATTTATGTCTTCAGCTCTCCCGGTTCTCATGCCTCTGGACTTGGTTTAAATTAGCCACTGGCACTTCTGGGTCTCCAGCTTGCAGATGGCAGATCATGGGCCTTCCCAGCCTCCATAATTACAATCAGGCTTCCCTAGTAGCTCAGCTGGTAAAGAATCCACCTGCAATGCAGGAGACCCTGGTTTGACTCCTGGGTCAGGAAGAGCCATTGAAGAAGGGATAGGCTTCCCACTCCAGTATTCTTGGGCTTCCCTGGTGGCTCAGCTGGTAAAGAATTCACCTGCAATGTGGGAGACCTGGGTTAGATCCCTGGGTTGGGAAGATCCCCTGGAGAAAGGAATGGCTACCCGCTCCAGTATTCTGGCCTGGAGAATTCCATAGACTGTGTAGTCCATGGGATTGCAAAGAGCTGGACATGACTGAGCGACTTTCACTTTCAATAATCTCCTATTGGTTCTGTTTCTCTGGAAAATCTTGACAAATACAAAGTGTAAGTTTAGAAGGATTGGAATCAATTGAGTTTGCTTCCAGTGCAGTCTGAGTCTCTAAGCCCTGGAAAACGACATACTTCTGTGTTTCAAGGGTACTGTAAATTCAAAATGAGGAAGGCTAACACAAAAACTGTAAGGGCACAGAAACAAGGTTGGGCTTACTGCAACTTTACGTGCAGCTCTTTCTCCAAACCTTGTGGAGCTCACTCCTTTCAAAATGCTCCTTTTCTGTGCCTTTTGAAGAAATACTTTAGTGTAATTAAAATATTAATCCATGACCTTTCCTTCTTTTCTGTCTTGTAGTAATTATAGGCCTCATTATATATACAAAACTTAATACAAGACTATTTTTTATGTTTGCATTTCTTTTTTGGTCTTTATTATTACTCATTTTATTGTTAAGATCATTTCTGAACATAACTGTGTTCTGTCGAGGAAGGAGGTCTTCAGATCCACTCTGGAGATGGCCATGCCCCTGTCCCCCCGACCTCATACCTTCCCCTTCCCCATTTTCATGCCTCTGTAAATACCTAGAAAAACTTTATATCTTCTGTGAAGACTTGCCCAATTATTCTTCCTCCTTTTTTTCTTCTCTGAATTCTTCTAACATGTCATAGTTTCCCACAAGATGTAACATGTAGTTGTTTGCCAACTTAGACTTGTTTCTAAGATTTCTTTTCAGAAATAAATTGTCGATGCCCTGAAAGCCTGAGTTAGGCCTCCTGTTTCCTCTCTTATGTTCCACTTACCACACCCAAAGAGGCGGCCGTGACAGAGCATGCACGCATGTGCACATACATAACACACACACACACACACACACACACACACACACACACACACCACACCTTGTGGAAATATCTGATTGATAAGATATCTGCTCTGTAGTACTAACTCAAACCCTTCCAAAACAACTCCTCCACCCTTAAAGACTTCACTGTCTCTCATGACTTTATACGATCATTTTTTAATCACATTTTTCTGAAACCTTGATCTGGGTAACCAAATGCAACCACTTATCTTCAAGGAAACATAGCTTGCTTCAGGTATTCATTCTAAAGGCACATGAGGAGACAGGAGGAAAATCAATAGCAACAGTTAATTTCTGGTTTTACCTCCAAGATAGGTACTTTTATAACACTGTAGAGGTACTCAGTGAAGAGATGCTGCTGCTGCTAAGTCGCTTCAGTCGTGTCCGACTCTGTTCCACCCCACAGACGGCAGCCCACCAGGCTCCCCCGTCCCTGGGATTCTCCAGGCAAGAACACTGGAGTGGGTTGCCATTTCCTTGTCCAATGCAGGAAAGCGAAAAGTGAAAGTGAAGTCGCTCAGTCGTGTCCGATTCTTAGCAACCCCATGGACTGCAGCCTACCAGGCTCCTCCATCCATGGGATTTTCCAGGCAAGAGTACTGGAGTGGGGTGCCATTGCTAGCAGACTCTATATCCGTGAAAGCCATCTTTATATGTATCCCCTATCTTAGGCCAGCAGTTCTCAAAGTATGATCCAGAGACCCCCAGGAGTCCCAGAGACCTTTCTAGGAGTTCCATGAGGTCAAACGATTTTCATAATATTGTCCTAATATTGTTTGCCTTTTTCATCCCCCTCTCATAATCTGAGCAATTGAATAGAATCCAGTATGGACCAGGCACCTCTCCTATATTTTTAAAGTTCTGGTGAGGTGATTTTGATGCATAGTGAGGATTAGGAATAGATGATGACACAGTTAAATATCTGATCAGGCAACCAAACAAAGCACATAGTTTTTAAGTGTATAGATTCAATCATTTATTCATTTAGACTTTATCCAGAGCAGGGACCCACCTGGTGATTTGAACTCAAGTCTTGTTTACACGTAAGTATTTTCCAGCCTTATAGATTGATTGCTAACTTTAGTGAGAAACTTGTTGAAGGTGGGGATAATTTTTTTTAATTCCTCAATGATAGCTTACTCACTGTGTGAGCAATACTGTTGGAATAAAGACTCTGAACTAAATTAGAAGGAATGTGTTAGACCAGGTTTTGCACTATAGGACCAATTTCCCTGTTTCTTTGGTGCAGTAATCCCTACTCATGGCAAGAGATCCCTGATGGCTGTGAGTTGTAAGTAATGAAAATCTATCCAAACATCAATAAACCAACCATGTAATGTGATTCACTTATACTTATGTTAACCATTCTTTTTTCAAATGTATGCATGGACTTAATTTTCAGAAAAGATAAAATTTATTTTAAAACATTATGAAACACATGATTCCTTTCATTAATTAGTCCAGAAATATTTAATGAGCATCAACTATGTACTAAGTTCCTAGAATACAGTATTGAACAAGACAGCCTCAAGCCAGAGACACACAGATTAATGGATGATTGCCATCTAGTGAATTTAGTGCCAGTCCCTTCATATCTATCTGTGGTATAACTTTAGGTGTCTGTAATTCTAGAAAAATTGCCTTTAAAGCCAGCATGTCTGCTCCCATCTCCCTATTAGCCTGTACAGATCTTTTCAAGTGTTAATTAGCAATCCCAGAGGAGAAGTACTGTCATTCATAATTGTCTCAAGATTACCTTTAGATACCGTAAACAGTGACTTGCAATTGATGAATGTTATGGTTTTAGCCAAAGACATTTTCTCAGTCTATAGTGACTCAAAGCAGTTGTCATGGTGGGGGAAGGAACTGATGTTCAAAATGTGTCGATATGAAGCGTTGAAAGTAGTGATGAAATTTGATGACCTCATTTTATAGAGAAGGACTCTGAGGTTGAGAGAGACTTATACCAGATCCATGGTCTTTTAAGGATTTTTTCCATAGTGCTGAGCTGACACTTGCGCACCAGGATTTCTTGAGATCCTTGAGATCCATTGGTTCTGTTCCCCCCAAAACTGCTCAGCTGATCAGTTGTGTTATTGCTCCCACTTACTGTTTTTTCTCTGTATGAGTATCACACATCCCTGCACATAATCAGGTAACTCACAGTGCCTCCTGTGGTGGAGAGTTCAGTTCTCTATCCAGTGATGTCAGGCTGGGCCATGTGATTTTCACTGGCCAATGAAACATGGGCAGAAGTGATCCAACTGTGTACCTTCTTGGTTAAACTTTTAGAGCCGTTGTGAGATTCAGCCATGCTCTTTTCTCTCTGCCACAAGCATGGCATATTCTAATAGGGAATACTTCATCAGTCCATGCAGAAGACCCAAATCAGAGCCACAGCCTTCCCACAACTGATATGTCATGGAAACGAGAAATAAACCTTTGTTTTTGTAAGCTCCTGTGATTGGAAGGTAGTTTGTTATTGCAGCATAACCTAGTGAAAGCCAACTAGCACAGTAGGTCAGAGATCTACAAACTTTTTCTTAAAGGACCAGGTAGTAAATATTTTAGGCTTGTGGGTCACATACAGTCTGTGTCACAGCTACTCAGCACTATGGCCAATATTGCTACAGACTGTATGTAAACAAATGGATATGGCTATGTTCTAATAAAAGTTTATTGTGGCACAGTCAGTAAAGAACCTGCCTGCAATGCAGGAGACCCAGGTTCAATCCCTGGGTCGGGAAAATCCCCTGAGGAAGGAAATAGCAGCCCACTCCAGTATTCTTGCCTGGAGAAGTCCATGGACAGAGGAGACGGATGCGCTACAGTCTATGGGGTCACAAAGAGTCACACATGACTAAATCACTAACACACACACAGCAGCATAGTTGGCTGGCCAGTGAGCTATTGTTTGCAAACCCCTACTGTAGCTTTGTATTTTCTTAGCTCTTCAAAGTTGGATGTGGCCAATGAAATTCGGTGTATACTAGCTGAGGCTGGTGGAAGGCAAGTCATTTGAAGTCTGGTGCATGTGATGGGTGCTCTGTCAGCCTGCACCTTGGTAGAGAATATCAGAAAGCCGAGCACTGGCCAACCCCAATGGACATGTAGTATAACTAAAAACAAACCTCACTGGTTTAAATCGCTACGATTTGTGGAAGGTGTTCAGTTCAGTTCAGTTCAGTCGCTCAGTCGTGTCCGACTCTTTGCGACTCCATGAATCACAGCACACCAGGCCTCCCTGTGCATCACCAACTCCCGGAGTTCACTCAGACTCAACATCCATCGAGTCCGTGATGCCATCCAGCCATCTCATCCTCGGTTGTCCCCTTCTCCCAGCATCAGGGTCTTTTCCAATGAGTCAACTCTTCGCATGAGGTGGCCAAAGTATTGGAGTTTCAGCTTTAGCATCATTCCTTCCAAAGAAATCCCAGGGCTGATCTCCTTCAAAATGGGCTGGTTGGACCTCCTTGCAGGCTAAGGGACTCTCAAGAGTGTTCTCCAACACCACAGTTCAAAAGCACCAATTCTTCAATGCTCACCCTTCTTCACAGTCCAACTCTCACATCCATACATGACCACAGGAAAAACCATAGCCTTGACTAGATGGACCTTACTCAGCAATGTCTCTGCTTTTGAATATGCTGTCTAGGTTGGTCATAACTTTTCTTCCAAGGAGTAAGCGTCTTTTAATTTCATGGCTGCAATCACCATCTGCAGTGATTTTGGAGCCCAAAAAAATAAAGTCTGACACTGTTTCCCCATCTATTTCCCATGAAGTGATGGGACCAGATGGCATGATCTTTGTTTTCTGAATGTTGAGCCTTAAGCCAACTTTTTCGCTCTTCTCTTTCACTTTCATCAAGAGGCTCTTTAGTTCCTCTTCACTTTCTGCCGTAAGGGTGGTGTCATCTGCATGTGGAAGGTGTTACCACAGCATAATTGCTTATCTTCCCTGCTGTAGGGCTGTCTGGCCTGACATTTTAGGGAACTTCTATTCCCTTCCCTTCCATTCCCTTCCCTTCCATTCCCTTCTTCTACCATCCCAGTAGACCCCATGTGATGCTCTAAGTTATTGTTTCTTTCCCATGTTTGGGTCATAGATCATAATTGTGGGCTTCCCTTGTGGCTCAGCTGGTAAAGAATCCACCTGCAATGTGGGAGACCTGGGTTCAATCCCTGGGTTGGGAAGATCTCTTGGAGAAAGGAACGGCTACCCACTCCCGTGTTCTGGCCTGGAGAATTCCATGGGCTAGTCCATGGAGTCACAAAAAGTTGGACACGACTGGGCGACTTTTACTTTCACTTTCACTTTTTTCATAATGGTAGAATTTACTTAGATGATGTTTTGATTATGATAGCAATGTGTAGGATGGATTATTCTAATGAATCGATACAATTTCAAGTCTTTATAAATAGATAAATTAACTGAATGAGCTCTTAAATATTTTCAAAAGTGTGAAATCATCTGAAATAACTTTTAAATTTGTGGTAGATGACATCTGTTAGCAGTTTGGTTCCCTAGGCTGGGGTGTTTGAAAAAAATCAAATCAGACTGCCGCAATATCCATATTTCCCTGGTGTGTAATGGTTAATTATCAAATTCATGCTTGGCGATGAAAATGTGAGTTCACTGAAGTCATCACATTACATGACCAGGAGCAGCCCTTATTCCCTACTGTCTGATCCAGGTCTACTACGTGAGGGTCTGCTTAGACCTGTGGCCTCCTTGTCTTATCCTCTTTCCATGTCGAGCCCTATCTGCTTCTCAGCTGGGTTAAACAGAGCTCCCCTTTTCACAGCTCCTGTTCCTCTCTGAGGTCTGCCTAATTGCTCCTCTGTGTAACATGTTGTCCAGCTTAAGCTTGCCGGAAACCCGTCTGCACTTAACTCTGTGATCTCAACTGTTATTTCTGGAAAATTCCCAGTTCACAAGGGGATTTCTGTCTCCCTTCTTTATGCTCAAGGGAAAACAAATCAGAGAGAAGCAGCAATCCCTCTGTGTCTCAAACTACACCTCCGGGATGGAGCCACAAAACAAAAGGCAGAATCCCATTGTTGCCCAGAGAATATCCGGTCCTGGTGGGCTGGGCGCAATTGGGCCATGATAATGGCTTATGCTTTCCAGACATTCCCTATAGCATCTCCCACAATTAGTCTTAGAGTTTTTGTTTAAAATGAAAGGTAATAGGCTAGGGTTATGATCAGATTGCCTTGGATGAGTTACGGTGAGGCCAGATGCAGCTCAAGAAAGAGAAACCAGAAAGAAGAGCCTTATAGTCTTGTCACTTGCAGTCCCCTGTGAGCAAAGGCACATCGCGTAGGGTCACTCTGGGCAAGCAGCAGGGTGGGTCACCAGGCAGGAGGGTGGGAAAGGCAGCGGTCAAGTCCATTTATCCTGTGGTTTCCACAGGAAGGAAAGGATGAGGCAGAGCTGCAGGTTTAGGAGTGGCTAATTTGAATAATTTCGGCAGACTATAGCGCAAAGGGGCTGATCCTGGTTGTCTGGGTCCTGGCCCCAGGGTGGTTAGGATGGGTGCACGGTGGCCTGGCATATGAAATGTGTTATGGGAGGTGGTTGGGAGTGTGGTCTTAATTAATTGCAAATAAAGTAAAATTGACCAGCCTTTGGCCAAGGCCTCAAAACTTGGTTAAAATAGCACCGAGAAACTATGATATAGCTCGGACAGATACTAAAATGCTGGGGGCCTTGTGCCTGCCTCAATTATTCTATCCACTGAAGTATTATTATGTCAATAAAAATGAGACTAGTGAGATATTAGACTGAAGTCTGTGTTTGTTTAGATGGAGATTCTGACTTTGTTTCTTCATTGGTTCCCAGAGATGGACAGAGACATGTAACTGCCAGGAAAGCTATGAATGGGAAATAACATTCTTTCTTCACTTGATACTTTTTAGTGAAGGCATCAAAAAAACTGATTTTCTATTACTAAAAATTTCATATTTCTTTCTGTATGTTCACAGTAAGATTGTAATATATACACTATCTATCTGTGTGGACTTATTTGCTCAGACATGTCTGACTCTTTGTGACCCCGTGGAAGGTAGCCTGCCAGGCTTCTTTAGCCGTGGGACTTTTTACACAAGAATATTGGAGTGGGTTGTCATTTTCTCTTCCAGGGCATCTTCATGACCCAGGAATCTAACCCATGTCTCTTGCATCTCTTGCAATGCAGGTGGATTCTTTACCCATTGAGTCATTGGAGAAACATACACTATCTATAAAAGAACATTTACTTATTGGAAGACTTTTATTTCCATTTCACATTTTGCTACCACTTCTTACAAACTAGAATGAGTTGTTCACATTCAGTAGGGATAGAACTAATAGCCTACAAAGAAAATTTTATTCAAATATGTATATTTTTACCTGGCTTATAAGTCAGTAAAATATTTCCCCTTTTCTTACAGCTTCCCTTTGCAATTTCTTTTGTGATTTCAGAAAAATACATTTTATTTGACATTTACTAAATGTTTTAAAATTTAAATGGTCAAAATAAACTGCTTGTTTCTCCCCTTACAGTGTTATCCTATGCTTTATTCAGTTTCAGAATTTCATTTGAACATAACTGATGGCTACAAGTAGCTGTGAGTTTACTGATGGTGAGGTTGGGGCAAGGTCTCTAGTAATACTACCCTGTAATATACATGTGTACCCCCAAAACATGCTATATAGACGGGTTGACTCCAAGAGGAGTGCTTTTTTAAAAACTCAAAAGAAGATGCTTTATACTTCAGTGGGAGTTTTACCAGTGATGTTAGAAGTTGCTGTGGAAACCAGAATTAGCTGGTACTATATTTTTGGTTTGTAAATATATTTGGTTTGTACTATATTTTAGTGATGTTGTAATGTCCCTCATAGATTATCACCCAGCATGAACCGTGGTCGATGGAACCCGAAGATTCTCCAAAGTACTTTAGATGTTTATGCCACACTAAAGCAGGCTCAGTAATAAGATAACAGCTGAGGAGCCCCGAGGGCTGGCCACCCTAGAGGAGAGAAGGGAAGGGTCAGGCTGTCTTTAAAACAGCTCTGACCCAAGAAGGGCAGCCCACCAAGCCCAGCCCACAAGCCCCCTCCTTATAATAGCCATCCAGCCACAGAGCACTGGAGTTGCATGAAGTGCTTAGAGTAAACAGTTCTGCTGCTTAAAAGGTTTAACCACCACTGTTATAACATTCCTTATGATAAAAGAAACCAAGAAGAAGAACAATACTGAATCTGAACAACTAATTTCTTAAGACCTAGGAACGTCTGTGCTCATATAGATATAATTTAATCCAAATACTTTGGAACCATGCTGTGATTCAATTCTAGGCAGAGAACAGAGTTTTGTACATGACATTCATTTTGGAGCACTCTCTGGGGATTTGGTTATAGAAAAATCCGCAGGCCTTCTTTGTGTTCTCTCACTCATAAATCTGCCCCACGTCCTGGATTAGAGAGGCAGCCTTGCAGCGAGGGCCTCTCTACGACGTACCATGGGAAACACGTCTTTAACTTCATAAGACATACTTGAGTTGTATCCTAGTGTGTACACTTGTTATACTTGGCCAGATTCTATAGCCTGGTTCTCAAGCTGGGGTTCCTTTTCAGCCCATTAATTTGTTGTTAGCACAGCAGGTTCTAATGCCTTCAGAAACAGCGTACTGTGTACACTGCACACAACTCCAGGGGGTATCGCCCTGTGTATTGGGATTGCCCTATGTTCTGGGGAGCTGTGCCCCTTCATGGTATAGTGGCTTTGGGCGAGGCCCTCTCCAGCTCCTGCAGTACAGTAAGTCCCCTACATGTGAATGAATTCTGTTCTGAGACTGCGTTTGTAAGTTCAGTTTGTCATAAGTCCAAAAAGTTAGCCTAGCTACTCAATACAATCAGCTGTGTTAGTACAGTAGTATTGTAGGAGGTTTATAGTACTTTTCACAGAAATAGTATGTAAAAAAAAAAAAAATAAGGATTTTTTAATCTTACAGTACAGTAGTCCATACAGTAGCTGGCATACAGAGGCTGGCAGTTAGTGAACAGGCAAGAAGAGTTACTGACTGGAGGAGGGAGAGGAGGTGGGAGGTGGTAGACCTGAAGGATCGTCTGCAGTGGAAGGTGGAAGGCAAGTGGCCATGTCACTCACACTCGATGGAATGCACATTCACATTTTTGAAAGTCTGCAACTTTAAGGTTCATATGTAGGGAACTTACTGTATCCAAGTCTGGGTTGCATCTAAGTTTGAGGTCCTTGTTATATGACTGCTAGTCAACAGAGTACCTGGAGCCTGAAGACGAAGGTTAGGTCTTTGCATTTCCCGATTCAGGTGTTAATTATCAAGTCAGTTAACCTTGTGGAGCTTTGGGTTATTGACTTATCAATGAAACCTGTAATATCAATTTCACAGGGGTTATTGTGAACATCATTTATACCTTGCTTTCCAAAGAGGATTTAGAGTGGACCCATATGGTTTCATAAAATACAGCAAGATAACATAAATTAGAAGTAACTGAGAAAGAAAAAGGGGAGAAAAAGTATAAAACAGGGCCAACAGGTTGCCTGGTGACTCAGACAGTAAAGAATCTGCCTGCAATGCAGGAGACCAGGATCATTCCCTGGGTTGGGAAGACTCCTCCAGAGAAAGGCATAGTAACCCACTTGAGTATTCTTGCTTGGAGAATTCTATGGACAGAGGAGCCTGGTGGGCTACAGTCCATGGGGAGGGAAAGAGTTGGACACGATTGAGTGATTAACACTTTCTTAAAACAAGAGGTTGTACCTTCTGTCCAGATCTACATGCTTCCTAGGAGTGGGCCATAAATTTGCTTCCGGGAGTCCTGGCAGCCAAGGAGAAAATGGAAGCTTGATCATTTTCTTTCATCACCATGTCCACAAGATCAACAACACACTAGAAATTTAGGAGAAATAGTCCTCTTGCAAATACCTTAACTAAAGGAGACTGCTCTCAAGTGTCTGCATAGCAGGGACACTGCATAAAGCAGCCAACAATATCTGCTACAGAGAGAGGTTGCAAACTGATAGCCGAAAGATGTCAGCATTTGCAGTGGTTTAGTTTGGCTCTGTTTTGGCTTGCTGTCTAAAAAACAAAGGAGAAAAGACAGCCTTCTGAATGGAAGAAAACAATAGCAAATGAAGCAACTGACAAACAACTAATCTCAAAAATATACAAGCAACTTATGCAGCTCAACTCCAGAAAAATAAATGACCCAATCAAAAAATGGGCCAAAGAACTAAATAGAGATTTCTCCAAAGAAGACATACGGATGGCTAACAAACACATGAAAAGATACTCAACATCACTCATTATCAGAGAAATGCAAATCAAGACCACAATGAGGTACCATTTCACACCAGTCAGAATGGCTGCGATCCAAAAGTCTACAAGCAATAAATGCTGGAGAGGGTGTGGAGAAAAGGGAACCCTCCTACACTGTTGGTGGGAATGCAAACTAGTACAGCCACTATGGAGAACAGTGTGGAGATTCCTTAAAAAATTGCACATAGAGCTGCCTTATGACCCAGCAATCCCACTGCTGGGCATACACACTGAGGAAACCAGAATTGAAAGAGACACATGTACCCCAATGTTCATCACAGCACTGTTTATAATAGCCAGGACATGGAAACAACCTAGACGTCCATCAGCAGATGAATGGATAAGAAAGCTGTGGTACATATACACAGTGGAGTATTACTCAGCCGTTAAAAAGAATACATTTGAATCAGTTCTGATGAGATGGATGAAACTGGAGCCGATTATACAGAGAGAAGTAAGCCAGAAAGAAAAACACCAAATACAGTATACTGACACATATATATGGAATTTAGAAAGATGGTAATGATGACCCTGTATGCGAGACAGCAGAAGAGACACAGATGTATAGAACAGACTTTTGGACTCTGAGGGAGAGGGAGAGTGTGGGATGATTTGGGAGAATGGCATTGAAACATGTATACTATCACATAAGAAACGAAATGCCAGTCTATGTTCGATACAGGATACAGGATGCTTGGGGCTGTTACATGGGGATGATCCAGAGAGATGATAAGGGGTGGGAGGTGGGAGGGGGATTCAGGATTGGGAGCTTGTATACACCCATGGTGGATTCATGTCAATGTATGGCAAAAACAATACAGTATTGTAAAGTAAAATAAAGTAAAAGTTAAAAAAACTTTAAAAAAAGAAAAGAAAAAAAAACTGGCCAGTTTCACAATATATGAATTTTTAGATTTTCTTGTTTTAAAAAATCAAATGAGCAGATAATATCATAGCTGCATGTCAAAGATAGTTGGCACTGAGTAGGAGGTGCTTTTTATTTTGATGTGGTTTGTGATTTCAGGAGCACCACAGTCCCTACTACTCCCTACTGCCTCATCTCCTATAAAACTGCTTGGTTACTTAGGAATCTGCTTTACTGACTCTTATTCTATAACATCCTTTTTGCAGGTTCAGTAGTGTTTTCTCCTGAGAGCACTGACTGAGAAAATGAATGGGGAAATGCTCGCACGTGATAGAACAGTGTACTACAGTAGAAGTGGAAAATATTATTATTAAAATCACACCACTGAAGGATAAGTCCTTAAATGGATGAGTGAGAAATAGCTAATTAATGGAATGTCAACAAATTCATGAATCTCCCAGAGTATTCTTTTGTTAGAAAATAGTTTACCCAGAATATCTGTTCCATTTGCTTTTTAATAAAAATATTTTTAAAGAATTTTTATATGAAAAAATGGGCTTCCCCTGGGGCTCAATGGTACAGAATCTGCCTGTCAATGCAAGGAGATACAGGAGACGTGGCTTCAATCCCTGGGTTGAGAAGATTCCCTAGAGGAGGAAATGACAAGTATTCTTGGCTGGAGAATCCCATGTACAGAGGAGTCTGGCAGCTGCAATCCATAGGGTCAAAAAGAGTCAAACATGAGTGAATGACTGAGCATGCACACATACATATAAATAAATAAACAGAGCTATATATTTTAATCAGAAAAGAGTATTATAGCAAAGCCATGTTTTAATATGCTTTTCCATCCAGAGGGTGGGATGATTTGGGAGAATGGCATTCTATCATGTATACTATCATGTAAGAATTGAATCGCCAGTCCATGTCTGACGCAGGATACAGCATGCTTGGGGCTGGTGCATGTGGATGACCCACAGAGATGTTATGGGGAGGGAGGTGGGAGGGGGTTTCATGTTTGGGAACACATGTAAGAATTAAAAAAATAAATAAATAAAAAATATATTAAAAAAAAAAATAAAAAGACAAAAAAAAATATATGCTTTTCCATTTATAAAGTATGATTGTTAGACTCTATTATATGATTACAATAGTCACTACTTTTACAGTTGAATCAAAGTAGAAAATGAGTGATAATTGTCTAATGTTTCCGAAACACAATGTTAGACTTGGCTATGGAGTGTTTAATAAAAGATATCGGCATCAGTCTAGTGACTCCCAGCCCCCAAGTTCTAGCCCATGTTAGAGACAACTCGTGACCCAGAAGGTCTGTACTGATGTCACTTCCCCTTGTGTTGACCCTTGAGGAGCTACAAGCAGCAAGTTGGTGCAGGGAGCAGTGAACGAAATAGGGCAGATTAAAAGGGAGGGCCATGGGTCCCTCCCTACCCCAGGCCTTGGAGATGGGGCAGGAGGAGAGCAGCTTTGGATTGGCTGAATTTGGACATGAGATCACTAGACCTTCAAAAAATGAGTGAGTCTTGGTTTCCACAGACAAGCTTGTTCTCATAAGTGAAAGGGATTGAAAACCTACAAGATCTTTGTGAAATGCTCTCCAGCACAGCATAGAACAGAATATGCAAAGACAGTGATGAGAGAAAAGTGAGACCATATCCTCAAGTTCCTACCATTCCATACACCATGAACCAGCTCTATGGAACTCATATTATCTGCTGAGATTCTAATACGAACCTTCCCTTGTCTCTTCCCTACCAACTTATGCATTTTATAACCGGCTTCTGTGGCAGTGTTTCTTATTCAAAATTAAATTCTTGGAACCAAGAAGTCAGAATCATAATCTTCTAGGCTTTTCTTGAAAATATTTTCTCTTAGAGTTGAATTGGTTGACTTGCTTAGTGTCAAAGGTGAACTCTATTCTAGACATCATTTCTGAGTCATGATGTATAATAGTTAGCAACTATTTTGATTTTGATCTTCAGTCATGGTGATTTCAAATGGGATAATTAAATCATTGTCATTTCATGTTTTATAGAAACTGAAGAAGTTAATATAAGCCATCTTGGATTGCTTCCTTTTTTTGTGTTAATTCATGAGTGCCTTCCAGCAGTTCCAGTTTAAAGGGAGGTAGACTCTGGTTTCCTGTTTATCCACCTCATGGTTTTCCCTTTTGGTAGCAGAGAATTCAGGGCTAAGGATAATCCTTACAGTGTGACAGGCTGTTGAGTTGACCCCCCTCTGAAACTTCATAGGGAGTTTATTAGCTGGCTTAAGTTGCCATAACAAAATACCACAGGCCAAGCAGCTTAAATAACAGAAATTAATTTTCATGTAATTCTGGAGGTTAGAGGTCCAATATGGAGGTGTCATCAAGGTTGGTTTCTGATGAGACATCCCTTCCTGGCTTGTACATCATCACTTTCTCGCTGTGTCCTCACATGGGCCCTAGTCTGTGCAGCCAAAGAGGGAGAGGGAAAGAGAGAGACAAGGAGAGGTATGGAGAACAAGCCAGAAGCTCCGGTCTCTCATCCTCTTATTGTAAAAATGCCAGTCCTGTTGGATTAGGGCTCCACTCTGTGACCTCATTTCACCTCAATTACCTCCCTAAAGTCAAAGTCAAAGTGTTAGTCACTCATTTGTGTCTGATTATGTGATCCCATGGACTGTAGCCCACCAGGCTCATCTATCCATGGAATTCTCCAAGCAAGAATACTGGGTTGGATTGCCATTCCCTTCTCCAGGGGATCATCCCGACCCGGGGATCGAACCTGGATCTCCTGCACTGCAGGCATATTCTTTACCACCTGAGCCACCTGGGAAACTCATTACTTTGAGCTTCCTAAAGACCATAACTCCAAATATAGTCACGCTGGGGCTCAGGGTTTCAGCGTAGGAATTTGAGGAGATAATAATTCAGTTCATAACAGAGAAGGAGGGAGAGAGTCTTTTAAAGTTTTCTCCTCTTAAAATTAATGTTTCTAAAAAAGAAGATTCTTTAATTTCAAATTTAGGAGACTTTTAGAGCTAGTTAGCTATGGAATTTTCTTTTACAAGTGTCTGAAACTCTGCTTGAACTAGTCAAAGAAAAACTGGACATTTTTGGTATATGGCCAAAGGTCACATACGTCAGCCACAGCTGGATCCAGGGCTCCATAGTTAAGTGTCTGTTCTCTGCCCCAGTCCTATTTTCCGCTGGTTTGCCTTCCTCCTCACATAGGTGCTCTCTCTGTAGTGGCATCAGTGACCTGGGGCAGCTTCAGGCTGACCCAGTCCTTAATGTTTGTAACTTTAAAAGGAGAGATGCTCTCTTCCAAGGATCAGTTCTAATTGCCCCTGCATGGGATAAGGGATACTTGCTGATGGCCTGGACCCTTGCAGGTGGGAGAGGCCCAGCTCTCAAACAGAGAAGATTCAGGGTGGATTAAACTGTAAGACATGCCATAGTCTTGCCCTTCTAAGTTTCTGAGATAAGACAATTTATTCATCCTTTTCTAACTTGTATAATTTTGTAATTGCCAGTTCAAGGAAGTTTCCAATTAGTTCCTCTTTATCATATTTGAAGAGATTCTATTTTGAGGTTGTTAGAATCTTTTGCAAAGCCAATTGGCATCATGTTGACCTTTGCAAGTGTCTCTCTACAGATCCTTCAGCAGATTTGGCTCCTGTGTCTTTGCTACCTGCAGGCTGTCTGCTGGGATGGCCTGAATCTCTGTTCTCTCGCCTCAACCTCTCTGCTCCCTTCTGCACACCTGGTGTAGCCCCTCTCACATGGGTGCACATGCCTGATGCTGCATCTGAACTTCTTGGGGACAGACAGAGCTCTCATTTTAGAAAAATCACACGGTACATATACTGTAGGTATATAGATACTTCCAGCAGGATCTGGGGTAATACCCAGGTTCTATCTCATTGACATTTCTGCAGGGCAACATGTGAATGTTGACACTAAGTGGGAATAATAAAAGTCTACAGCAGCCTTGAGACAGGCTGGGACCTGCGGGCTGGGACCCTTTGCTACAGTGCTTGCACCCAGACAAATGAAAATGCAAAGAACTTATGAGGGACTAAAAATAACTGTATGTATGCACAGTTGGGGCAAATTATCAACAAGATATAAAAAAGATCAAAAACCTAACTGCCACTTCTGAAGAGCTGGGAGTGAAAAAACAGGGTGTCAGGAGCAAAAGTAGGGTACTGTGCATGTCCCCTGAACTCAGCACCACCAATGGGGTGGGCAGACCACCTAAACCAGCCTCTGGTCCAGCCCTTGAACCTGCCCTACCCTCACCCATATATAAGCCAGCTCAATGGGGCGGACGGAGGCCTGTTATTTGTTCTCACTCCTTCCTGCTGCAGCAGGGGCCCCAATAAAACTTTGCCTGAGTTTCTTATCTGGCCTCTGATCAATTTCTGTTGATTAAGAAAGCCGAGAAACCTGATCAGTAACAGCCTGGTATCAGTTCAGGCCAGATTCGGCCACTAAATAAGTTATGAGAGATTTATTTTCAGGGCACTTTGCATTTCAGGTTTGTAAGCAAGGATTCTGGACCTATGTTTGCATGTATGTAGTAAGTGCTTGTGAATACCTCTGCTGGAATCTCAGTAGCTCTGACTGGTCTCCATGAAATTTAAAACTTAAGAAACATTTTAATTTAAAGAATGTAAAGTAGTACTTTCTAGTGTCTTGAGTTTATACTTGTATCTGTTGGGGGTAGATAGCTAGAAAGAAAAAATGATTTTGTGCTGATGTCTTTTCTTTGAGAGGTTCCTGGTGGGTAAATAGTTAGAAAGCCACAATTAGAAGCTTCTGCACAACAGAGGAAACTATAAGCAAGGTGAAAAGACAGCCTTCAGAATGGGAGAAAATAATAGCAAATGAAGCAACTGACAAACAACTAATCTCAAAAATATACAAGCAACTCCTGCAGCTCAACTCCAGAAAAATAAACGACCCAATCAAAAAAAATGGGCTAAAGACCTAAATAGACATTTCTCCAAAGAAGACATATGGATGGCTAACAAACACATGAAAAGATGCTCAGCATCACTCATTATCAGAGAAATGCAAATCAAAACCACAATGAGGTACCATTTCACGCCAGTCAGAATGGCTGCAATCCAAAAGTCTACAAGCAATAAATGCTGGAGAGGGTGTGGAGAAAAGGGAACCCTCTTACACTGTTGGTGGGAATGCAAACTAGTACAACCACTATGGAGAACAGTGTGGAGATTCCTTAAAAAACTGGAAATAGAACTACCTTATGACCCAGAAATCCCACTGCTGGGCATACAGACCGAAGAAACCTGAATTGAAAGAGATGCGTGTACCCCAATGTTCATCGCAGCACTGCTTATAATAGCCAGGACATGGAAGCAACCTAGATATCCATCAGCAGATGAATGGATAAGAAAGCTGTGGTACATATACACAATGGAGTATTACTCAGCCATTAAAAAGAATACATTTGAATCAGTTCTAATGAGATGGATGAAACTGGTTCTAATGAGATGGATGAAACTGGAGCCGATTATACAGAGTGAAGTAAGCCAGAAAGAAAAACATCAATACAGTATACTAACACATATATATGGAATTTAGAAAGATGGTAACAATAACCCTGTATGCGAGACAGCAAAAGAGACACTCATGTATAGAACAGTCTTTTGGACTCTGTGGGAGAGGGAGAGGGTGGGATGATTTGGGAGAATGGCATTGAAACATGTATAATATCATATAAGAAACGAATTGCCAGTCTAGGTTTGATGCAGGTTACAGGATGCTTGGGGCTGGTGCACTGGGATGACCCAGAGAGATGGTGTGGGGAGGGAAGTGGGAGGGGGGTTCAGGATTGGGAACACGTGTACACCCGTGGTGGATTCATGTTGATGTATGGTAAAACCAATACAGTATTGTAAAGTAAAATAAAATAAAAAAATAACAATAAAAAAGAAAGCCACAATACTTAAAATTAAAAGTTTTTCATTTATTCATTTTTTTAAGTACTACTTACCATCCAGGAGAAGGAAAGCATTCTCACCAAAAACGGTTATTACCAAGTGAACTGAGGTCAGCGTGAAACTCGTTCATAACTTTCTATTTCAGACCCCTTGTGGGTTTTTCACAAGAGGATTTTCCACGTGCTTTTGTCTTAGAGAGCAGAAATTAGAGAACACTGTTACCAGGAGTGAAAGCAATTCAAGCAACCAAAAATAAATTATTTTACCATTTGGAACCAAGAAGTTCAAGAGAATTTTTTAAGTTTACAACTCTTGGGCTCTCCCAGGGAGAGACAGAGGGCAAAATTGATTCTAATGTTTGCTAATGTTCCTGCCAGCTTGTGTCAACCATTTACCATCATGATGCCTCCGTTGTCCCATCTGTAAGCACCAAGAGTCTTTGCTGTATTTCAACATGTCATGTTTTCAAGAACTTCTCAATGCTACATTCTGTTGCCTGGCAAATGTTGTGGGTGAATTTGCTGCACTTCTCTCTGATGCCTGCCGGGAGGGAGCTGGAGGAAGGCTTTAGAGCATCTTCTGGTAAATCCAGATGATCACATATACTCTGCCATTGAGGTGAGAGAATGGAGTTGGGGCAGCTGTCTCATTAGAATAGTAAAAACTGACTTTTTAAATACTCTGTATGATGAGTATGGGGTTGGCTATGTGCATAGGAAATATCCTGATCTGGAAAACACTCTAGGATTGATAAAACTAGTGGGTTTTTCAAATGTGGTTGGTTAGAATGGTGACACAGGATTCAGCATCTTTGCACTGTAAATGAGGCATCAGAAAATTGGCATGCCAAGGAACTTTGGCAGCAATATGACATTTCGGGTTTGCACCCATTGGCACTGTGTTTCTCTCCACTTCATGGGGACTCTGCCACCTGGTTCAGCCACAGGCCTGGGGGGTCAAATGGAGAATTTCCTGCCAGATACTGGTCTGGGTACTAGAGGGCAGAGAAGACTTCTTGGGAGCCATCTGCCTGTACAAAGCTTTCCTTTCAGATTCAACCCAGTTTCTTCCTTTTCTATAGCTTTCCCTAAATACTCCAACCCATATTGATCTTTTCCCACTCTGAATTTCAGTCATGCCACCTTTTGCAGGCGAAGGGAGAGGGGCGTGCACCTGTTCATATTTGCTATTCTGCTTATCTATGCTATGTAACTACCCCCAAAGTTTAGTAGCTTAAAGCAGTAAATGTTTTCTCATGTCTCCTGGGTTTGTGGATCAGGAATTCTGGCAGATCTCAGGTAGGAGTTTCTTTGATCCTTGTGGACCGCAGTCGAGGTCACTCAGTGGTCTGTTGGCAGATGGCTGATCTGGAGGAAGGTAAACAGCTTCACTTACACGCCCAGTGCCTTGGTGGAGTGGCTGGAAGGTGCACGCAGCTGGAATGTCCCCGGACCACTTACACCTACCCTTGGTGGTCTCAGACTGACTGTATGGCAGCTGATCCACCCATGGGGATCACTTCAAGAAAAAGGAAGAAGAAAAAGGAAGTGGAAGCTAAAGTATTCTAAGCCTGGGCCCAAGCAGTTACAACTCCCAACTTTAAAGGCAGAGACCCTAGTCCCCACGTCCTATAGCATAGTTGGCCGCCACCTTTAATCTTCACACTTACCTTTTTTGTTATCCAATTTTCTTCAGTATTGTGCTGCTTTCTCCAAATTAGATTGTCTCATAAATCTTCGGTACTTAGGGCAGGGTTCAAGGAATACTGGTTGAAATGAAAAGAGTTGAACGTTTCCCTCTCTAATCACTTTCTCAAAGAGATGTCCAAGCTTTGGGAAGCAATTTAGGGATATCTCTTCTAATCTCATTGCTCAGAATGAAGCTCATAGGCATTTCTAGATTTCTTCCCAGGCTGAGGGATATGTTCTTTCCATCTGGGGCTCAACAGTATCAAGGCTGAGCTAGGCTCAGTGAAGGCTTCTTTTCCTGATAGTTCGTTAGCTCAGGGGCCAGCAAGTTTATTTGACACAAGTTTATTTTGTGTCATTCCACCTCCATGGAACCCGTGGCTAACTAAACGTACTTATTACTTGTACGTTGCTTGTGCAAGAAGAATGGAAGACTTCTGTTGTTAGTCTGTTCCTGACACTTGAATCTCTTCTTCCAGCCCACTGTAGATTAGAGACTCTTAAGGAAAAAAAGAAAAGCATTTTTGTCACGATAGCCTATTAATTTCTACCCTGAAGCTTAGAATGTGGTTATTTCTATAATGATCGTAGTTTCCGGAGTCAGTGATGGTTCAGTGACATACCTAAGCACACACTCCATGTGAACATTTATCGGAAGAATCTGACTTAGCTTTCAAGAGTGATCATTTCCCCCTAATTATTCTATACATGGTGTTTAGAGAATTTGTAGTTTATGTAGAATCAGACATGACGTAGTGACTGAACAACAACAAATATTGAAATTTGCTGACATTTAGGCTTGTCTTGTAGATTGTTATTCTAGAGTCCAGGATATCATAGGAGAAACTCATCATTAAGAATAACTGCTCTAGTTCTTGACAAGCCCACCTTTGGGAATATTTCTGCCCCCACCCCACCAAGCCTTGAGTGGCCCTCTCTTGTTAACATAAGAATAACAAGCTGATACCCAAAGGTGAGTTTTTTCCTAAGGTATCATAATTGGAATCTTTCTGTCTCCTCCTTGCCTCTTCTATATTATTATTAGTTTTTAGGTTCTTTTAAATTCCATAGCAATTTTTTAAAAACCTCCCTGCACAGTTTGATAGGCAGTGAACTTTCTCTTCTGGGTGGTTTCTACCTGAGGGAAATGGAATAGCACACCCGTGATATTTCTCTGACTTCCTCCCACTCTGCCTCACAAATCAACGAAAAAGAGGCTGCTTCAGGGCTCTGAGCACTGGCTCTGTGGCATGTGAGTTTTCAGTCACTCTTACCCCGAATAGGATTTCATTCACCAGTTGCTATAAGTGACTTCTAATAGACTTTGCAGCAGTGATTCATTTAGCCTTGGCTCAGAGAGAGAGAGAGATTTTAGGTGAGGAGGGATGGCTGGGAAAGGGGAGGTGGGTAGGCAGGACAGGTGTGGCAGAATCCCTCCCCACAGGGGAATAACAGCCTTCAGTGTTATGCTTTATACCAGGCATGACACCACCTTACATGTTATCCTGGTTGAATCTCTCAACAGTTCTGTAGAGTAAAAAGGCATTACTGAACACAGAGGGAAATTGAGGTTCAGAGGGGTTAAGCGACTTGCCCAGTGATATATAGCTGGTAATTAGACCCAAGCTTCCTGTCACAACATATTCCTTCAGGCTGCTCCATTTCACTAGATGGTACAGCAATGTTCCTGTTAAACGCCTAGCTGCGACTGTACTTTCTCCCTTATTTCTCTCACATCCTGTAGCAGTGAATCCCTGCCAGCTTCACTTTTCGTTTCTTTTTTGTTGGTTTATGACCTCATATAAGTTTCACATGTACAGTGCTGTATTTTGACTTCTGTATACACTCCATGCTGTCCATCACTAAAGGTTTAGTTTCTATCCATCACCCAACTGTTGACCCCCTTTACCCATTTTGCCCTCTCCCACCCCCTTCCCCTAAGGTAACCACTATTCTGCTTAAATACACCCAGAATCTATCTCCTCTGTCACTCCTACCCTGATCCCAGCCAGCATCATCTCTCTGCCTGACCACTGTGATAGCCTTGTCCTTGGCCTCCCTGCTTCTGCCCTTGTTCCCCTAAAGTCAGTTCCCAGCACCCAGGCAGGGAAGTCTGTACGAGGGCTACAATCTGCCTTCTACCCCCATTATTTCTCTGCCCTGCCTTGCCGTCATTGCTGATGCTTGTTCACTTTACTTCAGTCCTATTGCTATCCTTGCTGTCTCTTCAAAAATCGTGGCCTTTGCATTTCCTCTTCCATCTGCTTGGGATCCTCTTGTCCCAGGGAGCTACGTGATTTACTCTCTAACTTTTATGTCTTTGCTGGAATGATGCCTTCTTAATGATGATCCTGTGTAAAAACCTTTCCCATCCCCTCCCCCCACAGCTAGAATTCCTCCTTTCTCCATAGCACTGTATTTTTTCCCATAGTACTATCATAATCTGGCTTATTGAATATTTTACTCATGTATTTGTTTACTATCTGTCTCCTACTAGAATGTAAGCTCCATGAGGACATGACTTCAGTGCTGGATTCCTAGTAGCGCTCACAATGCCTGGCATATAGTAGATGCTCAATAAACTTGAGTGGTAAATGAATGGGTTATTTAATCTTAGGACTTTAAATCCCACCATCTCTGCTCTTTCCAGATGCTTGCCATGCTGCTGGTTAATTTTTGTATGATTACATTGATAGAAAACAGCTCATTTCAGGAAATAGCTGAAGAATGCATGTACAAGAGAGGAAACTGGCCCCTAACTTCTGACATCCATTTGGACTTTGATATTCTGTGATTACAAAGGCTGATTTTGTGATACAAAATTGTTTCTGTGTCCCAGAGGACAGGGTGTCCTTGGGCTGTGAATGTCATCTCTCTGGTCCTTAGCTTGCTTGTCTATAATATATGCAAATTGGTAGATAATCATTACCCTTTTCCTACATTAAATATGATAATTTGGCCCACTGAGTTAAATAAAAGGCCCTACTTGCTTAGTTTGTGTTGCCTCCTTCTGAATGTGTTGTTGTTGTCGCTAAGCCATGTCTGATTCTTTTGCATGTGTATCAAAGGCTTAAGCTCTCTGAGAACCAGAACTAACTTTTCCTTTAGTTGGTTTATTTCATCACAATCCCAGATATGATGTTCTATACTCAGCTGCATGTCAATATGCTTTGTTGACACAACTAAGGACAAAATCACACTGAGCGCTAAGCTTTCCTGTAATCTGAAGTCCATTGGTTGATAAATTCAGAGGCCACTACATTTCTGCGTACATATGATGGGATCCACAGTCACCCTAACCAGTGGTTACTTCTATTTGGCAAAGTTAACTTCACATGGAGATCAACAAGCAGGCTATCAAGAAATATTAGAACTGTATGATTGAAGATCTTCATGCTGGAACTCTTAGGATTCTGTGGATTGGTATAAGCATCCAAGTTCAAAATCTACCTTGAATGAAAGGATGAATGCTGAGTTACCAACTTGGCTTGATCAATACTCACAAGCGACTGCTTGTTGTGTAAGATTGGAAGAGAGTGTATTTGGGAGAGGAAATACATTTCGGTGTCCTAAATCCACAGCATCAAAGAGGTAAAGGTATTGGAGATGTTGAAAAGAGTGTTAAAGCTTGATGGACCTCTAATGGCTGTGATCCTGTCCTTAAGATTTTTAAGAAACTCAGGACAGATCTGTTTTAATATTACCAATCACCACATTTTAATAAGAACTGGTTGACTTCCCTTTTAGTGTGAGATTTTGAATAATGTGTGTTATTTCAATGTATGATTTTATAGATGGACAGGATGTTTTCTCCTTCCAGAGGAGTACTTCCTTAATTTTATAGAGAAAATGCATATTAAAAAGAGCTTATGTTCAAGCACTCTTTCTCTCCCTTCCTCTTTCTTTCCCTCTCTGACTCCATATACACACATTTTATCTCAATGAAGTGCCATGTACTTTTAATTTAATACATCAAACATGGACTTAGTCCCTAGTGTGCAAACTATTCTGTTGGAATCTTAGAGGATAGAAACAGTTAAATGATGCATATATCCTACCCTCAGAAGTTTACATTTTGGAAAGGTGAGAAAATCAAAAGCTAGCATTCATTGCGCATGGAAAAAAAAGGTGCAAGTCAAATGCTTTGCAGGGAGAATCTTTTGGCAGAAATCCCAAGAGATTTCCTGGAGGAGGGATTCGCAGAGGAGACCGAGGTGACGGGATAATTTAGATCAGGTTCCCCTCTGCCACGTGCTGCTCTTTGCATTCAAAACGTTCTAGTTTGCAAGATGTCAGCTCCCGTGCAACTTTTCTGGGACTCAGGTTCATGCTCACAGCGTTGGTCTGTGGAAAAGAATGAGACTGGGTGACAGCCAGAACAAATGGAATCCTCCAAGGCAGGGAGAAATATAGAGAAAGGAAATGAAATGACCTGATCCTAGGAACTGCCACAGGGAAAGGGTGGGAGAGAGGAGAGCGGGCAAAGACTATTCATTGTCAACTGTCCAGCCTTTCAAATGTCACCCGAGGACACAGCCACAATTAGCATGCAACCAGACAGTGCACAATGAATGCACATGTTGGCTTGGTTGGCGGCAATAGTTGAGACTCAGACAAAAGCAGTTTCAGTTGCAGAGCTGGTGCCAGGCTTTCAGAGAGAGAATAAATTAGGCTGCTGTGACAAGCTGTTCCATTGCAGCAACAATAGTTTGGACTTGCAACATGGCCTGTCAACCAGGCCTCAAAATACATCTTCATTTGTTGTTGGGCAGTTGGGAAAGATGCATCATTAAAGAATTCTATAATACATCAAAGGCCATGAATTCCAGCTTTCATATAGTCACACCTTACCCCAGCCCTCATTCTGCCAAAAGAAACTGTTGAGTATACCAAAAATTATGTGGAGTCTCTCTCCTTTGTTTAGTGCTATTTATAATATGCTGTGTGCCTAATTCTTTGCAAACTGTGAGAGGAAAAAAAGAAATCAGCCATTCTCTTTAGGATTGACTTTGAGTTCTGCAAACATTCATTGAACACCTACTGTTTCCAAGCATTATGCTGGTTGGTGGATTGATGGATGAAAAAGTTGTGGTTGGAAAGCCCAGGCCTGTTAGTCAGGCTGTTAACAGCTCAAGAGAAGTAACACCAGCAATGTGTTGGGCGGTTAGGGGCAGGAGAGGCTGTGGTTTGAGAGAGTGAGAATCCATTGAATTGTGGATCTGACCAGGTTCACACCTGGTCAAGAGTCAAAAGGAGCTGGTTGGAGAATGGAGCATTTTAACATGTGATGATTTAACATGTGTGGAGTCATTCCAACTTTGCATTGCTTTTCTGTGGCTACTGTAACAAATTATCACAACACAAATGATTACTTTACAGTGCTGGAGATGAAAAGTCTGGCAAGGGTCTCAGTGAATTAAGATCAAGGTGTTGACAGGGTATGCTCATTCTGGAGGTTCTGTGGGGAATCTTGCCTCTTCCATCTTCAAGAAGTTGCCCACATTTCTTGGCTCATGGTCCCCTTCCCTTTTCAAACCCAGCAACAGTGAGTTGAGTTCTTCTCCATGGCATGACTCTGTTTTTTGCCTCTTATGTGTAAGGACTCTTGTGATTACCTTGGGCTCACTTGGATAATGTGGGATAATCTTCCTATTTAAAGGACAGCTGATTAACAACCTTAAAAATTCCATTTACAGCCTTAATTCCCTTTGTCATATGACCTAACATAGTCACAGGTTCAGGGCTTAGGATATTGATCTATTCAGTGGATGGAAGATGAGCATTATTCTGCCTACCACGTTCTCATCCAGGCTCCAAAATCACAGAATGTGATTCATTGGATAAGGACTCAGGACATGTACTCTGGGCCCAGCAGAAAGGAGGGTTGCCTGACCTTTGCTAAGAGCAATCTCATTTCACCATAGCCAGTGCAATTGGGGCTACAGATCCAAAGGAAAAAGAAGGGGCAACATGTTATATGGGAAGAGCACTTGCCTGGTAATCAGAAGACTTAGATTTTCGTTTCTCTTCTGTAAACTAACTGTGGCAAGTCACTGGACAAGACTGGATTTCCACTTCATCCTCTATAAAATGAAGGCGGTGGATTATGCTAGTGTAAGTCACTTTCAGTTCAGCTCAGTTCAGTTCAGTCGCTCAGTTGTGTCTGACTCTTTGCAACTCCCTGAATCGCAGCATGCCAGGCCTGCTTGTTCATCACCAACTCCCAGAGTTCACTCAGACTCGCGTTCATCGAGTCAGTGATGCCATCCAGCCACCTCATCCTCTGTCGTCCCCTTTTCCTCCTGCCCCCAGTCCCTCCCAGCATCAGAGTCTTTTCCAATGAGTCAGCTCTTCGCATGAGGTGGCCAAAGTACTGGAGTTTCAGCTTTCGCATCATTCCTTCCAAAGAAATCCCAGGGCTGATCTCCTTCAGAATGGACTGGTTGGATCTCCTTGCAGTCCAAGGGACCCTCAAGAGTCTTCTCCAACACCACAGTTGAAAAGCATCAATTCTTCGGTGCTCAGCTTTCTTCACAGTCCAACTCTCACATCCATACATGACCACAGGAAAAACCATAGCCTTGAGTAGCCGGACCTTAGTCAGCAAAGTAATGTCTCTGCTTTTGAATATGCTATCTAGGTTGGTCATAACGTTTCTTCCAAAGAGTAAGCGTCTTTTAATTTCATGGCTGCAGTCACCATCTGCAGTGATTCTGGAGCCCCCAAAAATAAAGCCTGGCACTGTTTCCACCTTTTCCCCATCTATTTCCCATGAAGTGATGGGACCGGATGCCATGGTCTTCATTTTAGTCGTGTCCAACTCTTTGTGACCGTATGGACTAGCCCGCCAGGCTCCTCCGTCCATGGCATTCTCCAGGCAAGAGTACTTGAGTGGGTTGCTGTTTCCTATTCTAGAAGGTGGTGGATTAAATGTTCTCAAATCAGTGTTCTCAAATGCCCTTTCAGTTTCTAGCTCTTCATGACTCTTTACTAACAAATGTACTGAAAACACAGACTGGCCTGTTGAAAATGTCTTGCCATCACTACAGCATCAAAAAGCTAGACTAGTGTACAAAATATTGTCTATCCACAACTCAGGCTCTGTACCCCTTTTACTCCATCCTGGGTGCAGCCCCATCATCTTGCTCCCAGTGACTATAATGCACTGTGTCCATCCCCATTCTTTTTTCTTAAATTGGAAATTCTGCAAAAAGAGTCATGCCAGCAAATTAGGTGAATTAGAGATAAAACTGGTTCTGCCGGCAATGTGAGAGACCTGGGTTCGATCCCTGGGTTGGGACGATCCCCTGGAGAAGTGAAAGGCTACCCACTCCAGTATTCTCGCCTGGAGAATTCCATGGACTGTGTGGCCCATGGGTCACAGAGTTGGACACAACTGAACGACTTTCTCATTCACAGTTGAAACATGGCTTTAAGGAAATTAAATTGGAGATGTATGAGGTCAGGCCTCACTGCTGGCTCAGTGGTAAAGAATCTGTCTGCCAGTGCAGGTCGGAAAGATCCCCTGGAAAAGTAAATGGAACCCATTTCAGTATTCTTGCCTGGGAAATCCCATGGACAGAGGAATCTGGCAGGCTGCAGTCCATGGGGTTGCAAAAAGTGTTGGAGACAACTCAGCGACTAAACAGAACATGCATTCATATGAAGTCGTACATAATTGAAATGACTTGAGAAGGTTGGCTCTGCCTTTCAGAGCTTGCGTTATGGGCAAGAAACCTCAGCCTAAGAAGAAATAATATATATGTGGGTCATTAGACAACTTCTTCCTTCATTACCTTTTTTCCTTTCATCAAAGAACTATACATATGCAAGTAACTAGATCACCTCCTCTCTTCTTTTTTCCCTTTAATCACAACTGAGAGAGAAGTTTCCAGCTGGGCATTAAATTGGGTCAACAGCTAACACAGCAGTATAGGTAACAGGGACAGCAAGAGGTATATACACTGGGAATAAAGGACACTGTGTAGCCAGCGTGGGTAAGCTACCGAATAGTGCAGGGGCCCCATGAAGATTTAAAGTAACAAGAGATGAGAGGAAATACAGTTACCAGCCGTTGATAAACACTCCTGCCTTATGAAGGTGTTAACTTCACTCACTGGTTCTTGATGCCTCAAGGATAATCTCACGTGGTGACCTTTATCCCCCAGCACAGGCCTAAAGGACACCTAGGAAATGTCACCTTTGTAGTTGCTTGAAGAATAACCTTGGTAACTGCAGGGAGACCTGAATACATTAAGTATGGCAGGTGTATGGAGTTGCATCCATTTACAAAATTGTTGATTCAGCTTAAGAAGGTATGAAAAAGATGTCCTTGACCCTGGTATGTGCAGATGGAAGTGGCATTTCATCAGGAGTGTATATGGGAACGTGCCTAGCTGCAAAATGGAAGGTATTTTCTGCTCAAGTATGTAATAATTTGGAACCATTCATTACTACTGAACAGCAATGTTTCCTCCCGGTGAAACTGCTCATGTTGGACTAGGACAGCCCATACAGCTGGGAGTACTGTCCAGATTGTTCCTGGAGGTCTGAGGGAGGGGGCCACTCCTTCCCATGCCATACCCAGTTAGGAGTGTCCTAGAAAGTCATTTACTCCTGCCAAACCTGAAGTGGCAAAGACAATGGATTAGGGGCTGTTCTAGCATCAGTCTACATTGGGTGCAGAAGCATCTTGCCCCTCTGACTTAAGAAGTACAGCCATGCTCTCTTTGAGTCTATCAGGTCAGTCCCAGTTCATATCATAACCCATCAGTGTGCCTGGAACTCAGGTGCGTGTTCATGAGCTCTCAAACCAGAGCCCCATCAGTGTTGCATCCAGGGCCTGGGGTTCTACTCCCTGCCATCCAATCACTGCACGATTAGCGCAGCTCAGCCTTCACCACCGGTACCACCCCAGACCTTCCAGAGTGAAACCAGAGGCCGCAGGAGTTTGTCTTCATCAGGCCCAAGGCTCACATAGTAGACAGAATAATGGATGGCCATTGTGGATGTCCACTTCCAAATGCCCAGAGCCTTCGCATTTACTACCGTGCATGGCAGAAGGGACTTTGCACATGTAAGTTCAAGATCTTTCAATTCAGTTCAGTCACTCAGTCATGTCCGACTCTTTGCAACCCCATGAACTGCAGCACGCCAGGCCTCCTGTCCATCACCAACCCCCGGAGTTCACTCAGACTCACATCCATCGAGTCAGTGATGCCATCCAGCCATCTCATCCTCTGTCATCCCCTTCTCCTCCTGCCCCCAATCCCTCCCAGCATCAGAGTCTTTTCCAATGAGTCAACTCTTCACATGAGGTGCCCAAAGTACTGGAGTTTCAGCTTCAGCATCATTCCTTCCAAAGAAATCCCGGGGCTGATCTCCTTCAGAATGGACTGGTTGGATCTCCTTGCAGTCCAAGGGACTCTCAAGAGTCTTCTCCAACATCACAGTTCAAAAGCATCAGTTCTTCAGCTCTCAGCTTTCTTCAGGTAGGGAGATTACCCCAGATTATCTACATGGGCCAAATGTAATAATAAAGGGATAATGGCAGGAGGCTCAGGGTCAGAGAAGTGTTGTTGTGATAGAAGCAGAGGTCAGGTTGATGCTACTACTGGCTTTGGAGAAGGGAGAGGCCACACGCCAAAGAATGCAGGCAAACTCCAGAGCTTAAAAAAAAAAAAAAAAGACAAACAAGGAAATGAATTTTTCCTCTAGAATCTTCAGAACAAACACAGCCGTACCACCCATTTTAGATTTTGGACATGCAGAACTGAAGAGAATTAATTTGTGTTACTTTCAGACCCCGAGTCTGTGATAATTTGTTAATGTAGCAGCAGGAAACAAATGCAGTTTACCTGGTTCCATGACTCGGGATTAACTGCTTTCTGGGTTAATTAACAAGAGCACATCTGTTTCCTTTAACAGATAATTTATCCTCACCCACCAGAGTGAAAGTTTGCTACCTGGATTCCATCAAATTCCAAAAGCACTGTAGCATCAACTGTGAACAAGTCAACAATTAACAAAATGTTTGTCTTGTGTGGTGATTACAGTTGGATATAGTGAGATTACTACTTTCACTGTTCTGATTTTCTATATGTGTTTAATGAGCATGTGTTATTATTTTGCAATTAAATGACTTAATAAGTGAACATTTTAAAGGAAAAGAGAAATTTCTCATTTCTATAGTGCTACAATCTGTTACCTAATTATTCATGAGAACATGAGTATTGTTTGCCCAACAAGAAGGTAGAAAAACAGTAGAAGAGCGCCCCTGTGAGTGAAAGCAGTTGCTTATATACCAGGAACAGTGCATAACAGTGAGTCTTACCTGTAGATTTCTAGACCATCATGAGTTTAATAAGGGCACTGTAGTAAGCAGAGTTCTGAGAGCCGCCAAGGGTGTACCTGCTTTGCATAATATCTGGATCTTTGAATGTGGGTCTATCTCTTTATTTCTAGGATCAGATATGTTATACAGCACAGACTTTCATAACATGGGCATCATTTGACTGGGCTTCTCCTCCCATGAATCCTTCAAGAGCAAAGTTTTCTCTGGCTAGTAGCAAACACAGAACTCAGCCTTCAAGCACGAGAAGGATTTTTCTGGCTGTCAGTGGATATGTAGGGTATATTGGTAAAGCTGTTCTTTCACTTCTGCCTTCTGAATTTCACACATGAAGGTCTCTTATGGCCCATTCTAGTCAGAAACATACAGAGCAGGAAATTCTGGGAAAGGTTGTTCAGCCTACCCAAGGTGACAGCAGAGTCTCGAAAGAGAAATTGTGTTTTGGGTCACGGGAAGATGGGAACCATTAGCCGACTTAGATGAGTGATGGATGATCCAGAAACAGGCCTACAAAGGGCTGGAGATATTCCTTAGAAGGAATTGGCTTGTGCAGTTGTGGAGGCTGACAAGTCCCAGGATCTGCAGGGTGAGTCAGCCAGCAGGAGGCCCAGGAGACCTGATATGTAGTTCCAGTCCATTGACCCACAGGCTCAAGGCCCAGGAAGAGCCAATGTTGCCACTCAAGACTGGATGGCAGGGGAAAAAATGTTCTATCTCCAAGGGCAATCTGGCAGGGGGAATTCCCACTTACTCAAGGGATGGTTGGCTGCCAGGGTCCAGCCCCAGTTGGATCCAGGGTATCTTCAGGGTGACAGTGTCAGCAACTGAGCTTTAGAGAGAGATAAAGAAAGAATGACACAGGGTGACCAAGCTTCACTGAGTGAGGCCCATCACTTTATTTTCAGAGAGGGCTTTTATATCCTGAGTTGTACATTGAGCAAAGTGAAAAATGCAGAGTCGACTCAACATTCCATCAGTATTAACTTTTATCGATACCAGGTTCTTTCCTGCAAGAGTCTTATTTTTTGTACATTATTTTCTGGCCTGGAGGCCTGTTAGCATTTTATGACTCCTTTTTGATAAAGGTTGGTCAGCTAAAACACTTTCCCTTGAAATGTTTTTTCTTAAATTCCTTAGCCTGTGTCACCCTTAAAGTACAGAGTTATATTTTTATGGAGCAAAGATTCAGCGGGTTACAGCAAAGAAAGAACTTATTAACTCAAAGTCTAATGTTGCTAATGCTAAAGCTGCTGCTTGTTTTTTGTACATCCTGACTATATGCACTCCCAGGAACACATTGGATAAGGGATGTGAGAACTTGGCATCAAGCATTGGCTCAACAATGTTGCAAGAGTCTGGATAAACCTGCCAAGTAAGCTAGAATGCTAACAGTGGGGTTGAAACACTCCTTTCATGCCCAGGAGATTTATCAACTAGAGCCCTAAGTTGATTTTCTCCAGAGAAAGGTGGTCGAGAATAGCCCCTTGTTAATGTCAGAGGAGTTGGTGAAAGTCATGAAAAAACAGACAGATTCTGGTTTTGGGGTAGATGCTTGAGAAGGGGGGGCCCCTTGAGGCCTGATCTCGCCTTTGCCGGTCAGGCCTCTTCCTCATGACCTTTGCCACGGGCGGGATTCTCCACGCTGGCTCCTGGCAGTTGGCCTTTTGTTCTATTCAAGCCTTCACCTGATCGGATGAGGTCCACCCACACCCTGCTTTATTCAGTCTACTGACCTAAATGCCAAACTCATCTAAGAGCACCCTCTTAGAAACAACCAGAAGTATTTGACAAACCACCCAGAAGTATTTGACAACCCCCCTGTAGCCCGGTCAAGTTGACTTATCGAAGAATGTGAGTGTTACCGTTAAGTGTCAGTTTTGCTATCCTGACCAGCCTTTTGTAACCTCAGGCTCTTCACATGTGAAGTGGGGGTGATGTATTTATCTCTCAGAACAACTGTGAGGACAAACTGCTAATATAACTACTCAACAAATGTAGTGAGCACCAACTGTATACTAGGTGCTGTTCCCCATACTGTAGACACAGTTATGAAGAGAGAAACCACATCCTTGTTCTCATGGAGCTTGTGGTGTAGAGAGAAGAGATGGATCAAAGCAAATCGATCAATAATTATTATTTGATCACCCAATGCACAATGTAATTGAAGTTCTACATTCACTTGCACCCTGGGAAGTAGTTATGATTTTCCTTTTCTAAATGCTGAAACAGAGGTTACTTGCCTCAGATCTCTTCTACCAAGGGTCAGTCGAAGTCTTCTGACTCCATTCCAGCACTCTTTCTACAAAGCACTCTTGCAGGAGAAACTATAAGCCTCAAGTTCTCACATTGTTACTAAACTTAAGTGGAGAATCTTATCTCATGTGGACAGATGGCTATGACTTTATACACTAAGAAAACCTACTTAGGCAAGTATTTAGGCTATAAGGAGAAGTGGAAACATGACCCTAGTCCTAATTTAATGGGTTTGCTGAAAGTTATTGGTTGCTACTAATACAGAGATAGTTATTGGTGTTTTAATGCAGAGAGAGCAAGACATATGTAGCAAGCTAAAAAGTGAGGGATATAACAAGATTCTCGGGGCAAGAGAGACCATTAGGAACTAGACACATTTATTTCATGAATTTAAATAACACTGAGTTTCTACTACTAGAGTGATAAATGCAATGAAGAAAATAAAAGTCAGTGATGGGATCACGTGGCTAGGGGAGGGGCCCTCTTGATACAGGTTGGTCAGGCAAGGCTTCTGTGAGCAAGTGACTTCTGAGACAGGACTGCAGAGGCAGGTCTGCAAAAACCCAGAGGAAGCTCACTGTAGGAGAGGGATTGCCAGTGCAAAGGCCCTGAGGCAGAGCGAGTTTGATGTGCTTGAGGAATAGGGTGAGGAGTGGCTGGAGGTTGCTGAGCGACTGTGACGTGGTAACCCATGCATCTGGAAGGGTAGAGAAGAGCCAGATCCTACAGGGCAGTATAGCCCACAGTGAGGGATTTGAATTTTACACAATTCAAATTCCAGTGAATTTTATACAATTCAGTTCCAGTTACACTGGAAGCCATTGAAAGATTTTAAGCAGAAATAAAATGATCCCCTTTGTGTTTAAAAAAAAAAATCACTGTAGCTGACATAAAGGTCTCATCAGTTATATGGTATTTCTAGACATTTTAGCACTTTTTAGAGATTATTGTGTTCTGGATCATTCATGTATTCCAAAGTTGAAATGGATGAGAAAAATGAAAAGCTTGTGACACATCAGTAAAAGCTGCTAGGATTCTGGCTGTAATGCAGACCTTTGAGTGGTGGCATCCATGCGAAATGGATGCGGCGGCAGGAAGATCATGTTTGTCCTTTTTTTCCATCAAACATACCTGGCCTTCCTATGACCCTTTTTACTGATTGGTGACTGGGTACCAGTAGATTAGCATCGATTGGTTTTCAGGAATCTGTAACGGATAGTTAATGCGTTACCCTTTTCAGGTAATAGGGTTCCTTAAAACATCTGAAATGCCCAAATTGCCCAAAAGCCCTTAATATGTGACTGTCTCAGGGTTGGGATTTCCAAACCTGCAATGTGTCATTAGGAGGGGGGTTGAAAGACAGGATAGAACACAGAGGCAGCCATGGTTAACTGCTCTGCCCATGTCTCTGCTTCCTGGGGTGTAAGACATAAGCCAACTTTCTCTTTAGCTGATGTGGGTAGCTATTCCCTTCTCTAGGGGATCTTCCCAACCCAGGGATCGAACACAGGTCTCCTGCCTTGGCAGGCAGATTGTTTAACATCAGGCCACCAGGGAAGCCCCTTTGGCTGACAGGATAACATAAATGTTATATTCAGTGACTCAGTCATGTCTGATTCTCTGTAACTCCATGGACTGCAGCACACCAGGCTTCCCTGTCTTTCATCTTCCAGAGCTTGCTCAAACTCATTCCATTGAGTTAGTGATGCCATTCAGCCATCTCGCCCTCTGTCAGCCCCTTTTCCTCCAGCCTTATGTTTTCCCAAGCATCAGGGTCTTTTCCAGTGAGTCAGCTCTTCACATCAAGTAGCCAAGATATTGGAGCTTCAGCTTCAGCATCAGTCTTTCCAATGAATATTCAGGACTATTTCCTTTAGGATTGACTGGTTTTCTTTCCTTACAGTCCAAGGGACTCTCAAAGAGTCTTCTCCAACACCACAGTCCAAAAGCATCAATTCTTCAGTTCTCAGCCTTCTTTATGGTCCAACTCTTACATCCACACATGACTACTGGAAAAACCAAAGCTAGTTGTTCTTCAAAAGATACTAGAAAACTCAGTTCTTTCTTTCAAGACTCTTCCATTAGTCTGATGTCTTGGCTTCCTAAGTAATGCCATAATACTGAATTCATTTCATGATGCTATTGAATGAAAGGGACCTGTGGCTGGAAATAGACTTGATATTTGGCCAGGTAGGTTAAATACTTGGATAAATTAGCTAGGGGGCTGCTTTCAAGGGTAATAAGTAGAGAAGAAGGTCATATTGGTCTGGTTGGGATGGAAAAGGAATAACCCCAGTGGTCTGCCAGAGTCTTCAAGTCAAAGTGGAAAGATGGAGCTGCAGGCTGGAGGGAGATCAGAATCACCATCTAGGGAGAGAGGGTACATGTTGAGCAGAGGTGTCTACATATTGAGCAGACACCATGTGTCTGCAGTAGTGTATGTAGTGAGGTTTTCTAGACAAGGAGACATAGAGAATGAAGTTAGGGAGGCAGCTTGAGGGGAAAAGAAAGGTCAGATACTTTAGAAGGCAGAGAGTTCTAGAAGCATGGACAAGAGTGTTTGGCAGAAGGATGGCACCTTGAAGGTACAACAGCGTGCTTTTGTCGTGGATGGCTCACCCTGCTGGAAATGTCTTGCTAAGATGGAATTTTTAAAGGGAGTTAGTTTCCCTGGCTTTGCTCTCTCTGGGTACGTGAATCTTGATTCTAAGACTTAGGTTAGTTTCCCTTATCCTACATATTTACAAATGCCAATAACAAGGGGAATCCTTGAAAATAGTAATATCATGAAGGTGACAAAGGGTCCTGTTGAGCCACTAAACCCACACTTTGAAATGAGGATTATAACCAATGTCTATACAATAAACTAGAAAGGATTATATGGTATATAAGTCTTTAAATTTTCCCTACCAAAGAATTTGTGTTAATCCTTAATCAGCTGCTCTGGGAAGCATGTCTAGCCCAGCGTGGATCTTCATTGCTCTATCTCCTCTACTGTCTGATGATTGCTTTCTATGCACTTGATCTGGAAAGTGATGGCTGATTCCAGGTCGTGTAACCTACATGCTCTCCCACTCTCTTGCCTTTGGCTCCCATGTTCTCCCTATGAGATTAGCATTTTCTCTTTTTCTGCTGCGAAAGCTTGTTGTCAGAATGAGCCCCTATTACTTAGAATACAATCTATTGATGAATTGCCCTCATGAATGCCATATGCTGCTTCCTGGCAATACAGTTAAATTGCAATCCCCACCCCTACTCTTATCAAATGTTCCTTAGGGCATTGTTATTTAATCGTGCAGTGCCCAATGTCACAGAAGTTATACAGTCCACTTGCATCCTAGGAAATACAAATGCTGAAACAAAGGTCCCTGGCTGGAGACCTCCTTGCTACCAAATGTCAAAAGTGAGACTCAGCCCACATTTTCTGACTTCATGTCCAACACTGTTAATGCAGTCAAAACCCTTTTCTGACAGAAAATATAAGCCTGCAGTTCTCACATCCTTATAAAACAGAAGCAGTGTATTATCTCATGTGGACAGATGGCTATGACTTTATACACCAAGAAAACCTATTTAGGCAGATGTTTCATTGACGACAAGAAGTGTAAACATGACCCTAATTAATGGATTTGCTGAAAGTTATTGGTTGCTCCTTGTCAGAACTGTAGTTTCTCCTGTCACTTCTCAGATTGGATACATAGAGAAAAATTAAGCATGAAGAAAATTGGCATTTAAAATGTGTTTATTCTTTGCCATCAAGCCAAATAGAACTTTTCATTCAAAAAAAGGAATGAAGAGTTCATTGTGCTATGGAAAATCACATGTGAGGAGAAGATAGAAAAATTCGAGTAAGATTAATATTGCTTTTGACAAAATGAGGAAATAGAAGTCTCCTTGCAAAGAATTCTTCAGGTGCATAAAGGCTGATTGGACCGATCTCCAAGTTCATGGGTGATCCCCAATCTGTGCACCCTTTGGGTTTATTCTCAAGAAGGCGACATCATCCCCTTGTCTCCTGCCTAGTCCACCAGCAATTCAAGCCGTTCTTATTCAGCCCTTGCCACTCCCAAGCAACTCCCTAATGCCTGCATTAACTTCAAACCTAGTAAGTGGTCAAGTTTCCTTCAGACTGTCAGCAGGCCCTCTGACCCCCAGCTCTATCCCTTTCTACAACTTCAGCAGAAGGTATTTGCAAGCTCTTTAAACTGATGCTTGCTGAGAAAAGCCGTTTTATGAGTCTCGGGCTTTTAAAAGGTCTTGGAACTCACAGGACCCCCTCTTTGAGGGCTGACTTGCTGATACATCATTATTGCTTACCCTGCTGCAGAAGCAGGTGGGCGGCTATGCTTGCAGTGGGAGAATCTGTTAATTAGAAATCGGTCCTCATAGAGGGTCGTAAAGGAAACGTTCAATTTGCACCTCTCTTAGCGGATCCTCCCTAGAGTTAATTAAAGCTATTGCTCCCACCAGTGAAACCTTCATGGCTGTGCTGAATTCTCTGCAGCTGCCAAAAATGTACAAAGGGGAGAAAGGTTTCAAGCTGGATTCCTTCCCAAGAGGAAGGTTCTTTCATTGTGCAGATTCCAGGGAGGCAGCATCTCAGGGGAGAAGATAGGGAGGAGTAGTTGGGGTGCATTTTCCTCCTGTGTCTGCTCTCCCATCCCTTCCTCCTCCTGTGCTGAGGTTTGTGCTCCCTATCCCCAGCTGTTCTGGCCAGCTCCTCAGTGATCTTCGAAAAGCCAGTGTTTTCAACTGCTCCTTCCCTACTTTGTTATGTTCAAGCCCTGAGCATGGCATTCTTCTGAGACTTCCTGTGTCCATCTCCACCCCCATGTCCTTCCATGAGTTTAGGAGGCCAGCCATAGTGGGCAGTGCTTATGTACCCTCTTCCCAGGCCACTGCCCCAGCCAAATTGCCCTTTCTGTCTTCCCCGCTTCAGGAAGCTCTATTAATTCACCATGGCTGTGTTCAAATCCACTTCCTCCTCTCCCCGCTAAGAGCTCATTGTTCTTTTTGTCATGCTCCTAAAGTACGCCTCTTATTTATAATGCATTGTAGCCCGCACTTGTCCCCATCTAGGTTACAGGCATTTGTGTGGCTTTTCTCCCCACTGAATGCAAAGTTTTCAAGGTTTTGGTCCTCATCTTATTCATCTCTGTAACCACACAGTACCTAAGAGAGTTCTTTGTACAAACCCAGTGTGCAGAAATGTTTGTTGGATTGAGAACAGCAGGACAACCTTTCTGATGAGCCGGAAAGATGGAGCAGATTAGCTTTTCTAAAGTCGTGAAGGGCAAAGCTGATGAAAGACTTGTTCTAAGAAAGATTTTCCTTTAGGACCCTCATCACTTCTCCATAGCGGGTTTGAAAAGAAAGTTAGGGCTGAGCACATCAGCACTGCCTATTGAGTGTGCGTCTGTACAGGGCCAAACGTGGATGACAACAGAAAGGCACAAGGAGAAAGAGCACGTGCTTTTCGTATCTTAGGAGCTAAGCATTTTCCAGTGATTTTCATCTCAGGCCCCAAAGGACATTTTGTTGTTAACCCTGGAATAGCTGTACATGAATGCCCAGCCAAACACACACTCACGTGTGTGTGTCTGTATACATGCATGTATGTGTGTGTCTACCATGTGTTCAGTTCAGTCACTCAGTCAAGTCCGATTCTTTGCAACCCCATAGACTGCAGCACACCAGGCCTCCCTGTCCATCGCCAACTCCCCGAGTTTACTCAGACTCATGTCCATTGAGTCGGACATGTGTATTCAGTTTAGTCCCTCAGTCATGTCCGACTTTTTGCGACCCCATGGACTGCAGCACGCCAGGCCTCCTTGTCCATCACCAACTCCCGGAGTCTACCCAAATTCATGTCCATTGAGTCGGTGATGTCATCCAACCATCTCATCTTCTGCCGTCCCCTTCTCATCCTACCCTCAATCTTTCCCAGCATCAGAATCTTTTCCAATGAGTCAGCTCTTGGCATCAGGTGCCCAAAGTATTGGAGTTTCAGCTTCAACATCAATCCTTTCAATGAACGGTCAGGACTGATCTCCTTTAGGATGAACTGGTTAGATCTCCTTGCAGTCCAAGGGATTCTCAAAAGTCTTTTCCAACACCACAGTTGAAAAGCATTAATACTTTGGTGCTCAACTTTCTTTAAAGTCCAGCTCTCACATGTGTATATATGTGTGTATATATGTATGTATGTGTTTATATATAAGTATGTGTATATATGGGTTTTTGTATATTTATGTGTGTGTATATTTGTGTCTATTGTGTATGTATTAATATATTTGTGTGTGTATGTATATATGTGTGTTACATGTGTATGTATTGTGGGTATATGTATGTGTACATATGTATTTATATTGGGTTGGCTAGAAAGTTCATTTGGGTATTTTCATACAATATGATGGTATGACAGAAAAACCCAAATGAACTTTTTGGTCAACCCAATACATGTATAGGTGATGTATGTGTATATCTATATGTCTCTGTATATGTGTGTATATATGGGTTTCCCTGGTAAGCTCAGCTGGTAAAGAATTCACCTGCAATGCAGGGGACCCTGGTTTGATTCCTGGGTCAGGAAGATCTAGTGGAGAAGGGATAGGCTACCCACTCCAGTATTCTTGGGTTTCCCTGGTGGCTCAGCTGGTAAAGAATCCACCTGCAATGCAGGAGACCTGGATTCAATCCCTGGGTTTGGAAAGATCCCCTGGAAAAGGGAAAGGCTACCCACTCCAATATTCTTGCCTGGAGAATTCCATGGACTATACAGTTCATGGGATTGCAAAGAGTCGGACATGACTGAGCAACTTTCACTTTCATGTATATATACATGTATGTATGTGTTATGTGTATATATAGTGTATATGTGTATTATGTTTATACATATGTTATATGTATGTATATCATGTGTGCTATGATTATACATATGTATGTGTGTATGTATAAGTGTGGAGATGCACGTATGTGTCTGTATGAATGTGTGTGTGTATATATATGGCAATCCGCTTTTAAAAAGCTGATGTTAAGTAGCACATTCCAGATGAATCCAAAGCTAAGAGACTCAAGCCTGGAAACTCGACTGGACCCACTGCTACGGAACAGCCCGGTTCAGAGCATGCTGAGCAAACTGTAGTGGAGATCCTCACCCCAGGAGATGTGGAGACTGCTTTCCCCAGGTTACTGGTTTTCTGTGACAGCGTGGCATCAAGTTAATCCCTGCCGGGCTTCAAGCCTTGTGTTTAGTAAATTTGTATTCCAGTCACCAGCGCGGATTTGACACTTTGGTGTGGTCAGCTCCGCCTGCCATCTGCCCTGCCCTTCTCTCTGCCGGCACAGTGCCTGGGACGGGTGTCTCAGTGTCACCACACTTCACTTTCCCTGACCACAGGCACAAAGGAGGAGGGCAGCCACATCTTCCACTGCCAGGGAAGCAGAGAAGTTGAGACTCCAGGCCAACAGGATGAAGGCTGAGCCACGGCGAGGAGGACAGTGGAATTAAAAATCACCAGGGCGGTTCCCTACACTTAGAATTGTCCCTGTCTGCAGACTGGAGGAAAAGGAGTTGGTCCTGGTAATAAAATGAACCTTAAGTTCCCCTACCCATGTATGTTCCGTTTACTGCAATTTTCCCCATCACACTGTTTTAACAGTGCCCTCTACAGGCTGTTTCTAAAACTTCAGTGCTCTGCAGGCTTCACTTGTCTCCAGGAATGCCTTCTGCCAGATGGGCTGAACCCAGAGCTTTCTTTTTTTTCTTTTTTCCAAATGAATTTACTTATTTTAATTGAAGGCTAATTGCTTTACAGTATTGTAGTGGTTTTTGCCATACATTCACATGAATCAGCCGTAGGTTCTTGATGTAAGAAATATATTACTAACTTGTAGGTTCTTAAGAGCATAAAAGTAAGCCATCCCATCTAGCTGGAAGGAAGGAGGGGCTCTCATAAGAGATTTCTTTGTGGACGTCCACCAGGATTTCAGTCTCACCTCCTCCTGAACTGGGGAGAGAGGCCTGGAGGGGTTCTGAAGATGTGACACAGGAACCTTGACGTGGGGTGATGGATTGAGAACACAGTCGCATTTTCTGAACACGTCGCTTGGCTGACAGCTCTTAGTCTCCTGTGAAATGCTCTTTCTCATCTTTAAAGCATACTAGTTTTTCTCTGGTGACGTTTTTATTGTGGTTATTCTGCATCTGTCAACATTTCATCCTCTTTTAACTCATCCCTTGCAAAAAAAAAAAAATTTACTCTGGACTTGTTAGTTTCTTCTACTCCCTCTTAAAGAAACCCTAAATAAAATCCTACTTATAGTTACAGCCAACAGGTGTCTTCTTACTAGATATTCCCACCAGAAGACTGCATGGATATCTATTTTAGTTCATTCTAAGCTGCTATCATATAACAAATTCGAGAAAATTGTGTTTTCACCCCTCAATTATTCACGATCTCTCTGCCTATTGAAGACCATTGAAGCAGCACAGAAAAATAGTAAAGCAACAGAGGAGGCCTTCTTTCAAAAACCCTGTGAAACTGGTATACAACATTCGTCGAATTATGATTGGGGTGAGACTTTGAAAGTTTCTTCTGATGGGTTAGAGTTTTGCTTTTCTTCTCTCTTTCCCCAGACCTTAAATAGAAACAGAATAATATGTATTCTTATAATCAATAAACCTGATTTATCCTGCCAGAGAATATACTGCTCAACCTTTTGTAGGGGGAAATGAACTTCCATAGGATTCCAGCATTACATTGTGTTTTTAAGCAAATGTTGACCAAGTGCACTTGAGATGCATTTCCTGTACTCAGTAGTAGATTTATTTCATTATTTAGAGTGTGGATCTTTAGAAAATGAATATCAGATACGGGCTAAGCCAAGGGTCAGTGAACTGTTTCTGTAATAAGTATTTTCAGCTCGTGGGCCTTATGATCTCTTTGTTGCAACTTATTAAGTTTGCAGAAGCATCCCACAAATGGGTATGATTGTGTTCCAGTAAACTTACTCACAGAATTAGGTGGCAGGCTGGATTTGGCCCACAAGCTCTTGTTTGCTGACTCCTGGGCTCCACTACTGGAAGGCCACTACTGATTGGTATGGAGGCTGGGCTTTGTCTGATGGAGCCCAGCTAAGGGAGACCCAACATCCCATCCATGCTCTGCTTCTCACACAAAGGTACCATCTGCTCACAGGCTATGTCCACTCAGGAGGAGCATCCTTCCTAATGTATTAGTCAAGGTTCTCCAGAGAAACACAGCCAATATGATATATATAAACAGTCAAGATTTATTACAAAAAATTGGCTCACACAATGTTAGAGGCTGGCTAGTTCCAAGAGCTGCAGGGTGAGTCAGCAAGCAGGAGACACTGGAGAGCTGATGGATCATTCCCATCAGAGTGTGAAGTCCTGAGAACTAGAAGAGCTTATGTTTTACTTCCTGTCTGAAGGCTAGTGGGCTCAAGACCCAGGAAGAGGCAATGTTCTGTTTTGAGTCTGAAGGCAGGAAAAATTCACCCTTACTCATATGAGTTGTTGTTATTGATCAGTCGCTAAGTCATCCAATTCTTTGTAATTCCATGGACTGTAGCACACTAGGCTCCTCTGTCCTCCACTAACTCCCAGAGTTTTCTCAAATTCATGCCCACTGAGGTGGTGATGCTATCTAACCATCTCATCCTCTGTCGCCCCTTTCTCCTTTTGCCTTCAATCTTTCCCAGCATCAGGGTCTTTTCCAATGGATTAGCTCTTTGCATCAGGTGGCCAAAGTATTAGAGTTTCAGCAACAGTCCTTCCAATGAATATTCAGGTTTGATTTCCTTTAGGATTGACTGGTTTGATCTCCTTGCAGTCCAACGGACTCTCAGGAGTCTTCTCCAGCACCACAATCCGCCTTTTTGTTCTATTCAGGCCTTCAAATTATTGGATGAGGCCCACTCACATTAGGGAGGGCATTCTGCCTTATTCAGTCTACTGATTCAAACGTTAATCTCATCCAGAAATATCCTCAAAGACTCCAAGAATAATGTTTGACCGAATATCTGGGCACCTCGTGACTCAGTCAGGTTGACACATCAAATTAACCATCACACCTAATTTGCAAAATGATGCCAGATATTCTAACAAATAGTGCTAAGTACTTTGCTTTCTTTGCTGGGCTTTATTTTCAAACTTAGGACCTCACTACGTCTATTTTAGTGTCTACATTCCTCGTTATAAACAAAATTATTGTCCAGACAGTAAATGAGTGGATGCCATCATCAGGACCATAGAACTGCAAGGACTGGAATTTCATTCTAGGCCTCAAGTCAATGGAGGGTCTGAAAAGAATGAGGACACTAAAGCACAGCAAGCTATGTGGTGTAGGAGGTGGGAAAACTGTTTCCTTTCATAGAACCACACGTGGTCCTCACATCCTTGCCTCTCTATTTCTTCATTTTCTCACCCTCTTCTACTTACACATGGTCTGCCCCAGCCCTAGCTCACTGGATCCTTTCATTTCGGGCATTTGGCTCTCTTACCTCCAGCCATCCAACTGATCTACTACTTGTTTTCACAACCCTAGATTGATGAGAGAGGGACATAATTCTCCTGGGTTAAGATTAAATCTCTCATGGATCTAATCGACTGTTACTGAAATGAATAAGGTCAAATGATTCAAGTATGACTTCCTTGACCTGCACCTAGGGACTCAGAGTGGGCAGCCAGAGCAATTTCAAAGGAGAAATAGACTGGACAAGTACCCTAGGTAAGGGGAAGCCTGAAGAATGTGAATTCATATGGTTAGGGGTAGCTGTGGTCTGAATATTTGTGTCCTAAGCTTCATATGTTGAAAGCTATGCAAGTTCATGGTATCAGGAGAGTGGGTATCAAGAGAGGCCTTTGGGAGATGATGAGGTCCTGAGGGTAGAACCCTCATAAATAAGACTTAAAAACCTTAGGAAAGCTCCCTATCCCTTCTGCCATGTGAGGCCACAGCAAAAACACAGCCATCAGTGAATGAGGAAGCAGGCTTTCAGTTCAGTTCAGTCACTCAGTCGTGTACAACTCTTTGCAACCCCATGGACTGCAACACGCCAAGCCTCCCTGTCCATCACCAACTCCCGGAGTTTACCCAAACTCATGTCCATTGAGTCGGTGATACCATCCAACCATCTCATCCTCTGTCGTCCCCCTTTCCTCCTGCCTTCAATCTTTCCCAGCATCAGGGTCTTTTCCAATGTGTCAGCTCTTCACATTGGGTGGCCAAAGGATTGGAGTTTCAGCTTCAACATCAGTCGTTCCAATGAACACCCAGGACTGATCTCCTTTAGGATGGACTGGTTGGATCTCCTTGCAGTCCAAGGGTCTCTCAAGAGTCTTCTCCAGCACCATAGTTCAAAAGCATCAATTCTTCAGTGCTCAGCTTTCTTTATAGTCCAACTCTCACATCCATACATGACTACTGGAAAACCATAGCCTTGACTAGACAGACCTTTGTTGGCAAAGTAATGTCTCTACTTTTTAACATGCTGTCTAGGTTGGTCATAACTTTCCTTCCAAGGAGCAAGCATCTTTTAATTTCATGGCTGCAGTCACCATCTGCAGTGATTTTGGAGCCTCCCAAAATAAAGTCTGACACTGTTTCCACCGTTTCCCCGTCTATTTCCCATGAAGTGATGGGACCAGATGCCATGATCTTTGTTTCTGAATGTTGAGCTTTAAGCCAACTTTTTCACTCTCCTCTTTCACTTTCATCAAGAGGCTTTTTAGTTCCTCTTCCGTTTCTGCCATAAGGGTGGTGTCATCTGCATATCTGAGGTTATTGATATTTCTCCCAGCAATCTTGATTCCAGCTTGTGCTTCCTCCAGCCCAGCATTTCTCATAATGTACTCTGAATATAAGTTAAATAAGCAGGGTGACAATATACAGCCTTGACATACTCCTTTTCCTATTTGGAACCAGTCTGTTGTTCCATGTCCAGTTCTAACTGTTGCTTCCTGACCTGCATACAGATTTCTCAAGAGGCAGGTCAGGTGGTCTGGTATTTCCATCTCTTTCAGAATTCTCCAGTTTATTGTGATCCACACAGTCAAAGGCTTTTGCATAGTCAATAAAGCAGAAATAGATTTTTTTTTTTTTTGGAACTGTCGCGTTTTTGGTGATTCAGAGGATGTTGGCAATTTGATCTCTGGTTCCTCTGCCTTTTCTAAAACCAGCTTAAAGACTTCCCTGGTGGTTCATATGATAAAACATCTGCCTACAATCTGGGAGACCTGGGTTCAATCCCTGGGTCGGGAAGATCTCCTGGAGAAGGAAATGGTAACCCACTCCAGTATTCTTGCCTGGAAAATCCCATGGATGGAGGAACCTGGTAGGCTACAGTGCATGGCTTTCCCCAGACACCAAATCTGCCAACACCTTTTTCTTGGACTTTTCCAGCCTCCAGAACTGTGAGAAGTAAATTTCTGTTGTTTATAAGGCACCCAGTTTCTGATATTTTGTTATAGCAGCCTGAATGAACTAAAATAGGAATTTTATTAGTGGTGACAATTTTGTAGTGAATTGACAAAACCAGAATCCCTTCACAAAGTATGTCCTTGTCCAAAAATTGTGATTTAGGCCACCAAGTTCTATTGTAGAATGGTAGAATATTCAAAGTAGGTGGAAACAAAGCATACTTTTTCAAATTTCAACATCAGAATCCTTTTTCTCAAATAAGATCCTATATGGTACTCGAGTATTTATAACTGAGAAAGGGGGAGTTGTCTGGCACAAATGGACAAGAAAGATGGAAGAGTGGTCCTCATTGTTCATTTCCCTCCTTGGCCTCCTGCTTGGCCCAGATGTAGCCGCTAAAACTGCTCTAAGGAACCAATTTGAAAACCTTGGCTATCACTTTGAGATGAAATCATTGGGGGGTAATAATATCTTCTACCAGCTTTTGTGGGCAGAAAAAACTTTTCCTTTCAAATGCTTCCACTCTCAATTTTTTTGTTGCAAATACATTTAGAATATTTTATAGAGATTAATATAGAATTGTAAGGCTGACTATAATGTTGGTATTTGACATTCTGTTGAATCTAAGCAGCCAGGGGAAGAGATAAATAAAAATAACTGCACAAAGGAAACGGCTATTAGTTTCTGTGTACATGTGCATGAAATAGCACATCAGCTGGGCATATAAACATCTCGATAGAAGTTTTTTCAGTTATTTGTTTGAGACATGTTTACATAAAATGAAATGCATAGCTTTTAAGTGCAGTTTGATCTTGTGTTAACAAATGCATGCAGTTGTGTAATCCTTCGCATTCTAAAATATACTTTTGTTAGCGAGGATATGGAGAAAAGGGAACCCTTGTACACTGTTGGTGGGAATGTAAATTGGTACAGCCACTGTGGAAAAGTATCACAGTTTCTAAACAAACTGAAAATAGTACTACCACATGATCCAACGGTTCTACCTCTAGGTGTGTGTTCAAAAAAACAAATATACTAATTCGAAAAGATACATACATCCCATTGTTCCTAGTAGCATTATTTATAATAGCCAAGACATGAAACAAGCTAAATGTCCATCAAGAAATGAATGGATAAAGAAGGAGTGGTAAATATATGTAATGGAATACGACTCAACCATAAAAAGAATTTAAAATTTCCATTTATGGCAACATGGGTGGACTTGGAGGGCATTATGCTAAGTGAAATAAGCCAGACAGAGAAAGACAGGTACTGAATTGTATTACTTATATGTGAGATCTAAATAAATACAACAAAGTAGTGAATATAGCAAAGAAGCAGACTTACAGATATAGGGAGCAAACTCTTGGTTACCAGTGGGGAGAGGGAAGAGAGGAGGGGCAATAAAGGGCAGGGGACTGAGAGGTACAAGTATTATGTATAAAATAAACTGCTAAAGTGCAAGGATGTGTTGTACAATGTGGGGAATATAGCAACAAGTTTATAATGATTATAAATGGAGTATAACCTTTAAAGATTGTGGATCAGTATATTGTATACCTATAACTTATATAAGATTATGCATCCATTATACTTCAATTAAAGTTTTAATGGAATTAAGTGTTATATATATATAATGTTTCTTTCATCCCAGAAAGTTCTTTCTTTCCTCCTAGAAACAACCACAGATGTGATTTCTATCATCATGATCAGCTTTTCTTTCTTTCTTTTGAATTTAAATGCATTTATTTAGGAAATGTGCTGTAATACATAAACTAAATAGAGAGGTTAGAATGCCGTAATGTGACAGTATAAGAGCAATTGCTTAAAAGTTGACTCTATGAAAATGTTGATAACTCTGCCCCAGAAGCTAAAGAGTAAACTGCAATGTCATCCTAGTACACACTCTCCAAAAGAGCTGAAGATAAATGTAAGGAAAATCAACATGGGCTTCTTGATTTGTTTTCTGTTCTAGAACATCATGGAAATGGCACCATACCATATACACTCTTCTGCGTCTGGCTCCTTTAACTTAGCATATTATTTTGAAGATTCATCCATGTTGTAGCATAACAGTTCAACAGTACAAATACAAACTAATTTATTTGTCTTGTTCGTGATTGGTAGATATTTAGTTTCACTCTTTGGTCTTACAGCACTGCTGTAGTGAATTTTCTTGACCAAAAGTTACCTGATATCTGAAGGAGTGGATATTTAGAAGTTAAAGTGTGGGTCAAAGACTATGCATATTTAAAATTTGGATAAGCATTGCCAACTTGCTCTCCATAAAATATATACCAACATAGATTGTCAGAGGCTACATCTGAGAACCTGTCCCCCACATCCTTGTCAACTAGGATGTCATCAAACTGTCTAATCTTGGCCAAGGTGATAAGTGGAAAATGTCAGGTTGCTGTGCTTTTAGTTTATACTCTTCTTATTAGAAGTGAGTGTAAGTGTCTTTTCACATCCTTAAGATTAGTGTATATTTCTGGTCTTTTTCTTGCTGACTTTACGAAGCTTCTTCTATATGAAGTAAATTAGCCCTTTTTTCTATAATATGGAGTTTAAATGCTTGTAGTATATTATTTGACTTTGTAGATTTTTCTGTCCAGCCTTTTTTGATTTTATGTTGTTAAATTTATTTTCTTAAATGGATTCTGTTTTCTTGGATCACACATAGAAAGAGCTTCTCCACTCTATAGCTGTATAAAGAAATTCTCCTGATGTTTTTATGTAGATTATAATGATTCAGTGGTTACATTTAAATCTTGGATTCATCTATGCTTCTGTGAAGTATAAGATAAAAATCTGCAACTTTTCTTTTTTCAGTTGAATACCTTGTTGTTTTTCAGTCACTAAGTCATGACCGACTCTTTGCAACCCCATAAATTGCAGCATGCCAGGCTTCCCTGGCCATGAGGCATATGGGATCTTATTTCCCAGGGATCAAACTTGTACCCCCTGCATTGGAAGGCAAAGTCCTAACCCCTGGACCATCAGGGAAGTCCCTCTATAAGAACTCTTAATGAACTTCCTTGGTAGCTCAGCAGTAAAGAATCCACCTGCCAAGGCAGGAGACCCAGGTTCAGTCCCTAGGTCGAGAAGATCACCTAGTGAAGGAAATGGCAACCCACTCCAGTATTCTTGCCTGTGAAATTCCATGGACAGAGGAACCTGGCAGGCCACAGTCCATGGGGTCACAAAGAGTCAGACACGACTTAGAGGCCGAACAACAACAGTGAACTCTTAAATCATCTTGTCTACAACTCCATGGATAAATTTTATTGCTATTTTTGTTGAGGTTATTATAAATATATATTAAATTGAGAGCAATTAAATCTTTAAGGTGCTGAGTTTTCCCATCAAAAGATGTGATACATATTTTATTTCTTTAAAGGTCTTTATGTCCCAAACAATGTTTTAAAGTTTAGTTTATCCAGGTATTGTACCCTTCTCACTACATTTATTCCTAGATATTTATAGTCTTTTCTTTCTTTGAGATTTTTTAAACTAGTTATAATTTGAAAATATTAAGGTTACTGATTTCCAGATATGAATTTCCCATAGCCATCTAATTCAATTTCATGTTATATATAATAGGTTTCCAGGTATACAATCACATCATCTCTAAATAATGATGGTTTTACTTCCTTGCTTTTCGTTTTTATAGTCCTTATTTATTTTCCCTTGTCTGTTTTGGGCTGGCCTTCACAACAATATTGAGTAAAAGATAAAGGATGCCTTTATCTTATTCTTGACATCAACTTCTGTGGTTTCACCACACCACACAGGAACAGAGTAGCCACCATGTTCTGGGCACCAGGATAGAGCAAATCCAGCCGTCATTCAACCAAACTCACCTTCTTCCAAAGCCCCTTTTGATCATGCAAGCAGAGGCTGTCTTTGTCTCTTCCGAGCTTCACTTACTCCTCCTCTGTCTCCCTTCCTACTGTTTATCCTGTTTCAGAGTATTGTTCCCTTTTCTTATATAGTTCCCTATAGTTTCTTTTTTTTTCTTTCCTCCCTCCTCCTTCCCCATACCATCCCTCTGGGTCGTCTCAGTGCACCAGCCCCAAGCATCTTATATAGTTCCTTTTCTTATATAGTTTTTCCTTAAGCTAGAGAAGGCAGGGTCTTTGACTGACCCTCCAGTTGTGCTCAGAATTCTGGCCCTGCACATAGCAAATGCCCAAACTGTGCTGCTTAATTGATTAATGAATGTCAAGGTCTGCTCAAATAAACTCTAAAGCTCTGCTGAAATAAAATGTGGGGTCTTCATACAGAACACTTAACCAGAAGTAATAAACATAAATCCAGCTGACAAAATATACACGTACATATGTTCATATTCATCACTAGCCAAAAAAGGGATTCAGAGTTTACCTTTCAGTGGTTATGGAGGGAATAAAATAAAAAGGAAGAAGCCATTTGCACCCAGAGAGCTGGGAAGTTTTGAACCTTAATCAGTTCTGTAAATCTAGACAAATGCTATAAATCGTCAAATCATTTCATGCCTGTTAGGTTTAACCTCAGAATCTTTTTCACTAAAAAGCCTCTCTCACTGGGGGTAGTAGAGTAAATGACCTCCGTATCAGTGTTTAATGTCTTTGTAGTATGCAATTGGTTTTATCTGGTGTTGATTTTAAATTCCTATTTTTAGCTTCTCCATATTTTGTGTTATGTGTTCACTCTCACTCTCCGCCCCCTCACACCAGAGATTTACCCACACACCCTCTGTAGGTCTCTATAAAAAGGCTTCAGGCAGAATTGGAGCTGTCTGGGGTGACCTGTCATCAGCCTGCTGACACCTGGCTCCCCGCAAGCTCAGGACCTTTGTGAGGATGGCATGTGAACGTGGATGTGTGAGCTTGGATTTTCTGACTCCTCTGGTTATAATTCATAATAGAAAGAAAGTGTCGCAAAACCAGGAACCATGATTTAGCTGCTAGAACCTAGCATACTGGCTGGCATACATTTGACTCTTACTAAATGTGTGTTCAATGAATGAACAACTAAGTGAAAGTCACTCAGTCATGTCTGACTCTTAGTGACCCCTTGAACTATACAGTCCGTGGAATTCTCTAGTCCAGAATACTGGAGTGGGTAGCCTTTCCCTTCTCCAGGGGATCTTCCCAACCTGAGGATTGAACCCAGGTCTCCCGCATTGCAGGCAGATTCTTTACCAGCTGAGCCGCAAGAGGTTCAGTGAATGAACAACTAAATGGACAGTGAGTGAGTGAACACCCTTGAGTCTCAACAGGAGATGAATCACAACCTGATGTTTTCTATAGACTCATTTTTAAAATATGATTGAAATTGGCAGCTTGTACATTTACACTTGGTTTAGAAAAGCTCCATTAACCTGGTCCTCCTGCAATGTCATGAACTTTAGGTTGCTTACTTGACAAATATGGCTCCATTATTAATTCATGCATCTGAAAGAACACACACGTTGGAAGCAACAGCACATCCTTTTAAGTTCTGTACTCTGGTGAACAGCTTCTTTCTTTCACACTCAGGAGAAAAAAAAAAAATCACCGGTGGTGATGGCAGCAGACGGGTGCCTTGAATCTCTGTTCATAGTCTGTGGGGGAGAGAGCCCACAGGGGCAGGTTACCTGTATGGTCATTTCTGTGATTGGCCAAAATCGTATGCTCAGTATTCAGCTCAGATTGGAGACGTATTCTGGGTATTGCAATTGTTAGTTGTCCCAACCTTTGTTTTCCAGCAAATCATTCCTCCCTCTCTTCCTTGCTCCAACATTGGTATAAACTGAGCTTTGTGGGTGCACAGCTAGGCGCCTATGTCGGCTCCCTGAGAGGACAGCTCCTCCCCTCCCTACTTCCCCCTCCCTGCCCCTCCACCAGCTCTTCACACCCTATGGGCCATCCATTATTGATGATGCTTCAGCACCTTGTCCCCCCCAGGGTGCCCGAAGCCCTTGTGCACCGCTGAGCGGAGTCCAGTGCAGAATCTGGTGGGGGGGCCGGCACTGCTGCTCCAAGGCTGTTGGGACACCTTTCTCTTCCTGCTGCCGGAGAGGACACTTGGCACCAGAGATGTGACAGCGGTGGCTGCAGCAGCCAGTGCCCAAGGGGGGTCGTTTCTCTCGTCTCTTCTCTGGGAAGCGAAAGGTTAAGCTGTTCATTTTCAGAGACCTCCCGGGAGTATAAAATCCTGGTCATCGTCTTCCTGGAGTGCAGTGATTCCTAGGCTCTTGACCTTAACTCCAGCATGTCTGTAACCCATCCCTTAGAAAGTGGCTTTCTCTCCTATTTGGTCAGCTTGGTTACTGGGGACAAGTACTAGCAGCAAAGAAACGGATTCTCTGCCTTTCCCCCGTCTTATACAGGCAACTTTTAACGAGATGCTCTGGGGTGATAATTTCCACAGCAGATTGTCTGCTCAGGGATTCCTCAGAGAAGGCTGGAGCCGCACTGGACCTGTCCACCTTTTCCCATTTGTATGCATGATTTACGAACACCGGGCTCCATCCACACATCCACAGGCGGCCTCCCTGGGGCTTTTAGAGACGCAGGCTGCTATTTCAGAAAATGTTAGAACCAGACCCTCGCAGGGACTCATCTGACTGATTTTTCGCTTCATGATTAGATTTCATCTTTGAGAATTCAGAATTCTAGGGACCAGGGTCATTTTAGGAAAAGGCAACCAGACCTCTGCTTCCCAGTTCCCAGAAGGTTAAGTGCAAGTGTTGGTTGCTCAGTCATGTCCGACTCTTTGTAACTCCATGGACTGTGGCCCGCCAGGCTCCTCTGTCCATGGGATTCTCCAGGCAAGAATCCTGGAGTAGGTTGCCATTCCCTTCTCCAGGGGATCTTCCAGACCCAGGGATCGAACCCGGGTGTCCCGCATTGCAGGCAGATTCTTTACCATCTGAGCTACCAGGAAAGCCTTCCCAGAAGGTAAAATAGGTGTTATTCAGGACAGAAAGCAGGACCCTACTGTGTCTCAGGTGGCTCAGTGGTAAAGAACCCACCTGCCAATGCAGGAGACACAAGAGATGCAGGTTTAATCCCTGGGTCAGGAAGATACACTGGAGAAGGAAATGGCAACCTACTCCAGTATTCTTGTCTGAAAAATCCCATGGGTGAAAGAGCCTGGCAGGTACAGTCCATGGGGTCGCAAAGAGTGGAACGCAATTTAACATTCAGACACCCAACAGACTTGACTTAGACGTATTCCAAAAAGCAAGGGAGTGATTTGTGTGCTCACCTTAGCTAAGGAGTATGTGGAGAGAAGGGAGGACCATCGTTTTAGGCCTGACCTCCTGCCAGGGACTGTGTGCTTAATGCTTTTCCAGCCTTGCTCAGGATTGTATCAAAAAAGGAACAGTTCTTTGCCCCACAAAGTATTTTAATGAAAGTAAAACAGGGACTAAGAGCCTCATGTAATACTGGTCCTGGCCATTTCACACCTTCAAAGGCCTTTAATGACCTCCATTATGTGGTTATGTGATTTTTATCACACAACCTCAGACTCTTTACATTTTTAAAATAATTCACCAGCAAGTACCAATGTCAGAACTAAATGCTAATAAGATTTGGTCTGAGAGACTAACATGGTAAGATTGTTAATGTTTAATGCACTCACATCAAAGTGGGATAGTCCTGCTGCCGAAGGTCAAGAGAGCTTTAAAAACAACAACAAAAAAAAAAAAAAAGAAGAGAAAACACAATTGTAGCTGTTCTATTTTTTTCTCACTCAAATAAATCTAGTATAAATGTATTATCGCCAGGCCCAGGAGAGACATTTCCTGGCAGTCTGGCAGTTTCGCTTGTATTGTTCATGTGCTTCATCTATTCTTTCTTGCTCTTTGTTTCTGATGATGATGATGAAAAGCATCCCTGGAATATGCCGTGCCTCCCCAGCGCTTCTCTCATTGTCACTCAGAAGGACCGCTGTTGGGTTTTATTACAGTCACTGATAGACACAGTTCATTTGCATACAAAATTGCGGTTTGGTTTCAGAACTTTGGTGATGAAAGTTACCACTGCTGATGAGAAAAAGAAGAATGACCTTCAGCCATGCAGTAGGAAATAGCAAAGAGTTCCGCTTCTGGTTCCCTTGCTGGATCAAAAGATTACAAGGGTCAAGATCGATTTCTTCATTTTCTTTAGGCAGCATTCTGAAGAGGCCCCCAGCAGAAAACTCCAGCTGTAGGATTTCCAGTAACTGAAAAAAGAAGGAAGCGTTCTTGGGGACCATGTGATGCCCCTAAAAAGGCACCAGCTCCTGGGGGCAGCCTGGAGTCACTGAGTTCAGTTTGTGAATGCAAACAGATGGCTCCTTCAGAGTTTCTTTAGGGGAAGGGCACCCTGATGCTCTGTATTAAGATTCCACACAAGCTTATAGAGTTGCTTTATTTGGCTGGTAAATATTTTCTTGGTACTCAGATTTAATTTTCTCTGGCAAATGTTGTTCCCGTAGCTTTTTTTTAAATTTATTTTTAGGAAAATTACTTTACAATGTTGTGTTGGTTTTTGCCATACAGCAACGAGAATCAGCCAAAAATTATATCCCCTCCCTCCTGAGCCTCCCTCTCATCCCTGCATCTTACCCCCCTAGATCATCACAGAGTGCCAGGCTGAGCTCTCTGTGTTATACAGCAACTTCTTATAGTTTTGAGATAAATGCACCCGCTGAAAGCTCTGGGATAAACCTTCATATAGTTCTATTATCACTCATCATTTTGCCAAGTAACATTTGTGAAAAAAGCTATAAAGTGGTCAATTAAGTTTTTGTTTTTGTGTTTGTTGTCTGTTTTGCCTTTTCACCTTTTTGTGTTTTAGCAGGGGAAGTATCTGTCTCAGATGAAAAATTCAGGTTCTGATTTCAGTTCTGCCCACTAACTTAATGTGCTTCTTTGTGCAAAGGTTTGAATCTTTCTGGGAATTAATTTCTTTGTTTGTCAGATGACCTAATAATACCTGCCACAGTTGACCTACAGCATGATAGTATGGATGAAGTAAAATCACAAATGTGAAAGTGTTTGCAAAATTCTAAAATATTTAGATAGTGTTTATTAGTGTGTCATGGGGATAATGTGTTATAGTCCTACAGCAAAAATGGAGAAGGCAATGGCACCCCACTCCAATACTCTTGCCTGGAAAATCCCATGGACAGTGAAGCCTGATGGGCTGCAGTCCATGGGGTCACGAAGAGTCGGACACAACTGAGCGACTTCACTTTCACTTTTCACTTTCATGCATTGGAAAAGGAAATGGCAACCCACTCCAGTGTTCTTGCCTGGAGAATCCCAGGGGCAGGGGCGCCTGGTGGGCTGCCGTCTATGGGGTCGCACAGAGTCGGACACAACTGAAGTGACGCAGCAGCAGCAGCAAAAAGGCAGTTAGGAGGATTGGATGTCAGAAGGCTTAGAGGAGACCCTGACACGTGAATTGCACCCTGTAGATGGCAACTGTAGAGGCAACCAAGCAGAGGGGGTGTTAGCCCTCCAAAGCCCTTCTATAACTTCCTCTGGGCTTCCCAGGTGGCTCAGTGGTAAAGAATTTGCCTGCAGTGCAGGAAATGCAAGAGATGCAAGTTCAGTCCCTGGGTCGGAAGATCCCTTGGAAAAGGAAATAGCAATCCACTCCAGTATTCTTGCCTGGAGAATTCTATGGGCAGAGGAGCCTAGTGGGCTACAGCCCATGGGGTCCCAAAGAGTCAGACATGACAGAGCGACCAGACAATGACAACAGCAATGCAAAGCCACGGAACCTAATTGGCCTCACTTCAATGCTATGGCGCCCACTCCAGCACTCTCGCCTGGAACATCCCACGGACGGAGAAGCCTGGTGGGCTACAGTCCATGGGGTCGCTAAGAGTCAGACACAACTGAGCGACTTCACTTTGACTTTTCATTTTCATGCATTGGAGAAGGAAATGGCAACCCACTCCAATGTTCTTGCCTGGAGAATCCCAGGGGCAGGGGAGCCTGGTAGGCTGCCGTCTATGGGGTCGCACAGTGTCGAACACGACTGAAGCAACTTAGCAGCAGCAGCAGTAGCAGCAATGCTAATATCCATCACTATAATGCCAGTGTTCTTCAGCTTTATAGATTTTGGTTTTTTGGACCCTCACATTTCTCCTTTCCAGACATTCGCCGGAGTTTAGCTATCCTATGGAAGAGAACCCAGCATCAGCAAAGAACGACCTTGGAGCTAGAATGAGCTTGGTGCTGTTTGAAATCTAGCTCATCCATTTACTTTCTGACTGTGACCTTAGGCGACCTTCCTCAATCTTCCTCAACCTTCCTCAAGAAACTGGGCCTCAGTTTCTTCAACTGGGGATAGTATTATACTATCTTGTTCACAAGTAAGGTAAAGTGTTAGTCGCTCAGTTGTGTCTGACTCTTTGTGACCCCATGAACTGTAGTCTGCCAGGTTCCTCCGTCCATGGGATTTTCCAGGCAAGAATACTGGAGTGGGTTGCCATTTCCCTCTTCAGGAGATCTTCCCAAACCAGGGACTGAACCCAGATCTCCTGCACTGCAGGCAGACTTTTTACCATCTGAGCCACCAGGGAGCACACAGCAGATGACACAAATGCCACAGTCAAAGAGGCTACCTAACTGGCAGGGCCCAGTGCAAACTGAAAATGCAAGGTCCCTTGTACCTGCATTATTAAGAGTTTCAAGATGGCGACAGCAGAGCATTAAACCAAGCGTGGGGCCCTTCCAAGCCCAGGGTCCCATGCAACCTTGCAGGTCACACCATGAAGCTGGCTCTGGCCACAGTTGCTGGCACAGTGGCCGCCTGCCACATAATAGGCAGTCAGTGAAGGCTACTGCTTTCTTTCTTTTCCTCTCCCCTTCTCTCTCTTCTTTTCCTTATAGTTACATATCCCCAGGGAGAGTTGATTTTACTCTTAAACCTCCTACTGCAGTTTCTCTCACAAGTTTCTTAGGATGACTCCCACTGATGGTCAGACTGCTTCTTCCTTTCTGCCTCTGAAATTAGGGTGCCAGGTGGTAGGATTGAGAAGATAGCTTATCTATACAGTCATCCCATCTCTGTGCCTATTTTCCCAAGCTCTTTCAAAGGTAGCCCCAGAAAATAAAGAACTAACAGCATCATGATACACAAGAGGCTAATATATATAAATATATATAGTTCTTGTTGTTTGGACTTCTCAGTGGTAAAGAGTCCACTTACCAATACAGTGCAGGTTCTATTCTTGGGTTGAGAAGGTCCCCTGGAGAAGGAAATGGCAACACACTCCAGTTTTCTTGCCTGGAAAATTCCATGGACAGAGGAGCCGGGTGGGCTACAGTCCATGGGGTCACAAGAGAGTTGGACATGCCTGAGCAACTGAGCGTGGTGTTGTTTAGTCACTAAGTCATGTCCAACTCTTATGCCACCCCATAGACTGGAGTGGCTTGCCATTTCCTTCTCTGAGGGATCTTCCTGACCCAGGGATCAAACCCATATCTCCTGCATTGGCAGGTGGGTTCTTTAGCATTGAGTCACCAGGGACGCCACATATATATATATATATATGTATATGTATATGTATATATGTGTATATATGTGTATATATATGTATATATGTATATATAGGAGGAGGAAGAGGAAATGATGGGTAAGGTAAACAGGTGATCAAAAAAGAATAAAGGAAAATAATGGTATTAGAAGAAAATACGTATACTTCATATAGGTTATCATTTTGTTACCTATCATTTGCTATCATTTTGTGTCTAAGCGCAATTGATGTAGATTAGCTATAAAATGACTTCTAATACTTCTTTCCCCAACTTTTGGCCATATCTGTGAAACAAAGCAACCAAACATTTTCTGAAGGTCTGATTCCCTTGTCTGTGGACTTTCTAATTAACAAAGGATTTTGTTATGCCTTGTTTTATTCAGAATTCACAATATCTGTGTGTTTGGGCGTGTTATGTCTTCATTCTGTAGAGGAGAAGACAAAGTAACCTTCCAGAGTTACTGGGTCAGTGGGGATATTTTGCTTCCATGTAGTAGGAAATATGAATTACTCTGTCTGTATTTGGTGGGGAGAGGTCCTCATAATAAGAGTCTTAGAAGCAGACCACCGCCTCAGAGGCTGGACAGCATCACAGACATCGTGGTTCTTTCCTGCTGGTCTCTTGGTCTTTCCTTTAAAGTCACAAGATGGCTGTTTTCGCATCACAGACATGGTCAAGAGAAGAAGAAATGTAAGAAGGAGCAATATCAGCCATCTTTTTTTCTTTTCTCCTGAAAGTTAAACTTCCTCAGGCATCCTCTGGTTCGCCTTCTGATGTAAGACGTAAGACTGCTGCTTACGTCTCATTGGTTAGAACTATGTCTCATGGAAGTTCTCAGCTACGTGAAAGGCTGCTGCTGCTGTTGTTCACTCGCTATGTTGTATCCGACTCTTTACCACCCCATGGACTGCAGCACGCCAGGCTTCCCTGTCCTTCACTGTCTCCTGGAGTTTACTCAAACTCATGTCCATTGAGTCAGTGATGCCATCCAAGCATCTCATCCTCTCTTGCCCCCTTCTCCTCCTGCCCTCAATCTTTCCCAGCATCAGAATCTTCCAATGACTCAGCCCTTTGCATCAAGTGGTCAAAGTATTGGAGCTTTAGCTTCAACATCAGTCCTTCCAAAATATTTAGGATTGATTTCCTTTAGAATTGACTGGTTTGATCTCCTTGCTGTCGAAGGAAGTCTCAAGAATCTTCTCTAGCAACACAATTCAAAAGCATCAATTCTTCAGTACTCAGCCTTCTTTATGGTCCAACTGTCACATCCGTACATGACTACTAGAAAAATCATAGCTTTGACTATACAGACCTTTGTCAGCAAAGTGATGTCTCTGCTTCTTAATATGCAGTCTAGGTTTGTCATAGTTTTTCTTCCAAGGAGCAAGTGTTTTTTAATTTCATGGCTGCGTAAAAGGCTGAGAGAGTGCTTACTTTTCTAGTGTTTGTACGGGTGGTGAGAGAGAAGGGTGCTGAGACACTTCTTGGGTGAAGTATGCAACAGCATAGGCTCTGTGACACAGATAACAAGTGGGAGGGCCAGAGACTGAACTTGTCCTCTGAGCCTGAGTTTAGTGGGTTTATTACTGTGCCATATTGTAGTTCTTTAAAAAAGTCTTTCGGCACCATCCCACTTGGACACTTTCTGCTGAGACGAGCAGACAGAAGTCACTCCACATTATGGAAATTTTAAAACAGGGAATATATTTACTATGTCTTGCCTTAAGTCTCCTCAGAGAGAAATTCTTCCAAGTTATGTAAAACTGAGAGATAGGTGGCATACAGACAATTTATTCCTCCCCTGAGAAATCCTGTGTACTTGAAGTTTCAAGGAACTGGTTGTTGTATATTTGCAAACATGTAACAGAAACTGTGTAAGATTTCACTTCAGGCTCTGGGCCCTTTCAGCCTTAAGCTACCCCTCCTCCCACCCTGCTTCAAACCACAACCGACTTGTTTTTTGGTAGGAACTATTTACATATGAAGATCCGATTTGAATGTCCTTAGGAATTTATTAAGACCAGAGTCAAAAACATACATAAATATCAGTTGGAGAGATTAGAAACAAAAACCAAGACTGAATTTCTCTGCTATAATCACCACATGCATTTACCACAGCAGGGAAGCTAAGTTAATTCAGTCCAAGGTAGAGAAAGAACAGAAACTTGAAATGTAAATATGTTTCTGTTGGAGATACTTGAAGTCACATTATTGCCAGTTTCTTTTTTCTTTTAGATGGAGAATGTTGTGTGAGGAATTTTTGTTGTATTTTCTTTAAATGCTCCTGGCAGTAAATTGTAAATATAGCACCTGCTAAATGTTTAGTTAGTAGTTGAAACATTGAATAAATCATGAAATCTGTAGGTGAACTGAATAATAGCTGCCCTGGAGAGAACTGTAATTCAGTGTTGACAAAATAAATCTCCTTGTATTCTTCTAGGGAATCTTTTATTTTTAGCAAGGGTTTTTGATACTCCTAAGTCAATTAAGAGTTTTGACAGATTGGACTGTTACTGGACCTAGTGGTAGTGTTTAAGAACTGCCATTTATGTGCTAGGTATCTGCTGCTGCTGCTGCTGCTAAGTCGCTTCAGTTGTGTCCAACTCTGTGCGACTCCATAGATAGGAGCCCACCAGGCTCCGCCATCCCTGGGATTCTCCAGGCGAGAACACTGACGTGGGTCACCATTTTCTTCTCCAATGCATGAAAGTGAAAAGTGAGAGTGAAGTCGCTCAGTCATGTCTGACTCTTCGCGACCCCATGGGCTGCCTCCCCCAGGCTCCTCCGTCCATGGGATTTTTTAGGCAAGAGGACTGGAGTGGGGTGCCATTGCGTTCTCCAGTGCTAGGTGTCAGGTTAGGCAACTGTGTAAGCACTGGATTATTAAATTCTCTTCCAGCACTGGATAGTTCTCAACTCTGTCTCTCTCAGTGAATAACCAAGACCCTGAGAGGCTGTGTAAGTAGTCCAAGACCAAGGCAAGGAAGGACAAAATTTTCTGCCACTTCTTCATAAAAAAGTAAGTCCCTTCCAGGATGATTGGTTTATTTAACCCTTGTTACAGCTCATTCTGCTTTGTCTGCTCCATCCACAGAGGCCAGAAACGTCAAAGTCTCAGGCTTCCTTGTGGCTTGGCTTGGGGTAGCTGGTAAACACAGTTCTGTCCAATGATGTGTGGGCAGAATTCCCTAGGGAAACTTCCCTCTCCTGCCTCCCCCTGTAATTAAGTCTCTTTGCCTTTTGCTCTTTGTTCAGGAAAAGAAGATTGGCTCTCTAGGCATTCAGTGCTTACTCTTGACAATGAGAAGGGACATTGCAGGAAGTCCAGTTCCTTGATGTCATTCTTGACCACTTATACTGGCCCTTCCCTGGTGGCTCAGAGGTTAAAGCGTCTGCCTCCAATGCGGGAGACCTGGGTTCAATCCCTGGGTCAGGAAGATCCCCTGGAGAAGGAAATGGCAACCCACTCCAGTATTCTTGCCTGGAGAAACCCATGGACGGAGGAGCCTGGTAGGCTACAGTCCACGGGGTCGCAAAGAGTCGGACACGACTGAGCGACTTCACCTCACCTCACCTCACTGGCCCTAGATTATCTGATGTTAGAATCCTTGTCACACAAGAAAATTAATAATATCTTCTTGTATTCAGTAAGCCATTGATTGGTGTTCTGTTTTCCTGCCCGTTTCCCACCCACCTACAGCCAAATCAGTGCATCAAGATTTCTCAAAGTGTAGCTCCTGGTATATAAGTTGTTTCTGAGGTAGGTAACTGAGAAATGTGATTGTGTATGTATGTAGTTAATGTTGCTCTTAGAATGCAATTCCATTAAAATGGTAGTATAAACTAGATAACTGATGACTAATAGTAGTTACCGTAAACTGTGTAGTAGTTGGGTGGGTTCTAGTGCTGGATGTAGCACTCATCGGTTATGTGACCTTGAACTAGACAGTTAAACTCTCTAAGTCTCAGTTTCTCATGTATGATTGGAAATATTCAATAATAGTAGCCCCACATCATAGGGATTTGGGTGGGGGGGGGGCATTTAGCACTGGCTCAGGCACATAGTATCCACACAGCTGGTGGTATTATAATTGCTGATGATAATAATAATAGATTTATTCAAGACATACAGATTGAGGGAAAAGTTATGAAATATATAACAACCAAGGTAAAAGTGTTCTAATTTTCTCTCTGGAGTAACCTGTTATGGTCCTCTTTAAAATTCGATCTAACATTAGTATCCTTCCAGAATTAAATCAATCTTTCTTAAACGTCAATGCTTTCTCATCCTAGAGAAGCTTCTTTGGGCCTCTGGGGAATGGGGAAAATGTCTATGTTTACCCCTTGTCTTTATTTTCTTTGTCAAAGGTCTTGGCTACTTTGCCTAATTATTGTAGCCAGCCGCTTCCTGACACATTTATGACCTCAAAGTTTAATACTTGATTTGGTTTCTTTTGACACTTAGTCCCCTGTGTTGTGTTGATTTGTAAAACTGAGATTCTAAATCCTAAACCAGAAAGAAGAGCCAGGAGTTTTTTATACACTTTGGAGTAGTAAACACAGCATGATATTCTTTAAATTTTAAGATTTTATCAGAAAGAAAGCTCTTTCCATTTTCTTCTTGAAAGTTATAAAATAAACAACAACAAAAAAAAGAGTAAAAAGTATAAATTCCATTTTCAATAAAGCTAGGAGATTCTGTATCTGTGAACCACAGTCTGTGACATAGAACCGGCCAAACTCAAGATTTCAGGAAGAGCTGAGACACAATGACTGTGACCAGGCTATCAAGTTCAATGAAGCAAACAGAAAATAGAGCTCCAAACTGGTACTACAGAGTAAGCATATCCTGAAGGATGAAACCAACAACCCTTTGAAAAATGGCAATTGTGTTACAAAGCTGGAAACAAAAGCATCCTTAGGCTCTACCTAGGTAGTAGCAGATGAAGCCAAAAAGGAAGTGCACAAGTATGCTATGTAGATTGGTAAGGCATTGCTGTAGCCTGTTAGCTGAGAAGAAGCACAGCTAAAATAGCTCATAAATACATAAACCTTTGTAATGAGATTCATAGGTGAATCAGGGCAAATTTTTACCAATACACAGTAATGTCCTGCCTCCTCCCCCATATGAACTTTTTGCAAGTATCTGGATTAAGAAGAATTCTCCACATTCAAAGAACAGTGACAATAAAAAAAGGAACCAGCCCAGAACACCATAACATACTATTTGCTACCACAAAACTATTGCAATAGAAAGAGAGAAAAAGAACTGGAAAAACAAATGGTAAGTGGAGGACACTGGTGACTAGCGATTCTAACAGACACTGAAAAAAGTAACGTTTGACCATGAACACAAATTAAAGAAGTCACAGCCGAGTTCAAAACAGACGAAGAGGTCATGGATGGCGTGGTAAAATGAGAGGAGAAAAGGAATAATTGATGTAGCTGACCAAAGAGGTGAAGTAGGAAAATCAGCACGGATATGAAGGTGATTCTGAAGCAACACCGAGGAAAATACACGCTGCTAAACACAGAAAAGGAAATCTTAAGGGCAGGATTATCAAAGCAAATAAACTAAAAAGGAACCAAGAATTTGAAAGGAGTAGAGATGAAACAGTAGATTTTTTTTTTCATGGAATGGTTTATTTTAAGTTTACTTCAAAAATGTTATTCCATTTTCTGACATAGAGTCTAAATTATGAGATATTTCTGAGGACCAGTTGAATAACTGAAAATACAGAAGTATAGACAAACTTAGATTTTTCTGCAGTAGTTCGAATTTCAAATTTTCATACATTCTATTAACAAATATTCTTGAATTTTATATTTCTTTTATGTAATGTTATTATCTTAAATAAAGAGAATTTTTTCATTGTACACAAAATATATTTTTAGTTATTTGTAAACATTTTTAATGCAAATCAAGACCCCACAGATACCTGATAAAATATCACTGAAGAGAAGTAAAAAAAATGAAACACAAAGAAGCAGTCAAAGATATAAATCCACACAACTTTGAAAAAAGATGATAAGAATTTATAGATTGAAAGGAATTTGCTTAAAAGCCATCAACACTAATCTGTATCTTACGGGTGTTATTAAACTTTAGAGATAAGTGATCATTTGTCCAAGAATACCAAGTAGCCTATATAAAACCAGAAGTGTTTTAAAAGTCAGGCTAATGAAAAAGAATGAAATCATGCCATTTGCAGCAACGTGGATGAACCTAGAGATTGTCACACTGAATGAAGTCAAACAGAGAAGGTGAAATATCACATGACATCCCTTACACGTGGAATCTAAAAAGAAACCACACAAATGAACCTACTTAGAAAACAGAAAGAGACTCACAGAATTTGATAATGAACTTATGGTTGTGCGATATGGGGGGTGGAAGGAGAGGGGAAGTGATAGGGAATTTGGGATGGACATGTGCATACTGGGGAATGGGAAAATGTCTATGTTTGCCCCTTCTCTTTATTTTCACTGTCAAAGGTCCTAGCTACTTTGCCTAATTATTGTAGCCATCTGCTTGTATTTTAAATGGATAACCAATGAGGACCTATTGTGTAGCACATGGAACTCTGCTTAGTGTTATGTAACAGCCTGGATGGGAGAGGAGTGGGGGCGGGGGGCAGGAAATGAGTCCAGGTATATGTATGGCTAAGTTCCCTCACTATTCACTTGGAACTATCATAATATTGTTGATTGGCTATACCCCAATAGAAAATTAAATGTTTGAATTTAAAAAAGAACAACAACAACAAAAAGTTAGACTAAACTAAGGCTTCCTTACAGAAGCATTCAGAATTAGTGGAGATAATGCCTACGAATACCTCAGTGAAAGAAAAAAAGTGGGTGGCCTAAAGATTTTACACAAGCCACTGTCAATCAAAATAAAGACAGCAGATAAAACTTGTCCAACATTTAAGAACCCAGAGAGGTTGGTTCCCATGAGTCATTCTTTTAAAACACTATTAAAGTAGAGACTGTAGCTGACTAAGAGATGAATGGAGAAAATCTGGCAAAAGAACTTTGAAATAAACACGAATACATTTAGCTTTTGGATTAAGTCTAAAATAAATATGGAAATTTTGGTTGCAAAAAAGCAAGTATAAGTCCTGACTATATGTAGATATTATGATTAATATAATAATAATAATAATAATAGAGAAGTGAGAAGGTGGCATGTTTGATTTTTTTTCATCATTTACAGATGAAAATCAAAGGCTCTCATTTAAGCATGATAAATCAAGAAACTGCTCTATAAGGATATTAAATATACAAAGGTTAGAAGTATAACATTACATATATATGTGTGTGTGTGTGTGTGTTTGCTGTGTGTGCTGTGCTCAGTCATGTCCAACTCTTTGTGACCCCATGGACTATAGCCTACCAGGCTCTTCTGTCTATGGAATTTTCCAGGCAAGAATTTGGAGCAGGTTGACATTTCCTCCTCCGGGGAATCTTCCTGACCAAGGGATCAAACTCATCAAACTCATGTCTCTTGTGTCTCCTGCTTTGGCAGGTGGATTCTTTACCACTGAGCCACCTGGGAAGCCCATATGTATGCTTAGTTATATATATATATATATATATATATATACACACACACATATATATACACATGCACACACACTTATATATGGTATCCTCCCTGATGGCTCAGACAGTAAAGAACCTGCCTCTAGTGCAAATCACCTGGGTTCAATCTCTGGGTCCATAAGATCCCCTGGAGAAGGGAATGGCTTCTTACCTGGAGAATTCCAAGAACAGGGGAGCCTGACAGGCTACAACAGTCCATGGGGTCACAAAGAATCAGACACAACTGAGCAACTAACACTCATTTTCACATACATACATATGTGAACATATATATAGTTATACATACATTATATACCTTTACCTATATCTATAGCTCCATATATTTTACATGAAATTTATTTGATGGAAGAAGAGAAAATGGAGAACAATTTTTTAAAACTGAGGTTTAGTTGATATACAATTTTATATAAGTTACAAGTATACAACAGTTTTTATTGTTCAGAGTGGGAAGTTAAACATCAGTGTTTTAAGAAATAGAGAATTTATGTAATTATAAAGTTTAGTTATAAAGGTGATGACTGGAAAAATTAATCCTAACACAAACCTGCCCAGATAGTACAGGGAACATTCACAAAAGCAAAACAAATATAGACTTAAGAGTATAAGATTTTAACAAATAAAGCAATAGAAACATTAAAATGACACAAAATGTTGTGAATTAAGAATAAACACATCTGTCATACCAATAAATGTGTAGGCTAAACTCACAATTGAGTAATTAAATAAAACTTAACCATATGTTATATACCAGACACACACCTAAAGCAAAGTGGCTCAGAAACACGAAAGCAGAAGGATGAACAAAGGAATGTCATCAAGTGCCAACAAGAAGGAAAGGAAAGGCCACGAACTCAGTGTAAAACAAGGTTTATTTTAGATCAAAAAGCATTGGTATTGTTGTTCAAGCTCTAAGTCGTGTCCAACTCTTGGCAGCAAGCCAGGCTTCCCTGTCCTTCACTATCTCCCAGAGTTTGCTCAAACTCATGTCCATTGAGTCAGTGATGCCATCCAACCATCTCATCATCTGTTGTCCCCCACTCCTCTTGCCGTCAATCTTTCCCCAACATCAGGGTCTTTTCTAATGAGTCGGCTCTTCTCATCAGGTGGCCAAAGCTTCATCATCAGTCCTTCCAATGAATATTCAAGACTGATTTTCTTTAGAACTGACTGGTTTGATCTCCTTGCTGTCCAAGGGACTCTCAAGAGTCTTCTCCAGCACCACTGTTCAAAAGCATCAATTCTTTGGCACTCAGCCTTCTTTATGGTTCAATCTCACATCCATACATGACTACTGGAAAAACCATAGTTTTGAGTGTATGGACCTTTGTCAGCAAAGTGATGTCTCTGCTTTTTAATACTCTGTCTAGGTTTGTCATAGCATGAAGCAAAAAGCATTAGACAAGAAAGATAAAGATACTTTGTATGATAAGGTATATGTTCCAACAAGGAAGGGCCAGCAGTCATAAGTATTTCTGCACCAACTAAAGTAGCATGAAAAGTTATTAATCAAAGCTATAGAAAGTAAAAGGAAAACTAGTTTAGTTATAGAAAGTTTAACAAATAAAATGGACCAACAATACTAATGATATAAATGGCCTCAATAACAAAACAAAGCTCTGTGTGTGTGTGTGTGTGTGTGTGTGTGTGTGTGTGGTTCAGCTGGTAAAGAATCTGCCTGCAGTGTGGGAGACCTGGGTTCGATTCCTGGGTTGGGAAGATCACCTGCAGAAGAGAACCGGTACCCACTCCAGTATTCTGTCCTGGAGAATTCACTCACTCACTCATGTGTGTGTATATATGTGTGTGTGTGTGTGTGTGTGTGTGTGTGTCAAATAATTTCTAAAAACAGAATACTTCATCCTGTTTTGCTTGTCCATAGAGCATTACCCCAAACTGACTGTACTTTAGACCACATTGAAGTAGAATTACTTTTTAATGTGCCCCTTCTCTATCTGTTAAATTTCATATCCTATATATGTGTCACCTATTCAAAACTTTCATTTCAGTTCAGTTCATTCACTCAGTCGTGTCCAACTCTGTGACCCCATGAATTGCAGCACGCCAGGCCTCCCTGTAAATCACCAACTCCCAGAGTTCACTCAGATTCACATCCATCAAGTCAGTGATGCCATCCAGCCATCTCATCCTCTGTCGTCCCCTTCTCCTCCTGCCCCCAATCCCAGCATCAGAGTCTTTTCCAATGAGTCAACTCTTCTTATGAGGTGGCCAAAGTACTGGAGTTTCAGCTTTAGCATCATTCCTTCCAAAGAAATCCCAGGGTTGATCTCCTTCAGAATGGACTGGTTGGATCTCCTTGCAGTCCAAGGGACTCTCAAGAGTCTTCTCCAATACCACAGTTCAAAAGCATCAGTTCTTCGGTGCTCAGCCTTCTTCACAGTCCAACTCTCATATCCATACATGACTACTGGAAAAACCACAGCCTTGACTAGACGGACCTTAGTCGGCAAAGTAATGTCCCTGCTTTTGAATATGCTATCTAGTTTGGTCATAACTTTCCTTCCAAGGAGTAAGCGTCTTTTAATTTCATGGCTGCAGTCACCATCTGCAGTGATTTTGGAGCCCCCCAAAATAAAGTCTGACGCTGCTTCCACTGTTTCCCCATCTATTTCCCATGAAGAGATGGGACCAGATGCCATGATCTTCATTTTCTGAATGTTGAGCTTTAAGCCAACTTTTTCACTCTCCTCTTTCACTTTCATCAAGAGGCTTTTTAGTTCCTCTTCACTTTCTGCCATAAGGGTGGTGTCATCTGCATATCTGAGGTTATTGATATTTCTCCCAGCAATCTTGATTCCAGCTTGATTCAAAACTTTAATCAACTTAATTTAAATCCCAATTCAAATGCTATGGTCTCCTATTTTCAGCTTTGCGATCTTATGCAAACCATAAGATTTTTCCTCTCTGTGGAGCATTTTTCCTCTCTGTGGAGCAGGAATGATCATAATCCCCCCTCCCCAGCTTGTGATCAGAGTTACATGAGATTATCGTGAGAATGTAGCCAGCACAGAACCTGTCAGTTACATGTAATTGCTTAGTAAATACCCTCCACCTTTTTTCCCTGAGAATTCAAGTAATTTGCTGTAATCTATTATAGCTTAATAAACTGCATAATTGGGCTTTACTGTAGTTTTACTCTTTTCTGTAATACACAATTAAGTAAGAGGGAAAGCAGTGTATATCATCAGTCAGGCGTTCTTTCCTTGTTCTAAAAGTAACACTTTTTACTTAAGAGCCAAGTCTAGGTGTTAACCAGTCCTTGAAACAACTAGAATTAGGTTAAAAGACTAAAGCTGCCAAAGGATAATTATGTGCTGGTATTGGATTTCAGAAACCTGAGTTCAAATCCTGCCTCCCTCACTCCTGACTGCACCGTAGTGGCTGTTTATCACTGGAGTTGTTTTATTACTTCTCTGCCTTTCCACAATATCACGTTAAAATGAGAACAACCACCCCACAGAGGTGCTGTCAGGATTAAAGTCAGTCTGTCTAGAAAATCACCTGATACATACAAGGCACTTAACAGATAATTTTTGTAAGAGCATTAAACAGCAACTATGTACAAGGATGAAGAAATAATTCCTACCTTCAGAATCCTTACGCATGAATATGGGGGAGGAAACCATGACTCAGATGTTTACAGGACCAAGCCACTTAGTGATAGAAAATGAAATGAGAGGGTAAGCACAAGTAACAGTCATCACCAGGGAACCAGTGGCCACTTGGACTAACTATAGCCGGAATACCAAGGAAGAGGAAAACCAGCTTCTGAGGCCAATATATCAAACTTGCAAGCAGAGGAGAGACTCCTTCCTACATGGTGAAGTATACACTCCTTGATGGTATCACATACACTTGTGTTCTCCACAACACCAGACACAGCAGCTGTGCAGTAAGCATTAGTATAGGGCCGACATTGTATGTACAAATGTTTTGCCAGCATCAGGAGCCTTGCCAGCATCTGCCATCAGGCTCCAGATCCCAGATGATGGTTTTAAACATTCCAGTCCACTTCCCCCAGTTACCAGTCTTTGTTCAGGACTGGTATTAATGTACTATCAGTCCTTGCTGCTGCTGCTGCTGCTGCTAAGTCACTTCAGTCGTGTCCGACTCTGTGTGACCCCATAGACGGCAGCCCACCAGGCTCCCTCGTCCCTGGGATTCTCCAGGCAAGAACACTGGAGTGGGTTGCCATTTCCTTCTCCAATGTGTGAAAGTGACAAGTGAAAGGGAAATCACTCAGTCGTGTCCGACTCTTCGCGACCCCATGGACGGCAGCCCACCAGGCTCCTCTGTCCATGGGATTTTCCAGCCGAGAGTCCTGGAGTGGGTGCCATCACCTTCTTGACAGTGCTTTAAATGCCCACCATGTGCATGGAACACACAGCCAGTGGGTGTTAGGGTGACCCCGCAGAAGGAACCACGCTCTGTCTTGACATGCCTGTAATTTCAGCATACTTTGCTGTGTTCTTCTCTGTAAGGGGTCGGCATAGATAAGGAATGTTTGAGAGCCTGTGTGAGTTCCTCGGGCCGTGCACTCTCAACATCATGAAACGGGGCATCCAAGGAGGATGAATACCCTCTTAGCATATTTTTCCCAGCTCTTGCCAGGGAGGTTGTTGACAGGTTGAAAATCAAGGCTTCTGCCATGTTTTTCTGAGGTTGATTGATCTGCAAGGGCATCAACTTTTCATATGCCTCAGCTAAATGGGATTTTTAAAACCCATGTTCGTGACAGGATATTTAATTTCAGATTCACAGGGCCCACATCTAAACTTAATGTTGCAAGCTTGTCAGAACAAATTCCAAACCCTCTCTTAGCAGCTGTCTATGGGACCTAGAGACCCCTGACCAGATGAGGGTGTCAGGGGTTCCATCTCAGCTTTCAACTGAATACCTGCAAAGTGAGATGACCTGTCAAAGTTTTTAATGTGGCCTGTCTACCCAGATAGCAGTCATGAGTCCGTCAGTTTTCGTGCTTTCCAGGGTCCCAGGTCTGTCATGGAGTGGGGCTTCCCCAGCCCTTGATTAATCAATTTCTCATAGATGATGCAGACCAGCTGCTGGCCCAGGCCACCAAGGGCTTTCAGCTGAGACCATCTGGAGGGTGAATCTGGAGAAGGCAGCCAACAGGCCAAGGACTTTGCTAGACAGAGAAGAGACTACTCAGTTCAGTTCAGTTCAGTCGCTCAGTTGCGTCTGACTCTTTGTGACCCCATGAATCGCAGCACGCCAGGCCTCCCTGTCCATCACCAACTCCCAGAGTTCACTCAGATTCACATCTATCGAGTCAGTGATGCCATCCAGCCATCTCATCCTCTGTCGTCCCCTTCTCCTCCTGCCCCCAATTCCTCCCAGCATCAGAGTCTTTTCCAATGAGTCAACTCTTCTCATGAGGTGACCAGAGTACTGGAGTTTCAGCTTTAGCATCATTCCTTCCAAAGAAATCCCAAGGCTGATCTCCTTCAGAATGGACTGGTTGGATCTCCTTGCAGTCCAAGGGAGTCTCAAGAGTCTTCTCCAACACCACACTTCAAAAGCATCAATTCTTCGGTGCTCAGCCTTCTTCACAGTCCAACTCTCACATCCATACATGACCACAGGAAAAACCATAGCCTTGAGACTGCTCAGCCAAAGGCAAAGATCAAGAAGACTCAAGGAGAGGTTAAGGGTCCACCCATTACGTGCACCTGCATTGGCTGACTAGGAAACCACACAGGTTGTTCAAGATTAAGCTGTTTGCCCGTGGACTTTGAAGACCTTCTTTGCTGAGGGTAACAGTTTGTCAGAGAAGTGACCAGGCATTCATATTTCACTTAGAGTCGAGGAATATGCACAAGGCCAACGGACTGTTTATTCCCGAGGGGTCTCAATGTCCTCTGCTTGGTGAGATGGGTCTGCCTCGCTAAATTGTGACTGGAGAGCGTTGGACAGGATGAAGTGATCCTTGGCAGACAGCCCACAGAGCTGTCTTTTCCCTTGGTGTCCACAGGGGCTGCCTGACCTGGGGCTCCAAGTCTCCTTTCAGACCAAGGCTCCAAGGTCAAGGGTGTTCCGCCCTTTTTTCATCCTTGCTGTCTCCTCTCTACTCACTCTTTCCCCATCCCTTTCTTTCATCGCCTCCAGCACTCCCTTTGAAGCAACTCACAACCGGTACCTCCCACCGGCCTTGAGGACCTCTCTGTAAGGCTACTCACCTCCCCTCCAGCCCTAGCAAAGGAGAGTAAAGGGAAGTGTGTCCAATTTATCATTGTAACAAATGCCCAATTTTGTTTTTTTCCATGGGTTGTCTAGCTGAATGCTTTCTTCAGGTTTGAGTTTGCCATATTTTCTTCCTTAGAGAAAAGAAAGCCATTTACAAATGTGAAATTATTCTGATTATCTAACCTCTGTTGCATTCCTTCAATGCATGAAATCACCTGTCAGCCCCCCACTGGATGGGGCTGTGTTTACGTATACAGAGGTGGCCTGTGAATTATTTGAGCGAAGGGGCTCTTGGCTCTTGGCTCTGAACTAGACATGGTTCAGCCCAAGTTACCTTGGAGGCGCTGTTTGGAGCCCCAGCTTCCACTTGGCTCAAGAAACTGTCTGACAGACACTGCAGGCTGCTGCCAGCACTGGGTCTCCTTGAGAACAACTTGAACTAAGCTCCTATAGGCTCCAGATGGCTCGCAAACTACAGCGGAGTGTGCAGAGTCCCCCAAATCTTCACCAAAAAAGAAAGTTGGCGATGTTTCAGTTCATGCAGGAGATTCACCCTCATACGGAGGACCCGAGGATTATTGCTGGGGCTTCAGAGACTCTGTTTACTAACACCCCTGATCCCCATCTGGATCTGGAAACAATGAGAGAGAGAAAGAGAGGAGTGGAGGCAAGTAAAAGCCCAAGTGTCACCTGTAATTAATGTATGGCTCTACTGATGTGAAATGTCTAGAAAAGGAATATTTATATCTGTGGGCTGGGCTTCGTCATTCAGTCGTGTCCAACTCTTTGCAACCCCATGGACTGTAGCCCGCCAGGCTCCTCTGTCCATGGAATTCTCCAGGCAAGAATGCTGGAACGGGTTGCCATGCCCTCCTCCAGGGGATCTTCCAAACCCAGGGATCAAACCCAGGTCTCCTACATTGCAGGTGGATTCTTTATCATCTCAGCCATCAGGGAAGCCCTTATGTATCTATAGAGAAGGTTAGTTAGTGGTTGCTTAGGGCTGGCAGACGTGGTCAGGTGGGGGAATGATAGGCAAGAACTAGAGGGACTGCCAATGGGTATGGTATTTCTGATTGGGATGATAAAAATACCAAAATTGATTGTGGCAAGGTGGCTCAGATGCTGGGGTGGTCCTGGTTCCTTTTGCCCCCAAGCAGGGAGCAAAAATGAGCCACATTTTCTGTAAGCAGCTGGTCCCCCAGCTCCAGGGACCGTTTCTGTAGCCCATAAGCTGACCCTCCATATCAGCAGATTTCTATCCTAGGTTAGTTGAAACCACAGATACAGAGAATTGACTGCACTACACCTTTTTAAGTCCAAGAAAGGGACTTGAGAATCCTCAGATTTTTTTTATCCATGAGGGTCCCAGAGCCAATCCCATTGGATACCAAGACATTATTGTACTCATTTTTCAGGTAAGCTTTCTCCACTCTTCTGTTGGGAAGAGTGAGGGTAGAGGCTGTGGCAAGAGACACATCTGGAGGGGAGCCTTCCCCTGGGGATACAGCATTCCTTGTATGTCCTAAAGGGATGTGTCAAGCTGAAGATTTGGAGCAAGAAGATTATGAGATCTGGAGAGGATTTTGGAAGCCATGGAATGCTTTTATTTGCAGAAGGAAACTGAGAAATAGACTTACCCATGATTATTAGCTAAGAGCAAGGCTGAGTTCTGTGTGGCCCCCTCCCAGTGGTGTGTGCAAAACACCTGCTGGATGGCACAGCAGAGGGCTCTTCACCCCAGAATGAGGAAGATGGGGAGAAGAGGGCACCGTGGAGGCCCTGTACTGCCTCTAGGGCCATGGGGGCTCCACACACTGTGGGCCTCAGGCCGCAGACCTATCCCTACACATCTACCCCACCTCCCCAGAATGGAATATGCGTAGGGGATGCACAGTATAATCTCCCTGCTATTTGTAGAAAATTAAAATGTAGGGAAAAAAAGTTTAATATTGTGAACTTGAGTCAAATAAAGGCCTTTGCCGATGCTTTGTCCTTGAGCTTTTTCAACTCTGAACACACAGTTGGGAATGTAATCAGCTCCTGCCTGAGCCATAGGGCAGCTTCGAGGGAGGTAGAAGAGGGAAGGGGGCCTAATTGGTATGTCACTGGGAAGATGCTGTTGCCTCCCAGTCAGACAGGGATGGTTGTCACGCCTGCTTCTGCAAATGCTCAAACCTCCAGGCAGCTCCGCAGCTCCTCTCTGTCTTCTGGACACAGTCCCCGCTGCTGTGTTTACCTCATCGATAGTTCCCACTGTCAAAAATCACATTTCTCCCGGCCGCTCACTGTGTTATTTGATTTGCGCCTTGTGGTTTGCTGGTGTCTGGGGCTCAAACCCTGAGCTGCTTTGGCTTGGCCTCCATGGAGCAGCCACGCCGTGTGCTGGAGACACAGGAAAGGGCTTTGTGACCGTGGGGAGGTGACACCTTTGCCATGACACTCCCCCAGAGCTCTCGTGCCCTCCCTGCCAGAGGAGCCACTGGAATCCAACACCTACTGGCTAAGTTTTATTTCCAGCCCTGCGAGGTCACAAGATTTTACACACACACACACAACAGATTTCTGACCTACGTGTGGACAAAGGCTTTTTATCTGTCAGAATTCGTATCAGATGGAAGTTTTCTCTCTCTGCTGCACACACATTATCACAACTGCAGGTGGTATAATTTTCTCTCCATCTCAGCCATTCCCCTCCCCTGAACCTTCTGCACCCTCCACCCCACCCCCAGGCTCTTAAATGTCAGAGGAGAATGTCTGAGGACAGCATGTAATTGGTGTCCAAAAAGAGGTCTCTGGGGAACAAAAAGGACCTGTTTAGGGCACTCATCCATATTTTTAAAATATCTTTTTTAAATTGACATACAGTTGACCTACAATGTTGTGTTAGTTTCAAGTATAGAGCAAACTGATTCAAATTCTTTTTTCAGATTCTTTTTCATTACAGGTTATTCTAAGACACTGGATACAGTTCCCTGTGCTATAGAGTAGGTCCTTGTAGTTTATATGTAGTAGTGTGTACATGTTAGTGCAAAACTCCGAATTTATCCCCCGCCTCCTTTCCCCTTTGGTATCTATAAGTTTGTGTCCTATGTCTGTGAGTCAGTTTCTATTTTGTAAATAAGTGTTCATTTGTATCCTTTTTTTTAGATTCCACATATAAGTGATATCATGTTACTTGTCTTTCTGTGTCTGACTTACTTAAGTATAACACTCTCTAGGTCCCTCCATACTGCTGCAAATGGCATTATTTCATTCTTTTTTATGGCCGCTCACCCATACTTTCAATGGTGCTGTCCTTCCCCATACGGCCCAGTGCAGGGTAGCCCTCCAGCCATGCCAGAGCTCACCCACCCTGAGGCTCAGGCTGGACCTCTCTGCTCTCCAGGGCAGTGGGGCGCAGGAGCTGGGCCATCAACACTCTCTCCCAGCTTTTGAAAGAGCGTCCGTGTACGTCTCATCTGAACCCTGCACCAACCCAGGGAAGCAGGTGGGCACAGAGGTGAAGGCCACGTGTTGGGCAAGCCAGGGAGTGCTTCTCCTTCTCCCTCCCCTCCCCTGGGAACCATCATTCATCTTGAAGACAGGAGGAAGGACTCCTGGTCTGGAAAGATCCAGAAATCCAAACAGACCCACGGAGACATTTGGATATCAGGGAAATGAGGGATGTCTGTCTTAAACATTTTCTGCAAAAATGAGTTCCATGATGGAGCTCATCCAATCATTTACGAACGTGAAAGTCGCTCAGTCATGGCCGACTCTTTGCGACCCCACAGACTAGAGCCCGCTAGACTCCTCTGTCCATGGGGATTCTCCAGGCAAGAATGCTGGAACGGGTTGCCATGCCCTCCTCCTGGGGATCTTCCCAACCTAGGGATCGGACCCAGGTCTCCCGCATTGCAGGCAGATTCTTTACCAGCTGAGCTAGCAGGGAAGCCGAGTCATTTATAAGGAGATTGATACCCTCAGAAGGGGCGTGATTTCCTTGTGACAAAGCAAAGGTAAGAACCACATGCAGCTACTCTGAAAGGCTTTTTGAGATGAAAACGTCACTCCTCCCCCTGCCTCCCTCCTGGACACTTTTCCCCCCAGGGGGCCTGGCACTCTCAGGCTTCCCCTGGCTCTGGAGGGGCCCTTCCATGCCACCCTCACCCATGCCCTCTCACACAGCCCACTTTAGAATTCAAGCCTCAGATTCTACCCCTCCTCCTACCCCTCATCCCCCACCGTCCCTAGCCCTTTAGGGGGACCCTGCTCTCTGGCTGTTCCTGGTGATAACTCACTCATCTGATGGACTAACTCATCCCAGGGAGGATGCAAGTAATAGGTTAACAGGTTTCCCTTTCAGGCTGACTTAGTTGCATTTTAAGGAATGGAAGTGACTCCTAGGGACCAGGGCCTTGGCTCAAGAAGTGATTCTAGAGCTTGGCAGTGATAGATCAAAATCTCTATATAGGAAGGGCCAGGGGCTGCAGGCCTTGTTTGGAAGCTGTGTTTACAGAGCAAACACACTGTTCTTTGAAAATAAAGTTGATGTACAATATTATATGTTACAGGTTACAATATAGTGATTCACAATTTTTAAAGTTTATACTTCATTTACAGTTACTATACACTATTGGCTTTATTCCCTATGTTGTATATCCTTATAGCTTATTTTATGCCTAATGGTTTGTACCTCTTATGCCCTTACCCTATCTTGCCCCTCCTTCCTCCCCTCTCCCCATTAGTGACCATTAGTTTGTTCTCTAGATCTGTGAATCTGTTTCTTTTTTGTTACATTCACTAGTTTGTTGTATTGTTGAGATTCCACATATGTGATATCAAATAGTATTTGTCTTTCTCTAACTTATTTCACTTAGCATATTACCCTCCCAGTCCATCTGTATTGCTGCAAATGGCAAAATTTCTTTTTATGGCTGAATAGTATTCGATTATGTATATAGACCTTATTTTCTTCATTAGTTTATCTGTTGATCGACACTTGGTTGCTTCCATACCTTGGCAATTGGAAATAATGTTGCTGCGAACATTGGAGTGCATGTATCTCTTTGAATTAGTACTTTTGTATTTTTCGAATATGTTCCCAGGAGTGGAATTGCTGGGTCATGTGGTATTTCTATTTTTATTTTTTTGAGAAACCTCCGTATTACTTTCTACAGTGGCTGCACCGATTTATATTCAGGGTAGGGGGCTTCCCTGGTGGCTCAGACAGTAAAGAATCTGCCAGCAATGCGGAAGACCCAGGTTCGATTCCTGAGTTGGAAAGATCCCTGGAGAAGGGAATGGCTACCCACTCCAGTATTCTTGCCTGGAGAATTCCATGGAGAGAGGAACCTTGGCAGGCTACGGTTCATAGGATTACAAAGAGCCAGCCACATCTGAAGTGACTTAGCCTGCATGCACTCACAGATAGTTTTAGAACAAATAAAAACCAGCTCTGGTAATACTCCTCACTCCTTATTCTACGAAGTATTGTTTTCCTGCACCTCTGATTCTGAATCTAGCCTCAGAACCTGTATTTACTCTCAGCTCTCACATTAGACAAGGTCTTGGCTTTTTAAAAAGGCAGAGTTTTGAAGTAGTATGCTGTGTGGCTTCCTGGGAATTAGACAATATGCAAGATGTTAAATAAGTCAGTCTGGCACATGGCACTCTGTCTAATCTGGAAATAATTAGTCATCGTCTCTTGAAGAGAGAGAGAGAAAGAGAGAGAGAGAGAGAGAGAGAGTGTGTAGGGAGAGAGCAGTGGAGAGAAGGGACCCTGAGAGGAGATTGTTTTCATTGCATGCTGAATGGAAGGAGTTGGAAAATTAATTCCTCTGACCTATAAAGTCATTGAGGAGTGTTAAGTTTGCTAAGGCTGCCATAAGAAGGTGTTACAGATGGAGTGGCCTAAACAACATAGACTTACTGTCTCAAAGCTCTGTGTCTGGAAGTTTGGGGTCCAGATGTCCACAGAGCTGGTTCCTTCCAAGGGCTGTGAGGGAAGGATGTGTTCCAGGCACTCTGCTGAGCTTGCAGATGACTGTCATCTCCCTGAGTCTCCACATGGACTTCCTGTTACCTGTCTCTGTGTCCGGTATCCCTTTTTTGTACCGACAGGGTTGTTCAGATTAGGACCCACCCTAATGACCTCATTCTAACATGATGGCCTCTGTAAAGATCCTGTCTCCACATCAGCCCACATTCTGAGTTACTGGCTGGTAAGGACGTGAAGGTAGGACTTGGGGGAGAACAGAATTCAGCCCACAACAAGCGGATTCACAACAGACTGTAATAAGAATATCGCAGCAGGAAGCTCCTGTGAAGCCCGTAGAGCTGCCTGTGGAAGTCCCGCTGGAGACGTGGCCTTTCTAATGTGATCCTGCTCTGGAACTGGTCCAGTTCCCACCAACCATGTACCTATTCCACACTCCTGCCAATCATTTGAGGCCCTATAACAGCCTTTCTTCCTAGATGGCGGTGGGGGTTATGGGGAGAAACCCTCTCCCTTCCAAACTGCTGTGATCACGGATTCAAATCCAGCAGTTTCTCCCATTTGTGTCCCTCCTCTGCACCTCTGGTTCCCTGCAAATCAAGTGACATTTCCTAGAGGAAGAGATTTGTACAGAGCCTGGGAGCGTAATGAGGACCCAGTGGGTTTGCAGTGGTGGGCGGATTATTATTGCATGAGAATACAGAGAATTGTTTGCAGGTAGGTGTATCCAAGAACCAAAAGTTTGGAGAGCTAATGCTGGAAAGGTAATTTGATGCCCAATCATAGAGGACCTTGAATCCCATAATAGGAAACTTGGCACTTATTTTGTAGCAATAGGGAACCACAGCAGATATTTGAGGAGATGATTTACATGAACGATTCTAATTCGCTCCGGTGACCAGTTCAGTTGTTCAGCTTGGAGTCAGGGAAGGTGTTGAAGAGTCAGAAAGGGTGAATGATTCCAGAGTCCAGGATGTCCTTGCTGGGGCAGGGACGGGGGGCAGAGGGGGGACAAGTCTTATGTTTCTTGTTCCCCCTCCAGGAGGAAAAAATATAGTGAGATTTCAAGATACTGGAGGGACCAGTTTTCTTTGGAAACTAAGATATTGACTTATTACTGAGGGAAGTAAGGGGAAAATGATGTACGTGTTAAACTAGAATCTTTCTGTAGAAGGCTTCATGTTTAAAGTTGGAGCATTTTATGATGCTGACCTAATTATCTATATTGTGTCTCCACTTGATGTTTTTTGTCCAGTTCTCCTTGGTAGGCTAACTGAAGAATGTGGCAAGGGAAGATTGGAGATGAGAAATAAGAAAGGGTATTTGTTTTTCCATGTGTAGATTGTGGTGTTGAAGTTAATTAGTGGGCTGCTGTGACCCATTTAAGAAACTCCTGGAAATAACCTCTGAGCCACTCATCTAATTGGTCCCAGTAGGCCAAAAACTGAAGCATTTAAAATGTCATGGAAGCAATTACTTTGGGTTAGAGACAGACATCTTCCCTGTCCTCATCCTTGACATCTTCCCCAAGCAGACAGCCACAGTTTTTGGTTGTCCATTGGTTTGGCAGTTAAACTGTGCAGAAAAAGCAGAGAGCAGTGGAATGTGGGAAATCTACCCACTTCCTCCCTGGGAGGAGAAAATATTAAACTGTTTTGCAATACAGAATAATGGTTTCTCCAAACATTTGTTCTTGAGTAGGGGTCACTGTTGCTGCTGTAACAAATTACACCACAATTTTAGTGGCTTAACCCAACATACATTTGCTGTTCTATAGTTCTGGGGCTCAGAAGTCTGAAATGGGTCTCTCTGCACTAAAATCAAGGTGTTGGCAGGATTGCACCCCTTTCTGAAGGCTCCAGGGGACAATCTGTTTCCTTGCTTGTTGTAGCCTTTAAAGTCTTCTCACATCTCTTGGACTGTGGCTCCTCCTTCCATCTTCAAAGCCAACGAAGTCTGATTTCCTGGACCTCTTCTCTATAGTCATGTTTCTGTGTGTGTGTGTGTGTCTGACTACAGCTGGGAAAAGTCTTCATCTTTCAAGAACTCATGTGATTAGACTGAACCCACCTGGATAACCCAGGATAACCACTCCATCTCAGAGCCCTAAACCCATTACATCTGCAAAGTGTCTTTTGCCATGTAAGGTAATAGTCACACGTTCCAGTGATTAGAATGAGGACATCTTTTGAAGGGAACATTTTTCTGCCTTCCCCACTGTGTATTAAACTTTTAAGCACAAGATGTGGCCCCATCTTTTGCATCTCCTTGCACTCAGCTAAAGCCTAAGGTTAAGCAAAACCTCCCTGGGAGCTGCCCTGGCACTGGTGTAGTGACCCAGGGAGCCAGCTCTGGCTCAAGGCTGCCAGGGTTTCTTATCAATAATCTCACTATTTAAGTCTCATTTGGCCTTGGACAGTTTACCTTCCCTAAGTATCAGTGTGCTTATTTGTGAAAGGGGGATGGTTCCCAATAAGAAGCAGATGGCACACTCAAATTACAGTAATTTGAGATTATAATAAAAAGATTTTAGGTCCTCTGACATCTATAGAATGTGTCATTGGTCAGTGTCCATTTTCCTCATTTACACTGTATCTGACCTTCCTCGGTCAGACATTCTTTATTCTGTGGCTTGCCCAAAGGACCAGCTCTGCTCATATTTCCAAACAAACAATAGATTCTTCTACAAGAGAGATGATGCCTTCTAAGACTTGACTATTCTAGCCAAGCTCAAGGGAAAGTCATTTCCTCTAAAGTATCATCAATAAGCTATTTGTTCACTGACCTAGAGCATCATTCTTGCCTACTTTTTCTCTTCAATTAAATGAAGATGTTTTCCATAAAAGTAATTTATGAAGCACTACATATGGTAATATTAAAACCATAAAAATAAACTTTCAGGAGACAAAACAGTGCTTTCATCTTTCCAGCCTAGCACTGCCCCTGGGTGATGTTAGGCTCAGTATACTGGGGAATTGGCTCTTGGCTCAACTAGTACCTAAATGCCTATTTAGTAATTCCTTGAACGTTGTTGCTAAGGTTCAAGAAATCTTGAGATTTCTACTTATTTAACATATTTCCAAAGCAGAATTATCTTAAAAATGCAAATGCCAAATTTACTTTAAATTCCAGATATCACTACCCCTGAGACCCTAAAATATTAAGTATCCTGTTCAATGCTGGATTCCAAGATAAAGTTGTTTAAGAATATAGCACTCATGTCATTTACTCATTCATTTACTGATGAATACATTTGATTATAAGACTTTCCTGGTGGCTCAGTAGTGAAGAATTTGCCTGCAATGCAGGAGACACATGTTTGATCCATGGGTCAAGAAGATCCCCTGGAGAAGGAAATGGCAACCCACTCCAGTATTCTTGCCTGGGAAATCCCATGGACAGAGGAGATCTCACAGGGTATAGTCCATGGGGTTGCAAGAGTCAGACACGACTTAGCAACTAAACCACCACTGCCACATTCAATTATTCATAAATATATATTTACTGAGCACTCACAATTAGGTTTAAATGATGAGTAAAAAAAAAAAACCTAATAGGAAATGTGAGTACAGATTATGGTGATACAGGCTGCACGTAGAGAACAGATGAGAGATGAATCAAGATCTGCCCAACCATCCTTCATGAATGTTCTTTAATACAAGGTCTTAGTGGTAGACAGAGTTACTTGGTGAACCCCATCCCATTTCCATTCCCCTCTTCCCATATTTCCATGTGGTGAAGAGGCTGGAAAAGCTAACTACACTCTTCCCAGCTTTCTTTGCAACCACATGTTGCCATATGACCCTGTTCTGGTCACTGAGACAAGAGCAGAGATCTGTTGGGATCTTCTGGGAAGGAATATGCTTTTCCGGATAAAAGGAACAAATATGGCTATACCAACAGTCCCTGGTTCTTCCCACTTTTCTACTTCTCTAATGTAAAAGTGATGTCTAGTGCTGGGGTAATCGTCTGGAAACCATGAAGGAATGGCCAAGATGGTGATTCAGGTAGAATTGGATAACTGCAGTAATGCCGCAGCCACCCACATGCTGATTGGTTGTTATATGGGGAAAATGCAGTAAGTCCCCTACATATGAATGAGTACCAAGCTGAGAGTGCATTCCTAAGTCCAATTTGTTCCTAAGTCCAACAAATTTAGCCTAAGTGTCCAACCAACACAATCAGCTATATAGTACAGTACTCTAACAGGTTTATAATACTTTTCACACAAATAACACATTTTAAAAAAAACACAAAAAATAGAGAAAACTTTTTTTTAATTTTTATTTTTACTTTATTTTGCTTTACAATACTGTATTGGTTTTGTCACACATTGACATGAATCAGCCATGGGTGTACATGAGTTCCCAATCCTGAACCCCCCTCCCACCTCCCACCCCATATCATCTCTCTGGATCATCCCCATGCACCAGCCCCATGCATCCTGTATCCTGTATTGAACATAGACTGGCACTTCGTTTCTTACATGATAGGATACGTGTTTCAATGCCATTCTCCCAAATCATCCCACCCTCTCCCTCTCCCACAGAGTCCAAAAGTCCGTTCTAAACATCTGTGTCTCTTTTGCTGTCTCTCATAGAGGGTTATCATTACCATCTTTCTAAATTCCATATATATGTGTTAGTATACTGTATTGGTGTTTTTCTTTCTGGCTTACTTCACTCTGTATAATAGGCTCCAGTTTCATCCACCTCATTAGAACTGATTCAAAGCAAACATTATCCTCAATGGTGAAAAATTGAAAGCATTTCCCCTAAAGTCAGGAACAAGACAAGGGTGTCCACTTTCACTGCTACTATTCAACATAGTTCTGGAAGTTTTGGCCACAGCAGAGCAGAAAAAGAAATAAAAGGAATCCAAATTGGAAAAGAAGAAGTAAAACTCTCACTGTTTGCAGATGACATGATCCTCTACATAGAAAACCCTGAAGACTCCACCAGAAAATTACTAGAGCTAATCAATGAATATAGTAAAGTTGCAGGATATAAAATCAACACACAGAAATCCCTTGCATTCCTATACACTAATAATGAGAACATAGAAAAAGAAATTAAGGAAACAATTCCATTCACCATTGCAATGAAAAGAATAAAATACTTAGGAATATATCTACCTAAAGAAACTAAAGATTATATATAGAAAATTATAAAACACTGATGAAAGAAATCAAAGAGGACACGAATAGATGGAGAAATATACCATGTTCATGGATCAGAAGAATCAATATAGTGAAAATGAGTATACTACCCAAAGCAATCTACAGATTGAATGCAATCCCTATCAAGCTACCAGCGATATTTTTCACGGAGCTAGAACAAATAATTTCACAATTTGTATGGAAATACAAAAAACCTTGAATAGCCAAAGCAATCTTGAGAAAGAAGAATGGAACTGGAGGAATCAACCTGACTGACTTCAGGCTCTACTACAAAGCCACAGTCATCAAGAGAAAATATTTTTAATCTTGAAGTACAGTAACTTTAAAAGTACAGTACAATAACTTCTTAGCAGTAACAGCAACATCTCTGCTGCTTTTATGCTTGCTTATAGACATCCTAGGCTTGAAAAAAAGATACTGGTCTATTGTTCTCCATACAGTATTGTACAGTAAAGTACACAAAAGCACAGCCACTTGTGGAAGATGCACACATGTGATGATGTATGCCAGACATGTGAACTAACTTACACGGCTGTACAGGCAAATACATGTTCACATCTTTGAAAGTTCATAACTTGAAGGTTTGTATGTAGGGGGCCTACTGTATCCTCTGTGTTTGGACTTTAAAAAAAATTTATTGAAGTGTATATATATATATGTGTGTGTGTGTGTGTGTGTTCTTTTTCAGATTCTTTTCCATTAAAGATTATTATAAGATATTGAATATGGTTTCCTGTGCTATACAAAGGACACCTTTGTTTATCTGTTTTACGTATAGTAGTATATATGTGTTAATCCCAAACTCATGATTGAGCCTCCGCGTCTTTCCCCTTTGGTCACCACAAGTTTGTTTTCTATGCCTGTGAGTCAGTGTCTGGTTTGTATGTAAGTTCATCTGTGTCATATTTTAGATTCCACATATAAGCAATACCATATGGCACTTGTCTTTCTGTCTGCTTTACATCACTTAGTATGATAATCTCTGCAAATGGCATTGCTTCATTCTTTTTTATGGCTGAGAAATAGTCCACATCCGTGTATATGTGCACACCACATCTTCTTTATCTGTTCCTCTGTAGGTAGACAGTTAGTTTGCTTCCATGTCTTGGCTGTTGAAAATGGTGCTGCTGTGAACATTGCATGTATCTCTTTTAATCATAGTTTTCTCTGAATATATGCCTAGGCATGGGATTGCAAGATCATATGGTAACTCTATTTTTAGTTTTTGGGGGAACCTCCATACTGTTCTGAATTTGGATTTTTAAAAACTTTTTGTCAAAAGCATTCTAGGCTGTGACAGAGATTCAAAAGTAACTTTAACTGAACACAAATTAGGAGGCACTGCAGTCTTGTTGTAACTAGCACAAGGAATCTCAAATTCTGTTCCTGCCCATTGAATGGGGTGGAGAAAAAGGGAGGAAGCCTTCATGGTTCCCCTTCTGAGGGCTTCTGAAAGTGATATTTCTTAGTGTTTCCAGCTTTTTTTGGAACTCATACTTGGCTCTGCTATCTCCAACACAGACTGGATCCCTGAATCTTTCTGAAATTTATTAGTCCATGATGAAGAGGAACAGATTTTGTCTTTTACCTGCTTTTTGTTACCATAGAAACTAGATCAGTGCCTGGAACTGTGTAGATGCTCAATAAATGTTCACTAAACCAGTAGGTGAAGCTGAGAACATCTAGAAGTTGAGAAAAGCAGTGTTCTGTATTTTTAAAAATAAGAGTGAGAAATGGCCTGACCTTATGGAACACATATGGGACAGAGCATGCTCAGTGAAGCATGCCCATTTTGGATTAAGAAATATGATTATCATTTGCCAGCTCTGATTCCTGCCTCTGGGCTGATAAGATGTGTCCAAAGAGTCATTTTCACTCATTCGCAGACACCAAAACAGAAGGGATTTTTAATGAATGCAGGAGCTGAAGTGACAGTCATTAGTAGCTAGAAATAGACAACTGATTGCAAAGTCAAGATGAAATGCTTCAATAAAAAGACCCTCGTGCCTGGGGCATACTCTGCCTTCTTTGCTGAAGTTGGGGTGGACTTTTTTTTTTCTTTTAATAAAGCAGCATAGTTTGCATAGTCTTGAAGTTTTCTAATCTTCCACTGAGGAAAAACTGGAGGAGCTAAATAAATTAGTTTTCGGGTAATTAATTTACACAAACAAAACCAATATTGGCCGTTAGTCATTTCTGTTAGGCATGCCATCTATCCAAGTAGAGACGGAGCTGGCCAAGAAGGGCAGTGTCAGGGCCTCTTTGGATCATGTCTCTGTCTGGCTTCCGATGCCATCTGTCCAAAATGATTTCTCAAAACATCAAAACTCTCTGGTCCTGCCCAGCACCTTTCCCTCACCTTGCACTGCTCAGCACAGGGAACGTCCGGCACAGATCCACAGAGCAGATGGGCAGAAGGGGAACCTGGCAGCCTGATGGCTGCTCCTAGTCTTTCCTCGCAGACACAGCTTTGTATCTGTCAGGTCAGAGAAGTCTCTCATGTTTTAGAATTAAAAATTTTAGTTTAGCAGCCAGGGCTGTCACTGTAGAGATGAGGGACGTAAAGTCCAGAGAGTTTAAATAACTTGTCCAAGGTCAACACAGCAAGTCAGTGAAACTGAGGTTGGCATTTCTCTGGGGCCTCAGACCAGTGTTCTTCCTAGCATCCTGCTGTGGCTTCAGTTTGTAAACAGAGGATTGCTTCTCCTCACTCCTCTCTTACACCCCATGGCTATTTCAGTGAGTTACATCTACGGTCCTCATAATATTCCTCATTTCAGAGAAAACCCACTATGGTATAGTGAGTGGTTTCCATTTTACCTGCTGTTTTATGTGCTTGTCAGTGCTTTGAGCTTTGAGCTCCTTGAAGAAGGGTGTCTGGTTGTCGTGAGCCATCCAGGCAGAACAGGTAGAGCTGGCCACGTGGTTTCTCCGCATGGCTTGGCTGTCAGATAAGGGCCACCTGCTTATTGATTGGCTCAGTGTCACTTAGGTCCAGCATGCTCCCTGGTGACACAGAACTTCATGTTAAAGGATGACAGGGAATTGATGTTGCTCTTCTTCAGGAACAAAAGGTACCAGAAGTTAGATGGAACTGAACAATCAAGGAAACAAAAGTGTATACCTCCCCTCTCCCCATCCCCAACCCAGAAGCTGTGAGCTACCAATAGAAGATAAATCACACTCAAGCCCCTGAGACCAAGAGGGAAAATGCTGAGCAACAAGATACCAGCAGTCATTGGACCAGAATAAACCCTGAGAGGGTTGAGAATCTGATTATCTAGATCAATTTCTCTTTTCTCCTATACCCTCTTAGGCCTGAACTAAACTTTCCCTTCAATGCAAACAGTATTAAGTGCTTTCTAGCTACAAAGCATGTTGTCAGGCACTGGTTGAAGATATAAGATGAATCTTAGATTTGATAGAAAGAGCTTGGGGATTGGAGATAAGAAGAATTGGGGAAGAAATCCTGGCTTTGCCACTTTCTAGCTATGTGTCCTTGGATAAACCAATTAACCTTTCTGAGTTTCAATTTCAATATCTTTGTTAAATAAATTGTAAGACCACGAATATTTATAATTGATTTTAAATACCTAGGATAGAGCATAACATAGATGTTCTGAAAATGTTTGTCATTATAATTTATATAAGCTCCTGGGAACCCACTTTTGAATTTTTGGTGGGTCTGTACTCTTAGCATTTCTCTGTACACCATGAAAAAAAAATTCAGAGACAGTATTATTAGCTGATGTCACAGTGAACCATGCTATGGAATCAAACTCAATGGTCACAAATTTGCCTGGCATAATGCTGGTAGAATTGACCTTAAGAATTTTTAAGCACATAATGAATAGTGTAGGTGGAATTTCTACATTTTTAAAAAGGTTTGGATTCTAGGATACTCCACCTCTAAAATTTATTGATCCTTGTTACCAGGTATTTGTATGGCTTCATCAATTTTGAAAATGCATGTTTTCCCCAGAGCTCTACGTATCAGTCAGCAATAGCCATGACTTTTCTGCAGAGTTAATCACTCCAAACTCCATGGCACACAATAAGCATGTATTTTTCACTAACAAATCTACAGCTCAGCTGACTTTTAACCACAGGGTAGTTGAACCACTGTCTTACATGATCTTTGACTGATCTAGCTATGTGTTGCACCCCTTCTGCTCTGGATGTCTCTCACCTTCCTTGAAACAACAACTATCTGATGCAGCAGGGTAAGGGAGGAGGGTGAGCATCACCATCCAGGTATATTGAAAGTCTCTGCTCATAGCACATTCAGTAACATTATATGAGCCATGCAAATCACATGGCTAAGCCCCAAAGTAAAAAAGCAGACTTTTAGCCCATCATGAAGCCAGGGTAAGGATCTGGGTATACATTAATACTGGGAAGGAATTAGGAACTAGGGACCAATGAAACATTATTCTACACCTCCGATGTTATAAGCTATTACTGGAACATTATCCCCTTTCTGGTCACTTAAGGGAATTGTCCTGTCATCTCTGATCTAAGGGTTAGAGTGATCTAACCCTTGGTACATGGTGGGCCAACATAAGAAGATGGATCTTCTTCTTTAGTAAATAAGTCCTTTTAAGATTCAATGGTGTGATAAAACAACTAAACAGAGCAGAAGAAAAAGAATCATGGAGATGACCTCTGCCAGTCTTTAAATCCAGTCCATATCACTTAACTGGAACTTTTACCCACTAGTGTCAAGTCAGGGGTCTAATTGAATTACAATATTGGCTTTCCTCTAATTCCCAGTAACTTTCAAGCCATAGAAAGCAACAGTGTAACTGATACTTCTGGTTTCACATAGCACACTAAACCAAAAGCATAGATTATTTTGAAAATATGATCACTTTTCTAGGAATAACTCTGCTGGACTATCAATAAGTAGTAAATACTCAAACTACTTTGAATCACTGGGTTGAGTTTAGAGGACAGAAGGTGGGGCCCTAGTTGAGACTATGAATAAGAATATGGTTGAAAATCCTCCTGATACAGAATACAGGTCTTCAGAGAAGGACCCTTTTTTCCTGGTGTTATATATTCAATCACTGCCTAAGGGACCAGGAGCTGAAGTTCTTTCTCACTGTCAGTCCTTCTCAGGGAAATCAAGGGATATCCAGGGGAGAATGATCTCCTTGCTTGGCTTGTTCTCTGAGACTCTTACTGGATGACAGAGCATCCCAGGGGTCAGAAGCCTGATCTCTGGGGTGTGTGGCTGGGTTCAAGTTCAGGTCTACCACCACGTAGCTGTGTGACCTTGGGAAGGTGGTTTAACCTCTAAGGTGGTCACTGATGCTGCTCACAGGTGGTCAGCTCTCCTCTCTTCCTGGCACCCAAAAGACTGGCTCCTTTATGGTTGGGTGGTGACTCATTTTGTCTAAAGAGCTGTGACATTATTATATTAACATCTGGGCTATAGCACGTAATAAGTCATGCAAGAATCTTTAGAATTCTCTCTTGTCCCTCTAACACAATGACCAGCAACATTCAAGATGGTGGCTTCTCCATCAGCCTGGGTCCCAAAGAAACTGCAATAAGCACAGTCCCCCTTTTGACCTCTGATAGACTTGTAGCATGAGAGAGAAAAAATTGGTTATGTTAACCATTGTGATTTTGGGAGTTATTTGTTACCTCAACTTAGCCTAGTCTAGCCGGATTGATACACCTCACCAAATCTCAATTTCTTTATCTAAGAATGAGGATAATAGTGGAATTGAGGTTGTGGAGTACTCAGTGGAATGAAATAGGATAATATGTGTCTAGTACATAGAAGAGTACTACATAATAAAGTCTAAATATATTTTGGCTATTGTATGTTATTATTACATTATGTCTTATCCTAACTTTGTCTCTAACAAGTTATGTTTCCTGCAAATAAGTTGTTAGTCGTGTGACTTTGAGAAACTCACCCACGAATTGCTATGCTAGCACATTAGACTAGCTGAACTACACTTTAAATTTCTAGACTTAAAATTATGTGACTTATATGCAAGTACTCAGAGAATCCATCTTGGTGTTTCAACTACATTCTGTTGCTTAGGGGAACAAAATAGGTGATAAAGCTAAACACTATCTTCTCTTCTTTTCCAGTTGCCCTCCCCTACCCCTGGACAAACAAAAAGATCTATGTCCTTCTTACAGGTTGCTCTGTATCCTATTCTGAAGATTTCTGCCCAGGGAATTACATCTGCCTTGTAAATTCTCAGCTACAGATTGGTTTTCCAAGTTAAGACACCGTATTCTTGGTCGTCCATCTCCTCTCTGTTCTTTTTTCAGTATATGTACAAGGTATCTAGTTTCATCAATACAGTTTCACCTGGCTCCAGGCCGTAGCCCGCCGTGGCCTTTCTCCTGATAGCGTGGTCTTCCCTAGTCCAAAAGGAGAGGATCCTGTTCTTGGCTCAAGGCAACCCCCTTCACACCACCACTCACAACCTTGAGACTTGTCCTCCAACTTCTCCAGATCAGCACTTTCCATGTCTTGATTTGTATTCTTTTTCTCCTATGCCACTCTGGCTGGATTCTTCTCTCATCCCAAAGGCAGCCCTGCCTACACTTCCAAACAGCTGTGTGTTAATATATTACAGGAAATTTCCTTTTCTTTAGGTTGAATATGGCAATTTCATGTGATTCAAATTATATATAAATCCAGTCTGGGAAAGGGGAGGAACTTCATCACATTCATACTGAATTACATGTTGGATCCCATCAAGAATTTTTTTCTCCCTGCCTTACTGAACTGGGGGCACAGCCTTGTTCTTAGAGATCATGCTTTTTGCTCTTTATATATAACCCCCTGGCCTCTGCATCCCCAGCACAAGACCCGTAGCAGATCCTGCTATTATGTTTATTGACACAGCAGAGGCCTTTCCTGGTATCTCTTGTTGGCATCCATGTTCCAACATTTTGGCTATTTATAAAGGTACCATTTGCAATTACTTTGTGATATGCAATAACACTTCCTTTCTTTAATCTCTTTCAGATTGAAGACATCATTACAAAGATGCAAGATGACAAGACAGGGGGTGTGCCCGTCAGAACAGTGAAGAGCTTTCTCTCCAAAATCCCCAGTGTTGTCACAGGTAAATATTCTCCTTACAAGGTATTGATAGCAACAAGGAAAGATTGCTGAAGTGTTGTGTAGCCTTGACTGTGACCTAGGAGGTGTCTAATAATTTGTGAATGACAAACATAATATGTTCAATGTGGTTCTTACATAAAGTCAAGTTCTCGTCCTGGTTTCTAGGAATAAGCTACTCTTTGTCAGTCAGTAATATCATCAGTAAGTAATAATATTGAAAAAGAGTGGTCTGACCAGCCTATGGTTGAGGCTTCTGGAAAGAAATAAGCTCGTTAATAAACTAGCCATTTGCCCTGTGGGGTGTGCACAAAAACACAGTGTTAAAGAAATTATTTTATATTTAAATAAGCTTCAAGAAAGTCTTATATTCTTCTACAAAATGCCTTTAAGTGTTTTAATTGATTGTACTTGAACTTCCAAAAGAAGTGGTTGTAAGTTTTTCTGCATTACTTTGGGGTTTGTGTGTTTTGTGTGCTCATATATCTCTTTAAAAGTTGTTCATTGCAAAATCTATCAAACACATGGGTATAGTTTCAAGAATAGAACTGTCACATGTACCACCTATACCACCAAGCCACTTTATAAATAATGCATAATGGATATCTTAGAGCCTCTGGGGAGCATAGTGGATGGCATCTACCTCCCTTTCCATTAGAGAAACCACTATCTACTTCTATACTAAACGAATTGTTGCTCTTCTTCGCAATCTTTCCACTTATGGGTGTATCCTTTACCCCTCTATCCAAACAAGTAACCAAATAAAATAAAATTTTAGATGACTCCCTAAGTATTAAAATCTGGCTGTTTGCTTTCCAATCTGGGGGAACCAAAAGGACTAAGCCTCTACTCCATACCTATAGGATGGCTAAAATAAAAATCCTGACAATACCAAGTGGTGGTGAGTTTATGGAGCAACTGGAACTCTCATATACTGTTGGTGGGAAGATAAAATGATGCAGCTATTCTAAAAGTTTCTTATAAAGTTAAATGTATGTTTACCATATGACCTGGCAATCCCTAGGCACTTATCCAAGAGAAATGAAAACTTGCATTCAGGTAAAAATTTGTCAGTATTCATAACGGCTTTATTGATGATCTCCAGACTGGAAAAAACCCATATGTCTTTCAGTGAGTGAATGAATAAACAGACTGTGGTGCATCCAAATCCAGCAATGAAAAGGAGTGGGCTACTGAGATATGCACCAACTTGGGTGAATCTTGAAGTTATTTGTCTGAATGGAAAAAAGTCAATCTCAAAAGATTACATACTATGGTATTCCACTTATAGGACATTCTAAAATATAAATAAACCTAAAAAAAACACAAAACCTATAGTGAGGGAGAATGGCTCACTAGTTGAGAAGGACTGGGAGTATGACAGAATTCCATGAGGTGACAGAACAGTTCCGCATTCTGACTGGGTCAGTGGTGATGACATAAATCTATGCATAGGTCAAGGTTCATAAAACAGCACACCAGAAAAGTCTACATACTATACGTTACTTTAAAAAATAAATACACTCAGTTGAAGTATCCACAAATATGCCAACTGATTATTTAGACTGTCACTGTTTGAATTCAAGTACCAAGTGGATTTGGATAATGAACAATGCTTGTATTCTTAGTGTTCTCTAACTTTGAAATTTATATAAATGGAATTATGCCCTAATGTTGGCCATGATATATTTTTCATACTTTTCTGGATTTTATGTGATAAACTCTTGTTTAGGATGTCTGTATCTATTTTCATGGGCAAGATTGGTCTGTTGTTTTTCTTACTTACCCTCCTTGCCAGTTTTGGTAACAAATTTATACCAGCTTCATAAGATAAACCGTGGCATACATCTCTTTTGTTGACATTCTGTTGTCCTTTGAAAAATAATTTTACCCTTAATCTAGTTTTTAGATATTTCAATTATTTTATTTTTATTTGTAGATGATGTTCCATCTGGTTCTTCTTTCAATATGTGTTCTCATTCATTCAACAAATATTTACTATTTGTATTACTATTTTAAATACAACAAGTATTTACTATTTTCTAAGCATTATTGGCACTGGGAATTTAGAAGTAAATTAAATAGATGAAAATTTCTGCTCTCATGGAATTTATATTCTAGTGGAGGAGACAGCAAAATAATAAGGAAAGTTGATAGAATTTCAGTAGTGAAAAAGACCAAGGAGAAAAATTAAGTATGAAGAGGGGGATAGGAGTGTTAAAAAATTTGGAACCAGTGGCCAAGCAAGAACTTCCTGAGTAGGTTACATTTGAGTAAAGATGGAAGGAGATGAGGGGTTGAATTATGTGGATGTTGTCATAGTCAAGGCTATGGGTTTTCCTGTGGTCATGTATGGATGTGAGCGCTGGACTGTGAAGAAAGCTGAGCGCCGAAGAATTGATGCTTTTGAACTGTAGTGTTGGAGAAGACTCTTCAGAGTCCCTTGGACTGCAAGGAGATCCAACTAGTCCATTCTGAAGGAGATCAACCCTGGGATTTCTTCGGAAGGAATGATGCTAAAGCTGAAGCTCCAGTACTTTGGCCACCTCATGCGAAGAGCTGACTCATTGGAGAAGACTCTGATGCTGGGAGGGATTGGGGGCAGGAGGAAAAGGGGACGACCAAGGATGAGATGGCTGGATGGCATCATGGACTTGATGAGCATGAGTCTGAGTGAACTCCGGGAGTTGGTGATGGACAGAGAGGCCTGGCATGCTCCAATTCATGGGGTCGCAAAGAGTTGGACACGACTGAGCGACTGAACTGAACTGAACTGAACTGTGGGGAAAAGCATTCCCGAAAGCCAGAGCTAAAACTCCAAAGCAAGTATGTTCGCGGAGTCTTGAGGAACTAAGAAGAGGGAGCTACGGCAGAGTGAAGAATGAGATGTCCCTGGTGGTCCGCTGACTGGGGTTCCAGGCTTCCGCTGCGGGGGCATGGGTCCAGTTTCTGATAAGGGAGCTGAGACTCCATAAGCCGCATGGCACAGCCAAACAGGAAAAATGCAGTAGAGTGAAGGGAAGAAAGGATAGTAGAGATGAAGTCAGCGATGATAGTGAGCTAAATCACATCGCCTCTAGGTCCCAGGACGCCTGGAGGACTTTGAGCATGAGTGACATGCTCCGATCTATATTTCAGTAGGATCACTCTGTTTCTTTCTGCTTACTCTGAGGAGTTTGATTGTTGATTGGATTTTTTTTCTTAATATTGAGCTGATTGTATATTTTGAAAATTAATCCCTTGTTGGTCGCACCATTGGCAAATATTTTCTCCCATTCTGTAAGTTATCTTTTAGTTGTGTTATGATTTCCTTTGCTGTGCAAAAACTTGTAAGTTTAATTAGGTCCCATTTGTTTATTTTCATTTTTATCCCCATTACTCTAGAAGACAGATCCAAAAAGATATTGTGGTGATTTACGTCAAAGAGTGCCCTGCTTATGTTTTCCTCTAGGAGTTTCTATAGTATTTGATCTTACCTTTAGGTCTTTAATCCATTTTGAGTTTATGATGTTAGAGAATATTCTAATTTCATTCTTTTATATATAGATGTCTAGTTTCCCCAGCATCACACATTGAAGAGACTGTCTCTTTTTCATTGTATATTTTTGCCTCCTTTGAGATTAATTGTATGTTCATTTCTGGACTTTCTAACTTGTTCCATTGATCTGCATGTCTGATTTTGCAAAAACTTCATTTTTAGACATACTAAATTTTGGGGACCTATTATACATTCAACTGGAAATAACAAGTAGGCACTTGAGTTTGTGGATGTAGCTTTTTAAGGGAGAGTCTGAGCTGAGACATAAGTCATTGGCATATGGATGGTATTTAAAGCCATGGGATTAATGAGCTCACCATGGGAGTGAGCACAGATAGAAAACATAGTCTGAGTCCTGAAACTTGGGATACACTAGTATACAGAATCTAGTCATGCAGAAAAGAAAAAAGCAAAAGAAACTGAGAAAGCACAGCTGGAGGTAAGGAATATTAGGAAAATATGGTTTCTTGGAAGCCACATTTTCTAAAAAGTATTTCAAGCAAGAGTAGATTTGATCTACTATATGACATGTAGCTGATAGTCAATTAAAAACTGAGTATCAACCTCTGAATTTAGCAGCATTGGCTCCACTGCTGACCTTGGTAGGTTCATGTTCTATGAAGCATTGAGAACAAAAAGTCTTATTGGAGGGAGTTCAAGTCAGAATGGGAAGAGAGTGAATCGAGTTTATTAACCTTTGTAGGAGTTTTTCATAACAGGGAAAAGTACAAGTAATATCTAAATAGGTAAATGAGATTAGGATATGTAGGTTTTTTAATTAATATGAAAGTCACAGTATGTTTGTATGATCATGGGAATGATTCAATAAAGAGGAAAAATAGTGCAGGAGAAAGAGGGAAAATTCAAGGAGTGATTTCCACAAGAAGGTAAGGGATTGGATGCGATGCACCAGTACGTGGGTAGCTTTAGCTAGAAACATATACAGTGTATTCATAGGAAGAGGAGGGGAGGCATAGCAAATACACAGGGGTACAAATAATTGTTTACATTTTCTTAGTAATAATGGAAGCTAAAAAGGTAGAGATGCTAAAGGGTTGGGGAGGGATTAGAAGTTATGAAATAGTCATTTAGGGGAGTCAAGGGATTGGACTAGGGAAACAGACTTTTGACTCCTAGGTAGCATTAGGGACCCTCTTGATTGTTATTAATATTTATGAATTTAAAGAGAGGCAAATCTTTCTCCAGCCACATTTAACTCCCTTGAGTTTGAGCATGTATCAAGTAGAAAATTAGACTTCATTAGAAGTCCTTAAAAGACGATAGCAAGTATCAGAGTGTGATAAATCAAAGAGAGGCAAGAGAATAACTAAAATGATTGACTATTAAATTTTAACTGAGTAAGGGGAAAAGTGAGAATAAGGTGGTAAAGAACGGCGAAGAGAAATGATTACAATAAATTTCTAGGTTCCAGTGGCGAAGGAGTTTTGGAGCTGGAGGTGTGAAAAAGAGAGCCAGAAATATAAGAGATGGTGATTGGATAGTAGGGCATCTGAAACTGAGGTTGTAGAGGTGCAGTCAATTAGTGATGACAAGATGGAAGGTATGACCATGGGAATAAGTGACTGAGATAGGGTGGGAGTCAAGGAACTAGGAGGTCGTGATTTTGGAAGAGTGAGCTCTCCAGATGTTGAAATCACTTCTGAGGAGTGTTAGAGAGGGTACTTGATAGTCTTTATATAGAATGAGACACAAGGACCCGCAAATCAGTATCTGACTGTCACAGTAAGGGCTACAGGTGGTTTAATCTGATGTCAAGAGAGTAAAAAGCTAAGTGTTCTTTTGAGAAGAGGGAGGAATTGAAGACTGAATGAAACCATAAGAAACAGAGATTGCTTACCTACCTTCAAACCCTATAGAATAAAAGGCATGGGCCAGGGAAGATAGCCACCACCTAAGAAGGCTGCAGGGAAGCAGGGCTATTCGGTAAGAGCAAGATATAGAAAACATTAACTGAAAAGGCTGAGGATATAAAAAAAAATCTTACCATGTTTTTGAGCATATGTTCCAGAGAGCAGATGAAAGCATTTCAGGAAATGGTGAGTCTGTGACCTGGGCAATAAATGCACATGGTTCCTCTGTACCATGCACTAGGGTAGGCATGGGAGATATGATGGTGAATAAAAACTTGATCTCTGCTTTTGAAATTTCTTTAATCTAGTGAGAGAAACAGATACAGGTAGACCAACAGTTATATGAGCTATGTGCTATAATAGAAGATTACCCACAAAGCAGAGGAGAGAATCATGAGTTTTCCTTGAGTATATCTAGGACATTTCTCTAAGGATGTATCAGTTCAGTTCAGTTCAGTCGCTCAGTCGTGTCCGACTCTTTGCCACCCCATGAACCACAGCACTCCAGGCCTCCCTGCCCATCACCAACTCCCGGAGTTCACCCAAACCCATGTCCATCGAATCGGTGATGCCATCCAACCATATCATCCTCTGTCGTCCCCTTCTCCCGCCTTCAATCTTTCCCAGCATCAGGGTTTTTTCCAATGAGTCAGCTCTTTGCGTCAGGTGGCCGAAGTATTGGAGTTTCAGGTTCAACATCAGTCCTTCCAATGAACACCCAGGACTGATCTCCTTTAGGATGGACTGGTTGGATCTCCTGGCAGTCCAAGGGACTCTCAAGAGTCTTCTCCAACACCACAGTTCAAAAGCATCAATTCTTCAGCATTCAGCTTTCTTTATAGTCCAGATCTCACATCCATACATGACTACTGGAAAAACTATAGCCCTGACTAGATGGACCTTTGTTGGCAAAGTAATGTCTCTGCTTTTGAATATGCTATCTAGGTTGGTCATAACTTTCCTTCCAAGCAGTAAGCATCTTTTAATTTCATGGCTGCAGTCACCATCTGCAGTGATTTTGGAGCCCCCAAAAATAAAGTCTGCCACTGTTTCCCCATCTATTTCCCATGAAATGATGGGCCCAGATGCCATGATCTTCACTTTCTGAATGTTGAGCTTTAAGCCAACTTTTTCACTCTCCTCTTTCACTTTCATCAAGAGGCTCTTTAGTTCCTCTTCACTTTCTGCCATAAGGGTGGTGTCATCTGCATATCTGTGGTTATTGATATTTCTCCTGGCAATCTTGATTCCAGCTTGTGCTTCTTCCAGCCCAGCGTTTCTCATGATGTACTCTGCATAGAAGTTAAATAAGCAGGGTGACAATATACAGCCTTGACGTACTCCTTTTCCTATTTGGAACCAGTCTGTAGTTCCATGTCCAGTTCTAACTGTTGCTTCCTGTCCTGCATATAGGTTTCTCAGGAGGCAGGTCAGGTGGTCTGGTATTCCCATCTCTTGAAGAATTTTCCACAGTTTCTTGTGATCCACACAGTCAAAGGCTTTGGCATAGTCAATAAAGCAGAAATAGATGTTTTTCTGGAACTCTCTTGCTTTTTTGATGATCCAGCAGATGTTGGCAATTTGATCTCTGGTTCCTCTGCCTTTTCTAAAACCAGCTTGAACATCTGGAAGTTCACGGTTCATGTATTGCTGAAGCCTGGCTTGGAGAATTTTAAGCGTTACTTGACTAGCGTGTGAGATGAGTGCAATTGTGTGGTAGTTTGAGCATTCTTTGGCATTGCCTTTCTTTGCGATTGGAATGAAAACTGACCATTTCCAGTCCTGTGGCCACTGCTGAGTTTTCCAAATTTGCTGGCATATTGAGTGCAGCACTTTCACACTGAGGATGTATATCAGTTATCTATTGTTGTATAACCAGCTACCACAAACCATAAAGATTTTTCATTTTTCACAATTATGATTCTGTGAATTAGCAATCCAGGCAGTTCTTCTGCTGGTCTTTCCCATGTGGTCCTGTTCATCCACTGGTTCATTTCAGGCTATAGGGTCTATAAGGTCTCAACTCACTTGCTTGGCAGCGATGCCTTCTTTTTTCTGAGGCTTCTGTTCATCTCCACGTTGCCTCATATCCCATGGTATGCTACACTGGGCTGCTTCACAGCCTGATGATGTCAAGAGTTTCAAGCGAGAGAGGATGAAAACAGAAAGGCTTCTTCAGACCCAGGCTCTAGAACTCATACAATGTCAAGTTCACCACTGTCTATTCTTTGAAGCAAGTCACAAGACCAGCCTATATTGAAGAGGATAGAGAAATCAACTCCATCTCCTGTTGTAGGAATAGCAATGTCACATTGACATGGGGAGACATGATTCATTGGAGGCCATTATCCTAATGATCTACCACAGGAAATAATTTTAGAACTAAGCGTTACTCAAGAGGAAAAGATGACCTGGGGAAGGTCATTTCATGTGGAGGAAATAAAATTTTCATAGGTTCAAATACAGGAAAAGTATGCCAGATTTCAGCAGGGATGAGCTTGTTTATGTGTTCAGAGTTTAAGATTCAGTTGTGTATGTATGTTTGAGGAGAGGAATGCACTGGCAGGACAGCCACAGGAATTAAAAGGATTTTAGATTTAACCATAATAACAGGTTACAAAGAAACCTTAACTTGTGGATTTTATCCTAAAGGTAATGGACTGCCATCAGAGGTTTTAAAATAGGAGGATAAATCACAGTTATATGTTAGAAGTGTATGAAAGATGGAACAGGAAGAGATAGGGAATCTGAGACTACTTAGGGGATCTTTAGAAGAGGGAGTCTAAGCAAAAACTAAGGAACCACCACCACAGCATCAGCTGAAACAACTTTAGAAAAATCAACTTTAGAGCCACACTTGATTTAATCTTCACAGAAATCCTATAAGAGAATAACTGGTATCTCCATCTTATAATTGAGGAACTGCAAATTCAAAGGCAAACATTACTTTTCCAAGGTCACACAACTAGTTAGTAGCAGGGCCTGTGCTTTGAGGGCCCACTGTGAAAGAATGTAAGATTCAAGACATCTAAGGAAAAGGTTGAATATAAGATGGATAGGACTTGGTGACTAGATGTGGGGCATAAAATCCATTTAAAATTGGATCCAAGTTAACATGATGGATTGAATACATACATCTTTTCTCTTCTGAAATGACACAAAAATTATGACAAAGGATTTTTTTTTTTAAAGATTTAATCCCAAAGTTGGAGGCCACTATTATCATGATCTAACATGGAAAGTAAACATCATCCTTGGATTAAACAGCCTTGAGAAGATAGTCCAACAAAAAAAAAAAAAAAGAGGAAATAATGCTTCACTGTCTAGATGTAACACTATGGCAGAGATCCATGGAGAGTGGCTTTCAGACATAGGAGATAATGACCACAAAATTCAGGAATCTGAAAAGCTTACAGATGAACCATAACTAACAATGCTGAGACAACCTAAACCATCACTAGTCAGTGGAAAAGTTAAGAAGCAGCTCTGTTTAAATGAAGGAGTCCTCCCCAGACTCACACTAGTAGCATCAGTAGGCCATTCTATCGAGTTAGAATGTATTTTACTAACATACTCACCTTCTGATTAATCACCACCACTTAACCAGACACTAACTTAGTGTCTACTGTCAAGTAAGATCAGGTCCCTACAGCCAGCACAGCCCAGGCTGGGGTCGAGGTGGCCAGTCAAACCCCAGGATAGAAGATAAATCTCATACTCAACCTGTCCAAAGTATCAAACATATCATTCAGCCAGTACCTGTCATGGCACAAGAAACAATTACCAGTTAGAATACAGGAAATTCATTTGACAACTCCAACCAATAGCCAAGAACTTCAGCCTACACCAGTGAAGAATTCTATTACAACTCTCCTGATGGAGCCACAGTTGCAGTCAGTCCCAAGAGTGTTATGTTCAGGCCCACAGCCCGAGCTAGTACCAGCACAGCAGCTCCAAGCTCTTCACTCCTACCAGCCACCTCTAGAGAAAACCCTGATGGTATTTCAGGAAATCATTATTCCTCTTCACCCTCCTAACATTGCTTGTAGTAGAGTGGAGAGCCACATACAGAGAAAATCTACATTGCTGAGACCTTTGGATACCAAACCAGAGTAGAAATCCACAAATATATGGCCACTCTATTACTATGCCAATGGAGGCTGTATCTACAGAACAGTCATCCCCTTTTTCTCCTGCTCAGCAGCCTCCCCCAGCCTTTTAACCCTTTGTGAAATAACCAGTCTCCCATCACAAACCAGTAAACACCCTTTCAGACATTTTAGGAGTTTTATCATCTCCAGGAGGCAACAGCTGGGGGTAGCCTTATCTCTTCTGTAATGGGAATCTCTTTCCTTAGTAAAGATTAAGAATAGATTTATGTATATGTATTCCTATAACCAAATCACTTTGCTATTCCACAGAAATTAACAACTTTGTAAATCAATTATACCTCAGTAAAAATTGGAAAATAAGAAAAAATAAAATGACAGTAACAACAGAAAAGAATGATGGGGATAGTGAAACTGATTTAACCAGCATAGTGTTTCTCTCTTCCATTGCTAGACAACAAACTGTCCATACCTACATGTGAACAACCCCTTGAGTAAATAGAGAGTGATTTCAGTGAGAGAGAAGAGATAAACAGCATGATGACAAAGGGCCTCTGGTGAAAGCTGAGGAGGGTAAGTTTCCTCCCAAAGACCGTGTTAATGAGGATCATGTGTATCCCAGGGCATCCAGGATGCCATCACTAACACAAGCTCTAGAAAACTACTGATCACCACTTTCTCAGCAGCCTGGTGAACATCAAAGATGAGAATAATACTCGTCAGCAGGAAGTAGCCCTGTTGGAAGACCCATCTCTGTCCTGTCCAGCACTGAGTTGAAAACTTCACCAGCTTGTCCAAATCATCCAAAAAGTTAAAAAAAAAAAAAAGAAGCAACTATTATCTACACCAAATAAATAAACATAATACACAGAAATATGCAGATATATACATCTGTAGTGGATCAAATGAGTGAGTCTGGGTGAGAAACTCCAAACTGAAGGCATTGACATATAAGAAGAAGGTCCCAGAACAAGAATATATTTGCAAAAAAGAAAAAACAACATTGAAATAAAGGGGGATATGGACTTTGAGAAATAGAATTAGGGAAGAATGAGGGCTGAAGTAAGGGAAAGATGGAGTTGTAAGAAGAGCAGAGCATCAAAATAGAGACAGTTTTCTAGAATTCACAGATAGCCATCCAAGGGATCCATGGAACTCAATGACACAAAAAAATCAGAACTCAGTGGATTTTTTTTTCAGACGACTCCCTTTTGAAGCAGACTTTGTGGTCCATTTATTTACAACTTTCCTAATGTGTTGATACCTATCAATTGGAGTCAGTTACACAAGAGATGGTAGGCATTTCTTGATCTTTTACCCTACAAATTAGGTTTATCTGGTGAATTCCTAGAGGACCCATACAGGGTATTTAGGTCACATTGTCCAGGAGACAGCTGAAAGTGAGGCACTGAAGTTCTGCAGAACATTTTCTATAAGACATATGGGTTTGGGAGTCATCAGAGCCTAAGTGGCAGAGATTTTCAGAGACATGTTGTTGTTGAGTTGCTAAGTCGTGTCTGGCTCTTTGCAGCCTCATAGATTATAGCCCGCCAGGCTCCTCTGTCCTAGGCAAGAATACTGGAGTGCATTGCTATTTCCTTCTGCAGGGGATCTTCCTGACCAGAGATCATCTGGTCTCCTGAGTCTCCTGCATTGGCAGGTAGATTCTTCACCACTGAGCCACCTGGAAATCCCTTCCAGGGACATGAGTGGGTACTAACATTTGTATCTTCATCTGTAAACTATGTGCCAGTCTTATTTAGCCTGAGATAATTGCCAACCCACCCCCATCTCCTATGATTTTGATTTAAAATTTCCCTGCTAACATCAAGAAATCTCCTTCACCTCTCAGGAACTTATAAGTGAATTCACAGATCTTGGTAAAATGGAGACAGTAAAGGGATGCCCATTGGTTTACCTGGGGACCAGATATCTTGGAGTTAGGAAGGCCATCCCAGGGAGTAAATACACCAAGATAAGGATTAAGTATATTTATAGAAGATCAAACATAAGAGCCATTAGAATACAATTTATTTCTCAAAAGTGAAAAATTAAAGAGCTCGAAGAGGTGAGGCTTAGCAAATTTTCAGAGAACATAGCTGGAAAATTAGAAAAAGAAAAATAGGGAAGAAAGAGAATCCAATATTAGATTAAAAGCCAAGGCTCATTGGCTTTTGAGAGGGAAGGCTCATTCATAAGAAACAAAGTTGCCAACCCTTCCAGAGACTTGGAATTTCCAGGCAAGGTGCCCACAGAAAGGGCACTTACTGATCACCTTATCACTCCCTTTTCAGGACAGTAGATCGGCCTTCTTGGCCCTCCTTTCTGAATGTTAACTAGGTTTCAGAGATTGTGGTTAGAGCCAAGATGGGGAGGTTTCTGAGTTTCCAGCTTCCAGCCTGCCAGCCCTCTCCACTCCCCACCTGCCCTGCGTGTGATAGACATATCCTGGGCCAAATGCCTGCCAACTCCAGGAAACCAGCCAGCTTGCACGGCCTTGCCCAGCTGTCTTAGACAGTCATTCCAGGATAATTCTCCATCATCTGAATGTCATAAGGAATTTTCCAGGGACTTTGAAGATTAGTTTCTTCCAGGGCATCATCAGAAAAACAAATTCCTCCCTTGTAAGTGCCATAAGATAAGTAGCACTTAATTTTGCCGGCAGGAAAATTGAGTCTCAGAGACATGATGTCATGTGCTCAGAAATCATGCAGCTTGTCAGGGTCCAAACCAAGATAGAATCTGGATTCCTTGTTACTGTTACAGTGCTGTTTCCATTACCTTATAGGGAAAATTATAGACTCTTGAATTGGAACAGTTCCTTACAGGTGTCTGATGCATTCCCTGTGAACACAAGAATCTCTTAGGCAGCTTATCAAGGATACACATCCAAGGACATCCCTATGTTCCTGGGCTCAGAAACCTTTGCTTTCAGCATCTACCCAGATTATCTAATGCAGCCTGTTTGAATTTGGGAATCAGTACAATCGCCACATTCCTGCCAAGTGCTGTCCAGCCTCAGCTTTAATAACCTCCAATGATGAATGTTATCATCTCTCATTCCCACTTTGGATAACTTTGACTTTTAGAAACTTCTTTTCTGTAGCCAATTGAAACTTATCCACAGCCAGCTTCAACCCATTAGTCCCAATTCTACTTCTCTCTCACAATCAAGAAACAGAGGAATGAATTCAATTAAAAGTATATTTACATAGCTTTCCTTGTGAATTTTTACTGTACAGTAATTTTCAGATTGTAATGCTAGGTATATACATGATTTTTATTTTGTTGATCTGTATATTTCTCACTTTATAGTCCACAAATTTCTTTTGAATGACTTTATGGTCACATAAACATTTAAATTATTTAATGATGCTATAACAAATTTTATTTATTGAGGTCCTAATATAGTATACCTTTTGGATATTGTAAGTAGCCCTATTATTCTTAATTTGTGATGATTTAAATTATATATATATAAAACTTATTTTTTAATTAGCGTATCAAAATTTATACATATATAGGTGTTATTCCCTCCAAATAATTTCCTTGAAAAGTTGCATATTTATTTCAAGAATACTGTCATTGATTTGATTATTTCCAGAATTTCTCTCTGACAAGAACTTTTATTTTATTTTATTTTTTTTTTTGATTTTAAAATCTTTAATTCTTACATGTGTTCCCAAACATGAACCCCCCTCCCACCTCCCTCCCCATAACATCTCTGTGGGTCATCCCCATGCACCAGCCCCAAGCATGCTGTATCCTGCATCAGACATAGACTGGCGATTCAATTCTTACATGATAGTATACATGATAGAATGCCATTCTCCCAAATCATCCCACCCTCTCCCTCTCCCTCTGAGTCCAAAAGTCCGTTATACACAGCTGTGTCTTTTTTCCTGTCTTGCATACAGGGTCGTCATTGCCATCTTTCTAAATTCCATATATATGTGTTATTATACTGTATTGGTGTTTTTCTTTCTGGCTTACTTCACTCTGTATAATCGGCTCCAGTTTCATCCATCTCATCAGAACTGATTCAAATGAATTCTTTTTAACGGCTGAGTAATACTCCATTGTGTATATGTACCACAGCTTTCTTATCCATTCATCTGCTGATGGACATCTAGGTTGTTTCCATGTCCTGGCTATTATAAACAGTGCTGCGATGAACATTGGGGTACATGTGTCTCTTTCAATTCTGGTTTCCTCGGTGTGTATGCCCAGCAGTGGGATTGCTGGGTCATAAGGTAGTTCTATTTGCAATTTTTTAGGGAATGTCCACACTGTTCTCCATAGTGGCTGTACTAGTTTGCATTCCCACCAACAGTGTAGGAGGGTTCCCTTTTCTCCACACCCTCTCCAGCATTTATTGCTTGCAGATTTTTGGATCGCAGCCATTCTGACTGGTGTGAAGTGGTACCTCATTGTGGTTTTGATTTGCATTTCTCTGATAATGAGTGATGTTGAGCATCTTTTCATGTGTTTGTTAGCCATCCGTATGTCTTCTTTGGAGAAATGTCTATTTAGTTCTTTGGCCCATTTTTTGATTGGGTCATTTATTTTTCTGGAACTGAGCTGCAGGAGTTGCTTGTATATTTTTGAGATTAGTTGTTTGTCAGTTGACAAGAACTTTTAAAGCTTCTAGAGTTTGTGCTTCTTCATGAGAAGCACAGACATAAATCCATATATGTATGTACACACACACACACACACACACACACACACACACCTACATATACTGTGCTTGTGGACTAAAGGTTTGCATAGGAACATTCTATGCAAACCAACCATCTAGCTGAGAGCAACCAGAAAAGTTGGGGGTGGGGAGGAATCAAGTTGATGCTGCTGGAGACCTAATAAGAGAGTGTAGAGTTATTGGGCCAAGGTTCATAATAATATGAAAATCTGTAGTTGTAATCCTGGCTTTAGGAACATTTTTTACCCTGAGGACATTTGACAAGCCAAACAGGCAATTGCAAAGCTGAGGAGTACCTTTGATAACATCATGGGATGAGAGTAAGTAACTAAAACTGGAGTCTGAAGACCACTGAACATGAAGACCCTGAGAAATTCACCATGCTTTCAGACAGGGCTCTGAAAGACTTGAAAGTCAAATGAAAATATTCAGTCTTCATACAGGCTGAAGACCAACTTCCAAGAATCAGGATAGGCCAGAAAAATCTAAATTCTTGATTTTGGTGAAAAGTGATTCCGGATCATTAGTACCCATGGGCACTTGGGTGCAGCAGATACAAATACTTTCTAGAAGAAGTTAACTTTATTCTAGTCCTCAAATTATTTCCACCAATGATTTTCCAAATATAAAGTTAGTACACAGTCTGAGGTAACAGGCACATAAGGAGATAAGTTAACAGGAATGAGAACTAGTGGAAACAATAGATGATTGAAACAAACTCAGAAGAGCTCCAGATGGTGAAATTATCAACTGTAAATAACTTTAAAATAACTGTCATTACTGTGTTTATGATATAGATAGAAAGCAAAAGAGGAAATTTTCAGCAGAGAACTACAAAACCACTAAAAAATACTCATATAACATTTTAATAGACATGCTAGAATCAGAAAATTTTAATAACCAAGATTAAGAACTCTGGTGCATGGTTTTAATGGCATACTAAATGTGGCTGAAAGGAGAATTGCTGTACTGGAAGGTAATTCAGAAAATAATCAGCGTTAAGACAAAATGAATAGGATGAGCAATTGAGAATAGAAGGTAGAAGACGTAGAAGTATGAGAAAGTTAAATGTTTAATAGAGTCATATAAGTAGAAGAGAGAAAGAATGAGCCAGAACAAATATTTGAAGAGAAATTAAGAATCTTTTCAAAATTAATAGAAGACACCAGCACACAAAATCAGGAAGACAAACAATCTTCAAGCAGAAAAAAACATAATTTACACTTGTACATAATAGAAAAATTATAGAAAGCCAAAGATAAAGATAAAATTTGTAAAGATAGCAAGAAAAGAAACTTCAAAAAGGCAATAATTAGACTGACAGTTAATTTTCTTGAGAAACAGTGGAAGCTGAAAAATAATAAGCTGATAGCAAATAACTGTCAATCTAAAATTCTATACAAAGCAAAAATATCCTTATATCAACAAATTTAACAGCATATATGAAATGTAAAAGTTCCTTGAAACACAAATTACCAAAACCAACTTATGAAGAATTTTAAAATTAAATAGAACTACCTGTTTAAAGGAATTGAATTTATAGTTAAAATTTTCCCCACAAATAAAACTAGGGTCCCATTTGGTTTCCCATGTAAAGATTTAAAGGAAGAAGTAATATCCACTCTATATTGAGAAGGTGAGAGTACTTCCCAACTCATTTGATGAAGCTAAGATTATCATGATACCAAAAATAGAACATGGCATTACAAAAAAAGAGAAGTGCAATACAATGTATTTCACGAAAGTAGATGCAAAATTTTGAAACAAAGTATTAGCAAATTGCATCAAGTCATATATGACAGTCAGGAATCGGCAAACTTTTTCTCTAAAGGCTGTGTTAGCAAATAATATAGACTTTGTGAGCCACAGTCTCTGTTACAGTTATTGAGCTGTGCAGAAACAGCCACAGATAACATGTCAACGAGTGTGTCTGTGTTAATCACTCAGTTGTGTCCAATTCTTTGCAACCCCATGGACTGTAGCCCACCAGGCTCCCCTGTCCATGGAATTCTCCAGGCAAAAATACTGGAGTAGATTTCCATTCCCTTTTCCAGGGAATCTTCCCGACTCAGAGATCAAACCTGGGTCTCCTGCCTTGCAGGCAGATTCATTACCACCTGAGCTACCAGGGAAGTCATGTCAACAAGTGGGCATGGTTATATTCCTATGAAACTGTGTTTTCAAAAATAAATGACAAGGCCATAGTTGCCTACCCTTGCTTTAGATGCATCTAATAAACAAGACATTGAGTAAAGAAGGCATATGCAGAAGGATATATACTGTATGATTTCATGTATGTAACATGCAAAAATCAAATTATGGGATGATAGCATTGAGGAATATAAACAGGTGATAAAAATGATAGAGAAAGGATGAAAATGACTACTGTTTACCTACAGGGAGGTATTGTGATTGAGATAAGACAAGCAAGGAGCTCCTGGAGTGTCGGGGAAATTTCTTTAACCTCTGTCACAGTAACATGAGTATTTTCTCCACAGAATTTAAATAGTACATATTATATGTAATATTTCATGATTAAAATTAAATTTTCTTTTCTTTTTCTTCATTAAAAGGTAGTTTGAGTTCAGTTTGGTGAGTAAAGTCTGTTGTGCTTAGTTACTCAGTCATGTCTGACTCTTTGCAACCCCATGAACTGTAGCCTGCCAGGCTCCTCTCTCCACAGAGATTTTCCAGGCAATACTGGACGGCTTCTCATCCAGAGGAACTTCCCAACCCAGGTCTCTGGCACTGCAGGCAGATTCTTTACTGTCTGAGCCACCAGGGAAGCAAGGAAGGTCTGGGTAAGGCCAGTTGCTAGGGAAGAATGCCAATTTTGCTTTAAATAAGGAATGATTGAATAAATGAAGCTGGTTTCCTTGTTGTCCTTAGAAACTGGTGCATAGGTTTATTTCTGAAGAGGATTTCCAAAAATATTTGTAGCACAGCCAGTACCGCTTGAAATAAGAACGTAGCCTCCAAGCGGCCAACTCTGAAAAAAGACAATGGTTAATTAAATATTGACTATGCTGTATTTCCCTTAACAAATATAACTCTTCTGTACACATTTTCCTTCAGTGTGTGCATTTTCACTTTCTTCTTCTGAAGTTCACGTCAGCGACAACATCCTGAAATCCTGTCAAGTTATCATTGTGAAAGTAAAAGGCATGACTCTGATAGTCTTGGCCTTGGTGCCATTAAAATCTTACTCTAAATGTCACATTAATTCATCTTTTCATATTTTTCCTTGTTTGATTTTTTTCCTTCAAGAAGAAATGGTAAGTGGAATGAAAAAGGAAAAGACAGCTCATTTATTAAAAGTGAAAATACACCACCTGATCCTCTAATTTGGACTCTAACATTTCTTTTTTAACACTTCTATTAAAAAGTCTGGTTCAAAGTGGACTACAATTTAAAAGAGAGAATGAAGTCCAAATTTATTTTAGATTAGCCCAGAGTCACTGAGTCTTTTTAAAAAAAAGAATCAGAAACTATCATGGGCACTGTGCTTATAGGTGGTAGGTTAGCAGCAATGACTATTGGTTTCATGAATCAACTACTATAGCACAGAACTCTTTACTCTAAGTTGGCTGAATGTGTTGCTGGTAGGTAGACTCTAGCAAAATCATATTGCTGGCGGGAAGCCTATGTAAAGATTATGAACACGTAGACCATTGACTTTCAGCCTAACTCCTCTTTGCAGTTTATTTTGTCATTCTATTCTACAGTGGTAGCAGATAGAACTTTAATTTATGGAAGCATAAAACATTTTACTGGCATATTAAAGTAGTTATGGTACATGTTATATATTTTAAAATTTTAAGCTGAATTTAGATGTTGTTATTATATCATCCATAAAGGCTTTTTTTCCCCTTAAACACATTGACATTAATAAGGCATGGTCTACACAGATAAAGCCTAATTCTACCCACAGTTGCTGCCAGAGGAAAATTGAAGTTGTTTTAATATAAAACTTGGATTATGACACTTAGCCTAGTTTTGGGTTCTAAGATATCATTTTCTCGGTCCAAGAACCATATCATTGGCTCAGGAACTTCTACAGAATCCAGTTCTACCCTGTATATTGTTTAGATAATATGCCCTTAAGGTATTATTTTCATGAGAATTAATAATAGCAATATTTGTAGAGCTCATCATAGCTAGCACTTGTTGACTATCTCTAGTGTCTGAAACACTCCCACCTTTATCCTGATGTATCGAAGCGAACTGCTGGGATGGAGAGTGGGCTGGGAAGCCCAGAAAGTGCCCTCTTCAGAGTCACTGTTGTAGGTTTTTCTAAACAACCCTTCCTATATCCAAGTATTTCACCCTCTAAACCAAGTGAAGCGGGCTCCAAGAGAATCACTGGTGATGATTAGGACTTCCACAAGAAGCGGCACATTGGATCCTCTCTCTAACTAGATTCTTACTGAACTCTTGAACCCATCCATGCATGGTAAGTCACTTCAGTCATTCCGACTCTTTGCGACCCTGTGGACTGTAGCCCACCAGGCTCCACTGTCCATGGGCTCCTGCAGACAAGAATACTGAAGTGAATTGCCATGCCCTCCTCCTGAGGATCTTCCCAACCCAGGGTTCAAACCCAGGTCTCCTACATTACAGGCAGATTCTTCACCCTTTGGGCCACCAGGTGAGCCAGTTCTTTCTTATTTCTACCACCAGGAAGAAAAATATGGAAAAATTCATGGGAAGCTTGGCAAGTATCTCTTTGACTTTGTGGATATATATAAACTATGAGTGATGTCTGCTTCTTGAAGCTAAGAGGCTGGAGGGGGCAGCTCACACCAACAGGAAAATAGGGACCATGGTGTGGTATGATATGCAAGGAGAAAGATATGGACCATGGTCCCCAGGATCCCTGTGACCCTTGGAGTCTCAAGGAAGGATCTCCATGAAGACTGAAAAAGAGGGAGAAAGAGGCAATATCAGTGCTCACCCAATTACAAGTCCCTCTCAAAAGTACTGGTAGAAGGAAAAGAAATAAGATTTAAATTGGGATTAAATTTTAAACACAAGTGACCAGAAAGCTAAAGGGTCTACCCAAGATGCCATTGTTGTTCAGTTGCTCAGTCATGTCCAACTCTTTGCGACCCCATGGATAGCAGCACGCAAGGCTTCCCTGTCCTTCACCATCTCCCAGAGTTTGCTCAGGCTCATGTTCCTTGAGTCAATCATGCCATCCAGCCATCTCATCCTCTGTCGTCCCCTTCTCCTCCTGCCCTCAATTTTCCCCAGAATCAATGTGGCAAAGGAGATCTGCCTTTACATGTTTGAGGGCAGTGATTAGAGAAAAGTGAAATCATTTCAAGGAAGGATCTGCATGTTGCAGTCCGTGGGGTTGCAAAGAGTCGGACACGACTGAGCGACTGAACTGAACTGAACTGAAAATCATTTCATGTTTGTCCCTCAGTGAGTTCAGATTGTGCAGTAAACTGGATATAATGTTTAGTGATAAAAGGAATTGGGGACTTCTGTTGCTGGTCACACAGCTAACTAGATGTCAGAAGAACACGCTTTGTTCAGAATACTGAACCAATAAGTAAGATAAATCTTTCAAGACTATAATCTAGAAAGTGAGAATCCAGAAAAGTCAGCTAGGAGAGGATTAGCCTTTTAGGGGACATCTATCAATCCCAGGTAGTCCAGGGCCTGGCTTTTTAGAGACTATGCATGTGGGTGTTAAGAAATAAAATTGAGTAGGGAGACAGTCACCTCAGAGACCCCTGAAAGGCAATTCCATTTTTAGTTGAACTAGGGTTAAAGAGCTTCAGAAAGGGAGGTGACAGGAATAATCATTTCAGCCTTGGTTATTATTAGAGTGAAAGAAAGAAGGAAAAATATCTCCCTAAATAATTCCAGATCCTAAATCTCACCCTGCTGATGTGTCTCACCAAACCCCGTGTGCCCCCACACCCCTGCCCCAAAAAAGACAAGCAAAAAATATAAAGTTTCTCCATTTCAGTACTGCTCCCAGGTACCTGGCAGAAACAAACACATCTCCTGTCTGAAGGAACACACTTTAAATATGGACCTCAAAAATTTCCAGAAAAAAAAAAGCAAAAAGAGGCTTACCATGCATGCATGGGTTCTAGAAACGTAAGAGAGCAAGCTAGCATGAGTGAAAGTCGGCAGAAAGCTTGAATGGAAGAATCCAACCCATAAAGACTGTGAATGTTCAAATTATCATATATAGACTAGTTGTTAGGTCAGAGCATATGAAATTGTCAATTTTGCAAGTCAAAACTGGTCAATATCTGATGTTTCATATATTTTACCTAATATTTTTTAAAGAAATAAGGGGATATTGGAAATATCTTGAAGGAAAAAGCATTGTGTACTCTCAAAAAGGACTAAGAGCTTTGATAGGGAGCCAAATGAAAATTCTGGAAGTGAAAAATATAATTGAAATTAGAAACTTAATAGAAATGTTCAATAGCAGATTTAGCTTAGTTAAACTGAGAAATAATGAACTATAAGATAAAGCAGATGAAAGTTCACAGGATATAGTAGGGAAAGGCAAACACAGAAGTAATATAAAAGAAAGGTTGTAGAAAAAAGTGAGAAATCCCAACACCTAATCAAATTTTCAGAAGGAAATAATAGAAAAATGGGAAGGGTCACCATCCCCATTTGTTCTATTCCTTCTTGATTTAAAGATATGTGTTGACAATTTGGCAGAGTTGATTAAAATCTTGAGTCCTCAGCTTCTAAAACTTAAGCAAATTCCAAACAGGATAAAAGAAAATAAATTTATGTCTAGCTACATTCACTTCACATTGGAGAAACACAAAAAGAAAGTCTTCAAAACAACTGGAGAGAAAAGACAAACTGTTTATTCAAAAAAAAAAAAAAAGACTGACCAGTGACGTTTCATATAAAAATGGGAGCGATAAGGCAATGGAAGAAAATCTTCCAAGTGTTTAGGGAAAATAACAACCACTTAAAGATCTACATGTAATGAATGTATTATTTACATACATTTACCAAAGGAATTTCTATAGAATATATTTCAGAAAGAAGGAAAATTACCCCAGAGAAAGTCTAAGATGCAAAAGGAAGTAGTAAGTAAGGAACAGAGTGATTAATCTAAAACACATGAGCTACATAAAACAAAATCAGTTATCTTCATTCTAAGTACTCAATAGCCACCTGTGGTCAGGACAGAAATACAACATTCTCATAATTGCAGAAATGTATTATTGGATAGTACTGCTATGGATTTTAAGATTTATATCTGTATTAGTTTGCCATTGCTACTGTAACAAATTAAATTTAATAACAAAATCATTGAATCAACATGTACTTATTATCTTACAATGCTGGGGTCAGAAGTTCAAAATGAGTCTTATGAGGCTAAAATTAAGGTATTTGGTAGGGTTGTGTTCCTTCTGGACACTCTCTGAAAAAAATGTGTTTTTTTGCCTTTTCCAACTTCTAGAGGATACTCACAGTCCTTGACTTATGACCCCGTTCTCGATTTTCAAGTCCAGCAACACCTAGCCAAATCAACCATTGAGTTTTCTGTCTCCCTCTTCCATGTTAAAGAGCCCTTGTAATACATTGGGCCCTCCCATCCCCCCAGATAATCCAGGATAATCTCCTCCACCTCAAGATCCCCGATTCCATACACCAAGTCTCTTTTGTCATGTAAGGTAATATATTCATAGAGTCCAGGAAAAGAATGTGGATATCTCTGGTGGGGAGGGAACCATTATTCTACTTGCTACTGCATGTATCTTAAATTTTCTAGGGAACTTCCAGGAGTACAGAAATAGGATATAAACATCTTCTCCTCAGAGAGAGAAGAAAAACCTCAATCCAACAGGCATGAAAAAGGAAAGTGTGTGTGTGTGTGTGTTTATATGTATATATATATATATATATATATATATATATATATAAAGAGAAAAGGCAAATCAAGAAAATACATAATATATGCTAGTGAGAAATTGGTCTAAATACATGAATAATTACAATATACATAAATAGTAAGCTCTGCATTTAAAAGAGCAGGATTGTGAGACTGTATTTTTTTTATAAAGCAAACCATATGCTATTTATAAGAGATTTTCCTAAAATACAGGAAAATGAGAAAAATAGACCAAATACTAACTAAAAGAAAGCTGGCACGACTATAGTAATATCAGAAAAAAAGTAGAATTTAAAACAAAATAATGTAACAAGAAAAAACAAAGGTGAGTAAATACAAATAAAAAGTTTTGTTTACCAAAAACATATAAAAATTCTAAATTTGTGTATACCTAATAACATCGCTTCAGTGTATTTGTTGTTCAGTCGCTCAGTCGTGTCCAACTCTTTGCGACCCCATGGGCTGCAGAACGCCAGGCTTCCCTGTCCCTCACCAACTCCTGGAGCTTGCTCACACTCAGGTCCATTGAGTCAGTGATGCCATCCAACCATCTGGCCTTCTGCTGTCCCCTTCTTCTCCTGCCTTCAATCTTTCCCAACACCAGGGTCTTTTCTAATGAGTCACCTCTTCACATCAGGTGGCCAAAGTATTGGAGTTTTAGCTTCAGCGTCAGTCCTTCCAATGAATCTTCAGAGTTTGATTCCCTTTAGGACTGACTGATCTCCTTGCAGTCCAGGGGACTCCCAAGAGTCTTCTCCAACACCACAGCTCAAAAGCGTCAGTTCTTCAGCATTCAGCTTTCTTTATGGTCCAACTCTCACATCCATACATGACTACTGGAAAAACCATAGCTTTGACTAGATGAACCTGTGTTGGCAAAGTAATGTCTCTGCCTTTTAATATGCTGTCTAGGTTTGTCATAACTTTTCTTCCTAGGAGAAAGTGTCTTTTAATTTTGTGGCTACAGTCACCATCTGCAGTGATTTTGAAGCCCAAGAAAATAAAGTCTCTCACTGTTTCCATTGTTTCCCCATCTATTTGCCATGAAGTAATGGGACCAAATGCCATAATCTTCTTTTTGTGAATGTTGAGTTTTAAGCCAACTTTTTCACTCTCCTCTTTCACTTACATCAAGAGGATCTTTAGTTCCTCTTCACTTTTTGCCATAAGAGTGGTATCATCTGCATATCTGAGATTATTGATATTTCACCTGGCAATCTTGAGTCCAGCTTGTGCTTCATCCAGGCCAGCATTTTGCATGATGTACTCTGCATATAAGTTAAATAAGCAGGGTGACAATATACAACTTTGATATATTCCTTTCCCAATTTTGAACCAGTCCATTTTCCCATGTCCAGTTCTAATTGTTGCTTCTTGACCTGCATACAGGTTACTCAGGAAGCAGATAAGGTGGTCTGTTATACCCATCTCTTTAAGAATTTTTCACAGTCCCATGTATGAAACACCAAAAATGATAGACCTGCAAAGAGAAATGAACATATCCCTAATTATGATGGAAAATTCTAATACACCTGTTTCTAAGTATAACTGATAGATAAGCAAAGAGTAAATATGTAGGAGATTTCTGGAGATTACAAGTGAAATGACATAAAACATACAAGACATACAAAGGACAGACAGGACACCACTCTGGCCAGAGGAACAACTGGGCAAACTAATTGCCATTTATTATTATAAAGCCCTCCTTAGGCAGAATTCCAGACTGTAAGAATAAGCCTTTTTAGTACAGTGCAGGTGCATACATGTTATCGTATAGCAAAGGGGAGTGAAATCTCTGTCTACTGAAGAGTCTGCCCAAAGGCCTCATCTCCTTCTCATCTCAAGAAGGGAATGCTCCTTCATTTGCAAGGGACCATTAAACTCAAGGCTGTGTCCAGACTCTTTGACAGAACGCCTCGTATGCAAGGACGCTCAGCCTGAGCAGAGAGATCCGTTTGCAGGCACATCTCTGCTACCCTATTAACCCTTCATAAATAAGAAAGTACCATATAGAAGATTTGAACAGCAAAATGAGCAGGCTTGATCAAATGAATATCTATTTAAAACATAGCCAATAACTCAGAATTCACACAGAAAATGTATTATAAACTAACCCCATGGCTCAATGATAAAGACTCTGCCTGCCTATGCAAGAGACATAAGAAGCATGGATTCGATCCCTGGGTTGGGAAGATCTCCTGGAGAAGGAGATGGTAACCCACTCCAGTATTCTTTCCTGAAAATTCCCACAGACAGAGGAACCTGGCAGGCTACAGTCCAGTGGGTTGCAAAAAGTTGGACACAACTGAGCAACTAAGCTTGCATGCAAGCTAATAATAAACCATAAAATGAGTCTCAACAAATTTCGAAGATTTGGTGTTGCACAGGCCACATCGGTCACCACATATAGTTGCAAAGCTTTTTTTCTTGTGATGAGAACCTTTATGATCTACTCTCTCAGCACTTTTCAAATATCCAATACCAATATTATTAAACATAGTTGCCATGCAGTACATTACATCTTCAGGATTTATTTATCTTATAATTGGAGTTTTGTACCTTTTGACCCTCTTCACCCATTTCACCCATCCATCTGGCAACTGCCAATCTCTTTATATCTTAAGTGTTCATTTCTTTGTTTCTTTTTTTTTTTAGATTCCATGTGAGATCATATGATATTTGTCTTTCTCTATTTCTCTTAGTATAATGCCCTCAAGGTCCATCCATATTGTCCTAAATGATAGGATTTTCACCTTTTTTATGGCTGAATAGTATGGCATTGTATATATATGCAAATATACATATGAATATAGACACTATATATATATGAAAAACATTTTCTTTATTCATTTATTGACCAATGGGCATTCCTTTTATGCATATTTTGATGATGTGTTTTACAATGAACTTTTTTAGTGTTTGCAAGATACCTTATCTATGCATATATTATAGTTACAGCAATATAAAAATTCTGTATATATGCACGTGAGCATGTGTAGGTTTATATGGCTAGGAGAGGAGAGAGAGAGAGATAGGGATGTTTTAAAGGAACAAAATAAAAGTATGTCATGAGATGGAGGTAAATGAGCACGTTTACTTTTAGAAGATGAATTGGACTTTGCTGTGCTTTGGAATTATATCCTGTCTCATCCGTCTAACTTTGGGCTTTTAGAAGGCAGGAGACCATTGAAAATCATTCAAGCTTATATATTTCCAAACTGGCCATTCTACTTTGGGTGCTGTGTGTTTCATCCAGAGTGTCAAGCTTCTGTAAACACACCTGGAACATGATCCATCTAACTGACTGCTCCCTAGTCATTATCCAGTTATCACCTATTCCACTTACTTTCAACAGGAGATATTCCTGCCTGCAACTGACACCCTCCTTTGATAGGTCCCATGTCCAGCTCTAAACAAGACTGTGAAGGAAGTAAATAGAGTTCATTTTCAAAACCGAGCTCTCACCTATTCCTTCTGTTTTCACCCTCCCCGAGGAAGGTCATGAACCCCTCCAGTGGCGAGCCACGGGCGGGTCTGGCTGTAGGAGCTCTCTACTCCAAAGGGAGCCACTGAGGATGTGGGTGTGGGGAAGGGGGCACTGTCTGTTATTATTTTAAAATAATAGTAAAACTGAATGACAGTTTTCTACTTTATATTTTATCACCTGCAGTTCTAAATAGTGAAAGTTGCTCAGTCTGTGTCCAGACTCTCTGCAACCCCAGCGACTGTAGGCTGCCAGACTCCTCTGTCCATGGGATTTTCCAGGCAAGAATACTGGAGTGCATAGCCATTTCCTTCTCCAGGGTATCTTCCCAACCCAGGGATCGAACTCAAGTCTCCTGCATTGCAGGCAGACTCTTTACCATGAGCCACCAGGGAAGCCCCACAATTCTAAATAGTTTTGGTGTTGTTATATGCCTCTCCACAAAAGTATTTTTTTGATCTAAGAGTTCTTAATTGCAACACTTACTAATGAATAAAGTGATATATGTATATATATATGGAAGCTTCAAGTTAGCACATTTTAATACCTCTTCTTAATAACCTCATATTCTACACAGATGTTAATTTAGAGAACCAGGAGTCTTATAACTCCTAGTATACTTAGCAGCAAGCATTCATTGTGAGGGTAAATGTATGACAACTTGGTATTAGGTACAGTCCATGTCTTAAACCTCATTTGGCACTATTGAAATGACTGGTGAAAATAAACATTGATAGAACAGAGATGGTAAAGATGAAGAAGCAGAACTTAAGTTATTTCTGTCATTCTATGTGACCACTAGGAATTTATCCTTGTATTTAATAATTTTGTATCTGAAAACAGCGAGAACTGTGGAAACTGCAAAGTGTTGTATTTTTCTTTGGTAAATATAAGTTTCGGTTCATGTATGAAATGTACACTGAATTTTAGAAAGAGCTTTAATGATCAAATGTATTCTCTTTTTTGTTGGGTTTTTTTTTTGTTTGTTTTAAAAGTAAAAACACACACAAATCAAGAAATTAGACTTTATATGACAGAGTGGTATGATCTAGCCTAAATTGTGCCTTTTGTGGATGTTTCTGTTTTATTAAAGTTCATTTCCTGGTCATTGTCAGTAAGCAAAGGCTGTTAGAAATGATCTGTTTGGGGTATTAGATACATAGATGTTGCCTGGAATCCTCTTTTCCTTTCCTCTCCCAAGGAGGTCAGTGGCAAATCTAGAGCCTAGGGCAAGAGGAAGAGGGCTGCCTTAACTGGAGGGGACTTGGCTGGATGTTTTTAGGGGAATATTCAACTTGCACACTTTTTTCTAGAACTTGCCCACCTGAAAGCATACCTTGTTCGCCATTTCGCTTATACGGTTGTCCTTTTCTGTAAACTGAACGATTCAGATCTCCAGGATCTTGTCAAAAATGTACATCAAGCTTGGATGTCATATCCCTCACACCTGTAGTTACATCCTCACAGCCATTTCAGTGTCATTCTAAATGTTTAGATGTTATCTTAAAAATATGTAAGGCGGTGCCTCACTTTGCAAAATTCTTGCAAGGATGACTCGGGGAGGAAAATCTGAAGACTGCTGTTATAAAATAGTTCTAGCAGACAGGGCACACATTTACGAGATTTCAGCATCCAGTAGCCGAGTCTCCTCAGTGTTTGTCATGAAAGAATTCTTAAGAAAGAAATTTCAGGCAATTGACATGTATCTCTTAAATCACGCAGTGGAGGGTCTTGTTGTTGGGACTTTGTTCTTGGTGAACCAGCCCTTGATAGATGTCTTCTTATTTGATACTCCAAACAGCAAAGGAACACATCGCTGTGGGCCCTTTTGATGAAGGTGAGGCTAGGGGTCAAGGTTCACTCCTGACTCACTCTACTGGGGACCCAGACTTGTTGGTGATGGGCTGAGATTTTCACCCAGTCAGCCATTGGCATCCTCCTCCATTATACTTTTTATTTACAGGGAGGTGAAAATAAAATGTAAAAGGAAGCATGAGTTAGGGATCTGAAAAACGTCTGCTGGAATCCTGGTGCTGTCCTTGTGACCCGCTGGGTAGAGGCCCCTCGTCTGTAAGCTGTCCTGTGTTTAGACCTGGTTTGGACCTTCAAAGTGATGCTGGACAAAGGATTTCAATGGGACAAGTGGGGAAAGACAGCACTGAGCTGCCCTTTAATTTGTAAACATGGCCCAAATCTCTTTTCAACCTGTCCTCTTTCAGTCATGAGTGATGGCGTAGAAAGCATCTGTTACACATTAACCTTTCATTCTGCCGTGGAGAAGCTCCTTGTGAACGTGCCGAAGAATTCGTTTGTGCCAGAGGGCTTGGCAAACCTGGAGAACTTGGTGCTGTCAGATGAGCATCTCCCCTTATGAGTGTAGTTGCGGGGTTTTCTTTCTAGGGTCACACGTGTGCAGGCAGCAATGTAAGGAAGCTGACCGGCATCTTAGGCAGCAGGGCTTGCCTGCCTTCTGTTTCCAGTCCTGGTACTGACGGACCCCCTCATGTTTCTGTCTCGCTTCCTCCTATCTGAAAATCTTTATGGAGGCCTATCTGATGACCACCAACTTAAAAAAAATTTTTTTATTTTGTACTGGGCTGTAACCAGTTAATGGGTGGCTCAGCTGTACAGAATCTGCCTGCAGTTCAGGAGACAGAGAGACATGGGTTTGATCCCAGGGTCAGAAAGATCCCCTGGAGAAGGAAGTGGCAGCCCACTCCAGTATTCATGTAGGATGAAAAAAGAAAGGAACTTAATTGTTGGCTCAAAATTGGCCTAAAACTATAAATATAAATATATATATATATAAAATATAAATATATATAAATATACTATATATATATTTATATTTATTCCCAAACTGTATAGCCTAAATATAGGGTGAGTCTTCATTTTTGGCACAGGTTTTGAATTCCAAAAAGTCCTGGTCCTCTTGAGGCAATGTCTTTGTGAATAGCAAATACAGGGAACTTGCCCTATTTCTGACCACTGAAAAACTCAGAGGAAGGGAACTGGTTTTAATCTGGGGCACATTATATCTGTAAAGAGATCAGACCCACCACTTCCTGAGCAGGTTGTGCATACACATCAAGACAACGTCTCACAATCCTGCCCAAGAGGGAGGTGGTGGCAGTAACAATCTTACAGACAAGAGGTCTGTGCCCAGCGGGTCACAAGGGCAGCACCAGGATTCCAGCAGACGTTTTTCAGATCCCTAACTCATGTTTCCTTTTGCATTTTATTTTTACCTCCCTGTAAATAAAAAGTATAATTGAATAAAGGGCAACATTGCCTTTTTACTTAATAATCTCAAACATAAAGCTAATATTCCAATTATCTGAAATTCTATTAATAAAAAAGGCAAAACTATCATGAAAGAAAGCAGATCATCGGTTGCCTAGAGCTACAAATGAAATTGGAAAGAGAATCCATGATGAAGGGGCACCAGGGAGCTCTGTTAAGTTTTGAGAACTTCTTTAGCTTGATTGTGATGGTGGGTATACAGTTGTATACAGTTACTGACATTCATCAAACGGTATGTTTAAAATAGTGAATTTATGATACAATTATGGACATGAGTCTGAGTGAACTCCGGGAGTTGGTGATGGACAGGGAGGCCTGGTGTGCTGTGATTCATGGGGTTGCAAAGAGTCAGACACGACTGAGCGACTGAACTGAACTGAACGGATACATATAATTTTTATGCATAAAAATTTTATAAATTTAAAAAAAGTATACATTTTAATAGTTATTTAAAATATTAATATTTTAATATATACATCTCTTTCTACCCTCCCTCCCCCAAATGTGGGAATGAAAAAAGAATTCTGGTTCCTGGAAACTCATAGAGAGTAAGAACAGTTAAAGATGGCATATTCATTTGCTCATGCTGCTGTAACCAAGCACCATACACTGGGTGCTTACACAGTAGAAATGTATTTCCTCGCAGTTTGGAGGCGGACGTCCCAGCTCAGGAGGCCTCTCTCCGGACCTTGTGGATGTCCATCTTTTCCCTGTGTCTCCACGTCGCCTCCTTCTGTGTGTGTCTGCGTCTAAATCTCTTCTCAGAAGGACATTATCATATTGGATTTCAGCCCACCCTAATGACCTCATTTTAATTTAACTATCTTTATAAAGTTCCTGTCTCCAAATGCAGTCATATTCTGACATTCTGCGGGTAGGATGTCAACATGCAAATTGGGCAGGACACAGTTCAGCCCACAATAGACAAGGAGTGGTGACCGAGGTCCTTTATTTACTCAACTTGGTCATCTTTGAATTTTTTTTTTTTTTTGACCAGGAGCATGTGTTTATAACTTAAAGAATATATGTGGGAGAAACATTTTATGTATGTTTTTTTTTTTCAAACAAAGCAGAGAAATATACATATGTATTTTCTTTCAAACAAAGTTGGTAGATTATACTCCTCGTTGGTCTCCATGATTTATACCTCATAAACTGTTACCTTCCACACAGATGCCATAACTCGTGCAATCCTTGCACACAGCTGTGCAAGAAATATAGCTTTACTCTTATGTAACTGAACTTTATTTCTGCATGAGACGCTTTTTCTCAGAGTGGCATCTGAGTTTGTGGGGGCAGGGGCGTGGTGAGGGCTCCAATAGGGAAGGTGGGCCGCTCTTCTGCACCTTGGCCAGAGTCTGCGCTCATTTCTCCGGGTGGCATCTGTTCGCTAGCCTCCCGCCTTCCTGTCCTGCAAATCCACGTGGTCATTGCTACATCCTCTCTGTCTTAACTGTAAGGCCTCTTCGGTTTTGCCACTGGAGCTAGACTCCTTAGATTTACATCCTGCTGCTGCTGCTGCTAAGTCGCGTCAGTCGTGTCCAACTCGGTGCGACCCCGGAGATGGCAGCCCCCCAGGCTCCCCTGTCCCTGGGACTCTCCAGGCAAGAACACTGGAGTGGGTTGCCATTTCCTTCTCCAATGCATGAAAGTGAAAAGTAAAAGTGAAGTCGCTCAGCTGTGTCCAACTCCTAGCGACCCCATGGACTGCAGCCCACCAGGCTCCTCCGTCCATGGGATCCTAGCTCTACTCATTACTGGCTGTGTGTCCTGACCTCTTTACTTAGTCTCTCTGTGTTTCAGTTTCTCATTTATAAATTAGAGCTATTTATAGTAAAGATACCCACTTCATAAGATTGTGGGGATGATTAAAGGAGTTAATATGTAGCAATATTTAAAATAGTATCTGCTACATAGGAGAAGCTATAGTCCATAAAATGTTTCCAATTGTTTGTACCAGCAGTAGTGATATTTCTTTCTTGTTATTTCATCGCTTCATTGGTCCTTTATTTGGAAGCATACAAAATACCAGATTTACCAGTTAGCTATGAAAACTCTACTGGGAGTCTTGGGCCCATCTGCCAGACACCTTCATTCTGCCCCAGCATCATGCTGGGAATACAGATTGTGAGGGCAGGGGTGCAAAGAGGTGTGGGACCTCACAGATTCACTATATTTCCCTTGGGAGGTTGAGGGATGTGAATTATTTATGTCCCAGATGTCCAAATCTTTGTTCTATCAACTGTGCAGCTGGGTACCCCTGCCGCTCAGGGGAGGTAGGCCTCTCTGCCTCTTTTCCTTCTCTCCTGGGCCACCAGTCCACACACAGCCTGCTTTTCCTGGTGGTGGGGGGCAGGGGCAACGAATGAATGGGCTGTTGAGACTCAGACTCAGAAATGCTACTCTTGGTCTGCTGGTTCTGCTGAGTCACTCCCTGCCAAGGCAATAAGTGAGATTTCCCTGACTGTTCCTTGGGATTAAGGGCAGGCACTGACTGATAGTGTGGTGAGGGAAAATCACTTAAATTGATGTACAGAAATATCCCCCTTACAAACACCTTTGTAAAGGTCCTTCCAGCATCTGAATGTAAGACTATCACCTGTATCCCACCACCGGATCCCCAGGGCCTGATGCATGGTCCAGAGGATATTAGAAAACTAAGTGTCACGAGTTACAGTCTCCTCGGTGGTATACTTGTTTACTTCTCAAGATCCATCAGTAATTATGGCTGCTTTGTATTTTTCTGTCATTTAGACACAAACTGTTTTTTGAGACTCAGGGGGAAAAAATCCCACAACAGAACTCTTTGGATGGCTTGTATTCAAGTTTGAATGCTCTGTGCAGATTATCGAAGTTGAAGCCTATCTCATGTGAATAAAAATCCTGGAGTCACATTAATTAAATGAGTCTATGGAATTAATTTTCATAAATTCTTCTGAGTCAATTGCACATTCTCAAATTAACAATGAAAGTCAAAGTACAATTTAAAGTTTGGGTCCAGGGAGAGCACATGCTGAATAAACATACTTGTGTAGTTAAAGACGCAATAGCAGATGGTAGGAACAGCAAAGTGCAGGAAAACTACAAAAAGTTTTCCTAAAAAATTAAATGGGTCCTTAAAATAGATGAATGCTAAACCTCTGTTGCCAAATAAAACAGAAGATTTTAAAGGGCCGTGATTCTTAGTGCAGAGTGAAGCCTCTCACATCAGCTATGGCAGTGCCTAGAAAAGTCCCAAGTATGGATGTGAAGAAAAGGTTTAGTGGGGAAAAGAAAGAGAATGTTGGGACAATGGTGAAAAGTTTTAATTATAAGCCCGTTGTCATGGGAAAGATAGAGATAAGTACTAATTTCAGAAATTTCCACCAACCTTCCCCAAAGTCATTGTATTTGTCTAATAAAAGTCATTTACCATAATAGCTGTCAGAAAGGGTACATGTAGAATCATAATATACTAGAGTTTAAGGGTCCTTTGTGATCTTCTGCCCAGCTGATTCATTTTACAGGCAAGACAATGGAGACTCAGAGTAGTTGGCTAAGTGGACTCTGCTGGGTCCCATGACGAGTTAGGAGTGGAATCAAGGACTAAATCCAGACGTCTGGCTCTCAGTCCAGTTCTGAGATGTACCACTGATCCTCCAGGTTGCTGGAGACTTCCTGGTGGAGCCACAGATAATCACTGGTCTTGTAGAACCTTCCAATCAGACTTCATGTGTCAGGGTTGTGTCCAGAGCCGAGGAGGGTGCTATCCTGGTGGGAGGCAGAGACCAAAATTCAAACATGCTTTGGCAGATACAAGCACATGGGGAAAATCAGCTGAAATCAAGGCAGAGAGCTTTTCTTCTTTAGATTATCATTGGAAAGAAAGGTGAACACTCACTGTAATTCATGAGTGTGTTTATTTTTTTTCCATAGACACTAATTTATTCTGAAAAGAATATATTTCATTTCCAAATTCTACTTTTACTTTCAAGAAATTCAGACTTCAAGAGAAAAAAAAAAGGTTCAGCGCTGTATTGTGATTACTTCGATAGTTAAGGATATCAGTGCTCGTGACTTTGAAAAATCATTAGCAAAAATTGGCCATGAAAAAGGGAAATCTGTTTTAGTGCATAACGACCATCCATCTTACATGAGTTAATAATTCCTTATCTCTCGATGGAGAAAAACACAGTAACTAACTGTGGGCCGTCAGGATAGGCCTCCCCACAGTGGCTGACCCTGAAGAACCCCCCGGGCTGGCTGGGCTCCAAGCCTTGCCTTCCAGTACATCTCATCCCTCAGTTGCTTCCTTCTGCTCCTCTGCCATCTTCTTCACCTGCCGAGCATCCTTCATTTATTCGTTTATTTCACTGAGATTTCTTGTGCCAGGAAGAGAAGTTTATTGCATGCCAAGCAAGGTATTAGGTGTAAGGAACACACGATGAAAAGGAAGATAGCCCACACTGCCTTCCTGGAGCTTATAATCCAGTGGAGGGGATATTGGGCAAGAAGTCCTACAGATGAATGAACTCTTGTGCGTGTGACAGGAGAGGAGGAGAGGAACGTGGTGATGTAAGAGACCACCATGAGAGAATTTCACTAGGCTGACATTTGAGCTGAGATGTGAAAGATTAAAGCCAGGTAGAGATGGCTAGAAAGAGAGAGCCAGGTAGAGAGGACTGCATGTGCAAGATAACTGCAGCAAGTAGGTGGGACTAAAAGATCATGGAGGTGGGAGCAGAATAAGGCAGGGGAGCCTGGCCTGATGGGAGGCTGGAGGGATGCCTAGGGACACTGGTCTTGAGAGCAATGGGAAAAAACACTGGAGGTTTTAAATAGGCATGACATGATCAGATACGAATTTTGAGGTCACTCAGGGCTCAATCAGAGAAACAGAAGCTCTAGAACATAGGACTCTGTGTATGAATATCACTAAAGTATAAATATGAATATATGTGTTTTCTTTTCTTGGCCGCACCACACGGCTTGTGGGATGTTAGTTCCCCAACCGGGGTATGAATCTGTGCCCTCAGCAGTGAAAGCTCAGAGTCCTACCTGTTGGACCACGAGGGAGTTCCCTGAACATATGTATTTGCCACAGGGATTTGATGGGACCCAATTGTGGTTGCTAGTTAAGCAGTCTCTGTAATGCCATCGCCTTCCCATCTAGTCACCTGATGTTGGATCTCGGAGTCTGCAGGATGGGCATTCAAGAGGGAAGATGGATGTAAGACAGAGGGAGAGAGAGGAATCATTGGGGCCCCCCACACACTGGAACCCTTAAGACTGGAAACACGTTAGTTCTCATCGCCTCCCTTAATGACTCCGTGGTCCTGCTGGCCGATGCTCTCATCATCAGAGAGAGAAACACACACTTGGACGAGGAGTCAGAGGAGCCAAAGGAAAATCTAGGGGAATGTGGGAGCTGTGAGCCTGGCTGCTGTACCCCCCCACAATGATGTGCACCCCCAGAGAAGGGCCAGCGGCGTGTTCTGCCGCTGCCCTTCCACTCTCAGCACAGGGAGTCCCCACCCTAGCTGGAAACGGGGGGAAGGCAGCCTGGAAGGTGGTTCAGCCTCGCTAAGGAGACAGAGCTGCCCAGGCAGCCTGGCTGCAGTGTGGAGACTGTGTGCAAACCTTCCACCTTCCCCTCTGGCTTCTCCCACCCTGTCTCCTGGGTCAAGGGTGCACTTGGAGGGGACATAGCTTCTCCATCTGCATCCCAGTTGGCTGGGGGGGAAATTCTGAATTCCCGGGTGAGCTGCCAACAGGCAGAGATTGGAAAGAAGCAGCTAATAACATTACAAGTCCATTTGGCAGCAATGCACACCCCCTCCATCACAACGAGAGCAAGTGGAGGGGAAGAGACTCTCTTAATGGCCAAATCAAATAAGGAGTGGCAGCTTCTCAGAGACACAGACTAGAGAAAAAAATGTATGGACACCAAAGGGGAAAGGGGGGTGACATGAACTGGGAGTCATACTATGTATATATACTATGTATGTGTATATATTGACATACGTACTATATATAAGACAGATAACTAATGAGAACCTACTGTAACACAGAGAACCCTATTCATTGCTCTGTGGTGACCTAAATGGGAAGGAAATCCAAAAAAGAGGGGATACATGTATACATATGGCTGATTCACTTTGCTGTACAGTAGAAACTGACACACCAGGGTGAATCAACTATACTCCAATTAAAAAAAAAAAAAGAGCAGTGACTTCTGAAGATACCAAACCCTACATGATATGTCCTTGAAACAAAGAGTCTGATGTCATTCCCCCTTTGGCTTGTCTGCTCAGATAGCTAGGGTGTTTTTTACCTTCTGCCTGAGGATCTCCAGGCCACACACCACGGGAGGATCTGATACAGTCTGCCCACCTCTTCTCAGAGTGTTTGGGAGCCAGGACGGAGCCTGCAGCAGGATAGTCTGTGATGTAAGATGGGTATTTTTGATGATCAAGTAACTTAGTGGTCCTTGAATCTGACTATATCTTAGAATCACCTGTATAGCTTTATAGACTTTACAGTGTCTAAGCTCCCCAGAGCTTGGGATGGGGACAAGACATCACTAATTGGTAAATCCTCCCAGGTGATTCGAACGTACAACTAGGGTCAAGAAATTCCAGTCCTCTTGGTTCCAGGTAAGGAAATGGAGTCAGAGAAGTTAGGTGTGTTGACCAACAGGGCTACAAGGAATAGAACCCAAGTCTCCTAAGTCCAAAACTCATCACTTTCCACTGGGTATCCTGCCATATCTCCTGTCTAAGATAAATTAAAACAGCGTTCTCTAATGTGACCTAAGAATGTGGTGATTTTGAAAATATGTTATTTATGAAGATAGGTGGTGAGAGTAATACTCACTCATTCATTCAATTGGGACTTCCCAGGTGGCTCAGTGGTAAAGAATCTGCCTGCCCATGAAGGAGACATGAGTTCCATCCCTGGGTCAAGAAGAACCCCTGGAGGAGGAAATGACAACCCACTCCAATATTCTTGCCTGTAGAATTCCATGGACAGAGGAGCCTGGTGGGCTGCAGTCCATGGAGTTGCAAAGAATTGGACACAACTGAGCGACTAAGTGGAGAAGGCAGTGGCAACTCACTCCAGTACTCTCGCCTGGAAAATCCCATGGATGGAGGAGCCTGGTGGGCTACAGTCCATGGGGTCGCTGAGAGTCGAACACGACTGAGTGACTTCACTTTCACTTTTTACTTTCATGCATTGGAGAAGGAAATGGCAATCCACTCCAGTGTTGTTGCCTGGAGAATCCCAGGGACGGGGGAGCCTGGTGGGCTGCCGTCTATGGGGTCGCACAGAGTTGGACACGACTGAAGCGACTTAGCAGCAGCAGAGCGACTAAGTATATATTCATTCAAACTCCTAAAACAGGTAGACAAACATGTGTGACCCAGTGATCCTAATACTGCCAGGCAGACCCAGGCTATCCATTTACCTGTCCATAGCATGAGAAGAAAAAGGAAAAGAGACAAGTCTAGGAACATATTGTTCGGTGGAATGCATTCTGCAATGATTCTATAAATTACAGCCTTAATAGCCAATAATTGCATCTCCTAAAGATGCAACCATCTTAACTAGTTTATGGCCACATGCTCAGTCTAAGACAGACCCTAGAACCTGTGCGCCAGCCTGCTTCAAAAAGAACAGTAGGAATGGTGAATCCAATTAAGACAACTTTGGTGAACTAGCAAAGTAACATTTAACCTACATTCTTTCCTCATAATTGTCATTAATTATTTCTTTTAAAAGACACAAAACCAAATTTTTGGACATTTTCAATCTGTGGCAATAACATGATATACCAGTATCTGCTTTTACTATCGTCTCATTTTTTTTAACTAAATAAAAATTGCATTATTGTTTGTATTAAAAAACGTACATACTCCTTCTTAAGATTTCAACAGTTTCTGAAAAGTACAAAGTAAGAAGTAATCTTCCAGATCTCACCACCCAAAAACAGCAGTATTGAACATTAGATAAACATCGGTTTAGAATCTTTCAAAGAGAGGGAGAGAGAAAATATATATATATATATATATACACACAGAGAAACTGGCTGGATACCTAGACACACATAAAATTGGGATCATATGCTCAGGCCTTTAAAATATTTAAATATATATAAATTTATATATATATATTAAAATTATATATATATATTAAAATTTATATATATATATATTCAGATTGATTTTACTTATGTACAGAAGTCAAGGAGAATGAAGTAACACTGGAAAGATTCTGAAACTCATTTAAAAGTTTTTTTACTACCTAACATGTTGTTTCCCTAAAGATGCCTTAACAAAAATTATTATAAAAGTCATTGTGGTCATAAAATTTTTCTTAACTACATGGTTCAGTTTTATATAATATCAATTAACCCCATGCTATGGAAGGATGTTAACTTCTTCCCACTTCTCTAACCCCCTCCTCCCAATTTCTGTAGTAGTTTATTCTCATTTTTTTCATTCAACACGTGTTCACTGAGGGTGTGCCTTGTGCAAGTCCCTCTCAAGGTTCTGGGCCAACAGCTATAAGCTGTAGACAGAACAGACAAAATTCTCACCCATCACGATCCTTGCATTTTCATCGAGAGGAAAAAATAAATTGCAATGTTGACATTGTACAGATTCTGTTCACTAGCCATGAGTCCCATGATAGCTCAGTATTGTTTCTATATTCAAGTTCATTTGATGCTTGTATATAGGTAGAAGTCTGGCAGGCTAGACAGATAGCCAAGAACACGTTTTGGAAAGTGGGGTGATGCTATAAATTCACTTTCGTCCTGGAAAGTCAGCCCTGTCCTTCGTGTGCCTTCTTACATTCATTCCTCACCACATACTTCTCCACTTCTGCCTCTTCAGAAGGGAAAGTCCTCTCCTCTCCAGATTCGCGGGGAATGTTTCCCCATCATGCTAACTCCCAGGTTTGATTTTAAGGCGCAAGACTGGGCTGGTGGTGGCAGTTGTGGGCTGGGTCTTTCTCCACCGCTTCTCTGCAGAACCGCCCTGATTGTCAGTTTGGAAGCAGGTGGCCTTGTATTATGTCCCTTTCCATTTTTGGAGGCTGCTGATAAAAATTTTGACTGGTTTTCACTATTTTTGATGTTGTTATTGTTCAGTTTATTAAGCGTCATTGAATTAGAGAAACATTATGATCAGTTTTGGCTGCCTTGTTTTTACCCAAAGTCTAACTTTAAAATACCACAATGAATACAACCCCCTGATATAAAATCTAACCATCCTATGCTTCCTGGAGTAGGGATAGAAAGATATTTAACTAAATCTTCCTTGTCTGCTTCTTGTTGGATCAACTCCTAAAGAATAATTTATATTCCATCTCTTGTAAGCTTTCCCAGCCCTGGCTTGTTCTCCTGAAGAGTTCCAAAGCAGATGGGAGAATCTTTGATAACTGGCAAGGTTCACAAGACTCATTACTGCAACCCCCTCCATCATTTGCGAGGGTATCACAGCTAAGTTGTTACTAGAAATAACAAAAATCACAAATGAGCTTATATGTGTGAGATGTTGCCACATGAGAGGATGTAGAATGAGAAGAGATTGACTAGGTGACCTCCAAGGACCTTTCCCACCTGGAGATTCTGTGACAGTTTGGGATTTCCAAGTGATTTGAATGAGAAAGAAAAGGAAAAATGTCCAAATAAATCACACAGCTATATAGGAAACGCTCTGAAGAGTCCAAATATTAGAAGGATGCATTCAACAAAGCAAGGAAGGTAAAGAAATAAACATGTGCGATCCTGAAAGAATAATATTCAGCTAGGCTAAATGCTAAGAAAGATTGGAGTCTTGCAAACTCTCCCAAGGTCAAAAAATGACAGCAGAAAGAGACATTATTTGGAGTGACAAGAAGGATAAATGTGGGTCTCAGAGGAAGCAATGTCTCACTGATGATCTTCAAGGATATTTTAAAGAAAAGATTTTTTTTTTTAAGTATGGAAAGAGTTCAGAAAAAATAGCATGATGTGGAGCAAGTTGGAACCTGTTGAGAGTAATTGTTTGAGAAGGGACAAGACAGAAGCAGTGACTCTCAGTGGTAGATCCCAGCCAAACCATGGAATCAGGCAGGGAGTGTGCTGACCCCACCATGTTTGCGTTCCCCCACCTCCTTCTGGTGCTATCTCCTTTTGGCTGAAGCCACCCGGAAACCAGAGGGCGAGGGGACCCATTAATACTCCCCATCCAGGATAACCTCTCTAGGCTCAGAGCAGGGTGGAGAAGAGTTGATTCTGAGAAACAAGTTGAAGATACCCAGCAAAAAGGACAAACAAGGGCCAGGGTTACTTACTACCTAAAGACATTGAGTTGTTACGGTACCTGATAATAAGAAAGCAGACAAATTCAGTGTCTACGTCATATTTATCTTGTCTATCAGAGACCGTGATCTAACTAGAAAGAAAGGAACAAGACTGAAGGCAAAGCGAAATACTTACCTATTTCAAACTTGCTCAGTTTGTGGGCCTCTGTGACTTTTTATCTTGAGTACTGAAAAAAGTTATCTTCAATTTTCAATGTAGTGTATTATTGAATTTATAATAAAGTTATTGACATTAAAAGGAATATCTCAAATAGCTTAGCTTCAGAAAATATTTGATGGCTCCTCTCACAGTCGTTTGGGAATATTGCTGGAGAAATGCTGGTGGACACTAAAGTGGGGCTTACCCCTGGATAAAAGTAATACACAATGAATAATTATTAGTAATGATGCATGCATAATATAGAGGAGAGAGGGCACAGGATCCTCGCTCTGATTCACATTGTTGTAAAGGATGTATATATTCATATCAAAGTTATAACTGATTCAAAGTAAGAAATGAAAAGCAATTCTGAGCAACTCCCTTAAGATGACTCAGGATATAGGAGGGGTGGAAGTCCTGGGTGGATGGAAAAATACTGCCTGAAGCTTGAGAGGAGGTGTTTGATGACGTTAGTCTATTATGCATTGGATGGAATCAGAGCCAGAATGACCCTTCTTGGTTGGACTAGCACTGCCTCTGAGCTCCAGATTCTAGCTCCTACATATGACTCTACACCCCTCAGGGAAACCCCTGTTGCCCCTCCCTCTGATACCAACCTGGATGCTGTGTGAACCCTCACCACAAATGCAGAAAGGCTTCTAGCAGCCTTACCTGCCTCAGGACCAACCCCCCACCCCCACCCCGTGGTCCCATAGGACAAGCATGACAAATAGGCCAAATGAAAAAACTTTAGCAGATCTCAACTGATAGATCACATTAAATGAAATGTTACATAATGGAATTTTATGGTTTATAGAGCTACTTTATCTATCATATGCTGAAGATGAGCCAGACTGAAGGCTGAAAGAGTGACAAAGCTGCCGCTGCTGTTGCTGCCACAGGTGGAAAAATTGTGTCTAAATTAAGAAAAGTGACAGGCCTCTTGTATTCTGACAAAGCAAGAGTGCATCAGAGGTGCTGTCTAAATGGCAATGAATTCATTTTCAGAGAACAGTGACAAAGCTCAGCGTCTCACTGGGAGAGTGACCAGCAGAGTGATAAGGCTAGAAAGCCTGTCAACGTGAAGACCAGTGAAAGGACCTGGGGACCCCGGAGTAGAGAAGAGCTGAAAGGGATTCACAAGAAGTTGAACCTCCATGAGATAAGGTTGCAGGGAAATAGATTTTAAGATCAGTGAGAGGAAAATCCTTGACAATGAGAGATGTTTCAGAATGCAATCCGCAGCTCTTTGAGATGGCGTCGCTACAGTGAGTATGGAGAGAGGGCTGGGTGACACCTGTCAGTAAGGCTGGGATTTACCCCTACAAGGTCTTGGCTGCCTTGCAGTCCACTTGTTCACAAGCCTCTGAGTCATGAGGGGGAGTGGGAGGGAGCATGGAAAAGAGAGGGAGGAGAACCTTCTTCTGTTTTCTTCATCCTTCCTTTTCCCCATAAGATGACTCATCAGTCTACTCTTAGAAGGATAGACGGCAAACTGACCCAAAATGACCACTAAATAATAATGACAATCCCTTATGTTTGTTTAGCTATTTAAAATCCTGAAAGGACTTTAACAAGACAGAGACAAAAGAACTCGCTTGTAGGAGAACTGGGTTCAGGATCTGCTCCACCAAAGACTGTTTCACCTTGAGCAGACACCCAGGTCTTAACTTCTCTCTTGGTACACCAATGCCATCCACCTAGGCTGTCCATTGAGAGCTCACACACGATGACTTAGACTATGTTTGTATATGTATTTATACAGACATGAACATGTAGAAATGGTTGTTGTTGTTCAATAGCAAAGTCTTGTCCGCCTCTTTGCGACTCCATGAACTGTGCCACCCCAGGCTTCCCTGTCCCTTACCATCTTCTGGAATTTGCTCAAGCTCATGTCCATTGAGTCGGTGATGCCATCCAACCATCTCATCCTCTGATGCCTCCTCCTCCTGCCCTCAATCCTTCCCAACATCAGGGTCTTTTCTAATGAGCCAGCTCTTTGCATCAGGTGGCCAAAGTATTGGAGCTTTAGTTTCAACATCAGTTCTTCCAGTGACTATTCAGGACTGATCTCCTTTAGGATGGACTGGTTTGATCTCCTTGCTGTCAAGGGACTCTCAAGAGTCTTCTCCAGCACCTCAGTTCAAAAGCATCAATTCTTCCACGCTCAGTCTTCTCTATGATCCATACATGACTACTGGAAAAACCATAGCTCTGACTATATGGACCTTTGTTGGCAAAGTAACGTCTCTGCTTTTTAATATGCTGTCTAGGTTTGTCACAGCTTTTCTTCCAAGGAACAAGCATCTTTTAATTTCATGGCTGCAATCACCATCCGCAATGATTTCTCAAAAATAAAATAAAATAAAATCTGTCACTGTTTCCACTTTTTTCCAATCTATTTGCCATAAAGTTGATGGGACTGGATACTATGAGCTTAGTTTTTAGAATGTTGAGTTTCAAGCCAGCTTTTTCACTCTCTTCTTTCACCCTCATCAAAAGGCTGTTTAGTTCCTCTTTGCTTTCTGCCATCAAAGTGGCCACCTCTGACCCTTGCAACCTCATGTCAGCCCAGGTGAGCTCACTGAAGCTCCCAGTGACTAGAGTTTTGGGGAAGCACAACCTTCCACTGACATTGGGTCTCCTTGTCTGCCTGCAACCCTCAGCTGAAGGAATCACTGCCAGGGACATCCTTCAGTGATGGGGTTTAATTTTCTATTAATTCTTCCTAAAATGTAATCGGCTTTCACTTCCAGCTGTGATCCCTGCCTTGTAACCTTTCCAAAACCAGAATGTCATTCAGTTTTTCAGGGCCACTGTCTTTTTCTACAGCATGGCCCTCTCTTTTCCATGTGTCCTTGGGTTGCTGAGGATATATAAGTCCAAGGTCAATAAACGGGAGAGGGAATGGGTTAGGGGTAGAGTTTAAATGTATCTGGTGCTGGAAAGCTCAGTCCTGTCCGACTCTTTGCGACCCCGTGGATTGTAGCCCACCAGGCTCCTCTGTCCTTGGGATTTCCCAGACAAGAATAGTGGAGTGGGTTGCCATTTTCTTCTCCAGGGGATCTTCCCAACCCAAGGATCGAACCTGTGTCTCCTGCATCCCCTGCACTGGCAGGCGAATTCTTTACTGCTGAGCCACCTGGGAAGACACACATAAATGTATCCAAGGTGTAGGGAGAAGACTCTTGACTGCAAAAGAAAATGCTACTTAGCAGAGCATCAGGCAAGCATTTTATTGTGCCCATCTGAGTTTTTCTTGCTGTGAAAATGGAGACAGCAGAGGTGGTATGAGGATGTAGGTGACCAGGGGCTGGAACAACACAGATGCTGGTGATTGTTTACGAGTGGCACATAGGCTGGGGCCTTCCCTTGTGGCTCAGTTAGTAACGAATCCACCCACAATGCGGGAGACCTGGGTCCGATCCCTGGGTTGGGAAGATCCCCTGGAGAAGGGCAAGGCTACCCACTCCAGTATTCTGGCCTGGAAAATTCCATGGACTGTATAGGCCATGGGTCGCAAAGAGTCAGACACGACTGAGTGACTTTCACTTTATAAGCTGGGGCATCTTTTCTATCACCGGCTACCAGATTTATCCCAAAGATAGAAAGAGCCCCATCTGTAGCGACAGGTTCCAGTCTGTGTTTTCTTTGTGTCTGACATGTCTGATCTTTCCTTGTAGTTGAGGTACAACTATATGAGTATCTTAACCTGAGTATTTTGGGGCCAAGACTACAGCCAACTACACAAGAAGATGTCCGTTGGTTATAGGGGAACTGGCAGCAACCACTGCCTGGGATTTGGCCAACATGGGCCTCCAGTCTTGGTTTCATAGTTGGGTTTGTCCATGTTGTTCAGATATCTTTAGGCATCATGAACTCAGACTTTATAAAAATACCTCATGAGAATGACTGAGGTCACTTTTGATAATGAAAATTGTATGGAGGTTCCTTCTGTTACCCTGACATTGTTATATACTGTTAATAAGCAACTAAAATTGATTTGTAAGTTATCATGTCATATTGTATTATAGATTCTAATACTAAGTCTCAAGGTCTTCCTTTCTTCAAGACTGCTGACCACCTTTAACTCACTGGCACAGCATTGATAGTTCTCGAATGATCTGGGCCCTCTCCTGTATGTTCCATGGAGCACTACCCAACGCCACCTGTGCTAGGTTGCCTCTGTGTGTGTGTGTGTGTGTGTGTGTGTGTGAGAGAGAGAGAGAGAGAGAGAGAGAGAGAGAGAGAGACTCTCTTGGTCTCTGCTTTGCATGTGTGCAGGGAACCGTCTTTCAGCAATGAGTCTGTACTGGCTGCTGTCTGTGGAGAGCCTCCAGCACATCCGGTGGCTTTCTGTCCCTGCGCCGACTGCTGTATTGCTAAACTCTCACCCCAGCACCCTCAGTGTTCTTCCAGGCAGTGACCTGGAATAGCCTCCTTTTAAAGTCTCCTATGTCAAGAGCCATCTTCCCTGGTAGCTCAGAGGTTAAAGCATCTGCCTCCAATGCGGGAGACCCGGGTTCAATCCCTGGGTCAGGAAGATCCCCTGGAGAAGGAAATGGTAACCCACTCCAGTATTCTTGCCTGGAGAATCCCATGGACGGAGAAGCCTGGTAGGCTACAGTCCACGGGGTCGCAAAGAGTCAGACACAACTGAGCGGCTTCACTCACTCACTTATGTCAAGAAACACTACTTCCTTTTAGAAGCCGACTTTCCGTGGGAACACAGATGAGATGCCATGACCTTTCCAATGCAATGGCAGTTGAACCTCAGCAGTTGAAGCTCAAGAGAAAGGACCATCTCACAACCTCTCCAGAGATGAAGAACACCACTGCCCTTGTCATTTTCTTAACTTCGGCTCCACTCTTATGTAGTATTTGTTGCAGTCTGTGTTCACGGGAGGTGGCCAGTGTACGAAAGGGGGGCCCAGACTTGAAACAGTAGAGGCAACTAATTAAACCACAGGATTTGCTCTGCTTACTGAAATCAGCCAGTCTTCCTCTTTATGTCTTTGGAGAGAAGGAGCTTTAAATGCAAAAGATATGCTCCCCAAAACGTTGTATTTAGATCAAGTTTTAATAAGCCAATTCATGCAATTAATCCAATTAATCCAATTCATACTAATAATCTTTTAAAGGAGATGTTGGGAGTTCTTTTTTTGCTATTCCATCGTGAGGACAGACTTGCACTAAGCATTTTTAGATTGAATCCAGGCTATTTATACTAAGATCTACAGACCACACACCGCCCCCCACTGGCTTTCAGATGACTTCAGGATTTGCAAATTTTACTAATTTTTTTTAATATTGTGGTTTTATTTTTTATAACAATTGCTTTCAATTCTTTTGATGATCTTTTCATTGTTTATGATAAGTATATGTGTGTGTGTGTGTGTTAGTCACACAGTCATGTCTGACTGTTTGTGACCCGATGGACTGTAGCCCACCAGGCTCCTCTGTCCATGGAATCTCCAGAGAAGAATACTGGAGTGGTTGTCATTCCCTTCTCTAGAGGATCTTCCTGACCAAAGGATCGAACCCGGCTCTCCTGCACTGCAGGCATTCTTTACCATCTGAGCCACCATGATAAGTATATTTGTATACATATATATGTGCTTAGTTGCTCAGTTGTGTCCAACTCTTTACGACCACATAGACTGCAGCCCACCAGGCTCCGCCATCCATGGGATTTTCCAGGCAAGAGTCCTGGAGTGGGTTGCCATTTCCTTCTGAATGGAGTGACTCCTCCAGGGTATCTTCCCAACCCAGGGATCGAACCCAGGTCTCCCGAATTGCAGGCAGATTCTTTACCAGCTGAGCCACCAGGGAAGCCCAAGAATACTAGAATTGGTAGCCTATCCTTTCTTCAGGGGATCTTACCAACCCAGGAATCAAACTGGGGTCTCCTGCATTGCAAATGGATTCTTTACCAGCTGGGCTACCAGAGAAGTTGTATATACATATATAGAAGGAAATAGCAACCCACTCCACTATTCTTGCCTGGAGAATCCCTGTGGACAGAGGAGCCTGGCGGGCTACAGTCCATGGGCTCACAAAGAGTCAGACATGACTGAGCAACTAACACTATCTATCTATCTATATATAGTATACACACATAGCTATATATAACATATATATATATATAAAACACATATATATTACCTATATACGTGCATATATATATATATATATATATATATATATATATATATATATATATATACATACACACACTTACATATTAGCTAATACCATCTAAACAACTAAGTTCTGCTGAGGGATTTCAGTGTCTGTATTCTCAGTCCTGCAGGTAACTTATGCATCATCTAAAATGACATCATTTAACTTTAAATATTTGCAAGGCATATCTGGCTGTCATTTGGTTGACAGCATCCATCTTGTAGTCACTTTGTACTGTATTGGAATCTATCACCAGGTGCAGAAGTGAAACTTCTGTTTTGCCATGATGTGTACAGTTGAATGACATTTTTATAGACTGGGAGTTTAGTTTCTTAGAGCAGCTAATAGATTAATTTGGTATCATGGAAATGACATAGCACATCACAGTCATATACAACTTGAAGTGCCACAGTCTAGTGATAAAGGACAGAAAAGGGCAGATTAGCTAATTGTACATTTCTGCTAAATGAAGTCATGGCAAGTTGAGAAAACAGAAGTTTCACAGTAATTTGGAAGGATAAAAATGATGTAGAAATTGAGTCATCACAGGGAGTGTGTCCTGTGGCATCATCCCTGGTTTACCTTGCTAGCAGGTATCTTCTGGGTTCCATCTGAGTATGTACCATCTTAGCAACAAACACAAAATGACTCTTTGGTTAAACAAAGTTTGGTTTTTGTTTTTTTTTTTTTTCCATCTTGGGTGGCCCTACACAGCATGGCTCACAGTTTCATTGAGTTAGATGAGGCTGTGTCCATGTGATCAGTTTGATTAGTTTTCTGTGATTGTGGTTGTCATTCTGTCTGCCCCTCTGATTGATAAGGACAAGAGGCTTGTGGAATCCTCCTGATGGGAGAGACTGTCTGAGGGGGAACTGTCTGATGGGCAGGGCCATGCTCAGTTCAGTCAGTTCAGTCGCTCAGTCGTGTCTGACTCTTTGCAACCCCATGGACTGCAGCACACCAGGCCTCCTTGTCCATCACCAACTCCCTGAATTTACTCAGACTCATGTCCATCAAGTCAGTGATGCCATCCAGCCATCTCATCCTCTGTCGTCCCCTTCTCCTCCCACTTTCAGGAGTCAGTTCTTTGCATCAGGTGGTCAAAGTATTGAAGCTTCAGCTTCAGCATCAGTCCTTCTAATGAATATTCAGGACTGATTTCCTTTAGGATGGACTGGTTGGATATCCTTGTAGTCCAAGGGACTCTCAAGAGTCTTCTCCAGCACCACAGTTCACAAGCATCGATTCTGTGGTGCTCAGCTTTCTTTATAGTCCTACTCACATCCATACATGACCACTGGAGAAATATAGCTTTAACTAGATGGACCTTCACTGGCAAAGTAATGTCTCTGCTTTTTAATATGCTGTCAAGGTTGGTCATAGCTTTTCTTCCAAGAAGCAAGAATCTTTTAATTTCATGGCTGCAGTCACCATCTGCAGTGATTTTGGAGCGCCAAAAAATAAATTCTGTCACTATTTCCATTGTTTCCCCATCTATTTACCATGAAGTGATGGGACTGGATGCCATGATCTTAGTTTTCTGAATGTTAAGTTTTAAGCCAACTTTTTCACTCTCCTCTTTCACTTTCATCAACAGGCTCTTTAGTTCTTCTTCACTTTCTGCCATAAGGGTGGTGTCATCTGCATATCTAAGGCTTTTGACATTTCTCCTGGTAATCTTGATTCCAGCTTGTGCTTCATCCAGCCTGACATTTCGTATGATGTACTCTGAATATAAGTTAAATAAGCAAGGTGACAATATACAGCCTAGATGTACTCCTTTCCTGAGTTGGAACCAGTCTGTTGTTCCATGTCCAGTTCTAACTGTTGCTTCTTGATCTGCATACAGATTTCTCAGGAGGCAGGTCAAGTAGTCTGGTATTCCCATCTCTTGAAGAATTTTCCACAGTTCATTGTGATCCACACAGTCAAAAGCTTTGGTGTAGTTAATAAAGCAGAAGTAGATGTTTTTCTGGAACTCTCTTGCTTTTTTGATGATCCAACGGATGTTGGCAATTTGAGCCCTGGTTACTCTGACTTTTCTAAATCCAGCTTGAACATCTGGAAGTTCACAGTTCATGTACTGTTGAAGCCCGGCTTGGACGATTTTGAACCTTACTTTGCTAACGTGTGAGATGAATCCACTTGTGTGATAGTTTGAACATTCTTTGGCATTGCCTTTCTTTGGGATTAGAATGAAAACTGACCATTTCCAGTCCTGTGGCCACTGCTGCATTTTCCAAATTTGCTGGCATATTGAGTGCAGCACTTTCACAGCATCATCTTTTAGGATTTGAAATAGCTCAACTGGAATTCCATCACTTCCAGTAGCTTTGTTCGTAGTGATGCTTCCTAAGGCCCACTTGACTTCACATTCCAGGATGTCTGGCTCTAGGTGAGTGATCACACCATCATGGTTATCTGGGTCATGAAGATCTTTTTTGTATAGTTCTTCTGTGTACTCTTGCCACCTCTTTTTAGTATATTCTGCTTTTGTTGGGTCCGTACCATTTCTGTCCTTCATTGTGCCCATCTTTGCATCTTTGCTGCTGCTTATGAACAGGCAAAAGAACTTAACCCTTCAGGCATGGATCAGCACTGCATGCTGATTGTGACATCCGCATAAAGGGAAGAAATGGACTGTAGCAGCCAGTGTTCTGATTTCAGGAGCTCTCCCTGCCAACTGAACTGTGTGATAGGCACCAGGCTCTGAAGAAATTGCAAAGGTCTATTGCAATACTGATTATGACATTATTAAATAATTTTTTCCAATTCATGAAAAGACCTCCCAACCTGTAAGCCTGGGAAGGTTCAGTCCTTCAGTTCCTCTATTTATTTATTCATATCCACTCCCTCCTTCAGCCAACAGCTGACCAAGCTTCAGTGCATTTGGAAGAAGGCAGCAGTCAAGCCTGGAAAGATGATTTGGCATTAGGCTAGGAAGGGGCAGAAAGTCAGGCTGAAGATCTCAGGTTTATTTGCTTTTTTCAATCCCTAGGGAGTCTGAATTTGGAGACTTCTAGACGCTCTGGCACTCTATTTATTAACGCTGCTGCTACAAATAAATCACCTGTGGGAAGACAGGACCACTCAGTGGAAAGTGTGAAGTGTGGAACTGGTTCTGGGTTCAAATCCTAGTGCTGCCGCTGATTAGCCAGACGAACTTGAACAAATGACTTAGCAAATCTGTAGGCAGTTTCCTCACCCGTGAAATATACATGAAATACACATACGATAGCACCTCACAGGGGCTGTTATGGAGCTTAAATGAGTTATCTGTGTAAAACACGTGGAATGGTGCCTGGCACATCAGTGGAGCTGCACTGTTGCTATTCCTAATCCTCACCTCTTTGGACCTCAATCTCCACGCCAGTAATAAGAAGCAAATGGACTGCAAACTTTTATGTCCTGTTTTACTTGGGGTTTTGATCAGCCGATCTAAGGCTGTGCTTTCAATTGAATGTGGTGGTGGTCCTAGAGTAGCCAGGAGGAGGTACAAGAGCTTGGAGGCTGCCCCTGCTTCACTGATCTCCCTCCTTCCCTCCATGCGCCCCACCCCCAGCCCCAGCTTCCCTGCAGAAGCCCTTTTACTGGATCCAGGCAGTGTGGGAGGCATCCAGGGGACAGACATCACCTATCTAACAGCCCTCCACTGTTTAGTGCCAGCGCCTAAACTGAAGAGAAACTTCTTTGTCAGGAAATTGAATCAGGAAGAAGGGGAGAAGGAAGTTAGAGCAGGGTCAGAAAGATATCTTTTGGAAGAAAAGCTATGACAAACCTAGATAGCATATTAAAAAACAGAGATATCACTTTGCCGGCAAAGGTCCATCTAGTCAAAGCTATGGTTTTGCCAGTAGTCATGTACGGAGGTGAGTTGAACCTTTAAAACGCTGAGTGCTGAAGAACTGATGCTTTTGAACTGTGTTGCTAGGGAAGATTCTTGAGAGTTCCTTCCACAACAAGGAGATCCAACCAGTCAATCCTGAAAGGAAATCAACCCTGAATATTCATTGGAAGGACTGATGCTGAAGCTGAAGCTCCAATACTTTGGCCACCTGATGCAAAGAGCTGACTCATTAGAAAAGATCCTGATGCTGGGAAAGATTGAGGGCAGGAGGAGAAGGGGGTGACAGACGATGAGATGGCTGGATGGCGTCACGGACTCAGTGGACCTGAGTTTGAGCAGATGGAGACAGGGCAGGGCAGGGAATGCTGACACGCTGCAGTCCATGGGGTTGCAGAGTCGGACACGACTTGGTGACTGAAGAACAACAACAGAAAGATAAGAAAGTGGTTTTTAGTTTTATTTTTGTCTATAATAATAGTGCATCCAGGATGCAGACTGAGCAGGCTCAAGGACAGGGAGGCAGACCCACAGCTGAGAGAGCCTGCAGACCTCCCTTCTCAGAAGACAACTGGACGCACACTTACTCTGCGGGTTGCTGTTCTTCCTCCCCTCTCTTCATCCCTGGCACCGTCTTCTTCTGCCCTTGAACCTCAGCAGATAAAAGCACAAATCTGCTGAGAGGATGCCTGTCACAGTGGTCGGATGAATGATAGCCACAACTCCACATAGATAAGCACCCAGGTTGGCGCCTCAGCTTGGCCTGGGAGGGGGCAGGCAGTGGCGGTGGGGGGACCCTCACTATTATCAAATTGTGCAGTTTAGCAAATGAGTGGTGGCAGGCTGGAATGATGGTGAGTTAATCTGTTTCCCATGCACTCAAGGCTTTTGCCAAACAGAGGTTCTCTCTGAAGATGCGAAGCTGGAGCCCACCCACGGAGTGAGTTGCTGGGGTTGCATTTCCCAGCCCACTGCAGTGGATGCCATTGGAGCTGGCTGGAGAGATGAGCCGGCATAGTGATAAACACAGCGTTCTTTTTCCTTACTGTGAAAGAGAGATACTGCTAATTGGCAAGAAGTCCTAGGGTGTCTGTATTGTAATTAATAATAATAAAGATACTATTCAAAGCTAGCATTTACTGACAGCTTGCCTTACATGTGGCACTTTTTCAAGTGCGTTACAAGTGCTTGCTGGTTTTATCCTCACAGCATCCATGGAAAGTCACTGCTGTCATTATCTTCAGCACAAGGGTGAGGCCAGGTGGGAGGAGGAGGGGTACTGGTCAGACTCAGAATAGCTGCAGAAGTCAGCCAAATGCCTCAGTATACAGATGATGGACCCAAGATTTGGCCAAGTGCCTGGAACAATGCAGTAATTACTTAGTGGTAGAACTCAAGTCTCAAATCTTGAGCTTGCCCCAGCTTTTCTTTGTATTCTTCACCCAGTGCAAACATGTGGGTAACCAGGACCTCACAAGGCCAGAGAAGCTTCACTTTCTAATAACCTGTTTTCTCTGACAGTCTCCAGTTACATGGCCTGTGAGGCTTTAACCTCTGAGCCACCAGGGAAGCCCCTGTTTGGAGTTAATCTTAGCCAAATACTGCCCAGCACTGCAGACAAGGATCAGCACCACATATACTGGCAGAAACTGAAGATTTGAGGACTTGAGGTTTGCTGCAGACCCTTTGAAGAAGCTGGGCCTCCGAGCCACTGAAACCACTGGCTTAATTACACTTCTTTAACAACCAGTCCTCACTGTTGCGTAATTTACGAGGCCCGGTGTCATTTCGGTCCTGTGTGCTTCTGTTCGCTTGGCTTTCCCCCTCCCACTGTCCCTTAATAAATCTACAACTTTTCTTTCCTGCCCACTCATTTTTTTCCCCTTTTATCTTTTGAACCGGCATAATTAGGATGTTAATTTAATCCACACAACCAGCAAGTCCAGGAACACTTTTAAACTGATGAAAAACCTTCACAGGCGAATTTTCACTGTAACCAAGGTTTCCCTTGGCCTTCATTATTTGCCTCTGGAAAATACTATAAGTGACATCAAAAAGATTTGAGATCTTTACCTCTGGAAGTAAGAAATTAAGGAGTTATTCAGAACACCAATGATTATTAATTCAAAAGAAAGAAAATCAATTTCACAATCCCAGATCCTAGCAATTTTTTCCCAACTGGGGACACAGCCTGCTGAAGCATTGCCGCTTTCAAGAGCAACAGCGCCCCTGTGTGCTCATAATAAACATTGCGCCTCAGGAGTAATGGAGAACTCAGTGCTCAAAATCCTCCCAGCCAGGGTTTCAACAGCACCTGAAAGGAGAACTTCCAGAAGTTCAAGCTGGATTTAGAAAAGGCAGAGGAACCAGAGATCAAATTGCCAACATCCATTAGATCATAGAAAAAACAAGAGAATTCCAGAAAAACATCTACTTCTGCTCCATTGATTATGCTAAAACCTTTGACTGTGTGGATCACAACAAATTGTGGAAAATTCTTAAAGAAATGGGAATACCAGACCGTCTTACCTGCCTCCTGAGAAACCTTTAGGCAGCTCAAGAAGCAACAGTTAGAACTGGACATGGAACAATGGACTGATTCAAAATTGGGAAAGGAGTATGTCAAGGCTGTATATTGTCATTCTGCTTATATAACTTATATGCAGAGTACATCATATGAAATGTCGGGCTGGATGAAGCACAAACTGGAATCAAGATTACCAAGAGAAATATCAATAACCTCAGATATGCAGATGACACCACCATTATGGCAGAAAGTGAAAAGGAACTAAAGAGCCTATTCATGAAAATGAAAGAGGAGAGTGAAAAAGTTGGCTTAAAGCTCAACATTCAGAAAACTAAGATCATGGCATCCAGTCCCATCACTTCATGGCAATTAGATGGGGAAACAGTGAGAGACTTTATTTTCTTGGGCTCCAAAATTACTGCAGATGGCGACGGTGTAGCCATGCAGCCATGAAATTAAAAGACGCTTGCTCCTTGGAAGAAAAGCTGCGACCAACCTAGACAGCATATTGAAAAGCAGAGACATTGCTTTGCTGACAAAGGTCCGTCTAGTCAAAGCTATGGTTTTTCTAGTAGTCATGTATGGATGTGAGATTTGGACCATAAAGAAAACTAAGTGCCAAAGAAGTGATGCTTTTGAACAGCAGTGATGGAGAAGACTCTTGGGCGTCCCTTGGACTGCAAGGAGACCAAACCTGACATTCCTAAAGGAAATCAATCCTGAATATTCATTGGAAGGACTGATGCCAAAGCTGAAGCTCCGATATTTTGGCAACCTGATGCAAAGAGTTGACCCATTAGAAAAGACCCTGATGCTGGGCAAAACACAGGAGGAGAAGGGGACGACAGAGGGCTAGATGGCTGGATGACATCTCTGACTCAATGGACACGAGTTTGAGCAATCTCCGGGAGATGGTGAAGGACGGGAAGCCTAGCATTCTCATGGGGTCGTAAAGAGTCAGACACAACTGAGTGACTGAACAACAACAAGGTGGGAAGAAATGCTGACTTCAAGCAAGGACCCTGATTCATCCCCAAATAACTTCTGCTTTGAATCTACAGGCTGTTTGTATAAAAGAAAATATGAGTGCAGGTAGATTTTATTGTGCTGATATTCTGTCTTAAAATTTGGAGATTTCTTTTTCTTTTTTTCCCCTATGAAACCAGGAACAAAAACAGAGAGCCACATGGATTGATTGGAATAATTCCCATGATTTGAGAGTGTGGGCTGTGAGTGGAAGGGATGGGATTGGAGAGAGGGATGAGTTGGTTGGATGGAGGGAAGATCAGTGCAGAGATGAGGCATGGCAGAATCACCTGGGAGACAAGGAGTGGAGTGGGGATGGGGTGAGGTTTACCTGGTAAGAAGTACGGAACACGCAATCTTTGTATTTTAAACTAAAACAAAGGCTGCATAGAATTGTCTTGCACCCAGAATAGAGAAGTACTGGCACCAAAATTCAGAATTCCCAGTTATAGTATGATGCCTTCTGACCCCAAGCTGACCCACCAGCTTTTTTTTTTAATCTAGAGATTTCATCCCCTTAAACTCACCAATAACTAAACTGTAAGGACTACAAACCTGATAGAAGCACATACTTTGAACAGTAAAAGAGGAGACAGCAAATTGCAGCCTGTGCTGGGGACAAGGGCCAGGAGGGTGAGACCACACCTGCCTGTTTTGGATCAGCAGCCCTTCAGGAATAATCAGGGAACTGTAACGTGGGCGCTTGTCTTATTGCTATGATGCCTGTCCCAACCCTCACTCCCAGTTATCTCATTTTAGAAAAGCCTCTGACTCGGGTCCTTCTTGGCCTCCATGAAGGGATGGTAGGAACTCCACCCCTCCAGAGGTGGGGTGAGAAAGGATTGAGAAAGGATTTATAGTGTCTCCTGACTGTGAGCTGAATGTGTGGGATGCGCCCCTCCAGATGCATCTAAAATCACCTTCCCCTGACCTCTGAGGGGCCACAGTGGAAAAGGAAAAACACTGGAGCTGAAACTCCAAGGCTGGGTTCTATTCCCACATCAGAGGAGTCCCCAGGGGAGAGGATATTCATCACTGATATTCTTCACTGTTCTTAAATTCTCTGTGGACAGTACACCCCGATCACCCGTCCCCTGCCTACAGCTCCCACTGGCTCCTACCTTAGAGGCTACGGCACCACTTGAAAGCTGGGCCTCCAGTTTCCTCATCTGAAAATTTGAGAATAACCCTCCCTGTGGACCTCGCAGTGATGTCAAGGGTTAAATGGGCCGTGAGAATGAAATTCTTATGTCCCTGTAACTGTAATACGCAACTTTGTATGTAATACATCAAGCAAATAAATACATAATATAAAAGATACATGTCTTTGTTGTATATTATGATAAAGGAGTAAAATAACTCAATGGATGTGAGTTTGAGCAAACTCTGGGAGATAGTGGAGGACAGAGGAGCCTGGCGTGCTGCAGTACAAGGGGTCGCAAAGAGTCGGCCATGACTGAGCGACCGATCAACAGCAAGGTGCAGGAGGGCAAATGCAGAGGAGTCACTAATGAAGAATATGAAGAGGATTGGGAGAAAGGCCAGTGTGGGGACAGACGCAGGTAAGAATTGCAGGGACGCAGCTACCAGCCAAGGAGCACCGAAGGTTGCCAGAAACTGCCAGAAGCCGGGAGGGAGGCATGGAACAGATTTTTCCCTCCCACCCTCTAGAAAGAACCAACTCTGCCAGAACTCTGATTTCAAACGTCTGGCCTCCAGAAGGTGATCCTTCAGCCATGTTTGGAGTGAGAAAGACAACTTTGGAAGGATTCTTTCAGCAACCATTAGTGTCAGCGCTGGTATAGACCAGATTGTAAAACAGGCAGGAATCGGTCTCATTTACAGGGCCTTTGCTTTTCCACCCGTGCTCCACCATGTAATATTTGCCTGTGTCTCACGCATAAGCTGAATGGCCTCAGGCTGGCTTTCTCCTCTCAAGAGTGAATGGATGGGCCCTAATTCTAAGACATAACATGAGATAGGAATAACAGCAATTTATTCATGGCAAAATCCATGATCGCACACAAGTCAGGAGTAGGGCGCTGCTCCTTTCTCCTAGGAATTCATAGACCAGTGGAAAGTTTCATTCCTATCCATTCATTCACTCAGTGCTGGACTGGTCTTGCGATGAGCAAAAGTAGAGCCTGTTCCTGTCTTCAGGTGGCTTCCAGTCTCCTGGGGACATTTATTCAGGTGATGAGGCCATACAGATGGCATTTCCGGCATGAGTTGGTTCCAGTAGATAAAGGTGGGAGGTCTTCTTGGGTTGCTGTCTGCTTGGGGCTTTTCCTGGTGGGGCCTGGCGCTCTGTCTATACCTAGACAAGCCTGTTTATCCCCCACAAAGGCAGACTGAGAGGTCTGTCCAGTACCGTCTTTGCTAGAATGTCCTAAGTACTGTGGGCTCGAGTCCTCCACATTTCCTCCAGGGCACTGATTTGGGGGTGAGTCTTCTGAGGATTTATGATGGTTCACTTCCAAAAAAATTATGAGATCGAAAGAAGTAAAGCATAACAAATAAACAGTCTGAGGACCCTGTGACTTTTCTTGAGTTGATGAGGTCCAACCAATGAGCAGTAATCCTGAGATGCTATTTGTAGGACTTTTGCAGTAAAAACCTTTGAAGGAAGGGTAGTTCTTTCCTTGTTGAGATTCTATGATTCAGAGGGATTTGAAAAAGAGACCTAGGGCATAGATAATGTCTGCCTTAACAACTTACTAATGAAATGAAAATTTATATCATAGATAATCCTTCCTTGGTATGGACCAAATGCTTTCTTTGGTGTCATTTCAAGCCTTCTCATTCACAGATGTTCACATACCTATCTCCCTAGCATCATCCTGCTTACACAGATGTTGTTGTTTAGTCGCTAAGTCACGTCCGACTCTTGCAAGTCCATGGACTGTGGCCGCTGGGCTCCTCTGTTCATGGGATTTCCCAGGCAAGAATACTAGAGTGGGTTGCCATTTCCTTCTCCAGGAGATCTTCCAGAACCAGAAATCGAACCCGTGTCTCCTGCATTGCAGGCGGATTCTTTACCGCTGAGCCACTAGGGACACCTATATAGACGTTACTCATCACAAAATGCCTTGAGAGCCAGGAACTGGAGTTCTGGGCAGCATCACTATAATCTCTGCTCAGAGTCAAAATATTCTGTGCAGTTGGTCTTTGAACAGAGTGGGGTGTGTTGGGGGTTTTATTTCAGTTCATAAACCCTACTATGACAGATGTTTTCATTCTGAGTTCAGCCCTATGCTTTAGATGATGCTTCAGTGTTTAGAATAATACCTGGCATGCAGGAAGCATCCAGTAAGTATGTGTTGAGTGCATGAGTTAATGAATCCAACAAAAACTTATAAAAATTCTTTGTCAAAAAGTCTTGACAATATTGCAAGCACATCAGCAAATGCATAAACCATAAAAGAAAGTTGATATATTTGAACATAAAATATTTAAAAGCTCTACCTCTAGAGACACCTTAAATGTAAATGACAAATTGGAGGAGGGAAAGCTGTGTAGCACAAATTTCAGATAAAATGTTATATCCTTAATACTTAATGAGTTCCTATTGATAGATATAAAAGATAGGTACCCCAACAGAAGAAATACATATGGTCAATAACTGTATTAGAAACATTGAAATTTCACTTAAAAAAAAGAGTGATTGTCTGAAATGGGCTATCACTTCTCCCAATCAGGTTGGCAGTGATAAACAAGAATGCTGGCTAGGGTTAGGGAAACGGGCACGAGAGAGGAGAACTGGGTTCAGTGTATCCTGAAGGCCAGTTGTATCGTAGAGTCTGAAGCCTTGGAAGTGATCCAGAAATTTCACTCGTAGAGATTTGTCTAAAGGAAATCATAGGAGGTATGAAAAGTTGCTGTTTACCGCTTTATTGCTTATCGTTGCCCACCCCCCTCAAAGTGGACAACTATTTCTTTGAAGGGAGCTAGATATAATATAAAACTAGAAAAATTTATTTTTAGAAAGAGATAACAGATGGAGAATCTAAGAGGAAAATTTTATGTGTGATTTCTATTTTCTTCCTTATGCTTAGCTGGCTTTTCTAAAGTTTTCACTGAAGTAAAATATTTCACTTTTGTATTCACAAAAACATATTTTTACCTAAAATAAAAAATTGAGACTGCTTAGATAATAATATAATTATTACCAAGTGATATAACCCACATTACTGAGCCCTTACCATAAGCATATGTATTTCTTTGAGTTAACCTTTGAGTTATATCAAGTCCTTACCGTAATTCTCAGGGTTAAGCAAGGCAATTAGCCTTATCCCTGAGTGAGTGAGTGAGTGAAAGTTGCTCAGTCATGTCTGACTCTGTGACCTCTTGGACTGTAGCCCGCCAGGCTACTCTGTCCATGGGCTTCTCCAGGCAAGAATACTGGGGTGGGTAGCCATTCCCTTCTCTAGGGGACCTTCCCGACCCAGGGGTCGAAGCTGGGTCTCCTGCATTGCAGGCAGATTATTTACCATCAGCGCCACCAAGGAAGCCCAGCTTTATCCCTCCACATGACAGAGCTGAGGCTCTGAAAACTTACGTGGCTATTTAATATCACACAGTTGATGAGTGAAGTCCAGGCTGCTGCACCCACAGCTCAGTAAGTGCTTCCTCCTCTATGGTCTGTTGATTGCTTCAGAACAAAAATCCAAATGACCACTAGACCGTTGTTGGCCTCCAAAGGTATAGAGTGAAGTATTTTGTAGTTTTAGGAACACTTACTCAAGTGTATGCCTATTATATCATTAGTGTCAAGCAGACAAGAAAAGTATAATATTCCCATTTTACAGATGGGGAAGCTGAGGCTCAGGGATGTTCCATGACTTTCCCAAGGTTGTGCACAGTAATGATGAAGTTTGGATTTAGTCCAAATGCTTTTAGTCCAAATCCCTTGCTCTGTCTACTTGAGTTTGGCGTAATAAGCTTTCTCAACATCTCTCAGTCTGTCCAGTTGTGTTTCAAAAGGCTTGTGATGGGCGTAAGTCATGCTTAAGTGCCCTTTCAACATGGTTGTCATGAGCTAACAAGGCTTTGGGCCTATCTTTGTGTGCCAGGTTGTATTTCTAAGGATGTCTGTAATACTATCTTCAATCCCACATGATCTTCTAGAACTTTGGTACCATTCCATCCCAAAAGACAGAGCCAACAGAGTATAACATGGTGCTCATGTTACCCAAGGCTAAGTCATAACAACGGCATGCACCTCTGCCTTGTTGTCATGGGAGGTTTGGTCTTGGAGTGCAGTCACCATGCTATAAGGAAGCCCAAGCAGCCCATGGAGAGGCCCACATGGAAAGGAACTGAAGCCCTCAGCTTACACCCTTGGTTGAACCCCCAGCCATCAGAAAGAGCTAGCTTGCAACCATTGATCAGTTTCCACTTGAAATGTGCCCCTAGCAAAGCCACCTCAGCTGAGGCTGCAACATGCAAAGTGAGTTGAACTCATCAAACTCTGCCCACATTGCAGATTTTTGAGCAAAATAAATAATTATTTTAAGCCATTCACTTTGAGGGCATTTTGTTAGACAGCAATAAAAGGCAGACACGTCGAGAACTGAATCACTCTTTTAAAGTTAATTCTGTGTGAAAAACATATTCATATTTATTACGTGCCTATGATGTGCCAGGTCGGAGAAGGCAATGGCACCCCACTCCAGTACTCTTGCCTGGGAAATCCCATGGACGGAGGAGCCTCGTAGGCTACAGTCCATGAGGTCACGAAGAGTCGGACACGACTGAGCGACTTCACTTTCACTTTTCACTTTCATGCACTGGAGAAGGAAATGGCAACCCACTCCAGTGTTCTTGCCTGGAGAATCCCAGGGACAGAGGAGCCTGGTGGGCTTCTGTCTATGGGGTCACATAGAATCAGACATGACTGATGCGACTTAGCAGCAGCAGATGTGCCAGATATTCTTTTCCAGGTGCTTGGAGGTATCAGCAAGCAAAAGTGATGAAGATCCTTGCCCCTATGAAGTTTATATTTCAGTGGGGTCGGGGGGGGGATAAACTGGATAATAAGCATAATAAATAAGTAGCATCTAGTATGTGAAAAGGGATAAATGCTTCTGAAAGTTTAAAAGGTGAAACAGAAAGAATCGGGAGAGCAGATTTGGAGCAGTTTGCTGTATTTACAGTGTGGTCATTAGTTATCTGTGGGAACCTATTTTATAGTGCAGGGGGAGGAAAGGTATTATCTGTTTGTAGGACATATATTTTTAGCCTTAAAAGTGCCTTCCAGTATACATTAGGGACTTCCCAGGTGATACTAGTGGTGAAGAACCTGCCTCCCAATGCAAGAGACGTAAGAGACACAGGTCAATCCCTGGGTTAGGAAGATTCCCTGGGTTAGGAAGATCCCCTGGAGGAGGGCATGGCAACCCACTCCAGTAATCTTGCCTGGAGAATCCCATGGACAGAGGATCCTGGTAGTCTGCAGTCCATGGGGTCACAAAGAGTTGAATACAACTGAAGCAACTTACATGTACACATACTTTAGATGGAGACATATACTGTTTGATTTCACTTACACGAGATACCTAGAATAGTCAAACTCCTAGAGTCAGAAAGCACACTGGTAGATGCCAGGGGCCAGGAGGTGGAGGCACTGGGGAGGGGGGTTGGGGACTTAGTGTTTAATGGGGACAGGGTTTCAGTTTAGGAAGGGGAAGATTTCAGGAGACAGATGATGGTGAGAGCCGCACAACATTGTGGACACACTTAGTGCACTAAACTGTACATCTGAATGTGGCTAAAACTGTTTTATATTATGTGACTTTCAGCACAGCATTAAAAAAAGAAATGCAGTTGGAGAATCCGCCAGGATAAGGTGCCATCTGAGCACAGATGTGAGTTCGCCTTGTTGATCTGAGTAGGGGTGTCAGATGATGTAGTCTTGTTGGCTATTGTAAGGACTTTGGCCATTTCAGGGTTTTGAGCAGATCTGTCCTGAACAACATTTTTAAAGCTTCATTCTTTCACTACATGGGGCTCCACCATCAGAAATCAAGGGTGGAAGCAGGGAGACCACCAGGGAGTCAGGCAGGAGAGACAGAAGCTCAGTCTTAGGTGCGAGCAGTGGAGGTGGTAAGAAAAGCTAGAGGGCAGATGGTATTTTGTGTTTGGAAGGTAGGGCTGAATGGGTTTCCTGTCTGGTCGTCTGATTGGATGTGAAATGTGACAGGGAACAAGAATTTGGGGATCACTCTGAGGTTTGGGGCCTGAGCAACTCTAAGGATGGGCAGCCCCCAGCTAAGTCGCCAAAGACTAGGAGTGAGAGATGGAGTGAGAGGTGATGAAGGTCAGGAGTCCACCCTACTTGTTGTCTAGCTTTGGACATTATGGGTTTTAAAGGCCCATTTTTTCCACAAATGTTTATTGAGTGACTACAGTGTTGGGCACTGAGCTTGGCACAGGAATTTCGAGATGAATAAGACACAGGGCTTCTCTGCAGGTGGCTGGTGGATAGTGTGAGGAGCAGGTACCTGGACAGGCAGCAGCAGTGCAGTGTGACAAGCGTGTGATAGAGATAAATGTGTATGGGCTGTGAGACCACACGCAGTGAGGGTGGGAGTAGCATCTGAGCTGGGCCCTGGAGGTGGTCTTGATGGACCAGCATGTGCCAAGGCCCAGGGGTGGGCAGCGAGAGGCTGGAGATGTAGGCCTGGCCTTCTGTAGGTCCCGTTAAGAGTCCTGAATTTTACCTGTTAAAAATAGGACTGCTCCCACTTGCCTGGAGGTTGGAATGTGTTTGGAGAAGGTGCTATTTCCTAAGAGGAAAAAAGGCGTTTAAGTATTTGCACAACCTTTAACAATCCTTAGAATGTATTTTCTAAATTCTGGGGCCCTGGAACAGAACCCTAGCCACCCGTTTCAACTCCGACTCCACCTGGAATCTCTGTGCAATTTACAAACAGGAGGAGCAAGATGATTTGAATGTGAAGGTCATTGGAGTCGAGGACAGGGAACTGAGAAGCTGACGTATTCAGTAGGTTTCCCACGTGGATAATGATGTCATCGAGAATAATAGCAGGATTTGGGTAGAGAGCAAGATGGTGATCCGGGCTCCAAAGTCTTCCACAAATGAGAAGAAGTTAACAAGACTAGAAAGAGATGATAGACCAGAGGAGTAGAGAGGAAACGGGTAGTATATGTAAGCCTCAGATAATCAGAAATGTTTGCATAGGAAAAGGAGAAATATCATGACAGGCAAGATGATGCCTACTTTCCCTCTGAACCCCAAATGAGGTGGTGGAGGGAAGTGGCACTAGGAGGAAGGGCTCTGGAAACGGGATGATCCATGTAGACCAGGGGATAGAGGGTCCCTTCTGTGCTTCTGTGAAGGTTATGCAGAAACTTTTTTCACCAATGGAGCCAAAGAACAGAAGTTCCAGATATGGCCATGGGGAATGGGTCAGGGACCAAACAGGGGAAGAGTACGCTCAGACAGACATGGAGATGAACTGAAAAATTAATGGGACCCCAAGGCACTAGGGTTTTATCCACTGAGTAAGGATGAGGGGAAAGTAGCTGGTGTCAACATTTCTAATAGCTCAAATTATAGGTAATCTAACACATATTTGCGAGTTAGTTGGATGGATGGATGGATGGATGGACGGACAGATGAGGGGACTTATTTATCTCTGGAAGGCTCTATCTCACCCTGAAATGATGATGTTTTGAAGAGACCTCTGGCAGGATTTGTTTTCTCCCAGTTCCTCATGGCATGGTGGGAGCAGTGGTTGATCAAGGGGAGGCCCTACTGAACATTCTTAGCTCTCCCTGGGGACTGGTTTGTTCTTGAACTCGGCCTTACCAATCCTGGGGCTCTCTTCTAATTTTATATCCTAGGGCTTTCATGGAAGAAAGTCATTTCTCCAATGGTCATTGGAAAAATCCCCCTTGATGTCTTCTCTCAAAGGTGGACACTGGGCATTTCAAGTGGAGGGAACCATGGAAACAAAGGCCTGAGGGCAGGAAGCCCAGATGTGTTAAGCCGTGTGTCCAGTCACAGGCTGAAGTGGACCAACCTGCTGAGGTACTGAGGTCATGTGAGGGCCTTGCTTAGCTGTTAGCACCCGTAGCCTTGGAAATTCATTTGTCTCTCGAGAGAGTCAAGCTGCTTGGATTACAATATCTGACCCTACTTATTAAGACTCTCTCCCCCAATAGATTGCAAATTCTTCGTGGGGCCAAAAGTTTACTTCCCTTTGACCAAAATTAATCTTTCTGCAATCTAGTGACATTTCTCACGGTACCGTAGAGAACTTTGTATTTCTCTTTCTCCCTACCAGATGTTAGCACTTTGAATTCCTTCCAACTGCCTTCAAAGCTTCCTGCCACCACTTCTAGGTCCTTCAGTGATTCACACAGGGCAGGGGGAGGGGGGCTTTCCAGGCAGGTGTCTGCCTTGCTCTCCAGTGTTGATCCCAGTTGGGCTTCCTTTCCTCCTTTTATGCTGGTGGTAGTCCAGGAAATCTTTCTGCTTTTCTTCCCTTAAGACCTCACCCTGGTCTTGGCCTTGGGTTTTCCCATTCATGGAAAGAGCAGGAGGCATAAAGGATGTTTGTCATTTATTTTGGCTATCCAGCATCTGAATATCTTGCTTTGATTATGAAACTCCCAAATAATGAATGTCACGGTGGGGAGGGCAAAGACCACTCCCAACTATAGACAAAGGAAGTATTAGAAATTCTCTTGTCCTGCGCTGGGCACAGCCAGGACACATGATGTGTTCCAGGCTCTGCCAGTCAAATGTGCCTCCCTCCCCTTGACTTTTACTTAGGAGCCAGAGATATAGGGGACAGAGTAATTTCCTCCCCAGAGCCTGTTCTGGGCCATGTTGACAGGCATTTTCCAGTTGCCTTGTCTCAGCCTCGTTGTCTAGTCTTCATCAAGGCAGACTCTGTAGAACTCTACATGGTGCAAGGACATGAGGGATGTCATTTAAGGAGAAAGAGACAGCTTTGTCCCTGGCCTCTCACCTTCCTGGGGAAGACATGTCTCAAGAAATGGGCAGCTCTGAGCTGGGGTCATGGCTATAGTACATAAGGGAAAACCTAGTGGAGAGGATAAGACATCCAAGAGTAGGGGTAGTGGAAGAAAGGTCTCACATCATCGCCTTAACTAGGTCTATTGATCCTTTTTAGTCTGTGTCAGGAAATATGGACTAAAAAGTCTTTCTTTTGTACAGTAACTTCATCATGCATCTCTGAGGACCCCACATTGCCCTTGTTTCTGTCCACCCCCACCTTCTCCAGGTGGGCAAAACAGGAGAAATGTCTCCATCTCACCTTGGTTAAAGCATCTCCGCTTCCAGGGAGGGTGCGTGAGTGAGAGTCATAATCCTGAGGAATAAGCTGTGTGCTCCTTTTACTTGATTTTGGATTGTTGCTTACTTTAATGAAATGTATGTGACCCCAGAACCAGGCTTCTAGGAGTAGCCGCTTGAAGCAGAGGAAATATTTAGTCACATTCTACAACTGCAACCCAAATATAATGGGAGCCAGTTGGTTACTCTAAAAAGGGAGTGTCACCTACCAATCCAATCAGGATGATTGATCATCATTCCACCCTGGCTTATCTGCATCTGGGGAATAGAAATCTTAGAATCTAAGTGTCTCAGGAATTCCCTGGTAGTCCAGTAGTTAGGACTTAGCACTTACACTGCTGGGATGCAGGTTCAAACCCTGGTTGGGGAACTGAGATCCCTCAAGCTATTCAGGATCTAAATAAGTAAATAAAGATCTCATTCTTTTCTATAGCTTCGCACCTGCCAATTCACCACACATAGCTTGACTGTAAAAGAAGTGTTTACAAGGTAGAGGGTGTTTGCAAGGTGTTTACAAGGTTGAGTCAGATATGATACAGCGGTTTTCTGTAATGCAAATACTTTGCCACACTCTGCCTGTTTTCTCTGTTACCTGTCCTAATTGCCTCTGAACAGATCATAGGTTGAAACTGGAAATTAATTCCTTCTCGCAGGCAGCTTGGGAACTAGCCACTCTGTTTCCTATACTTTGGTATAAGATAGTCCAGAAAGCCAAGCAAAGCCAAACTATAAAAGTCTTTGGGGACAAGAGAGCATCTTAAGTAGGATTTAGAGAAAGGGAAAGTATTAGTTGCTCACTTGTGTCTGACGCTTTGCCACCAATGGACTGTAACCTACCAGGCTCCTCTATCCATGGGATTCTCCAAGCAGGAATACTGGAGTAGGCTGCCATCCCTTCCCTAGGGGATCTTCCCAACCCAGGGATTGAACCCAGGTCTCCTGGATTGCAGGCAGATTCTTTACCATCTGACAGGATTTAGAGAAAACTCACCCTTAAATGACCTGTAACTTTCAAGTTCTGGCCCTGCCTGTCTCCTTAATTACACCCTCCCCTCCTCCACAACCCTCCCACTGAACCACGCAAAATGACTGACTCTGAGCAATGACTGGAGTCAAAGTGCCTTGGTTCAAATTCTAACTTCACAGACCATGTGACCTCAGCAAGTACCTACCTGCTGTCTGCCTCACTATCTTCATCTGTAAAATGGGATAATGACAGTAACTGGTTCATCAGGTTGCTATGCATATAAATGAGTTAATATCTGTGAAGTGCTTGGAACCATGCCTGGCATATAATAAAGAGTATATAAATGTTGATTTCAAGCTATAGCGGCTTTCATGCATTGGAGAAGGAAATGGCAACCCACTCCAGTGTTCTTCCCTGGAGAATCCCAGGGACGGGGGAGCCTCGTGGGCTGCTGTCTATGGGGTCGCACAGAGTTGGACACGACTGAAGCGACTTAGCAGCAGCAGCAGCAGCAGCAGCATAGCGGCTTACTGTCTGACTTTACCAAGAGCAATTTTAGAGACCAAAGGTCTTACTGATAATAGTGCAAGTTACTTCTCTCAAATTCAAAGCCCTGCTTTAGACTAGGGCCTTCACAGCCGGGCTCAGGCACACCTGGTTAGTAACTTTCAGCTTTACAGAGAATATTCTGCCTAAAGAATTACTTGAATCCTCTTTTGAATCAGTTGCCACAAATCTTTTAAAGCTATTTATGCTACCTTCTAAGGTATGTTTCCTCAATGTGGATTCAATCCTGTTTTGAGAATACTTTTCTGTTCTGCTAAATGTAGTGACCCTTGCATTTGCATAACAGTCCTGCCTGGCAGTCTGCTGTTCCTGACCCCAACATCTGTTTTCTTTCTCACTCAGTAATATGGTCCCTCTTTTGGCTGAGCATCCTATAGCTCAGAATAAAACTATTTCCCAGGTTGTCAGATCACTGAATTCTGGTGTCTGAATCATGTATGTATTCATTTCCCATCACAGCTACAACAAATAGAAATGTGGTGGCTTAAAACAATCCAGTGCAAATGTATTATAGTGCTGGAGGTCTGAAGTGGGTCTTACAGGAGTGAAGGTATTAGAGCTACGTTCCTCCTGAAACTCTAGGGGAGAAACTGTGTCTGTGCCCTTTCCAGCTTCTAGAGGTTGCCTGCATTCCTTGGCTCATGGTCACTTCCTCTATTTTCAAAGCCAGCAGCTACCAAGCACTCTCTCCACCCCAGCCCCTCTACCCTTCCCCAAGCACTCCTCTGAATACACACATGTGCGAGCCCACCCACACCTTTGCTTCTGGCATCGCATCTCCTTCTCTCCCTGATATTCCTATCTCTCTCTTATAAAGAGCCTTATGACTACATTGGTCCCACCCAGATAATCTAGGATAATTTCTCCATCTTGAGGGCCTTAATTTCATCTGCAAAGTCGTTTTTGCCATGGAAGGTAGATATTCACAGTTCTGGAGACTAGGACATGGACATCTTTGGGGAGCCATTATTCTGTGTATCACAATATGTGAACAGAAAAGGGGACTTCCAGGAAATGTGCTTAATAGGAGGGGTCTCACCTGCGAAAGGCACTCTCTAGCTTTCTGCTTTTCCTTCTACCCCCTGCTTGATGCTGAGATGTGATAGCTGGTACTTCAGTAGACATTCTGAAGTGTAAGTTGACCTTGCGGGTGAAAACCAAGAACTTGGAGGGTGGAAAAGAAATGTTAAAGTGTGGATTCCTGAAGATCCTATGCAGCCACCTCCAGACTTCTTTTACCGAATATACTTCCATCTTGTTTAAGCCACTATTATTTCGCTTGTTTGTTTTCTGGAATGTAGAGCTGAGCATAGTCCCAATTCCTCAAAATTATACACGTCTCTCTCCAAATGAACTCCAAGTCTGGGTCTCTCAACCTGGATATGACCATTGCTGAGAAAATATTTTAATAAAACAGACAATGTTTTTTATCATGTTATTTGATCAGACACCAACCTTTAGTTCAGTATGTATGCTAAGCCATACAACCTCAATAGTTGCCAACAAAGCAACTGACAAGGGATTAATATCCAAAATAAACAAATAGCTCAAGCAGCTCAGTATTAAAAAAAGAAATGACACAATCAAAAAATCCCGGGAGCCCTCGTGAGGAACTCTGCCCATGGCAAAGGTCATGAGAAAGGAGGCTTCGGCATATGCAAAGGCAGGATCGAGCCTCAGGAAACCCCCGTTCCTGAGCATCTACCCCCAAAACCAGGGTCTGCCTACTTTACTGTTTTATGCTCTCACCTATACCTCTGACTTTACGAGGGGCTGACCCCCCATCACCTCTCTCGGAGAAGGAGTTAACTTGCAGCTCCAGTTAATAAAAATTCCTGGGCGTGACAAGAGTGTTTCAACTTACAAACTCCTCTGAAGGTTCTCTAGCCTGCCTGAGCGGGTTCATCCGGCCACATGTGATTGTTTACAGCCTCCCAACCGTGAGAGGCACGAGATGCTTTAAAACTTTCTAAATACAGACTCTTTTGAGAAGTTAGAAAATTATTAGTATAGTGTAGTGGGTTGATTAGAACTTATATTGGTGAAGGGTTTTTCATTTGCTGAGCCAATATTTGCTGCTACATCTCCATATTCCTTGCCCTTATAATGAATATAACTAGCATATAGGAAAAATAAGTATTAACCTTTATAATCATGTTAAACCTTAGGCTAAGTAAATTCCTTTCTTGATTGTAACCCACTACACCCTCACCCTATAGGAATGCAACTTTATTTGGAGGGTGGTGCTTGGTTTAAGAAAAGATCACCCCTTGGAAAAAATAAGTTTTCTGGTTGACTGACCGTTATCAGAAAGGGCCATAAAATGTCAGCAGGCCTCATGGCCAGAAGATGATGTAAAACCCGTAAGACCTTTGTATAGTTTTATATGAAGCACCTGATTTTGACAAGGGTCAGGTCTGCTGACCCCCGCATGACTCTGTATTCATCCCTATGTATAACAAAAAGTATATAAGCAAACCTGAAAAATAAAGAAATGGGATCAGATTCTGGAAAGACTGATTCCCCCGTGTCGTTTCTTCCTTGCTCCCCGTTTTTCTGGCTGAATTCCCATCTGGAGCGTGGATGCTCGCCACGTCTGCTTACTTGCCGCGGCTTTTAAGTTGCACATGAGAAGGAGCCCAAGGAGGGGCACCTTCCAATATTCAAGTGGCACCAGTGGCCCAACGTAGATAGTGCAAATTCCTTGTCTTGGAATTTTATTGGTATTCCACATAAACCAAGTTATTCAGCCTCTTTTTCTCCACTAATATTTCCTACTACACTATCCGTTTCTAATCTCTCTATATATCTTTAATTAAGCAATTAATTCCTAGGACGCCGATTCCGTCTCCCCTTCGAATTACCCTGGATCCACCGGGGCTGGACCCCGGCAAAAAAAGACGGGGAAGATCTAAATACATATTCTTTCAAAGAAGACATACAGCTGGCCAACAAACATGAAAAGATGCTCAACATCACGAACTGTTCAGTTCAGTTAGTCAGTTCAGTCGCTCAGTCGTGTCTGACTCTTTGTGACCCCATGAATCGCAGCATGCCAGGCCTCCCTGTCCATCACCCAACTCCCAGAGTTTACACAAACTCATGTCCATCAAGTTGGTGATGCCATCCAGCCATCTCATCCTCTGTCATCCCCTTCTCCTCCTTCCCCCAAGCCCTCCCAGCATCAGGGTCTTTTCCAATGAGTCTACTCTTTGCATGAGGTGGCCAAAGTATTGGAGTTTCAGATTTAGCATCATTCCTTCCAAAGAACACCCAGGACTGATCTCCTTTAGGATGGACTGGTTGGATCTCCTTGCAGTCCAAGGGACTCTCAAGAGTCTTCTCCAACACCACAGCTCAAAAGCATTAATTCTTTAGCACTCAGCTTTCTTCATAGTCCAACTCTCACATCCATACATGACCACAGGAAAAACCATAGCCTTCACTAGACAGACCTTTGTTGGCAAAGTAATCTCCTACTTTTTAATATGCTATCTAGTTGGTCATAACTTTCCTTCCAAGGAGTAAGCGTCTTTTAATTTCATGGCTGCAGTCACCATCTGCAGTGATCTTGGAGCCCAAAAAAATAAAGTCTGACACTGTTTCCACTGTTTCCCCATCTATTTGCCATGAAGTGATGGGACCAGATGCCATGATCTTAGTTTTCTGAATGTTGAGCTTTAAGCCAACTTTTTCACTCTCTTTCACTTTCATCAAGAGGCTTTTTAGTTCCTCTTCACTTTCTGCCATAAGGGTGGTGTCATCTGCATATCTGAGGTTATTGATATTTCTCCTGGAAATCTTGATTCCAGCTTGTGCTTCTTCCAGTCCAGCGTTTCTCATGATATACTCTGCATAGAAGTTAAATAAGCAGGGTGACAATATACAGTGTTGATGTACTCCTTTTCCTATTTGAAACCAGTCTGTTGTTCCATGTCCAGTTCTAACTGTTGCTTCCTGACCCACATATAGGTTTCTCAAGGGGCAGGTCAGGTGGTCTAGTATTCCCATCTCTTGAAGAATTTTCCACAGTTTCTTGTGATCCACACAGTCAAAGGCTTTGGCATAGTCAATAAAGCAGAAATAGATACTTTTCTGGAACTCTCTTGCTTTTTTGATGATCCAGCAGATGTTGACCATTTGATCTCTGGTTCCTCCGCCTTTTCTAAAACCAGCTTGAACATATGGAAGTTCATGGTTCATGTATTGCTGAAGCCTGGCTTGGAGAATTTTGAGCATTACTTTACTAGCATGTGAGATGAGTGCAACTGTGCAGTAGTTTGAGCATTCTTTGGCATTGCCTTTCTTTGGGACTGGAATGAAAACTGACCTTTTCAAGTCCTGTGGCCACTGCTGAGTTTTCCAAATTTGCTGACATATTGAGTGCAGCACCTTCACAGCATCATCTTTTAGGATTTGAAATAGCTCAACTGGAATTCCATCACCTCCACCAGCTTTGTTCATAGTGATGCTTGTTAAGGCTCACTTGACTTCACATTCCAGGATGTCTGGCTCTAGGTGAGTGATCACACCATCGTGATTATCTGGGTTATGAAGATCTTTTTTGTATAGTTCTTCTGTGTATTCTTAACACCTCTTCTTAATATCATCTGCTTCTGTTAGGTCCATACCATTTCTGTCCTTTATCGAGCCCATCTTTGCATGAAATGTTCCCTTGGTATCTCTAATTTTCTAGAAGAGATCTCTAGTCTTTCCCATTCTATTGTTTTCCTCTATTTCTGTGCATTGATCACTGAGGAAGGCTTTCTTATCTCTCCTTGCTATTTGAAACTCTACATTCAGATGCTTATATCTTTCCTTTTCTCCTTTGCTTTGCGCTTCTCTTCTTTTCACAGCTATTTGTAAGGCCTCCTCAGACAGCTATTTTGCTTTTTTGCATTTCTTTCCCATGGGGATGGTCTTGATCCCTGTCTCCTGTACAGTGTCACACACCTCCGTCCATAGTTCATCAGGCACTCTGTCTATCAGATCTAGGCCCTTAAATCTATTTCTCACTTCCACTGTATAATCATAAGGGATTTGATTTAGGTCATACCTGAATGGTCTAGTGATTTCCCTACTTTCTTCAATTTAAGTCTGAATTTGGCAATAAGGAGTTCATGATCTGAGCCACAGTCAGCTCCCAGTCTTGTTTTTGCTGACTGTATAGAGCTTCTCCATCCCTGGCTGCAAAGAATATAATCAGTCTGATTTCGGTGTTGACCATCTGGTGATGTCCATGTGTAGAATCTTCTCTTGTGTTGTTGGAAGAGGGTGTTTGCTATGACAGTGCATTTTCTTGGCAAAACTCTATTAGTCTTTGCCCTGCTTCATTCTGTATTCCAAGGCCAAATTTTCCTGTTACTCCAGGTGTTTCTTGACTTCCTACTTTTGCATTCCAGTCCCCTATATGAAAAGGACATCTTTTTTGGGTGTTAGTTCTAAAAGGTCTTGTAGGTCTTCATAGAACCGTTCAACTTCAGCTTCTTCAGCATTACTGGTTGGGGCATAGGCTTGGATTACTGTGGTATTGAATTGTTTGCCTTAGAAATGAACAGAGATCATTCTGTCATTTTTGAGATTGCATCCAAGTATTGCATTTCAGACTCTCTCGTTGACCATGATGGCTACGCCATTTTCTAAGGGATTCCTCCCCACAATAGTAGATATAATGGTCATCTGAGTTAAATTCACCCATTCTAGTCCATTTTAGTTCACTGATTCCTAGAATGTCGACATTTACTCTTGCCATCTCCTGTCTGACCACTTCCAATTTACCTTGATTCATGGACCCAACATTCCAGTTCATATTCAATATTGCTCTTTACAGCATTGGTCCTTGCTTCTATCACCAGTCACATCCACAGCTGGGTATTGTTTCTGCTTTGGCTCCATCCCTTCATTCTTTCTGGAGTTATTTCTCCACTGATCTCCAGTAGCATATTGGGCACTTACCAACCTGGGGAGTTCCTCTTTCAGTATCCTATCATTTTGCCTTTTCACACTGTTCATGGGGTTCTCAAGGCAAGAATACTGAAGTGGTTTGCCATTCCCTTTTCCAGTGGACCCCCTTCTGTCAGACCTCTCCACCATGACCCACCCATCCTGGGTGGCCCCACACGGCATGGCTTAGTTTCATTGAGTTAGACAAGGCTGTGGTCTGTGTGATCAGATTGACTAGTTTTCTGTGATTATGGTTTCAGTGTGTCTGCCCTCTGATGCCCTCTTGCAACACCTACCGTCTTACTTGGGTTTCTCTTTCCTTGGACATGGGGTATCTCTTCATGGCTGCTCCAGCAATGCACAGCCACTGCTCCTTAACTTGGACAAGGGGTGTCTCCTCACGGCTGCCCCTCCTGACCTTGAACGTGGAGTAGCTCCTCTCGGCCCTCCTGCACCCGTGCAGCCACCACTCCTTGGACATGAGGTTGCTCCTCTCCGCCACCGCCCCTGACCTTGGGCATGGGGTAGCTCCTCTCAGCCGCCACCCGTGACCTCAGATGTGGGGTAGCTCATCTCAGCCTGTTCTCTAACGAACTATTAGAGAAATGCAAATCAAAACTATAGTGAGGTATCACCTCACACCAGTCCAAATGGCCATCATAAAAAAAAAAAATCTACAAACAATATATGCTGGAAAGAGTGTGGAGAAAAGGGAAACTTCCTACACTGTTGGTGGGAATGTAAATGGTTCACTATGGAGAACAGCATACTCAGAAACAGAATACTCAAAAACTAAAAATAGAACTGCCATATGACCCAGCCACTCCTGGGCACATACCCAAAGAAAACCATAATTCAGAAAGATAGCACTCATCCCAGTGTTCACTGCAGCACCCTTTACAATATCCAGGACGTGGAAGCAACCTAAGTATCCGTCAGCAGAGGAATGGGTAAAGAAGATATGGTACATATATGCAACAGACCATTGCTCAGTCAAAAAAAAGGAACAAAACCATGCCATTTGCAGAGACATGGACGGACCTAGAGACTGCCATTTAGAATGAAATAAGTCAGAAAGAGAAAACCAGACGTCGTAGAATTTGGCTTATATGTGGAATCTAGGAAAATGGTACAGATGAACTTATTTGCAGAGCAGAAATAGAGACACAGATGTACAGAACTGAAAGATTGGGATATAGACACTACTATGCATAAAATAGATAGCTGATGAGAACACACTGCACAGCTCAGGGAACTCTACTCAGTGCTCTGTGGTGACCTAAATGGGAAGGAAATGGAAAAAAGGGGGGATACATGTATACATATAACTGATTCACTTAGCTGTTCAGCAGAAACTAAGACAACATTGTAAAGCAGCCATACGGCTGTAAAAAGTAATTGTAAAATGTTTTCTTTATTTTTTGTGTTTGTTTTCTATGTATTATTTGTGTGAGAAGTATTGTAAGCCTAGCACAGTATGATTGGCTAACTTTATCTAGGCTAACTAGTTATCTAGGCTAACTTTGTTGGACTTACAAACAAACCGGACTTATGAGTGCGCTCTTGGAACGGAACTCATTTGTATGTCAAGAAACTGTACAAAGTTTCTCAGTTTGAAACATTCCTAACATGTTCTCTGAACAAAAGCCAGCTTCTCTTGGTCTGGAGCTGATGGAAATGAAATGAGGCTTGTCCACTAGAAAGACGGCATTCCTCCCCAGAGTCTGTAACCCCGGGTGGGATGTGAAGCTTGACGTCACTCCCAGGCTGTGTTCACCCAGCAGAGCTCAGCCACGGGCCAGCTCCAGAGCCCCCACAAGATGCTTTCAGGGAACTTAGTGACAGAAAAGCCAGAAAGCAAGTTTTTAAACTAAGTTATAAATCAGAAGAGAACGCAGAAACCCTTAGCTGCCGCTCTGGCTTGGGTGCTGGGCAGAGCAGTCAGGTGCTGGGCATACTGGGTAGTGTTGATTTTTCCCTGAATCATGATGTGAGCCAGAAAGGGAGGTGGCTGGAAAGACGGGTTCCAGGAGGAGCTGGCGGAGAGTTGGAGCTCATTTATCCTCTCGTCTCCCATCTCCTGAGGAAGAGGATGCATCACTGGATAAGTCACATAATAGAGAAGCCCGAGCGTTCAGGGTAACAGAAGGCATTCCAGAGCGAGGATGGGCAGGCTTGGGTTCCCAGCCAGCCATGCCACTGCCAGGCCCAGGGTTTGGTTCCAAAGCCCTCTCTTCTCTGTCTACGTGTTCTCCTCCGGTGATTTCACCCAGCCTCCCTCCTTGAGGTACATTCTACCCACCAGTGACACCCAAATACAATCCCAGGCCTGCTCTGTCCCTGAAAACTCAGCCTCCTGTGTCCATTGGTATCAACATCACCACTTGGATGGCTGCTGCATAATCTGATTCAGACAAAACATGGCCAATAATGAACCCAGGCTTCCTCCCCAACCTGCTTCCCCATCTCAGGTAGGCTAAGCTCCACCTGCATCCAGTTAGTCAAGCTAGAAACCAGAAGTCAAGCCTGACTCCTCTTGTTTTCATGCTCCGGGTCCCATGCATCCAAAGGGGACCAGGAGCCCTGCTTCTGAAACAGACCCAGGCCCCATTTTGCTCCTCTCCATCTCATTGCCACCAGGGAGCCCAGCCTGCATTAGATTTCTTCTCAAAACCATGAAAAATGGCTGCTGGCTGGTCTCCTGCTTATCCTGCCCCTCTGCAATCCCTTCTCCACGCAGCAGCCAAAGCAGCCTTTAAAAACGCATGCCTCCCTCTCATATCATATCCTAGAGAAACTGAAGCCTAGAAAGAGTACGGCACATCCCCAAGGTTGCAGAGCTGCTGGGAGGGGGAACCCAGATTCAGACATAGGATTCGGATTCATGGCCCACCCTGGTGGTAGACGCCAGGATAAGGGCTTGGCTGTAGCTGGGATGGAGGAGAGATGTTGGGGTCCTTTGGGGTTCTGTTTTATCTCAGGAACTGCAAATTGAACTGGGAGTAGATCTTCTACTGATGGAGAAGGTCCCAGACCAGTTTTTAAAAGGATGGACTCATTCATCTGAATGACACAGAGAAGCTTGAAAGATGGAAGCTAGAGCCAGCTCTGAACTGTCTAGTCTAGGCCTACAACACAGGCTAGGGGAGGAGCCAGGAGGAAGGCTTGATTCCACCTAAGGCTCGCTGCCGAGGAGATGAGCTCCAGGCCAGACTCCACTCAGGGCAGATGGAGGTGTGCATCAGCTGTAAGCAGAAAGGAACCAGAACTACTCATGGATCGGGGTGCCCACCTCCATTTAAATACTCATAACACAGTCTGGGGTAGATTCTGTGATGGACCCATTTTGCAAGTGGATAAACTGGGTCTCAAGGTGGTTGAATAACTATCCAAGGTGATCAGCTAGAAGGGGCAGAGTCAGGATATGAACCCAGGTTTGTCTGATGACAAAAACCAACAGTGTTCCAGGAAGCCAGAGCTCCAGGGCCCCGGAGCTAAAATGAATGCAACACTGATTCAGTCTTTGCCCAGGCACCTGCGTGTCCCAGACTCTGCTTGAAACCTGGTCTGCTCACATTCCCTGCTGAGCACACCTTGCCCTTCCCAAGGTGGTGGCAGGTGTCCAGCAGCACTTTGCAGACGTAAGCCTTAGATCAGTGCTGTGGAAGCATGTCAGCATTATTCCCAAACAATACAGTCAGACAGATCAGATTCCAGGTAAAGTGACTGCAGCCTGCACACCTGGGCATCACAAAGACTGCTTCTCCTGCTCCCTTCCAGAAAGCCTTAGCCTCTCAGATTAATTTCAACATTCTCAGACCACGTTTCAGGTTCAAAGGCACACAGATGAGGTGACCAGTAGACAGCACCTGCCCTGACACCGTCCAGCCCTGGGACCCCTCCAGCCCTCCTGCAAAGGAGCCACAGTCCTCAGAACGTTTGTCACGTTCTCTCCAATGTGGCTAGTGGATGCCTGGCATGAGCTCACTTCTCCCCCAAAGCTGCAGATCTGCTTGTCTGTTTTTCATTTCTGCCTTCGGATGGGGCGGAAGGCGGGCCTGGGCGGCAGCCACCCTCAGGGAGCAGGGTCTACCCGCCCCCCCCACCGAGGCCGAGACCCTCCATCTCCCTGTGCGAAATGCATCTGTGTAGCATAGCCAGCCTCCCCTTTAATAAGCTGATCGTTGAGCTAAATCCCGGGTGTGCACCTCGCCCTGGACGCTTTTGATTGACAAAACTAATCTCTCCTCCACCCCCGCTTCTGCCGCCGCCCGCATCCCCTTGCAAATCATGTACTCGGCGGGTGACAATTAGATAGAAGACTTGGGATTCGGACGCGGAGGGTTATGAGGTTATGAATCAATGGTGGGGGCCCTGGGTGAGATAACAAACCGGGGGGAGCCCGGCTCAGACACCTCACCACAACCCTCCGAGCTTCCCGGTTGATTTATGAGTTGGTAATAACCTCGCCCGGTCTCCTGCCCCCTATTATTTTTCATAATGCATGGGAAGCACGTGGGGAAGCGCGGTCTGAGGTGGGGGGAGGGGGCAGGCAGGAGAAAGCCCACCAGGGGGTTCCCCGTGGCTGGCTGTCTGTCTTTCCCACTGTGGGTCGCTGTGGGGCGCAGTTGCCACGTGCCCATGGAGGTGGGCAGGCCTATGTGCCTGGCCTGGAAAGAACACCCCAGGGAGGTGGGCCCGGCCCGCCCTGGTTTAGGGCTGAAGAAGGCAGTGATGCTTGGGTATCGCCCATTCAAAATCATCGGTCGCGTGTCTGGATTTCATTGCTCCAAACTGTTCAAGTCAGACTGACACAAAAGCCTCCTGTTAAGAAGGGAGAATCAGCGCGATTCGAAACCGATCGCAGACAGTGTGAACTCCGCAGCCAGAGAGCCAGGGGGGTCAGCGCAGGGCCAGGAGAGAGGAGGGAGGAGGGGGTCTTTCAACCTGAGAAGAGCACTGAAGACCACCTTTCCTTCTACTGGTTGCCCTCTTTAATTGACAGCCAGGGTTGAATGAGGAGACGGGGGCAGTTCAGATTACTGCCTAATGTTTTGGGTTTTTTAATTGAAGTATAGTTGATTTACAATGTTGTGTTAATTTCAGGTATACAGCAAAGTGATTCGGTTATACATATATGTATATGAATAGGTATCTATGTTCTTTTTTGGTCCTTTTCCGACTTATTGGAAAAGACCTTGATGCTGAGAAAGATAGAGGGCAGAAGGAGAAGGGGGTAACAGAGGATGAAATGGTTGGATGGCATCACAGACTCAATAGATGTGAGTTTGAGCAAACCTGGGAGATAGTGAAGGACAGGGAAGCCCGGTGTGCTGCAGTCCATGGGGTCACAAAGAGTGGGACAGGGTTTAACGACTGAACAACAATTATAGTTTATTCCAAGATGCTGAATATAGTTCCCTGTGCTAGGCAGCCAATCCTGGTTGTTTATCTATTTACCTAATGTGTTTTAAAGTGTTTGTTGAGACTTCCTTTTACAGGGAGAAAGGTGATTTTTGAAAGCAAATGTCAATGGATGAAAAACCTTGAACTTTCTTCTAAAGCAGTAGTTGCAAAATGCCTAATACCACAACTGGTGCTAGCCTGTGATGAAGTTTTCATGTGTCACAAAAAACTGATAAAAAAAATTTTTTAATGTAATGAATATGTGCAATATGAATGGCTGTGTATTACATGATGCCCATTTGAATGTAGCTATTGATCAATAAGCATTAATTAAACCAGCTTCATGACAGGTTTTTGCTTGGTGCTGGAGATGAAAAAATATAAGAGTCCTGGTTACTCAGAACGATTGTTATGGGTTGAATTGTGTCACCCCCGAAATTTCTATGTCGTGGTTCTAACCTCCGAGCCCTTAGGATGTGACCTGATTTGGACACAAGGTTGTTGATGTGTAATTAGTTAGGGTGATCTAGCTTAGGTGGGCCCTCATCCACTATGTCCTTAGAACGAGGAGGAAGTGGACAGAGGGAAGCACACACAGGAAGGGGCCATGTGAAGATGAAGGCAGAGGTGGGGGTGATGCTTCCACAAGACAGACACACCAAAGACTGCCAGCAAACCTCCAGGAGGGAGAGACTGAAACAGCTTCTCCCCACAGCCCTCGGCTGAACCAGCTCTGTCCGCATCTGCGTCCGGGACTTCCCGTCTCCAGGACTGAGAGGCGATACCCTTCTGTGGTTGAAGCTGCTCTGTTTGTGGTGCTTTGTTAGATGGTCCCAGGAAGCAGATACGGGGGGGGAAGCAGACACTGACCAAGTCATCACATCGTGGATGTCTAGTTCCAAACTGAGATGAGTGCTCCTAGAGAAGGTCCTCCCTGACCCAGAAAGTGTCCTCTGAGGAACAAGGCTACAAAAGCTGCCAGAGCAGGTCCCCCGCCCCCTGGCTCCATGAGGCCCCACCGCCTCGTAAAGCTTGCCGTCTGCAACTCCCTCCCCTTCTGTCCATCAAGAAAACCCCTCCTAAAAAGTATCAGAAGACCTTTGAGATTCTCTGAGGCCTGAAATGAAAAAACAGGCGGAAAACAAGCAGTTCAAGTTGTTGCTGCCTCTCTGAGCCATGCCGATGACTTGGCTCCAATGTGAATATGAAACACAGACTGCCTCCATAGCTCACGCGTATTATGCTTATTACATCCCAGGCACTGTGCCGGCCTTGCGCATACAGCGTCTCCTTTAACCCCAGAGCCTAAACATCAGGTCCTTCTTATTATCGTCCTCATTTTCATACAAGAAAAAATGAGGGCACAGAGCAGGTAGGTGACCTAATAAGAAATTTCAGCAAAACCACGGGTCAGGATTTTGGTGAGGGTTTCTCTTTTATTCTGGAAGCAGGCAGAATTTCCCCCAGTTAACCCATGAGTATGGAGATTGGAGTGGGTGGTGGTTAAGGCACCTGCCCAGGGTCATACAGTTTGCAAATGATGTACCATGAGTGGAACTCAAGTCTGCCCAACTTTATAAGCAATGTGCTTTATTGCTTCATATGCTTGGGAAGCAAGTGTATATCTGTTAAATGTGACACCATTTTCCTTGGAAAAATCAAACCCATTGATCAAACAGTACCCCTCAAAAATGCCACTAGGCTTTACCACACTAGTCCTTCTACCTGTATTTCCTTCTCTCCTACTGGCAGCTATTCACTTCATCCACCCAGCAAAGCCCAGTTCAATGTCTCCTCTTAAGCTTTCTCTGATAGCTAACTGTTATATTTTATTGTTTTTTAACCAAGTCAGAAAAGAATGGCCTAAAACTGTAAAAGCTTCTCTACTTATAGAGTGTCCTTCAATTCATCTGCAAAATGGAGATAATAATCTGTTTACATCATGAAATTATTATGGCGCTGGTGGTAAAAGAACCCGCCTGCCAATGCAGGAGACATAAGAGAGACAGGTTTGATCTCTGGGTCAAGAAGATCCCCTGGAGGAGGGCATGGCAACCCACTCCAGTATTCTTGCCTGCAGAATCCCATGGACAGAGGAGCTTGGTGGGCTTACAGTCCAAAGAGTTGCAAAGAGTCGGACATGACTAAAGCGACTTAGCGTGCATGCAGTATTATAGTAGAATCATTCTAAAACTTCAAATAGAGAAATTACTCAATAAATTATTAGCTTAATAGCTAAAGCAGTAATTATTATTATGGCTAAACTAGTGTCTCAGCTTCAGGAAGGCAGTTGAGTACAGAAGATAACTTTTCCAGTTGTTCTGTGTACTACCGGGAACGTTATTCAGAGATAAGAGGAGCAGAACAGTGTAGTGGAAATAATATTAGACATGAGATATTCTGGGTTATAAACTGGGCTGCATTAAGTAGTAACATGTGACCTGGGACCTCTCTGGGTCTAATCTCTAAAATGAATGTGAGTTACTATATTTTACATATTGTCAAGATGACATATGACGACAGGGTTAAGTGTCTAGTGCTGGCCTAGTACAGTGGGCACTGGGGATTGTCATCCTTCTGAGTGGACACTGGCCTGCACATAGCACCTGCTTGCATGACGAGATGGCATAAAGCTGCATTCTGCACTCAGAGGAGCAGCTGAGACCTTGGCAGTTTCGTGACAATCCAATGGAGGATGGAGTCATACCCTTGCCTAAGGACTACCATCTTACCCTCAGTTGGGCTCCAGAAAACAATAGTTTACTCAAATGGAAGTGTCTTTCCCCAGTGGGCAGGACTGATGAGTAAGTTGTTAATTGCTTCAGTTACCAGAACCATGATATACAAGCTACCAAGTTGCAGGGAACTTGAAATTTGCAGGTGACTGGAACCAGTCTTTTGTCAAGCTTGCATAGTCTAATTTGGGTTCAGATTGATACAAAACTTTGGGGGAAATGAAAGAAGTGTGTCATCATAGGATCTGCTTGGGTTCTGACTTTTTTCAAAAGAAGTTCAGGGTATCCCTTGTTCTTTCAGGGAGCTTAAAACACCTGAAGCTGAGCCCAGAACAGAATGCTTTTATAATAAGGGTCTCCCCCACACCAGAAAGAGGGCTCTCTAAAATCTTGGAAGGTCTTACTAGCTTACTCAAATCCAGTTTATATTGATCTAGACTTAATATGACTTGGAAGGAGGTCACTGAGTCTCACTCTACCCAAGTAAGTAAGTAAACAAATGGCAGGGAGGAGGGGGTCACCCTTAGTCCAGCCCCATTAGAGTCTACAGAAGGCCACTCTGAGACTCAGGCCCAGCCAGATGGCCAGGGAACCACTGATCAGAGGCCCATGACAAGCCTCCTGCTCTCTACTCCTCAGGAAGTAGACAGATTCGCAAGTCCTATCTTCATTCCTCTGCCCTTTCCTTGTGTGTGTGCTTGGTCCCATTCTTTGCGCTCCATGGACTATAACCCACCAGGCTCCTCTGTCCATGGGATCTTCCAGGCAAGAATACTGGCGTGGGTTGCCATTTCCTCCTGCAGCGGATCTTCCCGACCCAGGGATGGAACCTGCGTCTCCTGCATCTATTGCTTTTCCTGCATTGGCAGGTGGATTCTTTACCAGTGAGCCACCTGGGAAGTCTTGAAGAGCAGCACAAGTGCCGGGCCTGGGGCAGTGGGAGGCTGTGCTCCAGACCCGCTCCACTTGGGACTGCAGCTTGACAAAGATAAGAAACAGAATCTAGTAGCAGTAACAAAAGGCAACCATCAATTTTGGATAGAATAGAAAAATAATCTGCTTGATTTCTTACTAGAATAAGAAGGGAAGAATGATTGGGAGAAGGGGGAAAGAAGGAAGAAAGGGAAGAGAAAAAAAGAAGACTAAAAATGCTTTCCCCTGATACTGATTTGGACTATTTTCGCTTGATTCTACAGTGTAGTAATTGTAGCCATCTTAAAGGACATAATATTATGACAGGTTTCCCTTTCTTGTTCCTGAAGCTGAATCTGCCACAAGGCTGAGGCTGGCCCTTCCTGGATTAGCCTGGCAAAGCAATAACCCATGCCCATGAGAATGAAATTGTCCACAGTCCCGGGCATCACTGTGTGTGCTCAGGTCCCCCAAGCAGGGCCCACATGTGTTGAGGATGGCAGTGGGGTGTGTGCTGCTACAGACAGAAGGTGGTACCCTCAACAGCCAGGGGCAGCAGCTCGGCCCCATGGGAGCCTGAGGATGGTCACCCGGTTCCCCGAATGAAATAGTGACGGTCATGATGGCTGCACCAGCGACTAGAAAGCCAGGTCTGTGGTCCCTGCAGTGCCAGAGGAGAAGGCCAGGGGCTTTTGTGGCTTTCCTTTCTTTACCAAAATTGTGGTTACATGTGATTCTTGAGCTCTGTGAATGCAAACCAGAGCCTGGTGGACAATTAGGCCGGACATGAGTGCAGAAAGCCAAAGCAGGACAGAAACCCAGACAATAGCGCCGAAGGCCTGGGTAGGGTGGGGGGTGGGGAGCGGATATGATAGCAAGGAAGGAGTTTCAATGTGAATGAATACTAATTAGCGACATGGATATTAATGATGACAGTAATTAACAGGGGAAAGGAAGGGCTGTCATTGTCCCAGGGTGAGTAATCAATCTTGGCAGGTGATAAATAATGGTTCAGCAAGCTCAGCAGAAAGATAATCCTCCTGCCCGGGGGAGAGCTGTTGCTGATGCTGGAAACCTCTCCGTTTCTAGGCAACCCACAAAAAAAAAGGACTATTTTTCTTTTGAGGGAAAAACAGGTTAGAGTCTCCCCCCACCCCACTCCCAACTTGGGATTACAGTTCTTATTTGATTTCTGCTTTGTTCTTCATTTCCGAGGACAAATGTTGAACTTGTATAATTTGGAGGAAGTGGACACACACACACACATACTCACCATTTCTCTCAAAGGACATGAATGAATAGGAGTGTTTTCAATCCAAAGTTTAGCTCATAGATGCCATCCAGGAGGGGCAATGCTTAGAAGTCCTGCTTTTGAGGCTGAAATGTGGGGGACTTACAGGGCTGTGTCAGTGGAGGCTGGTCCTGGGCGGATAGGGTGGTACACAAAGAACCAGACAGTCTGCTCTGCAAGACTCCTTCTCCTTCCAGAGAACAACAAAATGTCTAGCACTCAGGCCTGTACTGATCTCACTTCTCACCCTCAGTCAAATTTCTGAGCAACTTTCCTTTTGGAAAAAGGGACTATTTGTTCAACCCCCTCTGCTGGTTATCCGGTGTTTCAGCTGGGAGTCAATGCAAGGAGAGCTGATGGCAGGCCCTCTCCCCTACTGCACAACTCAGACCCATGACAAGACTCGGGTCTCTGGAAGCACTGCCCCTTTCCGATTGTTTTCCATCTAACATTTCATCCTGAGGTGATAAAGTACAGACCTTTGAAGATCTGCACTGGTTTAAAGAGAGGTATGGGAATGACAATGGTAGATTGTCCAGAAGTTCAGAACCTCCCAGAAAATTGCACTCCTCTACCCCCACATGAGGGCTTCCCTTGTGTCTCAGAACGTTGAGAATCTGCCTGCAATGTGGGAGACCCAGGTTTGATCCCTGGGTCGGGAAGATCCCCTGGAGAAGGAAATAGCAACCCACCCCAGTATTCTTGCCTGGAGAATCCCATGGAGCCTGGTGGGCTGCCATCCATGGGGTCACAGTGAGTGGGACACGACTGAGCGACTTCACTTTCGCTTTCACCCCCACGTGAATTGCACTTTCCTGAGAATGCTGGTCCTAGGTGCTAAAGGGAGGCAAGCAAAAGCAAATATGTTCAGAGAATATTGACCACAGTGATGAGAAACCCCAAAGTATATCATGGGAAGAAACAGCTGAGGAATCCAGGCATGTTTCACCTGGAGCAGGGGAAACTCTAGGATAGCATTGCTAATACACTAAGTGCACTGTCCATGTAAGTGAAGGACTGTCTCACAGAGTGAGAGGTCTGAGTTCTCTCTATCTTCAGAGGGCAAAACTAAGGCCGAAGAGAGGAATTCAGAGAAGGGCCAACTTCAGAGAAATTGAAGATGACTTACCTGGGACAGGCTTGCCAGGAAGGAATTTGTGAGTTTCCAGGCACTTGGGTTTTTTGTTGTTTGTTTGTTTGTTTTTAATGGAAATTAGAACACCTCTTATCCAGGGTATTGCGGATGATGCTTGGCTAGGATTGGAGTAGATAAGTTTTAAAAGTCCCTTCTGATTCTTAAGATTTACATTAGTTAAGGTCATACTAGATACTAAAACAGATGACTCTCAAATGCCTGGGTTTCAACATCACAAGTATATTTTTCAGTCAGTTCAGAGCCCCAGATGGGCATCAGTCTTCATGTCTGTTCAGGATCCCAGGCTCCTTCCACATGGTGGCTCTGCCCTCTCTCCCTTCATCCAGCAGAGGGGGATGAAAGGGTGTGGGATGTGGAGGGACAGACAGGAGTTTTTATGGTCCGAGTCTGGAAATGGCATATGGCATTTCCACCCACATTCTTTTGTCAGAACTCAGTCCATACCCAACTGCAGGAAGGTCTGAAAGCGTAATCTAGTTGTTGCCCAGGGGATGGAGGACAGAGGTTTGGATGAACACACAGAAGTTTCTCCCACAGACACAGGGGCTTACTCCTTCAGGATAAGCCCAGTCCAGAAGAAATTAGAGGTTTTTTTTTTTTTTTTTTCAGGAACCTGTATGGTCATCTCTGTTGGGCAGGCCTTGTCCATTGGGGATAGGGAGCTAAAAGAAGTCTCCTCCCTCAGGAAATGTTCTGGAGTGATAAAATGTCTTCTAGCCTGTCATCAAAATATGTATTCCCAGGAAGTCCCCTCCCGAAGCTCCCTAGAAACGTGGATACAAGATCATCCTGAGTCATCAGACATGGATTTTTTAAGGAAAAGAATGGGATTGTGACTATGGAAGCATCCTAATGGGTGGAAAGAGTTGGTTAGGATGGAAAAGTATAAGTATTACCTAGCTCTCCAAGGGTGTGCTAATTGGACCTAGGGACCTCTCGGGTAACCCCATGTTTCCTCTGCCACAGAATTAAATATCCATGAGGTCTTCAACTGAAATTGCTTTACTGTTGCAGGTACAGACATTGTACAGTGGCTTATGAAGAACCTTTCCATCGAGGACCCAGGTACTTGACCCTCAACCCTGACTTTACCTGCATGATACTAGTGAACAAGCTATACCCAAATTCCAAACCAGTTTCTCCTACCCTCCTGAGAACTGGGCTTATACAAGTGAATTCCAAGATGTGGACTCACTCCCTTTACAAACAAAATTAATTTATTTCCTCCACTGAGTTTCTGTCTTTAAATTTAAATTACCCTTGGAGGAAATGAGCAACCATTTAGAATGCCAAAGAGCCCGATACAATAACATGGACTCTGGTTAGCCACAGCAATTAAAGATAAGTTGTAGCACTGTCACGGAACAGCCTTCTATAGCCAGCTCTTAAAATTAGATTGCCTGATCCACAATTAAGAGGTTTAATTATTTGCTAAGACTCCTTCTGTTCTCTGCTTCTGCAAGAAGTGAAGGAGTGATTTTTTTCAACTTTAATTGTGCAATGCAATTAGGAAAACCTCACCAGAAAAACAACAGCAAACCCTGGCCAATAAAGCAGTTTTCAAATCTGTGTTCCCACCAGCAAATAAGCAATAAAATTTATTTTTACAGCATAATTAGAAAATGGAGGTGGCGGGGGGGGTTCCAGGAAAAAATAAAAATTCTAGGTAAGTAAACTTTTCTGAAGTTATTATACACTCCCCATCTTAACTAAGTATTCTTGATGCCTGAAAGTCATATTTACAAACATCCAGTAATGTATTCTGATGTTCTTGGGGATTAGATCTACTTGCCCCAAATTAAATGGCCTTCAGTTGCTCTGCTTTTTAAAGATTTTTTTCAAGTGCCTATTCTAGGTGTCTGGCTTCAACTGTGATTCCTTGCTGGGGTCACTATGACAGCTCAGGCATTTCTGTATTTTAATCTGATGCTCTTAATATTAATAGACTATTTGTAAAGTTATTTTTATTTAGTGAGTTTTGGGGTGGTGGAGAGCTGCGCATGGTCTTTGTTGCTAAGAGGGCTTTTTTCCCCTAGTTGTGCAGGCTTCTCATTGTGGGGGCTTCTCTTGTTGCAGCTCCCAGGCTCTATAGCACAGACTCAATAGTTGTGGTATATAGGCTTAGTTGCTCCTTGTCACATGGGATCTTCCTGGGCCAAGAGTCAAACTCATGTGTCTTGCAATGGCAGGCAGACTCTTTGCCACTGAGCCACAAGGGAAGCCCTAAATAGACCATTGACTATGGAAGTGGAAGTGTTAGTCGCTCAGTTGTGTCCAACTCTTTGTGACACCATGAACTGTAGCCCACCAGGCTCCTCTGTTCCTGGAATTCTCCAGGCATTCATCCTGGAGTGGGTTGCCATTCCCTTCTCCAGGGGATCTTCCTGACCCAGGGATCAAACCCAGGTCTCCTGCATTGCAGGCAGATTCTTTATCATTTGAGCCACCAGGGAAGCCCAATTTATAATTTACATAGAATTCAATTAAACATAGTTGCCAGAAATCTGAGTGCCAGAAAAGCAGGTCATGAACGGAACTGGCACTAGCCTTTCTCTCCCTCATGACTAGTGATCACTGTCATGTCGAGTGGAAATTCTTAATTCTATTCAAATTCTTAAACCACAGGAGAAAACTATAAATGCTAATACTTTTAAGGGAAAAACCCATATTGACTGCCCTAAGTGTTTGCCTTATGCAGCCTGGACTTCTGATTATCTGCTTCTGAAAAACCGGACTGTGTAAGTCTCTACAAGTTTAGTTACATGATGAAGAGTCACGCTTCTTCATGATGGGGTTTTTTTTTCTCTTCCAAGAGTACTGTTTTCTTTGCCCTTCTGGAATAATTATCATTTCTGACAGGTATTTTTTCATTATCTTCAGTGCTAGTAGCAGCAGCAGCAATGGTATATTCTGAGAGCCCTGAACCACCTAGTGGTGGACCATGCTGTAGGAATCCTGGTTCTGATGAGCAAAGCTTCTGCGAGAGGTCCTGAATGACACAGGTCTTATCTCTCATGGTCTATTATACTTTGATGCCCTTGGGAGTATATCAAGGTCTGGAACCCATCTGGGCTTCTGGGAAGTAGTTGAGCAGTAGTCAGGACAATTCACCAGCAGAAATGAGGCCAACCAAGACCCTGGGAAATCAGGTGGCCAAAGTCCGCCCTCCCTCCCTTCTTCCTTCCCATCTGCAGCGTCTCTAAGCACAAGCCTTTTGAAGAATGAAGTGAGACTTCTAGCTCCAGATTGGTGACATGAAAGTCCCCTTCTTACTGGGTTTTGTTCTTCCTTCTCTGAAGAAAGAGCAGGTGATGAAATTTCCCTTTTCTGCTGGACTCATGATTCTTGAAGCATATAGATTTCAGAACCAAACTCGTTATCACTAAGCAAGTACAATACAATTCCATTCATCCCAATTCTACCAGTGATAAATGTATGCACTCCTTCCAAAGAAGAATAGCAGACTCTCAATATGCAAAATGACTGGATCATATACAACCTCTTGAAAATTGTAGCACTATCGCTGAGCAGCCTTCTAGAGCCAGCTCTGAAAATTACATTGCCTGAATCACAATGAAGAGGTTTAATTACTTGCTAAAACTCCCCAAAAGTTTGCAAATAAAGCCAATACAAGTCACTTTAAATGCTTCAGAACTTATGAAATTAATAATTCGTAGAGACTCCCTGAGTATGTCAATAATTTCTACAGTCAAAAATTAATTTTTATTGATAAGAATTCTTTTAGACTTGTAAAAGATTATCATGTGGGCTTCCCAGGTGGCTAGCGGTAAAGGACCCACCTGCCAATGCAGAAGACATAAGAGATACAGGTTCAATCCCTGGGTTGGGAAGATCCCCTGGAGGAGGGCGTGACAACCCACTCCAGTATTCTTGCCTGGAGAATCCCATGGGCAGAGGAGGCTGATGGGCTACAGTCCATAGGGCTGCAAAGAGTTGGACATGACTGAAGCGACTTAGCACACACACATCATGTCTGATAGAACCATCTAAATTTCTTTTTTCTTAGCTCTGCTCAGAGTAAATATAGATTCTTAACTATTTATGTGAATCTACTTATGGCTGGTGCTAAAGTAACAAAACAAGTTGTGGCAAAAATATCAATGTTTGTATTAGGTTGGCCTCGCTATGCTACTGCCTTCTCTTCCTCTAATTCCTCTTTATCCATAAGAGAACAGTAATACCCTCCTCGTTGCTGGTGAGATTCTCATGTCAGGAAATGCAGTGTGAGTCTGAAGACTCTATGGGCTGCATATTCATTGCTGGTGGTGATTAAAAAAAGAAAGAATGAAACTAAAAATATGAATCAGGGCTGCCAGCATTTACCATGCACCAGACACTGCTAAGCACTTTACATAAAGCATCTCACTTAGTTACAGACTTCCACACCAGAGCTCATGATCCTAACTGGAAGCTAGACTTTTTTTCTGGAAGTCTTCGGGGGTTAAACAATATCAGACGCTCAGAGCTGGGATCCATAGGAGTCTCAGACACGTGTCACCTTCCCAACCGTTGATATCTCCACCCAGCCCAGTGCAGTCGTTTCAGAAATTATCAGCCAATCATGCTGTGATCTGGGGATGATGACAGTTGACTTCCAGTTGCCTTTCTGCTCACCCTACCCCATCCCACTTACACCTCATCTAAGTAGCCCCTGCATTATGACAGTTTTGCAATAACTTCTCTTTCTTCTTCCCTGTCCCTTCAGTTGAAGCAATACACTTGGGAAGCCTTATAGCTGCCCAGGGCTACGTCTTTCCCATCTCAGACCATGTTCTTACCATGAAAGATGATGGCACGTTTTATCGTTTCCAGGTAGGCCTTCAGCTTCTCCTTTTCTTCTCATCATCTGATCTCAGATTAGAACTACCTAAAAAAAAACTGATGGTATTTAAGGAAGCAACTCCTACCTCCCACCAACTCTGGGAAAGAAAACTTGTCTGTGCTATTTTTTGCACACACCCCCCCCACACACACACACACGCATAATAGTAAAATGCCCTCATGGAGAACTTAGCATTCACTGGTTGCTTTACACACATCTCACTTATTCTAAAGAACAAACTTTGGGGGGGATAAAGATCACCCATTTTACAGTTGCAAAAACTGAGGTACCTGGAGAATTAATGGGACATTTAGTCAATCCAGGGGACAGCCTTGATTGGAACCTAGATCAGCTGGATTGCAAAGTCCTTAATCCTACTGCTATATCATGTTACATATACTTTCTTAGTGTGAAATTTCTATTCACTACCTAGTAACACTTCCCAAACATTTTCCTCTCCTTTTCTCAGATCCTATCCTACAGTAAATTTGAGCAGAGCATAAGGGGTTGTGTCAAGGTCTAAACCAAAAGGCTTTGGAATGGAGTTCTTCAGACAGGGTCAAAGAATGTCTGAGTTTGCTCAGCTGCCATAAGAAAATAACAATACCATAGACAGGGTGGCTTAAACAGCAGAAATGTATTTCTCGTAGCTCTTGAGGCTGGAAGTCTAAGATTAAGCCTCAAGTGGAGTTCAGTTTGTGAGAAGAGCTTTCATCCTGACTTTCAGATGATCGGTTCTCACTGTGTCCTAACGTTGTAGAGAGAATGACACGTAGTGACAGAGGTTTTTAGCTCTCTGGCGTTTCCTCTTATAGGGACACTAATCTTGTGTGATCAGGGCCCCACCCATGTGATCTCATTTAACCTTAATCACTTCCTTACTCCACATACAGTCACACTGGGGTGGGGGTGGGGGGTGGGTAGGTTAGGGCTTCATCATAGAAATTCAAGAGGGCACCATTCAGTCCATAGCAAAGTGATAAAGGAACTTGGAGTTTGTGCCCCAGGAAATGGTGCTTGTCTGACTCCTGCATTAGACTTCTATTGTTTCAGGATATGAAGTTTTTGCCCTATAAACTAGGTTTCTCATTTTTGCATTTATTTGGCTGACCTGAGATTTTATTTCTCAACACTTAGATCAAAATGTTGACTGGCCTCAGCTATGCTAAGAACAGGAAAGAGTCAGGGTGCAGTGTCAACACAAAGGACGTGCAGACAGAGCCTGTCAGGGAGGAATCCTCCGTGGGCCAGGGGAGGGCTGCCCATGGGCCCCTGGCAGGGAAGGGCATGAGTTGGCATCCTCAGTCCTGACTTCTGTGCTCTTTTGCAGGCCCCATACTTCTGGCCTTCAAATTGCTGGGAACCTGAAAACACGGACTATGGTGAGCACTGAAGCCACGGCCCACACTTACTGGGAATGCAGAAGGCACATCTTTGCTGAGTGGGTGACTGTGGTGCACGGGGAGGAGGGTCTTTGCCCTGCTTAGCCCTTTCTCGTATAGTTGACAGGTGCTGTTCCACATACTGGTGAAAGGCAGGGCCCACTGAAAGAGGCAGCCCTTGGAAGGGAAGGTGGGAGGGGAAGAAAAGTTTTATCAGGTCTGGCCAATGTGCTCATTTTGTGGAGCCATGGAGAACTGGGCCAGTGGCCGTTGACCACTACTTCCTGAGACAGGGTTTCAGGCAGGGCTGGATCAAGGGGGCACGTCCCCCTGGCCATTTCCTTTCTCACAGACTTGTTAAGACTTTTTAATAATTCATTGGTGTTTTTGATGGTTGGAAGTTGGAAGGGAAGAGTAACAGGCCGTAGAGGGGTATATGAGTTACCCTACCTGAGCAAACAAAGAGTGGGTGAAGCTGGGCCCTGGGTAAGCAGGGAATTACCTCTGTCCAAGCAGGGGTTTATTAGACTCTTGCCCTGTATTCTCCATGAAGACTATTTAATGTATCTATGTGTCAGTCTTCTAAAGCTATACTATCCCTGTACTTCAGGTACAGCTCAGGCCTAGAGAGGCCACATCCTCGCATCTGCCACGCTGTACTCGGATTGGATGCCCAGTCAGTTGCCAGCCCCATGAGGGGAGGGCTGGTCCACCTCATTCACATGTATTATCCAGGGCATAGTGCGTTCCTAAGCCATAGTGGGCACTCAGTCAGTATTTGCTGATGGTTCTGCTGATGGTTCTGCTTCTCTGTGGAGAAGGCAATGGCACCCCACTCCAGTACTCTTGCCTGGAAAATCCCATGGGTGGAGGAGCCTGGTAGGCTGCAGTCCATGAGGTCGCTAAGAGTCGGACACGACTGAGCGACTTCACTTTGACTTTTCACTTTCATGCATTGGAGAAGGAAATGGCAACCCACTCCAGTGTTCTTGCCTGGAGAATCCCAGGGATGAGGGAGCCTGGGGGGCTGCAGTCTATGGGATCGCACAGAGTCAGACATGACTGAAGAGACTTAGCAGCAGCAGCAGCAGCTGCTTCTCTGACTGTGTGGATCACAACACACTATGGAAAATTCTTCAAGAGGTGGGAGTACCAGACCACCTTACCTGTCTCCTGAGAAACCTGTGTGCAAGTCAAGAAGCAACAGTTAGAACTGGACATGAAAAACAGACTGGTTCAAAATTGGGAAAGGAGTATGTCAAGGCTATGCATTGTCACCCTTCTTGTTTAACTTACATGTAGAGTACAGGGCTTTCCTGGTAGCTCAGCTGGTAAAGAAACTGCCTGTAGTGCAGGAGATGTGGGTTCAATCCCTGGGTCAGAAAGATCCCCTGGAGAAGGAAATGGTAATCCACTCCACTATTCTTGCCTGGAAAATCCCATGGACACAGAAGCCTGGTAGGCTACATACAGTCCATGGGGTCACAAGAGTCGGACCTGACTAAACCACCACCATGAGAAATGCCAGGCTGGATAAAGCACAAGCTGGAATCAAGATTGCTGGGAAAAATGTTAATAACCTCGTATATGCAGCTGACACCACCCTAACGGCAGAAAGCTAAGAGAAACTAAAGAGCCTCTTATTGAATGTGAAAGAGGAAAGTGAAAAGGCTGGCTTAAAACTCAACATTCACAGAAAAAAAAGATTATGGCATTCAGTCCCATCACTTCCTGGCAAATAGATGGGGAAACAATGAAAACAGTGACAGACTTTATTTTCTTGGGCTCCAAAATCACTGCAGATGGTGACTGCAGCCACGAAATTAGAAGGTGCTTGCTCCTTGGAAGCAAAGCTATGACAAACCTAGACAGTGTATTAAAAAGCAGAGACATCACTTTGCTGACAAAGGTCCGTCCAGTCAAAGCTATGGTTTTTCCAGTAGTCATGTATGGATGTGAGAGTTGGACCATAAAGAAAAGAATTGATGCTTTCAAATTGAGGTGTTGGAAAAGACTCTGGAGAGTCCCTTGGACTGCAAAGAGATCAAAGAAGTCAATCCTAAAGGAAATCAACCCTGAATGTTCATTAGGAAGGACTGATGCTGAAGCTGAAGCTCCAATACTTTCCCTCCCTGATGTGAAGAGCAGATTCATTGGAAAAGACCCTGATGCTGTGAAAGGTTGATGGCAAGAGGAGAAGGGGGAGACAGAAGATGAGATGGTTGGATGACATCATCAACTCAATGGACATGAGTTTGAGCAAACTCCAAGATATAGGGAAGGATAGCAAAGCCCGGCATGCTGCAGTCCATTGGGTTGCAAAGAGTTGAACACGACTAAGCGACTGAACAACAACTGGTTCTTTATCAAAGGTGATTAACAGACACTCAGTAGAGGCAGCAGAATTTGAACTTAGATGCTCCTTTCATGGTCTGCCCCTCCACACAGCACCCTCCTCACTGATTCAGCTGCTGGGGCAGCGCACAGCTGCTCTCCTTGGGACCGGAGCATGCAATGAGACCTGTAACAACTTCTTGGATTCTTTGAGGGATGGTTTTCACAGGAAGGTAGAGCCAGCTGCAGCTGGGTGGTACTCCAGGGAGCCTGTCCTGAGACCCTGTGATAAGCTACACGCTCTGGATCACACTTCTGAGGGAGGGGAAACCAGCAACTGGAAATAGTTCTGAGGACAGAATCCTGGCACGCCTCTGCCCTACGAGGCTACAGTGGTTCTGTTTCCAAGTCTGGAGCATGGCCCTGATGCAGGAGGCAGGGCCCCGTGACTGTCTCATCAGCTATCTGCAGGCATCTCCACGGGTCCCTCTGGACCTGTGCTGTGCCCTAAATGATGTGATAAGCGGGTCCAACCAGGTTTCCAGCTTGAAACGGGAGCAGCATTTGGCTGCTTATAAAATAAGTGCTTCTGGGGCTGAAATACTGCTCACAAAAGCCCAACTCGGAATTTGAATAATTGTAGCTCAGTTCCATGCAGCAGCCGTGTACCCTTGTGAATGTGAAAACCAATATTTTTCCAGGCAATGGAGAGGGTTGGGGGGATGGTGGGACCCAAAAACCTGGGCCCAGGTAAAATTCAAATATTTGCCTGAATATAAACCCACAACCATCAGCCATCTTACCCTGCATACAGCAGGGCACCATTTCCCTTTCTCTACAGATTTTTGTGATTTTAGTTGTGAAGTAAGAACAGGGATAAAAATAATAATTTACAGCAGGCTCTCACTGAAGCAAAATTATTTTGAATTCCTGTACCTCCATTTTGGGAAATCAAATAGAGAAGTTAAAGTTCAGAATACAAAATAATCATTGCCTTTTCCTGGTTAATCAGAAAAATCAGTATTTACCAAGAGAGAAGTCAGCACAAAGGGCCCGTTGTCGACTGGTTCCACTAGCTGTGTGATCTTGGCAAGTTACTTAACCTCTCTGTGCCTCTGAAATCTCGTTTTAAAAGCAGAATAATAATAGTACTTCTTGGGTTGTTGGTTAGGATTAAATTGTTTCGTTAATTAGAAATGTGTGCAAGTTTTGATGTATGGCACATAATAAGGAGTCAATAAAAACCATAGTGGGGGTTGGTATTAGTACTCCCGGGATGATGTTTGAGCTTATTTGTTCTGTGGAAGCCCTATTGCCAGAAAGTATATGCCACTGGAGCTAAGAATTCAGAATAGGTGTGGCTTGGATTGAGGAAGAACCAGAAACTTCCCTTCTTTCAACATCTACTTTGTGTCAATTGCTCTGTCACAGATTTGAGTAACAGGCTCGCCCTCCAAGCATCTCAGGCTGAGAGAGAGCAAGCAAGAAGAGGATGTGCAAGCAAGAAGAGGATGCTAAGGAATCTGATCCAACTACTCAAAGATTTTATGTTGCTGAAGCATGATAACAAAGGTGGAATAATTTTGGATGGACAAGTTTATGAAAAGGTCCTCGTAGTTGAGGAGAGACATTTAGAATAGGTTCGGCAGCTTCCCAGAGCCACTGTGGGCCTCCGAAAATGGGGAATAACCTGAAAAATTCCCTCACCTATGAAAGGAGGCTAATAACAGAACTTGCCTCATAGGTTATTATGAGGATTAAGTAAGTGGACATTTGGGAAGTCCCTAGACCACTGCCTGATATTCAACAAGCTCCATGTACGTGGTAGCTGCTAGTGTGGTGATTTCCCTGGGACCTGAAAGACTGCTTGGCACACAAGGGAAAGTGTTAAGTCGCTCAGTCGTGTCTGACTCTTTGCGACCCTGTGGACTGTAGCCTGCCAGGCTCGATCCATGGAATTCTCCAGGCAAGAATACTGGAGTGGGTTGCCGCTTCCTTCTCCAGGTGATCTTTCCAACCCAGGGATCAAACCTGTGTTTCCTGCGTTGCAGGCGGATTCTTTACTGTCTGAGCCACCAGAGAAGAGGCACTCACATTTATTTTAATTGGAGTATAATTGCTTGACAATATTGTGTTAGTTTCTGCTGTACAATGAAGTGAATCAGCTATATGTACACGTGTGTCCTTTCCCTCTTGGGCCTCCCTCCCGCCTCCCACCATCCTACCCCTCTAGGTCATTGCAGAGCGCCAGGTTCAGCTCCCTGTGCTATGTAACAGCCTCCCAGTAGCTGCCACTTACACATGTCAGTGCTACTCGCTCAACTCATGCCATCCTCCCTTTCCTCCCTGTTTCTCTTCTTGCCCATTCTTTGCATTTGTCTCTTTACCCACCCTGAAAATGGGTTCATCCATACCATTTTTCTAGATTCCACATATATACATTGAGGCACTCAGATTTTTAAATGGGAGAATGAATGAGTCAGTGAATGAGTACACGGAGCAGCGAATGTCATAGTGGAAAACTAGACCCCAATTCTAATTCCACCTCTACCACTAACTAGTCCATGAGTAAAGCACTTCAGCTCTCTGAGCCTTTATTTTTCCATCTATTAGTGAGGGGTCTGTACCTGATGGTCGCCAAGGTTACTTCCAATGCTAAAATTCCATTGTTCTAAAAAGTAATTAGAAGGTATGGGGGAAATAGAGAAATAAATGGTTTCTGTGTACCTTAGTTTAGGAGATTGAGGAATATTACGATGTGACTAGTAGAGACCAACCTAGACATTATATTGAAAAGCAGAGATATTACTTTGATAACAAAGGTCCATCTAGTCAAAGCTAGAAAGCTGAAGAATTGATGAAGCTGAAGAACTGATGCTTTTGAACTGTGGTGTTGGAAAAGACTCTTGAGAGTCCCTTGGACAGCAAGGAGATCAAACCAGTCAATCCTAAAGGAAATCAGCCCTGAATATTTGTTGGCAGGACTGATGCTGAAGCTGAAACTCCACTAGTATGTCTACCTGATGCAAAGAACTGACTCATTGGCAAAGACCCTGATGCTGGGAAAGATTGAAGGCAGGAGAAAGGGATGACAGAGAATGAGATGGTTGGATGGCATCATGGACTCAATGGACATGAGTTTGAGCAAGCTTCAGGAGTTGGTGATGGACAGGGAAGCCTGGCCTGCTGCAGTCCATGGGGTTGCAGAGTCAGACACGACTGAGTGACTGAACTGAACTGAGTAGAGACAGAAAGTTTGGAAAGGGAGTCAATTTTTAAGGACATTGACATATGATAGGTTCAATGTTTTTTAAATGCACATGTAGTACATGAATCTATTGACTGTAAAAAATTTTTACTGCATTCTGTTTTTGTCCTGGTGGGATGCCAGTGAGCTTGAGATGCTGGCTTGAGGGCAAAAAAGACAAGTATTTTTCCAATGAGAAATTGCATATCCATAAACAAAAAGCCAGCATCTGAGCTTTAAGAAAGTCCCCGGATGCCCTGTAAGAGGACTTGGCTTTTGTTGCCAGTGGTCACTTGATGGGTTGGGTGTCAGAGGGAACACTGCTGAGCCACTGAGGAAGCACACAGTCCCCAGGGAGGGCCCCTCAACTGCTGCTTGCCACCTCCCCAGTGGGGTGGACAGACTGCCCGATGCGTGACATTCGCTGCACAGGAAGGGGCCCGCCAACATGCCGCCTTATAACTCATGCTCATCAGGAGAGGTACCTCTGCCTTCTGTGCATGGTACTTTACTTCTCAACTTAGCTGATCCATTTTGACCCAGATGGGCTGGAAATTTCTTGGGATGATCCCACTTAAATAAAGACCCAATCTGGGTTAGACTTTCCAGAGTTTTTAATTTGGCCAATACGAAATACTGTGAGGGACTTCCCTGGTGGTACAATGGATAAGAATCTGCCTGCCAATACAGGGGACACAGGTTTGATCCCTGGTCTGGGAAGATCCCACATGCCTTGGGGCACCTAAGCCCATGTGCCACAACTACTGAGCCCACATGCTGTAGAGCCCCTGCTCCTCAACAAGAAAAGCTACCGCAGTGAGAGGCCCGCACACTACAACTAGAGAGTAGCCCCCACTCGCCTCAGCTAGAGAAAGCCCACGTGCTGCAATAAAGACCCAACACAGACAAAAATAAATTTAAAAAAATAACACCGTCCAAGGCAGTGTTGCCAAAGTAGCTCCAGTAGCTATACTGCTTCAGGATCACTGAGACCAGGGGCAGGTGACATGCCAGCTTTCCTGCTACAAGTTTCCTCCAGTTCCACAGGCTGCCTAATTGGTGACCCAAGAGACCAAAGGAGGTACCTTTTAACAGAGCAGACACCCCTTATCTGACATAGTGCAGAGCTGTAGCTGTTTGTTTCACTGGAAAGGGTGGTAAGGAGAGAATCATGAAAAAGTGATACATGCATACCTTAAGCACTTCAAATGAATGGAGAATATACCAAGGAATATTCACCCAGGAGACTTTTGAGATGGAACCAAAGATTCTCTTTGATTTTTGGTCCCCATAATTTGAGTTTCTGTCTTAAATAAACCACACTTGAAATAAACCACCCAGTTTTGACCTCCTTAAAGTACATCAAGAATTTAAAAAATACTTTTAAAGCAACTGTATGTTGACCCCTCTCATATTTTTACTTTTTTTCATGTATTTTTTTTTTTCAGTTCTCTCACCCATACCAAATTTATCAGCAATTGTCTTAGCTGACTCTGCTTTATCAAGCTGTTCCAAACCATTCAGCTAGGTCTTCATAGAAACAGCTGTGCTCTCTCTTTTCACATTAATTTCATCAGTGCATGTAATATTTAGTGATTGTACGTTATTAAAATAACCAGAATGCCTAACATAAGCAGATTCGAAAACAAACACAACTGACCCTCACTCGCAAACCCGAATGATGTGAGAAATGTGGGCATACAGAGGAGACTGCTGCCAGAAGGCTCCATACTGTAGTCTGCATCAGGAAAATTTTCAGATCACATGAGCAGGTTGGTTAACCCAGCAAGGAGTTGACTAGAGTTCCTGGTATAATTAGGTTGTCAAACAGCAGATCGGTCCTGGTCCTCTCTGACCTTCCCTCCTAGTCATCCTATTACTCATTCATACCATTTATCTATTGTCTCCCCTGGGTCATTCTACTTGGCACTGGAGAAAAAAGGAGATACTGAAGAAGCGGAGGCAGGAGAGGAAGTGATGAAGGCCATGTTGGAGGAAGAATATCCTGACAATTGTCAGCCAATAGCCCTTCCTGAGCTTGGGAAAAGACACCTAAATTGTCTTCCCTTTCCACTGTCCACTCACTCAACCTGGCAGGCCCCGGAGCTTGGTGCAAGAGTCCGTGCTGAGTAGGGTACAGCCTCTACCCTAGAAGAGCCTTCAGCCTGGAGCAGGGACAGCTGGTAAACTCACAAGCACTGCACAATTGAATTAGGTCCAATGGTTGAGGATGGATAGATGCTATCAGGAACACCAAGCTGGGTCTTCAAAGATTAGTAGATGGTTTCCAGATGGAGGGAAATAAGATGGAAGAGGAAAAGGCCTCCAAGCAGTGGACACATACACAGAGAAGTGGAACCGAAAGGGTTTGGTAGCCTCACATGCCTGAATATCCATTGGAAGGACTGATGCTGCAGCTGAAGTGCTAATACTTTAGTCACCTAATGCAAAGAGCCGACTCGTTGGAAACGACCCTGATGCTGGGAAAGATTGAGTGCAGGAGGAGAAGAGGGCAACAGAGGATGAGATGTTTGGATAACATCACTGACGCATTGGACATGAGTTTGAGCAAAATGCAGGAGATAGTGAAGGACAGGAAAGCCCAGTGTGCTGCAGTCCATGGGGTCACAAAGAGTCAGACATGACGGAGCAACAACAGCAACATGCCTGAATGAGGGAGGGAAGAGGTTGACAAGACAAGCAGAGACTAGATCTTGAAGAAACAAACATGCTGCCTTTAGAAGCCTGACCTTTCATCTGAGCTCTCTAAGGTGTCAACGCAGGAAATTTAGGCAGGAAAGTAACATGGTCATATTTATGAAAGGTCGCACTGATGGAGGACGTTTGGGATGAAGCAGAGTGGGGAGGATGAAGGGAGGTTGTCAGAATCGGATGAGGGGCGGTCCTCATCCGATCCTGACCTATAGAAATATTCCTAGAGGTCAGATGGCATGACATCCACAGAAAAACTTATTCTTCACTGCACAGTGCTGGGCATATAGTGAGTGCTGGCTGGCTGGCTGGCTAGATGCGTGGATGAACAAATGAGTGGGTGGATTATGATTCCACCAAACTGCTAGTCTTACATATATTGTAATTTCTCTTCCTTCAGCCATCTACCTCTGTAAGAGGACAATGCAGAATAAAGCAAGGCTGGAACTGGCAGACTATGAAGCAGTAAGTATGATTATTTTCCAGGTACAGTGTAGGAGGAGAATGTAAACTGCCTGCAGCTCTGACTCAGCTTGCATTTTTCCCTTTTTCTTCCCCCAACTCCTTCAGACAGTGGAAAGGAAGTCTCTTCTATTTCCCTTTTTTTTTCTCAGCTCTTCTTACCATCACAATATAATCATATCTTTATATAAAGGACTCTCAAATCTCAGCAATAAAAAAAAAAAAACTCAGCTTAAAAATTGGCAAAGGACTAGAACAGACACTTCACCAAAGAGGGCTTAAGTATGAAAAAGAAGCATATGGAAAGATGTTCAACAGCCATTAGAGAAGTACATACTAAACCCATGATGAGATACCACTACACATTAGAATGGCTAAAATTAAAAGTACTGATAGTTCAGGTGCTGGTAAGGATGTGATGAGCAACTGGAATTCTCCTATATTGCTGGTGGGAATGCAAAAGGGTGTGGCCACTCTGAAAAATGATTTGGCAGCTTCTCATCAAGTTCAACGCACACATACCATATAAACCAAGTAATCCCACTTTAACATAACTACCTACATACCCCCAGAGAAATCAGAACTTACAGCCACTGTACACTAATGTCCATAGTGGCTTTATGTGTGAAACCTCAAAGATGAAAACAATCCAAATGCACTTTAACAGATGAATGGTTACATGAACTACTCTACAGCCTTGGAACAGAATACTATTCTGCCATGAAAAGGGATGAATTATTAATCCAACCACTTGGATGAGTATCAAAGACATCATGTTGAGTGAAAGAAGTCAGTCTCAAAAGATTGCAAACTGTGATATTCCATTTATGTGAAAAAGCTGTCATGAGGGAAAACAGATCAGTGGCTGCCAGGATGCATGCAGCTATAAAGAGATGGCATGAGGGAGTTTGTGGGGCGGGGGGTGGTGATGGGAACATTCTGTATCCTGATTGTGGTGATGGTTACACAAGCGTATACATGTGTTAAAATTTATATTACTATACACCAAAAGAAGAAAAACAGCTTTACTATATGATCATTTTTTTAGCTTAATATATGATAATTTTTAAAAATTGCATCTTCAGACCCAATTCATCAGTACTTGGCAGTAGATGCAAAATCTTAGGACCAAATCCAATCCAGAAGACAAGACGGATGTCAGATGGAGATATACACTCCCAACTTCCCTCCTCCTCCTTCTTTCACAAGGTGTGATTGCTTGCAGAAACTGGAGACCCCACCACGCTCATATCCACCCCCATTTAATAGAACCAAGGCACAGCGAACTTGAAGAGTCACAGATAATGTTTTAAGTATTTAAAACCCGGGATTGCAAAATCTTTCCACCCAAACCACTGTCTGTACAGGTCACAGAAAACCTAGAATATTGGCCGGCTTTTCACAGGCCCTCCAGAGGAGGTGTTGTGGAGCCATGAAATGACTGAAGGGCTGACAGCCAGGAGAGGGGGAACATCAGGGGCAGTGAAGACTCCTCACCCCTGGATACTCCAGCATGAACAGCACCTTCAGATTCACCCATCTCCCCATGTCTCTCGTGGCCTCAGTCTTCCGAAATAAGAGTGAGGCCCTGCTCACCAGACCTTGTCACTCGTGGGTACCTGCACCCAAGTCCACCCACCCAGCCACCACTCCCTTCACTCACCACAGCCCAAGGGGATGTGCCCGCCCTCAGAGAGCAGGATGGGTGTGTGGCCCTCCACTCTTTAGTCCCACTGGCATCACAGGACCTGTGGACTGGCGGGGAGACAGTAGTGCAAAGTGGAAGTTCGCTGGGAGACTTGGGCCCTGGCTAAAGTTGGCTTATCCGTGGGAGCCATGAAACATAAATGTGTTGGGACTTTATGATCTCCCCATGCACCCCCAGCCTGGTAGTTCTATGGCTCTGAGCATCGTAGGCACCCAGTCCCACCCCCCTGACTCCCCTCGTGTACCAGCAACCACCCCTCTCCCAGAAGACCGCTGCCTGGCTCTTTGGGCATCCAGCACCAACTGCTTTAACTTGGACATGACCACATCCCTTCCCGAACATGACCTACAGGAACAACCCAGAGTGCAGAAGCATGTGGCCCCTCCATCCTGTGTCTCCCCTCCCAGTAGTTCCCGTGTTTTTAAAAAAGCTCCTAAATAGAAACAGGACAGCACCAACTCCTAACATATTTTAGTCTGTTTTCTATTCTCTTGCCCTGCAACATTCTGCTTTGGTATTGGTAAAGAATATGGCATTAAGATGTTCTTTCACGTTGAAGTTCTGTCTAAAAGTGGTTAGAAACTAAAAAAAACATTTTGTCTTCACAATTCAGTAATTTTATTATTTTTAACGTGTATTATATAATTTCATTATTTTTTTTCCTGATGGCATAGTATCTTTATAAAAACAAAAATTCAAACAACAAAGCAGAGAAAGAAGCCTGCAGTCCTTTTTTCTGTACATACACTTTTTTTTCATAACAAACTTAGATCGCACTGTAAACAGTTATTGTGTAAGCTGCTTCTTTCTCCAGTCGTATACTGTAGGAATGTTGAGACTCTTTCTATAGCAGCAATAACAATCTACAGTCTCATTTTTAATGACTGTCTAGTATTCCACGGTATTACTGTATCGTGATTTAGGTAACTGCTTCCCAGTTGACTGACATTCAGGCTTTACCAGCTTTGCTTCCTGTGAACAGTGAAAAACACAAAAGTGGGGGGTGGAAAGTGAAAGTTGCTCAGTCGCATCCAACGCTTTATGACCCCATGGCTATACAGTCAGTCCATGGAATTCTCCAGGCCACAGAACTGGAGTGGGAAGCCTATCCCTTCTCCAGGGGATCGTCCCAACCCAAGGATCGAACCCAGGTCTTGAACCCAGGTCTCCTGCATTGCAGGTGGATTCTTTACCAGCTGAGCCACCAGGGAAGCCTAAGAATACTTGAGTGGGTAGCCTATCCCTTCTCCAGTGGGTCTTCCTAACCCAGGGAATGAACCAGGGTCTCCTGCATTGCAGGCAGATTCTTTACCAACTGAGCTATCAGGGAGAATCAAATGGTGGGTTTTTTGAAATGTTTACACAGCAAGCCTTGGTAATAACGGAGCTTACATGTATTGGTCTTCAACCAAAGCTCCTTTTATATTAATAATCCACTAATGAGGGTAATCAATTAGTTTTGGCATGAGCTCTATGAAAACACCCAGCATAATGTGGGCTCTTGCCTTGCATTCCATCAGAATTAGGCACGTCATTAAGGGACCTGTCAAACACCCCACCTCACTGTCCTATTGTGCCACTAGGTTGCTCAACAGACTTCGAGAAAAGGCTTCTTCCCTCTCCCTCGAAAGGTGACCCAGAATGCCTTTCCTTTCCTATGGTTTTTGGGTTTTCCTTTCATGAACATCACAAACCTGGGCACTCCCTTCTTTCCCACTTCTGAATCTGGACTTTCAAAGTGATTAATGCAAGGTCCTCTGGGTTCTCCTTTTCTGCCACCTTCCCAGCCCCCTGATTGCTAGAAGACAAATCTTGAGAATTCCATTCTTGGTCTAGCAGTCAGTTGCAAAGACACCTCTCATTCCTTCCCTAAATCCTGCATAAAAAATCACAATCCAGTCTCCCTGTCTTCAGTGGCCTTTATAAATGCTGTGTGAGTCGTGTTCCTTAAAACACACAAGAAAGGAAGAATCGGGGAACCACAGAGACTTCAGACTTAATGGATGTGTAAATGAATATTAATAGTTCTGTTCTGTACAGCAGGGTCTGGTGCAATGTCAAACTGGGTTCATGTCCGGTGGATTTAAAGTAGGGCCCTGCTGGTTTTTTGCAAGTAACCAAAATAGATGGCTGCCTTGTAATAAGTATTGATGTGCAAACTCACGATGATTAATGCCATCTTGTTGATTTTCATTTCTCTTTAGGAAAACTTAGCAAGACTCCAGAGAGCCTTTGCAAGGAAGTGGGAATTCATCTTTATGCAAGCAGAAGCACAAGTCAAGTAGGTGAACTTCGTAGGCCCCTTGCAAAGAGAAAAAGACTCTCTGGAATTTAGAGGTGGTATGAGAGTGGGGTTTCCTTCCATGGCCAGCCATGGTTAGTCACTGTCTCTCTCATGACAACAACTGAGCAGAAATCAAGGTCAGGATGGAGAAATTGAATTTCTGTCACCCATGACACCCTGAATAATCTCCAAAGTGTGTGTTCCAGCAGGTAATGGGGTCCCTCCCAAATGTATAACTCTGGTTCTAAGAAGCTGTACCTAATTCCCAAGGAGATTTCCAAATCTGTGTTCAGAACCTGAAAAACACTGGACCCACTTTACTTATTGGTCTGGAAATTTCATCTTTCTGGGAAAACATACTGGAGTTTCAGGAAAGCCAACAAGTGGCCCCTCTTCCATCTCTCTTAAGGGGAAGGGTTCAGAACCAGTCAAAAACAAGGCACAGAAGTCAGACATTTGGAGTCCAAGATGTCAGATTGCTACTGATAAAACTAGTGATGGGACATGATTTTGGATCCAGGACCACAAATCATTGCCCTAGAATTACAGTTTCCCATCCAGGGCAGAACTGGGTATCTGTAGTACCACCCCCCAGTCTGAGGGCAGAGTCAAGCCCTGTAAGTTTACTGCCTGCAGAGAACAGGTGTCCTGAGAACAGAATGATCTAGACTGGGCCCAGATGGAGCAACCTCAGCTTTCTCTATTTCTTGTTTCAAATGTACCAATAAGTTAAATCAAGAAGAGATGAAAGGAGGAGAAAGGAGGAGTGTTTTTTCCATATTCTTCCCTCCCAGGGGGTGTAGTGGAAATTCCTTTCTCTGTAAGGAAACAGAAGTGGGCAGTGAATGTCCCCCAGAAACATGGTCATCAACCAGATCCTTTTGATTCTGGGAAATGGGTTTGCTCAGGTGGGGTTCCCTCTTGTTCTTTTCGGCAACGAGCTCTGATTTAGCTGCAAGTGATGATGGAAGAAATGGGACAGAGGAGGGGGTGGGGAAGGGATGCTGAACTGGGAGAAGGTGAGTATCTTTTCTCTGGGCACCACTTGCACCTGAGCAGCCCCCATGGGTCTCCAAAGGGCCCCTCCCCATGCTCTGGGCAGTGTTGCAGCCCATCCCCCAGGGCTGATGACCAGTCGGGTTGCAGCTGGAAATGACGTGAGGTCCTTGGGTCCAGTAAACTGTACCCCCTCCCCCTGCAGCCTCTGCCCCCTACCCATGATTCCACAGGCCCACACCCCACCTCAGTGCCCCCCACAGTCCCTGAGGAAGGAGAAAGCAGGCGGGTGGGTGAGGGGTGAGGAGGAAGAATGGAGCCAGTGCACTCAGGAACCACTGGGACGAGACGGTCTGGTTTACACTTTCAGGACCACACAGCGTCATCCCACGTTACAAAAGGAGGGGAAAATACCCCTTTGTATATGTATGGTATTTCTCGATTCCCTATTTTGATTAACGCCGTGATTACATTATAATTCTGGGCTGTTTAAGTACACAGCAATTATCACAAAAATCACAGGGTTATTATGACTTTATTTTAGTCTAGTAAACTAAAGTACTCCCAAGAGAGCCAAGAACCAGGAGTTACACCGCAATTAATTGAAGTTACTTTCTACTTAGATAACATGGAGTAATGCAGGCTGTTTTTTAAGGCTCTTACCTATGCTCCTGATCACAATATGAAGAATCTGTCTGTCTTGCAATTTGTGCCTCCCGCTTTGAGGCCAGTGATATTTGCCTTCTGGATCTTGTCATACACCAGGGCTATTACTTTGCTTTTAGAGAATCAGATGGTTTAAGTGACTTTTAAAACACATGAAAAGTGAAAAGTGTGTTCGTCACTCAGTCATGTCCGACTCTTTGCGACCCCATGGACTATAGCCCGTGCCAGGCTCCTCTGTCCACAGAATTCTCCAGGCAAGAGTACTGGGGTGGGTTGCCATTTCCTTCTCCAGGGGATCTTCCTGACCCAGGGATTAAACCCAGGTCTCCTACATTGCAGGTAGATTCTTTACTGTCTGAGCCACCAGAGAAGTCCTATTTTAAAACACATAACTGCAGCATTTTGAAGACATTTCTACTGATTCTGGAAGCTAAAGCAAACTTTCAGATTTGAGGATGAAAGATCCCAAGCCTATGGTTATATTCCTTCTCATAACTTGAATATGCAGTGTCCTTTGATAAGGTGTGGGGCGGAGAGGATGACAACTGATGCAGTTCTTAATAATCCAGATCTTAACAATGCAAAAGGACAGCTGCATTTCTGAACACTGGATAGGCTCACCCTATTCACTATACATAATCAGTAATTTGCAGTCTAGCTGAAAACAAGCTCTCTTACCATGTGTGGGCTTCTTGAGGGTTCCTTGAGGGAACTATGCACCCGTATCATACAGCTCTGCAGAGAGCAGGAGCCACACAGGTGCCAAGAGCCCCATGTACACTAAGCACCTAAAAATGGGACCTAGAGCTGGCACGTGGATCAGGAAGGAAAAACAGAATAAAAACCCTCTGATTTCCCTTTTTTCACTCTTCCAGGATTGATCGGAAAAAGGATAAAACAGAAAGGAAAATTTTGGATAGTCAAGAACGAGCCTTTTGGGATGTCCACAGGCCAGTGGTGAGAAAGCTCTGCTTGGTTCTCTCTTTTTCAATTTTCTCTCTTCCTTCACTTAAAAGAAAAGACTGTCTTTAGCCACGAGGCGTCTCACTCTTAAGAAAATTGCTAAGCTTTGTGAAATTGCTTTTGCCATTCACTCAGATCATCTCAGTAGCTCTTCTGGTATGTATATCAGTTCTACCTTTTAAAAATGATTCATTCATGAAATATGAAATTGGAAATGGTGAAGCTGTGGGAATTCCACCCAGGGAACTTTGGGCCCCAAAGTTAAGAGTCCTAAAATAAGCAGTTTCCACTTCTAGTGTTATTCAATTCCAACTTCTAGAGTATTCTCTTTCAAATGCAACCGATTGATGTTACTCACATCACTGGTCATCGAAAGCACTGAATTAATGGATTCTGAGTCATTATCCTGGGAGAAATACAGGGTTAGTTTCTTGCAAGCCTCCAGTCACATTTTCATCAACCAATCAATACAGAATCTTGTTTAAAGTGTGTTTCAGCTTAAAGCCACCTTATTTAATGTATATTGTTGATCACTGACTTTGAACTCACAGCACACGCCTGGATGGCACTTATCTTACACACCTCTTTTCTCCATAAAGCAAACCCCAGCCTTCCTGCACTTAGGAACATGAGATAGCACATCAGCCCTGGGCTTCGGAGCCATGTTAAACAGCCAAATCACCAACAAAACACACAAAAATGTGTAAAACACAGTGCTAAATAGACCATGAAAAGGACACTTGTTTACGGCAGGAGAGGAAACAAGAAGGCACCTCCCAGGGAACATGCAGGTCAGGCAGCTCTACATTTTTGCTGCTCTGCACACATGCACCAGTGACCATGAAGTCACCAGGAGTGTCAGTGTGGGAATTATAAGTAGATTTCAGCAAGTAGGCAGATTCACAAATACAAAATCCATGAATAATGAGATCTGATGCATTTCCAATTTCATATTATTAAAACAAATTTTGCATTTTCCTCATGAAATGAAGCTAAAATGAATAAATTCTGTCAGCCCTCCTCAAGTCTGATTAGAAGCAAAACCATAGCCTGCCAGGCTCCTCTGCGTATGGAATTTTCCAGGCAAGAATACTGGAAAGGGTTGTCATTTCTACTCCAGGGGATCTTCCCAATCCAGGGATCAAACCCACATCTCTTGCATTTCCTGAATTGGCAGGCAGATTCTTTACCACCAGTGCCACCTGGGAAGCCCTTAGGTGGCTGCTGCTCCTGCGGCTAAGTCGCTTCAGTCGTGTCCGACTCTGTGCGACCCCATAGATAGCAGCCCACCAGGCTCCCCCATCCCTGGGATTCTCCAGGCAAGAACACTGGAGTGGGTTACCATTTCCTCCTCCAATGCATGAAAGTGAAAAGTGAAAGTGAAGTCGCTCAGTCGTGTCCTACTTTTTGCAACCCCATGGACTGCAGCCTACCGGGCTCCTCCAGTGTGTGAAATAACAAAGGCTCTAATTGAAGCCATCCACTGCTTTGAATAATGAGTTTACTCTTATAAACTGTACACTGTACCATCTACATATCATCCTTCAATAATATGAGCTATGCTATTTTATTTCATATGAGAACTCTGTGGAGGAACACATATTACAGATGGAAACACCTTTGTAAAAACAAATTGTCAATGGCAAAATGGAGGTAATCATGTATTATGTGTAACAGGAAAGACAAAGACTGGTTCTGAGGGTGTCACTTGAGCCACCTTGGAAGGTATGATTGTCACTTAGTAATTTACATGATTTTTTTTCTCAGCCAGGCTGTGTGAACACAACAGAAATGGATATCAGAAAATGTCGACGTTTGAAGAACCCACAAAAGGTTAAAAAGGTTTGCTAGTTTAGCTGAATTAAAATTCTTGATGGGAATTGCCCTTCCATTTTGAATACTGTTCAAATAACAATTCGCTATTTGTAATTCTCCCTGTTTCATCCTTGGAAACCATTTCATTCATTCTACAAGTGTTTATGGAGTGGCAGGTGTGGGCTTGGCTGCAGAAATACAGTGGCAAGTCCTACAAGTGAAAGTCATTCAGTCGTGTCTGACTCTTTGGGACCCCATGGACTATACAGTCCATGGAATTCTCCAGGCCAGAATACTGGAGTGGGTAACCTTTCCCTTCTCCAGGGGATCTTCCCAACCCAGGGATCAAACCCAGGTCTCCCGCATTGCAGGTGGATCTTTACCAGCTGAGCCACAAGGGAGGCCCAAGAATACTGGAGTGGGTAGCCTGTCCCTTCCCCAGCAGATCTTCCTGACCCAGAAATTGAACCGGGGTCTCTTGTATTGCAGGCAGGTTCTTTACCAACTGAGCTATCAGGGAAGTCCCTAGCCCACAGCCTGGTAGGCATGAAGCAAGCCAGCAGGTGATGATGGGAAGTTCAGGATGGTTCAGGAACACAGAAGGGGGCACCAGAGCAGGGGCTTCCCAAGGATTTCCATAGCAGGCTCAAGGGTACAGAGGTCCAGAATAGCTCTTGACTCTGGGGAGGCAGTGGAGAGGAAAGGACACATAAGGAACCATAAGTAATGAGATCCCACAGGGGCTGGTTTGATGCTTTGACACAAGTGAAAGTCTTAGTGTATTAGATCTCCCCCAAGTCAAACCACCATCTCATCCAGCCATGAATGATCCTGTGGTCATTTGTGTTTCACTTACTGGAAGGGGCAGTGATTCTCTCTCATCTGTATACGTGTCATGACATATGTATCAACTCCTTGATTTTACTTATATATTTTGTTCTTCGTTGAGTTATTGATACCCACTGTATTATCCTTTTTAAAAATCTTACATAAAAGAATCTTTGTTGTTATCATTGCAGTCAGGAAAGTATGCGAGGGTGCTGCTGTCATTTCACAGTACCAGGGTGATGGAAGGCCGGAATAAATAGATGACAGATTCAACACCTTTATATTTTTTACATTCGTCTTAAAATGTCCTCATTTCATCTTTAAAGACCCCCTAATTCTAATGTTCCAGAATTTCATGGAGCCCATGTGCACCTTATCTGAGCCTTCCATGATATTATGGATTTCGGCTATAAACTGTACCCTTCAGGGTTATATTTCTTTCCCAGAACAAAGAATGTCTTTAATGTGTTTCTAACAAAAGGAACAGATTAAAAGTAGCCATACCTGTGGTTATGTGGGAAAACTGAGTCCAGAAAACTGGTCAGAAGAAAGGAAAAAATCTGAAACCCTCCCATCTTATTTGTACCAGAGAGGCATAACCAATAGAAAGTCTAGAGGGGATCTCTTTCTGCATAATCTTTAGCCCTTCTTGAACCTTCTTGTGTCTCAGAATCACCTGGAGCATTTGGTAAAAGTGCAGGCTCCCCAGCTCCACCCACAAAGATTCTGGTGCAGTGAGTCTGGGGTAGATTTCAGCAATGTGCATCTTTACCAAGTACCCAAGATGATTTTTTGCAGGTAGTCTATGGACCATATTTGGAGAAGCACTGTTAAGCCAGGAGACCATCAATGAAAGGAAGGATTTTCTAGCAGTGATAACCCAAAGATGGGACCAGTTGTCTCAAGAGCCAGAGTTCCCATCACTGGAGAAATTCAAGCAGAAGCCAATGACTTATTGTCAGGATGTCATAGAGGAGCGCAGAAGCATCAGATGAGTGCTCGAAGTAGCTAACCCTCTGGGCCTCCTTCAGCTCTTGAAGGTGCTTGATTCAACGTTCTTGTTTCTTCTCTAGTCTGTGTACGGTGTGACTGAAGAATCCCAGTCGCAAAGCCCGGTGCACATCCCCAGTCAGCCAATCAGGAAAACTACAAAAGAAGACGTCCGGAAACAAGTGAGTGAATTGGTTGCTGCACTCTCAAAGGGAAACATGGCCAGTTTGAAAGCCTTTTGAATGTTCACAGGGAGCTTTAAGTTCCCGGAAAGCACAGTGGAAGCAGTTATGGTGACTTGAACCTTCAAGCTCTGCGTGTGAATAATTCATGGAGGCTCAAGAGGAGAACTTCTGCACCGAGTTACTCCAGCAGTTAGCAGAAAAGGACATAATGAGTTATCATAACACCATGGGCTGACTGCTATAGTAGGGTTTTCTACAAGATGCTGTAGGAGCTGGGGGAGGGGGGTGGGTAGGGTAGGGAGCACTTATGTCACAGGGCCCTTAAAATTGTAATGCACTTTCAGAGTAAACCAGCTCAGGACCACCAGCTTCACTGCTCTGATTCAGAAGGAAAGCTGACGAACAGAGCAAGCCCTACTCCCAATGCCGTTTCACCATTATTTGGTTCCATGTTATCATCCTCCATGATGAGGAGTTAACTGGTCAACCCAAGTCAACAGACAGTGGCTGACTAATTACATTACTCCTTTCCAGGAGTTCACTGGTAATAAAGTGACTTGGGACTTCCCTGGTGGCTCAGACGGTAAAGCGTCTGTCTACAATGCGGGAGACCTGGCTTCGATCCCTGGGTCGGGAAGATCCCCTGGAGAAGGAAATGGCAATCCACTCCAGTACTATTGCTTGGAAAATCCCATGGACAGAGGAGCTTGGTAGGCTACAGTCCATGGGGTCACAAAGAGTCGGACACGACTGAGCGACTTCACTCACTCAAAGTGATTCGAGGGACTACTTTTTACATTATGCTTTACTGGCTTCTAGGGGGCTCCCAAAGGCATAAACTGTGAGGTGCCTGACCTTGACAAGTTTATTATTGTGCGGGAGAAGGGAAATAGATTATGGAAAATAGCTACTCAGTGATTCCAGGTAAGTACACCAAGCACACAGGTGTGATGTAGGTGTGAAAGTTGGGTAGGAGATCACTGGAGAATAGACAAACCAAGTAGTTAGGGTGTGTGGATTACCTCCATGCTGCTTCTAAGCTTTGTAGAATATAGACTATCTTTAGATTAGCAATCACTTCTGGGAATCAAGCCTTAAGCCATAACATAGTACAGGAGAATATGTGATATAGGCTAAACTGTAGATTGTATTTCTTGAGTGTGGTAAGAATTTCCAAAAGAGGAAAATAGTTGCTGGAGTGAAACTTAGAGGGCTGGAGAAGTCTGTCCAGAGAACGTGTTTGGCTATTGGTAGAAATACAGGATTTGGGTTCCTGGGGTGAAAGGGTGAAAATATCCCAGTTTAGTCTTAACGCTTCTGTTCTGTCTTTCCCCAGATAACATTTTTGAATGCACAGATTGACAGACATTGTTTAAAAATGTCCAAAGTGGCTGAAAGGTACGTTTCCCCTTAATGTTACTATTTTTTCTAATTTAACAAAGGAGAAATGTGCCAGGGTTATGGCTGATGAGTGTGTATCAGGAGGCAGTCCACAGTCATTTCTTACACTGATGGGTGGAAACACCACAGGCATGTTTGAGTACAGCTGAGATAGCCGACCTCCCTTGAGTGATGCCAAGAAATGTTCTGTTGCTAAAGCTTTTCAGGAGGGCAGCTGAGAGACCTTGTCAATCAAGGAAGACCGACCTTAAAAGCTACAGAATGCACATTTACCTTCAGCCTCTTGATTAATTCAAATGGAAGTGCTCCCTTTTCAGCTGTAAAACGCCCAGATTCACTTTACAGGGGGAAAAAATTATGTGTGCCCTTTGAGGTGCTGGCTGTGCAAACAGGGGGGACTGGACCATCAGGAGGCATTCCACCTCCACACACCATCAACCGCCCAACTGCATCGAATCAACTGTAAAGAAAACACTTGGCACCTGCAGCCTGGCTTCCGCAGGAGCCTTGGAGCTACAGTCTGCACCAGGAGTCGTTTCCACTCTGTTAACTCATGGGAGACTTGATTTTGTCAATGAAACAGTCTGTTTTTTGAAGTTTTTTAAAGAGGGGAGACCACCTGGGGAGTCTATATGGAATAAATCTGAGCAGGTAACCCCAAACCAGAGGTTTACTCATCCATATGCTACTGTTAAAGTGGCGACCAATATCTGAAGCCTCGAGGGCTTGAGCTGGGTCTTAGTATTTATTGACCATCACAGTAAAGTGGGTCCTTTAAGCCCACCTGACATGGAGGGCTGGCTGTGTGCCCAACCTGTAAGCCTTTTCCCTGCTGGCCCCTGGGTTCATCCATATCTCCTTTCTAGATAAATAACAGCAAAAAAAGTCAAGCCAAAGAAAACTCCACACACAAACGCCAAACTGGGATTCACACTTTGCTCTTAGGTGGCCAAGGACATCCTTGGATATGGGCTCATCTCTTTGATGGCACCTCGTATCTATTCCGGGGCTTCTCAGTAGTATCACAGGTGACATTCTGGGCCGAACACTTGTTGGTGGCAGGAGGGTGTCCTGTACATGACGTTTTTCAGCATCCTTGACCTCTACCCACGTATGTGTGCTCAGTGACTGAATCATTTCCTACTCTTTGTAGCCCCATGGACTGTCGCCCACCAGGCTTCTCTGTCCATGGGATTTCCTAGGCAAGAATACTGGAGTGGGTTGCCATTTCCTTCTCCAGGGGATCTTCCGGAGCCAGGGATCCAACCCACGTCCCCTGCACTGGCAAGAAGATTCTTTACCTCTGCACCACCTAGGAAGCCCTTGGCCTCTACCCGCTAGATGCCAAAACCCCACCTCACAGTTTATGACAACAAAAATGTTTTCACACCCCATTAAATGTCCCAGGAGGGGGCAAAATCGACCCTACTGAGAATTCCTGATATTCCTATTTTCCCCTAATGCACTTGCTTGAGAAGGCTGCCGTGGCTGGAGCTCACCTCACATTAGACAAGTGTTCCAGGGGTCACAGTTTTAGCCTGGCAGGCTGGGGAGCCTCCTCACCCCACCATCATAATGTGGGGCTTTCAGAGTACCAGGCTCTGAGGTTGCTTTTCAAACCTCACTGTGGTTGTCTTCATCCCAGCAGAGTGCTTGTGACTGAAACAGCTGGGAGGACCTCGGCTCCCCTGGTGTCGTAGCCTGTGAGGAACTGCAAGCTTCTTTGTCTGTGAATGGGGGACAGTAATGTCTGTCCTGGCTGTCCTAGGATCAGAGCTAGCCGTGGAAGGACACTCTAAAGTTTGCAGACCTAGGAGAGCATGTATGTGGGTGTGTCTTTCCCTTGGTCTGCTTGCTAGGGTCAGTGGTTTTGTGCCTAATCATCCAGGTTGGGGAGGGGGTTAAGACTGGAGAGTCTTAAGCCGTCGTGCTAGGAATTGGACTCAGTGATTCAGAGTAGATCAGGGAAACTGGATTTTGAATACCCCATGGTGGACTGACCAGGTCTCTGAAGATTTGGGAAAGCCACTGCCCACCACACACAGCAACCTGAGGGCTCACATCAAAAGGGACACCCAGCCTGGTCTCATCTTTGGGGTGGAGGGAAAGATCCCAACCCCGGCAGCACGAGGGTGGCCAGCTGTGTGGGTGTGCATGGCAGGAAAGGAGACAGCCCTGGCGGGGTCGGGGAGCCTAAGCGCACACATTGTTTATTTACAGGCCTCACCTGGTACCATCTAATTATACTTGAGAGCCTGCTCACCCAAAGAGATTATTCATTCCGACCCTGCCCTCCTCACTCCCCAGCCTGAAGCTTTCATGAGTCTCCGCCCAGCAAAGACTGCATTTTATTCCCAGCAGCAGTAACTGGCAACCTTTCAATGTGACACAAGGGTTTTTCATTAGAGCCACAGGAAACCCCCAGATAGAGAGGAGGAGGGAGAGGAGACGGGTGTTAGCAGGAGATAAAGCAGCCTGGAGCCTTGGTCTGTCAGCGGCTGGGTGGGGGTGAGAATAGTGAGGTAGCGCTGGCAGCTGGCCTTGCGTGTCACTGCTCTGCTCACCAGAGGTGGCAGCTGAGCAATCTCAGGTGGGCGGGCCTGGCTTCCCTGGACCTGCTCCAGGCAATCGTGGTCATTAGCCAGAAGCCATCAGCAAAGGACCGCAGACCGCCGAAAACAGGCGCGTGTGGTTTTCCCCTTAGTTCTCTGAGAACTGAAACTGGGGAGAGGGCAGGAGGGCTGGTGATCATAAAAGTCCAGTTCTAAAAAAGGCAGGAGTCAAGATTGGGTCAAAGGATGCAGCCAGACACAGCTGGGAAGAGAAAAAGGAACCTTTGCAAAGTAAAGGAGCAGAACCACACAATGGAGGGGAAGGATGTGGAGCCAGCTGTCTAGGTTTGGATTCCGCCTCTGCCGTTGTCTAACTGTGTGATCTTGGGCAGGTTGCTTCACCTCTCTGTGCCTTGGTTCACCTCTTGAAAGGGGAGAAAGCAGTGTGGTGCTTAACTAACAGAGTTCATGAGTTAATCCTCTGCGAGAGCTTGATCTAGCCCTTGGCACTCACAACACTTGTAGTGAGTGTGAACAGTTATTATATTCCAGTGTGATGCTTTGGGAAGGAGCAGAATTCAAGTACATAAAATGGCATGAACCTGCTGTGTGATGTCCAGAGGGACAGAGGACAGGCCAAGGAAAGAGGCTGGCCCTGCAGATGGCAGTTCTTCCCACCTCTTTCGTTTCCACTCTCCAGCACAGAGAGTCCTGCAGGCTCCCGAAGGCTGGCCCTGCAGCCTCCCGAAGGCTGGCCCTGCAGCCTCCAGTCTGTGGGGCTCCCTGGGCTGCCTGCTCTGGTACTATGAACCTGGAACCTTTGAGGAAGGAGGTTGGCTCTTCTGTGCAGATTTTCCTGAGTCATCTTGATTTCACCTCTTCTGTCTCATTGTCCCCGTGAGTGGTCAAATGTCCTCAAATGCCTACATCATGGCCACCAAACTACATTTCCTGGAAGCGGTATCAAAGCCCATCTGAAATGTCACCCACTTTTGGCTTCAGAAAGTATGGTCCCTGCACACACAAATGAATTTTCCAGACAAATAATGCTTAACACCTTGAGCTTTTCATGTTAACTATTTTGAATGAGAATATTGCTTAAAAATGCCCTTGCCTTCTTAAAGAAAGAATATTGCCTTTCAGTTAAGTTTTCTGGATAACTCAGGGTCAGTGTTCACATATTGTGCTTTAAAATTCTGTCAGTGATCAAGGTCTTATCAAATATTTCCCTTTCCCGTAGCAAAGCAAAAGTTCTGATCGTTTGGTCATGTCTGACTCTGTGACCCCATGAACTGCAGCCTGCCAGACTCATCTGTCCATGGAATTCTCCAGGCAAGAATACTGGAGTGGCTTGCCATTCCCGTCTCCAGGGGATCTTCCTGACCTAGGGATCCAACGTGGGTCTCCTGCATTGCAGGCAGGTTCTTTACTGTCTGAGCATCAGGGCCCCAGACCAGTATGTTCTTTGAGTCTGTGTTTTTGCTTTTTAGTTGCTGCCTTGTTTTCTTATTTCTGTCAGCATGGCTTGTCTCCAGTAGTCCTTCTTTCTCTCTAAATTATTGCCATTTGCAATATGTAGCAGGCCAGGTGTATCAGTTAGCTATTGCTGAGTAACAAACCACCTGAAAGCATAGTGTCTTCAAACAAGTGACATTTACTATTGTCACATGGCTGGCTACCTGCCAGTCTGTGTGCTCACGTGTCTGTGTATATAAGTCTGTGTACATATGTCTGTCTGCTGGAGCACCCTCATGTCTGTGTGCCTCTGTGGATTCAGTTGGCTGCTCTACTGGGGGTCTCTCACATGTTTAGTTCAGCTGGTTTAGGATGACCTCAGCTGGGACCATTGAGCAGAGCTTTGCATGGTCTCTCATCCTCCAGCAGGCCGGTCTGACCTTGTTTGCCTGGGGACAGAAGGATTGCAAGCAAGAGAGCAGAAACATGCAGAGCTCCTTGAGGCTTGAAACTGGCATTCTGGCACTTCTGCTGCATTTTATTAACAAAAGCAAGTCACAGGCCCAGATCAGATTCAAGAACTGGGGAAATAGACTCCGTTTTTAAAACAGATCTACCACACCAGAAAATCAAATAATCAAGTTCTTTAGTCTCCATCCAAAAGCAAGAGAAAAGAGTCTTCATGAAGTGTGCTTTTCTTAATAAGAGGCATTGAGCCTTGAGGCATATGTGTTTCATTGTAGACTCTGCTCCGAGGCCCTTTTGGTCATTTATCTATGTTTCCTCCATAGGTGAAATTGCCAAATAGATGAGGTCTTGCTCTTCTTTGCAAGAGTGCTCAAGGGGAGCCACTTTTATTCAACCCAGCTTTATAGCACTAGGCAAACCAACTTTGAGAATGCAAAAATCTATACATTTTAGTTCCAAATTGTCTGGAAAGTCTCTATATTTTGCTATGTTTCTCCACCTTTAGTGGCTCTGAGCTATGGCCAGTCACTGCCCGGATCATGCAGAGCTGTCCCACATGGGGAAATAGTGTTGTGTGATTTTGTATCTGCTCCCGCACTTAGCTTGTCCTTACCTGATCCTTGGGAGCCATGTGTGCATCATAGCCAACTGCTGAATTGACTTCTTACCTTCACCTTGCCTGCCCATGTCCGAGATCACTGCTGCCCCCTGAAATTATAGCGGGTTCCTCCTCTGCTTCCTGACCCCTCTGTGAACATGAAATGTAATTCATGAAATGAGATAATGAGCAAGGGACTGTAGACCCTAAGAGTCTATTAAAAACCTGCTAGGATGATAGAAGTCTGTGAACTTAATGTCTAATGATAGTTTCAGGGAGGATAAAAAGGGGACCGAAGAGGTCATTACAACAGTGCTTTTATGTGGTTCCAGATACTGCAGAGTCCTTGCTTCTCTTTCCCAGCTCATGTTAGGTGATAGAAAAGAAAACACCAGAGGTAACACTGTAGACAGGGTGCCTGTATCCAGACCAAGACCTAGAAAGGCCGGGATAGCTGGCCTGGCGTATGCTCTTCTGTCTAAGGGGCCACCTTCGCTTCCACGGCCCTTCCCTCAACCTGAGTTTCTCTGTTGCATATCTTTTCTCTGGGTGGCCCATAATTAAGGAATTCTTTCTTTATATGGTCTTTCCTCCCCTTTTTCTCCAACGTGAAGAAAGAGAGATGAGTGGATTAATAAGAAGCAACCTTTTTTCTTCTGTGTCTGCTGTGCTGCTCGGCTTCTCATTCCCTTCCCGTTCAGATCCTCTTCCTGCCCGGTCCCCCTTTGTGCGTCATCATTTAGAAAGTACACGTACCAAAGGGGTTGCAAACCCACTCTCCTGTTCACCCTTCTCACATTCTGTCTCTGGGTTTCCTTCCCACGAGAGGCCCTGATCTCCTAGGGAGTGCAGCAGCACATTAGTGTTGTATTTCTAAAGTCAGAATGATGGTCACTCTCCCGGAATGCTTTGTATTCCATGCCCTTACTCCCCTTGAGTAATCACTTCCCACAGCTGCAAGCCAGCCCTCACTGCCCATTTTCCTTGGAGCCTGACAGCATCTCTCCTTCTTCCCCCCCATATACTATGTACCGATGCCATGTATATACTTCATTCTTGGGATGCTGTGTAGGGAAAAAATATAGTCTTCCTTTCCCCGTGTTTTTCCTTTACTTTCACCCCACCATAGGCTTCCCTGGTGGCTCAGACGTTACAGAGTTCGCCTGCAGTGCAGGAGACCTGAGTTCATTCCCTGGGTCGGGAAGATCCCCTGGAGAAGGGAATGGCAATCCACTCCAGTATTCTTGCCTGGAGAATTCCGTGGATGGAGGAGCCTGGCGGGCTACAGTCCGTGGGGTCGCAAAGATCCAGACTTGACTGAACGACTGACACTTTCACTTTCTCACGCCACAATACTCACGGCTCTGTTGACACTAGATACAAGGGGCTATTTCCCCCACACCAGACGATTCTCTGACACCAGCTAGGTGTCCTCAATTTAACTTAGTCTGACACTCTGCCTGGAGATAGTGCCAGAGTTCAGTTGGTAAAGAATCCGACTGCGATGCAAGAGAACTGGTTCAATTCCTGGGTTGGGAAGAGCCCCTGGAGAAGGGAAAGGGTACCCACTCCAGTATTCTGGCCTGGAGAAGTCCATGGACTGTAGAGTCCAAGGGGTCACAAAGAGTCAGACACAACTGACCGCCTTTCACTCACCCCGCTTCAGATGCCAGTCATAATGGGTCCTTAGGTTCCCCACAACTTCTGTCTGACTTGGCTATAAACAGAAGTTCCCATGACCCCTTCCTTGGGTTTGATTAATTTGTGCAGTATCTCACAGAACTCTGGGAAACACTTTCACTTACCAGTTTATTAAAGGACACAGATGAACAGCCGGACAAAGAGGTACATTGGGCCAAGTCAGGAAGGGTCCCGAGGCCAGGAGCTCCTGTCCCTGTGGGGTTGGAGTGCGGCACCCTGTCTGTCTGGATGTGTTCACCTCAGGAGGCATGAGATTGGCCCATGTGGCAAAGGGATGCCTGCCCTGGGAGCTATCACAGCCCCAGCTTATCTCTTGATCCTGCAGTCACAGTGCTCACTTAGAGCTCCTGTGCCTGTCCATTCTCACCTGAGATGCTGGACGGCTTGTATGGATGAAGCCTCGCCCACACCAAATGTACCACCAGCGAGAGATTTACAGGGTGGTGGACATGCACTGCCATGGCGGTTACAAGCATCTGTCTTACAGTTGTGGGGTAACTGGAGGACTCTTGAAATGCTTTCCTAGTTTCTTGAGGTCCTGAAGGCTCATCAAGGCCATTAGGTAATAAATGGCGAACTTGCCTTATAGCACGCCAGGCTCCTCTCTCCATGGAATTTGCCAGGCGAGAATACTGGAGTGGGTTGCCATTCCCTTCTCCAGGGGATCTTCCTGACCCAGGGATCAAACCTGGGTCTCCCTCATCACAGGCAGATTCTTTACCTTCTGTGCTACCAGGACAAAGATCAGTTCAGTGGCTCACCGAAGAATCAGAAACCAAAGCTTTTCAATTTGGTCCACTGCTTCTCCCACCCCCACGGCGTTACAGTCCATGCATGAGACAACGTGTTTAAAACTAAAAGTATCACAGGCTCCTTCATCTTCGTTTGATGAATAAAACATCCTGAGCCTCTCAGAAAATTGAAGAACGGGACATGGTGCTTCTCAAACGTGCATATCGTTCACCTGGTGATCTTATTACCAGTGCAGATTCTGGGTGGGACCTGAGCTTCTGCATTTCTTATAAGGTCCCAGTGATACCTGTCCTGCACTTCATGGACCACGTTTTTGAGTAGCAATGAGATGGAGCTGCCAACGAATCTCTTCACATTCTCAGAAGTAAGCCACTCGGCCACGCCTGCTCTTTGCAATTCAGTAGCAGGAATTGTGACTCTGAATCTGCCATTACAGGGGAAGCTGGTGACACTCAAGATGGCAATGCTTACGGGAAAGTTTTATTGTGGATCGATAACCATGAAAAGATTTATACCTGCTGGTCCAATAATTCCACTTCTGGATATTAATTCTAAATAAATAACCTAAAAGACAGAAAAACTTACATAAACAATGGTGTTTTACTGTAGCCAGAACTATGTATACTAAAAGAAAGGAAAAGTCTATGTCTAATAAAAAGGAAATGAGTACATAAATTATAATAAATTCATTTAAGATGCTAATAATATTGTGGACAAATATTTGTCTTCTCTCTCTCCCCAAAAGTAACATGTCAGTAAAGAATAAAAATAGTATAAACTCACAAGCTCAACAAATGAATGAATGAATGATTTCCACACATTTTCCCAAGAGCACAAGTGTATGAAATTAAGGAACATGACCACAGGCTTCTGTCTCTGTTTGTAATATTGTGCTTCTTTTTATTGGGTGGTGAGTTCAAGGATGATGCTCTTATAATTTTTATGCCAGAAATGTTTCAAAATTTAATAAAAATGAAATTGAGTGGGGACAGAATGAAGAACATTATGACCTCCTTATTAGGGGTGGGAGAATTATAACAAAACCAGTTTGCCCAGCAAAATCTGGCTTTGGTTCTTGAAGGCACCCAGGACTGTGGGAGGCAAGGAGGCATGGGGGTAACCCCAGGGGAATAGGTAGTCAGTCTCTGGAGCTTCTCCAACCATGATTCCAAGCCCACAAAGAGACCCTCTCTCCCCACTAGTGACAAACAGGAGGTGGGCACTTTATTCTCTGGAGAAATTGAATCCCAGTAGCTCAGAACTCAGACGCATCACATCACAAAGGGCAAGCTGAAACCAAGAGAATTACTGAGTGAGTTGCATACAAGCTATGGGACCCCAACTCCTCCCATGCCTTGCTCTCAGGAGCCAGATGTAGATGCCCATAGGCAAGAGGCTGCTAACTATAACACGCAGGCCAAATCCATTCCATTCCACTCCCTGTGTTTGCAAATAAAGTTTTATTGGAACACAGTGACACACGTTTATTCATGAATTATCCTTGGCTGCTTTTGTGCCATAATAGAAGAGCCAAGTAGTTGCAACAGACACCATCTGCCAAGCCTAAAATATTAACTATTTCGGTCTTGCAGAACAAGTTTGTCTACCACTATTTTGGGTTTCTCTGGTAGCTCAGAGGTAAAGAATCTGCCTGCCAGTGTAAGAGACTCAGGTTTGATCCCTGGGTTGTGAAGATGCCTTGGAATAGGAAATGGCAACCTGCTCCAATACTCTTGCCTGGAAAATTCCATGGACAGAGAAGCCTAGTGGGCTACAGTCTAGGGGGATGCAAAGAGTCGGACACGACTGAACGGCTGAGCACACAATATCCCCAGAAACCTAAGAAGATATTTCATTCATAAAATAAGAACTAGATACCATGATAAACAAGAATGAACTCTGGAAATGTAAGAAAGTGATAGTCCATAGTGGAAAAAATAAAGAAAATTTCAGAAGAACCAATAGACAAGAAGACAAGAGAACAAAAAAATAGAGAAAATTTAGAAATATTGGATTATCAATTCCAACATTTAATTTAAGAGTTATAAAAAGAGAAAACCAAGGAGATGAAGGTTATGAAATTACCAAAGAAATACCATGAGATTTCTGGGAAATATATATATGTGTGTGTGTGTGTGTATATATATATATATATATTTTTTTTTAACCTATTGATTGCCCACTGTGCACAGTAAATAAAAACTACCAGCAAGGGTCATGGAGAAATTTGAAAGCACTATAGCAAAGAGGGAGAAGGCAATAGCAACCCACTCCAGTGTTCTTGCCTGGAGAATCCCAGGGACAGAGGATCCTGGTGGGCTGCCATCTGTGGGGTTGCACGGAGTCGGACACGACTGAAGTGACTTAGCAGCAGCAGCAGCAGCATAGCAATAAAGAGACGACTCTAGGCTTCCAGAGAGAAAAGAAACCAAACAAAAGAACAAAATTACAATGGATTCAGACTTCTCAATAGTACCATAACAAACTGGATATCAAAAGAAATGGAGCAATGCCTTCAAAATTCTGAAAGAAAAATGATTTTTAACTCAGGGTTCTATATCCAGCACTGTGAGTGAAGTATGAAGTAAAAGCATTTTTAGCCTGCAAAGACTCAAAATATTTAGCTCTTGTATATCCTTTCTTAGGAAACTGCTAAAGGATGTGCTTCAGCACAACCAGGGAGTAAAACCAATAGGCAGGCATGGAATCCAGGAAACCAGGGCGCCAGCAGAAGTGAAGGAAGGCCCAAGATGATGGCTTTGCATCAAGCCTATAGAACAAACAGTTCAGAATAGAGCAAGAGGACTCAAGACTTTGGGGAGAGGGCCTCCAGGAGACAGAGAGATAGAACTGATTGATTATCTGATGTGCTGTGGGAAAGTATTGCTAGGTGTTTTTACAGATTTGTTAGAACACTTAAAAAATGTAATACACTACTGAGCCCAGCAGCAAACAATTATTATGTAGTTTAATAACATGAACGCTGACTACTGATATAACAAAAGTGTTATATTTGGAGGATCACGGGAGGAAATGAAGGAGGGAGTTGGGGATTGGTAAGTAGAAAGTTAATCTTTGTTTTAAATTATAATCAAAAGCAGGTATGAAAACATATAATTTAGGAATATCCAGGTAAATGCTAAAAATAAATAAATAAATAAAGACAGAAAGTAAGTGCCTCTGTGAGAAGGGATAGGAGAAAAAACATTGCTATTGCTTTTTGTACAGGAAAGTGTTTAGCACTATTTTATCATTTTAACTACATGAACTCTAAAAAAATGGAATTCTATTTTAAAAGATTATGACTTTTTAAATTATAACTAAAAACTGAGTTACTTTTTGGGGAAATCCTTTAAATAGGTTAACTCCTTTTGGTCTGCCAGGACTTTAAAGGCTTTATAGTAAAGCAATCCTCCAGCTGGGAAGGAATACTGGGCTGCAGCCTTGAAACACTGTAGCATCCGCTGTGTGCCCCAGATGCCCTGAGATCTGCAGTCCCCGTGGGAGGGTGATACACAGGCAGGTTTGGACCAGCGTATCAGTAAAGCTAGCATAACCAGGAAGGGATGCACCAAGATTCAGGGAAAGAGTTAGGTGGGGAAAAGATATAAAATGTATGTGTATACTATGACTGCAATAATGCAGAAACAATATGTCCATCATGGGGAGAGAACAAGGACAAATGAAAACAGTTTGAGTTGTCAGAAGTGGGAGTGGAGGTAATTTTTTTTCCTTTTAACTTGGAATTATATGAAGACTGATACGATGTTTGTGTTAAACAGAATACCTGTTGTTATGGGAAATCGGTGGTATTCTTTGCTCTGCTTTCCTCCTGCAGCTTAATTGCTTACACGGAACAGTACGTGGAATATGACCCTTTGATTACACCAGCTGAGCCGTCCAATCCCTGGATCAGTGATGATATCACTTTATGGGACATAGAGATGAGGTAAAAAAAAAAAAAATGTTTTAATGTTTGAAAGTGGGGGGAGGAGCACAGTGCCTGAGATCATGAGATTATTATTATACCCTATCTTAATTTGACTCGTTTTATCAATAGAACAGAAACTCCTCCTGTAACCAGCCAAATGATTTCCTTGCCCATGGTTTCTACCTCTTTATAGCATTGTATGTGGATCCTTTTTGGCTTCCCTCTGACCTCTCTCTGACCCTATGGATGTTACGATAACTGGGACAGTCCATCACAGTTGCTAGTTCTGACTGCTGGAGGGCAAGAATCTGTGGGTCATTTGCTTTTCATACATTAGCAACAACAACAATCATAGCTAGCATTTACTCTGTACTTGGTCTCTACTGAGTATCTTCCAATGAGTCACCACAACAGGTAGACATTATTCTCAGAATTGAACAGATGGAAAACGGGAGTTAATGGACTTGGTCGAGGTCACACAGCAAGAAGGTGGTAGAATTAGGATTAGAACCCAGGCGGCTGCTGCTGCTGCTGCTAAACCACTTCAGTCGTGTCCGACTCTGTGCAGCCCCATAGACGGCAGCCCACCAGGCTCCCCTGTCCCTGGGCAGAGGGCCCCAGAGCTGCGGTCTTCATCTCTCTGCTCTTCTGGAGTAGAGGCACAATGGTTCCATTCAGAAGTTCCTTGTGGATGAGATAAAAGTGAAAGTGTTAGTTTCTCAGTCTGACTCTTTGTGACCCCATGGACTGTAGCCCTCCAGGCTCCTCTGTCCATGGAATTCTCCAGGCAAGAATACTGGAGTGGGTTGCCATTTCCTTCTCCAGGGGATCTTCCCGACTGCAGGGATCGACCCTAGGTTCCTGCGTTGCAGGAGGATTCTTTACTGTCTGAGCCACCAGGGAAGCCCATACAGATTAGAGAAGCTGGTGTGTTTCAGTTCAGTTCAGTTCAGTCGCTCAGTCGTGTCCAACTCTGCGACCCCATGAATCGCAGCACGCCAGGCCTCCCTGTCCATCACCAACTCCCGGAGTTCACTCAGACTCACGTCCATCGAGTCAGTGATGCCATCCAGCCATCTCATCCTCGGTCGTCCCCGTCTCCTCCTGCCCCCAATCCCTCCCAGCTTCAGAGTCTTTTCCAATGAGTCAACTCTTCGCATGAGGTGGCCAGAGTACTGGATTTTCAGCTTTAGCATCATTCCTTCCAAAGAAATCCCAGGGCTGATCTCCTTCAGAATGGACTGGTTGGATCTCCTTGCAGTCCAAGGGACTCTCAAGAGTCTTCTCCAACACCACAGTTCAAAGGCATCAATTCTTCGGCTCTCAGCCTTCTTCACAGTCCAACTCTCACATTCATACATGACTACTGGAAAAACCATAGCCTTGACTAGACGGACCTTAGTCAGCAAAGTAATGTCTCTGCTTTTGAATATGCTATCTAGGTTGGTCATAACTTTTCTTCCAAGGAGTAAGCGTCGCTTAATTTCATGGCTGCAGTCACCATCTCCAGTGATTTTGGAGCCCAAAAAAATAAAGTCTGACACTGTTTCCATTGTTTCCCCATCTATTTCCCATGAAGTGATGGGACCAGATGCCATGATCTTCGTTTTCTGAATGTTGAGCTTTAAGCCAACTTTTTCACTCTCTTCTTTCACTTTCATCAGGAGGCTTTTTAGTTCCCCTTCGCTTTCTGCCATAAGAGTGGTGTCATCTGCATATCTGAGGTTATTGATATTTCTCCCGGCAATCTTGATTCCAGCTTTTGCTTCTTCCAGTCCAGCATTTTCCATGATGTACTCTGCATATAAGTTAAATAAGCAGGGTGACAATATACAGCCTTGACGTACTCCTTTTCCTATTTGGAACCAGTCTGTTGTTCCATGTCCAGTTCTAACTGTTGCTTCCTGACCTGCATACAGATTTCTCAAGAGGCAGGTCAGGTGGTCTGGTATTACTTAATAGCTAAGCAACTAAAGCCCAGGGGGTCTTAGACCACATTGGAGATTACAGAGGATGCATCCTCTTGCCCCTTGGCTAGACAATTCTTTATTTTGTTCTTCATTTCTTTGTATCTCTCTCATTCACTTTCACCCTTGTCTTTTTTTCTGACTTCTTTTCTTAAGATGGAAATCTTGTGAAAAGGAATAGAAGTCACAAATGCTCATTATAAAAGGTTCAAACCGTCTTTGTGTGTGTGCATGCTCAGTTTCTTCAGTCGTGTCTGACTCTTTGCAGCTCCATGGAGTGTAGCCCACCAGGCTTCTCGGTCCGTGGGATTCTCCCAGGCAAAAATGCTGGAGTGGGTTGCCATGCCCTCCTCCAGGGGAACTTCCCAACCCAGGGATTGAACCTGCATCTCATGTCTCCTGCATGAGCAGGTGGGTTCTCTACCGCTAAGCACCACCTGGGAAGCCCTTCAAACTGTTTAAACGCATATAAGAAAGAAAACTCTCTCTTGCTCCACCCCAGTCTCACTTTCCAGAAAGAGCCATTGTTGACAGTTTAATGCCATGGTTCCCAAACTGCACCCAAGCACTCTGGGCTGCTACAGGGAACTCATAGGATTCCCGGGAGACATTCTAAATCGTTAAGGAAAACACTGTTGTTCGACCTATGTCAGATACTGTATAAACGACTAGCTTAAGGTAGTTCCCTGTTTCCAACATTAGATCACATTATATTCCTTCCAGTGATGCCATATCTTTGCAAATCCGGGTGTTTGGGGCAGTTGCTGTGATAAAAAGCAATTACTGGGCAAAAATCAACACGGAATAGGAAATGAAGGTGGCGGGGTTGAGAAGATGTGCAGCGCTCCACAGCACGTGTGTGCTCATTTAGGAATAAAGTAAACATACTATATTTTCTTCTAATTTATATATATTTCAAATAACTTTGAAACAACTTAAAAATAACCCAAGCATTGTCAATCTTTTTCATCTTCGCCAATCTGACAGATTAAAACAAACATCTCATTTTGCTAATATTTTTTGTTAAAATACTTGAGAATCTATTCTTACGATTACTAGATACTCATTTTTCTTTGGTGGCTTGCCCGTTTTTTTGTGTGTTCTTTGCCATTTTTCTAGCGATGTGTTTTGCCCTGGACGTGGGGATAGAAAGCAATCACATTTACTCAGATCACATAGTTAACATTTTTCCCAGCTGTTTGTTTTCTGAATCTAATTTTTCTCCCTGTTCCTTTTCCTCTTCCTTGAGTTTTACTTTATTAGTCAAGTTTTGTGTTAGCTTTCTTACCCTAGTTCTGGTCTAGTCGCGTGTGTGTGTGTTAAGTCACATCAGTTGCGTCCGACTCTTTGTAACCCTATGAACTGTAGTCTGCCAGGCTCCTCTGTCCATGGAATTTCCCAGGCAAGAATACGGGAGTGGGTTGCCATTTCAGCCTCCAGTGGATCTTCCTGACCCAGGGACTGAACCCGTGTCTCTTATGTCCCCTGCATTAGTCAGGCACCTGGGAAGCCCCATGTAAGAAAGGCAACTTCTTTTTAGTTATTTCTGACATGCCCTTGGTAGTCCCTTTGATCTGATCCAAGAACTTAAATCTTTCTTTAACTTGCTTCTCTTCTATCTCTCTCCCTCTCCATTCTACCCTCTCTTTTCAGGAAATCCTTTTGTAGGAACTCTGGTCATCTGGGGTGTAGTAGCACTATCTCTTATCTTTTCTCTATTAAAAATTCCATCTCTTAGTCTTTATTCTATATTCAAGAATAGAATCTCTTGAGTTACTCTTCAGAGTCACCCGTCTCAATGGTATCCATTCTGTGATTTTATACTTTAACGAATTTTTCTTTTCCTACTGAGTGCTGGGAGGGGTAGTGAACACTTGTGCTTTTAATTTCCTCTTGGACTGCGTTTTCTTCACAGCCTGGCTCTGTTCTAGTGATGTTTATCCTCTTGATTGCCCTGAGGATGGAATTCAGATTTTTTTCGTATCTCCCCTCTATTTCTGCCTCTTAGTTTATTTCACAAGGTGTCATTGATCAGAGAATCATTGTTTCTGTTCATTGTGTCATTACCCCAATCACTATTCAGAGCAGATCAGTCCTTTCAGACAATTTGGGGTACTACTGGTTTTCATAAGTGAAGGTCTTGGCTTTCAGTTTTCACTATATATTAGAACCACCTGGAGAGCTTATTTTTAAAAATTCCAGTGCCTAGTCCCCTCTCCAGGTCAGTTAAGTAATCATTTCTGGCAGTGGCATACTGTCTGTTTGTTTAATCTTATGCTAATTACAGGCCTGATCTGGAAGCCCAGCCTTTCCTTGGCCTAACGTTCCCACAGCCAGGCGCGCCACTCTGGTTTGGGCCTGATGGGTTTAAGTCATTCAGTTTCCTCTCCACGGTGCACCCCAAGAAGGACACTCTTCTCCCATCTGTTGAGGGATCTTAGGGGGACACAGAGAGATCTGCAGAAACCGGTGAGCAGCAGGAGGAAACCTCAGCATCTTTGGAAGTCTCCCTGCCTTGCTGAGATGTTTTCTCATCCATATTAGCTCTACCAGCCCTAGGTTACACAGGCACCACCCTCTGGCTTTACTACTGATGTGAGAAGCTGGCCAGAAAATGTCCCCCTTTTATTTAGAGACCCTCTTGACCCGGGGAACCTGTGTCTCATATTTCTGAGTTCCTCCCCTGTGCGCCCCCATTCAGTACCTAGCAGCTGCCCCTACTTCCAGTCTTGCTGCTCAGGGCTTGGGATTTTCCCAGGCTTCTGCTGGCAACACCCAGTTATCTTATTCCCAAATGGCCCCACTGGAAGCCTAGGTGGCCCATGATCAGCTTCATCACCAGTTCACCTGCTTCATAAGTTCCCAGAGTTCCTCAACATTTATCCTCTGCTGGTAGGAAATTTATTTGCTTCTTACACTCTATGTTTTACTTTGTTCTTTGATATTTCACTGGACTCCAGATTCTTATCTGTTCCCTCCTCCTGCCTCTCACAGACCCTCACATGGCTGGCTTCTCTTTTCATTCAAGCCTCACTCAGCATTGGTGTCTTTTTCTCAGAAAGGTCTTCGGTGGCCACTCACTCTGTGGTGGCCACCCCACATCCATGCAGTCTTTCTAGATCACATCCTCCGCCTGGATCTCTTTCTAAACAAGACTTACAGTTATTTTAGCATCTAGACCTATGTCTGGCATGTAGTAGGTACTCAGAAAGTATAGGTTGGATGGAGGGTGAGTGGAGAAGTGACCATTTATCGGCAATGCTGTTGGCATTTGGGAAAGGAAGAGCGGTTAAGTGCATGAATTTAAGTCACCTGGATGACATTGGGATTTCGTCCTTTCTTGAAATTCAGCAAAAGAAAAAAAAAGGCAAAAAGCATGATAGTTTGGGAAGATGGTAGCCACTTGGCCTGTTGGTTTATTCAAACGTATCAGCACTTTGTCCCCAAGGGACTCACTGCCCCCACATCTAGGTTCTGGGTCTGTTTTTACAGCTCAGGCTTCTACTGTAATCATAACATCTGACCTAACACCTACAGTGTTCTGTTCATCTTCAAGCTAGTTATGCAGATACAAGGGAGAACGAAGAGAAGCTGTGAGGCCCTCTTTCTTCTCCCAGCAGGACATTCCCACCCAGTCAGATGCTGGCAGTGATTGGGAACCTGCCTCTGGTGCTACAGAGTCAGGGATCAGCGCCAACATGCTTGTTCAGTCTAGAGATCAAACAGCCTTTGTGCATGAAACAAGGGCTGAATGTGACCAGCAAAATAGTCGAAGGTCATCTTTTTCTCAGTTTCAGTTTAATTTAGTTTAACCAATAAAGAGTATTGAGACCTACTATGTGCTATCTTCTAAATAAGAAAGTCTCTCAAGATACCCACGTAGCAAGGTGAATAACATGCTGTCTTACCTCCTGGCTCCAGGATTCCTCCTTTTTGGCAAAGGACATTAATGTCACTTGGGGCACAGAGTCAGGCCCTAAAACCAGGAGTGTTGGCAGAGACTCCACAACAAGTGGAGAGGTTGTGCCCCATAAGAAAACGAGATGAATGTACTTTTAGTCCCCAAGAGGGGAGACCTCAGGGCCGTGAAAAGTGAGGGTGGAGAGAGGAGCAGAGAGACGAGAGAGGGCAAGCCTCCGTACAGAGCCATGAAAACCCCTAGTGCTGAGGTGTCCAAGGACTTTTCAAAGTGGGAATGCTGAATATGTGATTTCTAAATTGCCTGCTGCTGGATGGTGCAATCTTCTCAAGACCCTTCTCAAGACCCTCCAATTTCAGTAAAGGCTTCTACCCTCTCAAACACTTCATATGAAGTTGGTTTTTGGTGAAGATGGGTGAAGTTGTATGGAAGAGTCGAGGTGGCATGGGAGACCGTAGGGGTCGCTTGGGATTTCATGTTCATCTGAGGTGGGCTGTGATTTCTCCTGGGCGTGAGTAAATGGGTACAGACTCTTTCCAATGCCCAGGGCAGAGGTCATCACAGATAACGTCTGGATTCTACAGAGTTGAACATACTGTCTCAGCCATGCAGGGTTTATAGACAAACCAGTCAAAGACAACAACAGGGATTAATAGAATAATTGGCAGGATAAAGCAGGATGTAACATAGACAGTAAGAAATTGTGCTTTAATCCTCTCTCCTTTTCAGACAAACTATCAGATCTAGAAATCCAAGAATGAGAAAAGGAATGTTCAGAGGGCAGTACAAGACTGCCTCTTTAAAGGATATACCTGAAGTCTATTCAGTGAAAATTCTGAGAAGTCAAATTTAGATAAAGAAGATAGTGATTGCCAGGGCTCATCACTGAGAAAGAATCAGCCCCAAATTGCCAGATCTCAGTTGGAGAAAGCTCTGTCATCTGAGGGCTTCCCTGATAGCTTAGTTGGTAAAGAACCTGCCTGCAGTGCAGGAGACCCCAGTTCAATTCCTGGGTCAGGAAGATCCGCTGGAGAAGAGATAGGCTACCCACTCCAGTATTCTTGGGCTTTCCTTGTGGCTCAGCTGATAAGGAATCCGCCTGCGTGTGGGAGACCTGCGTTTGATCCCTGTGTTGAGAAGATCCCCTGGAGAAGGGAAAGGCTTCCCACTCCAGTATTCTGGCCTGGAGAATTCCATCGACTGTATAGTGCATGGAGTCCCAAAGACTGAGGCCGCACTCACATGACTGAGTGACTTTCACTTCACTTCATTCCACTCCACTGTCATCTGAATACCACCAGGAAAGTGTCCCTGGGAAGATGCCATCAGCCAGATAGTAGCTCTAATAAGAACCTGGCATTGCCTTCAGGATTGGAGGTTCATGACTTGCCCTCACCACATGGTATTGGTTTGACTTTCTCTCTCTGCTGGGCAACAGGCACATGAGCAAAGAGCTACAAGGAACCCGGCTCATCCTACTTGGTCAAAGGCATCCACTCCCAACTAGCCCAATGTGCTGAGGGGCAGAGACCATCACTGAGCTACTCAGCAAGTCTGATAGAACTCTAAATCCATGGTATTAGTCAGTCTCCCTCCCTGTGGTAGTCAGTCTCCATATACGGCCCCATCAGTGCTTTCCTCTCTGTATGCAGGCCCTGCTTCTTCCATGGGAAGGGGACACCTCCCTCACTTTTCATCCAGGCTGGTCTTGACATCTTATTTAACCAACAGAGTATGGCAGGAGTAATATTCTGGGAACAGGTCATAAAACAGCTCTTGGTCATTTGAGACATTTGCTCCTAAGACATTCTTTCTTAAAAACCTGTTGGCTATGAGAAACCCAAGCGATCAGGGAAATCATGGAGGTTGAGAGCATTGGCTGAGCTTCTGGCCAAAATCAGCATCATCTGCCATGTGATAAGCCATTTTGGATGTCCAACCCAGTCCACCCTTCAGATGACACCACCCTCAGCTACTATCCATCTACAACTCTTGAGAGACCCGAAGTGAGAACCTCCCAGCTGAGCCCAGTCAACCCATGGGATGTTGAGAGAGAAGAATAAATTGTTGTTTCAAGCCACTGAGTTTGAAGATGGTTTGTTCCACAGTAACAAACAACAGGACCACTCCTTGTTGAAGTATTAGGACCCTCAGGTTTTCTTGGGGCATTAAGTAATATTGTGATTGTTTCTTCAATAACCTTGGTCTTGAGATGGACTCATTGGTTATTCACTCTTTAAGGAACAATCCCTTGTTTCGTAATTTTTCCGGTAACTTGAAACCTTTTGAAGATAGCTGGATGTTCTTATAGATAGATGCTTATTCTGAATCTGGCTTTATTGTTCTCGATTTGGGAGAACAGCTGGAATGAAAGACAGACTCCCTGGGAGAGCCACCTGTCTTGGCTATGTTAATTTGGGCTGCTCAGTGGGAGGCAGGAATTTGGTGAGAAGCAATGGGCACGAAAGAGAAATTAGAGTTGGAAAAAGACATCCAGCTAGCAATTAGAAATATAAGGACACATCACTGTCAGTATAAGGACACATCACCCACATTACTGTACACATTTTCTTACTGATTTCCCTTTAGTGTTAAACACTTGCCGTGTGAAAAGCACTATGATAAATACAAAGATGTGGTCTCTGCCCTCAGAGAGCTCACAAGATAGCTGCAAAGACAGTGACATAAACCCTTTAAGAGTTAAGTGATGGTACAAAACCGTAATCAGAGATACGTCATGAGAAAGCCTTACTATACAATGGAAGAAAATAGAGGGGCTGTGTGTTCCATGGATTATCTGAGTGAGACCAAGGGAAAGTTATTGTACTAGTCACCTGGGGATGGATATCCAGAGATAACTTTTCAGAATTATTTTATAACCACAGAGATCATTCCATGGTAGCAACATGTTCACATCTGATCTTACACCTTCAAAGGGATGGTGCTTGGAAATAACCAAGAGGTACAAGAAAGACATGTATAGAAAAGTTGTATCCAAGGAGCTTTTAATAGGAGAGATCCAATGACCAGATTATTAGAAGAAAAAAGAGCAGATGTAGGGTGTCCAGACACAGAAATAGGATTATGAGTAATTGAAGGAACCGAGATATACGAGGCTGAATAGTGTCATCTAAAAGTTCAAGTCCTTCCCAGAATCTCAGAATGTGACTTTATTTGGAAACAGGACCATTAAAGATGCAATTAGTTAAGATGAGGTCACCCTGGGGTAGAGTAAGCTCTTAATCCAGTATGTTGCTCCTGCTGTTTAGTTGCTAAGAGTTGTGTCCAACTCTTTTTCAACCCCATGCACTGTAGATCGCCAAGCTCCTCTGTCCATGGAATTCCCCAGGCAAGAATATTGGAGTGAGTTGCCATTTTCTTCTATAGGGGATCTTCCCGACCCAGGGATTGAACCTGGGTTGGCTGCCTTGGCAGGCGGATTCTTTACCACTGAGCCAGCAGGGAAGTCCAATCCAATACGACTGATGTCTTTATAAGGGGAGAAAACAGAAACACTGGCACATACAGAGCAAAGGCCGTGTGAAAACCAGACACAGAGGCAGAATACCATGTGATGGCAGAGACAGAGACTGGAGTAACGTATGAGCAGGCCATGGATGCCAAGGATTTCTGGCAGCATCAGAAGCTAAGAGGAAGGCACGGACCAGGTTTTCCTCTAGAGCCTTCAGAGGGAGTGTGGCCCAGTTAACGCCTTGATTTCAGATTTCTAGCCTCTAGAACTGTGAGAGAATACATTTCTATTTTAAGCCATCCAGTTTGGTGGTATGTTGGCCAACTAGGAAACCGCCACACCAGGGTAGCCTGTCTCTCCAAAACTCCTTGTTTCTGCTGAAGGCTGAGCTTGCAGCTTTCTGTATATCTGTCCTGTGCCTCTGGTTCTGCGTCTAGAGACAGCCCTGGCTCTCTGGCTTACCCCCAAAATGGCCCTTATCCTCCACCACCCTTCCCCCTGCCGCCACCAAGGACCCTGGTGGAATGAATACGGACTCACTGCTTGCAAACCAGAAAGTAGGGACACCGGTGGTGGACGTGTGTCCATAACACAGACACGACAAAGACTGAGCAGCTTTCCACACCTGGCTCTCTGGGCGCAGCCACTGATTGGGGTAGAGCTGCCATCAACACCATCCCCGAAGAGCCCTGCAACCTTGGTGGCCATCCCAGGTCACAGCATGACCCTGGCAAAAGCGATGTGTTCCTGCAGCTCGGTGGGGCTTCCATTTGTTGCTTGCCTCAACCCCAGGGTGGGGATAGTTAACAGCGCTTTTTGTCCTCTGGAAAGCTGTTGAGTTTGATTCTGTGGCTTGAGTTTGAAAGAATCTAGGATCTGTCTTCTTGGCTCATTACAGAAAGCCCAGCCTGGAACTTTGGGAAAAAATCTTTCTTGGAATTCCTTGGAATTGTTGGTGGCTCAAATGGTAAAGAATCTGCCTGCAATGTGGGAGACCTGGGCTTGATCCCTGGGTTGGGAAGATCCCCTAGAGGAGGGCATGGCAACCCACTCCAGTATTCTTGCCTGAGAAATTCCATGAAAGACATCATAAAAAAAGGTTGTGTCTATTTTTAAAAAGAAGGGAAATGTGTGGATGTGATCGCTGTACACTGTGCTACAGTGCAGGGCTCATAGCTTAGTGCTCGCAGATAAAATGCACCTTCTTTACATCATTTGCTGAGGCTACAGTGTAGTGGTTCTGAACCCTGTGGCCAAGAGCCTTTTAATGTGGCTAGCATTCATTCCACACCAACACTCTTTCCGTTTCTACCTTCCATCCTTGCCAACAGAGCTGCATGGGGAGAATGTTTGGTCTTGGGGAGTGAAGAGATGGCTACTGTTGAGCTCCTGCAAAAAGCCTGAAAATGAATGGAATATTTTCTCCACCAGTTTTTGAAGTTTTCTTGTATCAAGCCAAATGACAATGAAACTGTTCTGTGCTGTGCTTAGTCACTCAGTTGTGCCCAATTCTTTGCAGCCCCATAGAATATAGCCTGCTGGGTTCTTCTGTCCATGGGGATTCTCCAGGCAAGGATACTGGAGTGGGATGCCATGCCCTCTATGACAATGAAGCTACATACTTCGTTATTTGGCTCTCCAGAGATATACCTTCACCACCCTAGAATTTAACATCATGCTTTTGACTTTTGTTGAAAGTATTTAGTTCATGGACACATGCTGTTGTCTTTCCACTCAAGTGGTGGACCAGCAGTGGAATCTTAGCCCCACTTCAGACACACAGAATTGGAATTCCCAGCTTAACAAGATCCCTGAGTGATTTAAGTGCACATTAAACTCTTGAGAAGTTTGCATGTTATGAAAAAACTCAAATGAACTTTTTGGCAACCCAATAGCTGTATGTAAAAGTTTCCTGCACTTTTTTTTTAAATAAAGGTATCAGAAATATCATTCATTGTTTCATTGCTCCTTATGTAAAGACTTGTGAGACAATTCCTCTTATAATTCAATACTAGAGCAAAAGTTGTCTTTACTGGCAAACTTACATATTACCTCTTTCAAATGTTGAGAGTGGTGCAATCCATCTTGGCTCCAAGGAAGCTCTAAAAATTTTTTTTGTTCACTGGCAGTAGTTCCCCTAGCCTAGGTTTTTGGTATAATAACCATCCCCTACTAAGACTTATCATCACTTGTTTTTATTACTATTCTTTCCTATATTTGGGTTTCCCTGGTGGCTCAGTGGTAAAGAATCCACCTGCCAGTATAGGAGACATGGATTTGATCTCTTGGTTGGGAAGATCCCCTGAAGGAGGAAATGGCAACCCACTCCAGTAACCTTGCCTGAGAAATCCCATGGACAGGGGAACCTAGTAAGCTACAGTCCATGGGGTCACAAAAGAGTTGGACATGACGTAGCAACTAAATGACAACAACCAAGATTTACCATCCCTTGTTCTTATTATTATACTTGCCTATGTTTAAGGGCTTGGGGATTTTGTTATTGTTGTTTTGGTTTTGTAATTGTGTGTTCCTGTAAACCTCTGATTCTTTTTGGACCTAAATTAAATATCAATAAATCAATGGATATCAAAAAAGGGAGGAAAATAAATATTGGTAGACCAATGTGTCTCAGAGTTTAATGTGCACTAAATCACCCAGGGATCTTGCTAAGCTGTGGATTTCAATTCCACGGGTCAGATGGGTCCTGAGATTCTACTGCTGGTCCACAGACTACCACTTGAGTGAGAGATAGCAGTATATAGCTCATGAACTGGAAACCTATTGCTGCTTAAAGAAGTCAGAGGAGTAAATACAGCAAAGGAACTATAAATGGAAAGACAGAAGCAGAAGGAAATATCTTCATCTTCCAACACCAAATGAATAAGACCAACTCTCTGTGCCCCGTCCCTACACTTTGGTTTGGAGAGAGTCCCGTGGACGTGAGGCAGCACGGCAGAGCTGAGAGCTGTGTTCTGGAACCACACTGTCTGGACTTGAGCCTCAGCTCCATCCCTTCCTAGTGGGTCTTTGGGTAAATTGTCACCAGGCCTCAGCTTCCCTATCTGCAAAATGGGGATGGTGTTAGTACATTCTTCAGAGTAGTTTTAAGGACTCAGTGAGTTAACAGGTGTGAAGGCTGGGAACGATGCCTAGACCATTGTAGACACTGTGCAGGTGGTGGTTAAATCAATGAATGGATGCAACATTCTGCTTCTAAGCACCTGTATCGGGTTTATCCTGGATGAGCTGGCATATTTCTGATCAGTTGAACATCACTTGGTTCTAAACTGGACTCTGTTTTTCCCCTGGGAATTGAGGAAGGGGCAGGAGGTGGGGGCAGCATCTTTGACGAAAGATCAGATTCACAAAGCATCCTCAGTTTTTAAGTAAAAAAAATAAAATGATGGAGTCAAGAGTTGGACCCGTGACTGACAGGTGGCCCAGGAAAGCCAAATCAGTGGAGTTGTCCTGTAAGCAGCACTTGACAAGCATCCCCTCGACGTGGCCCCTTTCAAACACCTTCTTTAAAGAGACTTTTACCTTTGGCTAGTGTTGGTGTAAAAAAGTCCGCATTCAGGATTTGTGCAGGTTTGATGGACTCTGTCACTTAAATGAGACATTTCCCTTTGGCCTGTGACAGCTAAATAAATTTGAGTTGTTGAAGAAACTGTGCCACAGGTTTCTGCCTGGTATTGATCACCCTTTAAACCTTTGTTCCCTCTCCCAAAGCAAAGAGCCCAGCCAGCAGCGAGTGAAGAGATGGGGCTTCTCTTTCGATGAGATCTTGAAGGACCAGGTGGGGCGGGACCAGTTTCTACGATTCCTGGAGTCGGAATTCAGTTCAGAAAACCTCAGGTACATCTCTCCAAGGTTTGAGTTGTGTGCAGGTGTTTGTGAAGAAATTTGCAGCATTGGTTTCTCTGGACACCTCCCTTTCTCAGTCAAATGCTATGGCTCAAATTCAAATTCCAATTAATGTGGCCAAGGTTGGAGAACAAACTTTATGTTCAAGCTTTATTATCACTGGATGAACACCCACCAACACCACAATTTTTGGTTCTTTAAATCCAGATGACATGTGTTCAAGCTATTGGAAACATGTCTTCAATAATAAGTCAATGGTCGAATGGATTTAATGACACCATCCTTACACTAAAACCATAAAACCATGGAACTCCATGGCAGAAAGGGAGCTCAAAGACCTTTCCCTTTAAAACTTTCCAGTCTCTGGGGTCCTGAATACTTGACAGGCTAACCAGAAGAAAGAGGAGTCAGTGGGTTCACTTCAGAATTTCAAGAAGTCACAGTAAATACTGTTCAAGAACTGGAGACATAACTATAAAAGCTAACTGAAATGTACTTTTCCTTTTGGGGGGGAATTCGAGCAACTCCATGTAGTGATTACTTTGGTCACTTAACGCCAGTGAAAACATTGATTGTTCTATTGGTCTATGAGTAATCAAGATGGGGAAAATGTACTAATGTGTTGATAGTTACTGTCTAGTAGGAAAAAAAAACTTCTAAAACATGGGGTTCATTATAAGAGAAAAGCAAGGGAGCTTTGTACAAAGGGGTAGGGATGGTGGTCATGCAAAACTGAGTAACCCGGGATTTATTCAGGCTTTCATTGTATTAGATGTAGAAACAGAGACATACAGAAAATGTGACATCTAAGACCCTGACTCATCTTGGCCAAGTGATGGCTTCTCAGTGGATAAGATGGAAATCTCAGTGTCTTCTTGGCACCAGGCTCTATTTTACATAAAAGTTAATTCCCATCTTCCAATGGCATTTTTCCAAAGAGTGACTTTATTAATTTTTTTTTCCTTTAAAAAGACCATACTCTGTGAACAAAAGACTGTGTGCTATAGTGTTAATGTACAAAATCCATGTTATATATTTGGAGTTGGAGACCATATCAGTCCCGTACATCAATCAATGATATTTATCACACACCTATGCTGTCTCCAGCCCCCAAGAATCTGCGGAGGGGATGTAAGAAAGACAAGATGCATGATCTTTGCCTGCAGCAACTTTGTTGGTCCTTGAGAAAAACACACAAGAAATCCTTAAATCATTAAATGAATATAAATGAGTGTAAACTCTGAGAACCGTTTTGGTAATGTTTTCAAAACATCCTACCAGAGTAGGCACATCGTAAGCTGGGCTTTAAAGAGTGTACAAGATACTGATGTAGACGAGAAAGAGAGAGGGGGGCTGCTCTCAGCTGGAAGACCCTGAGAGCGGAGCTGTTGGGGGGGGGGGGGGGGACTCTCACACACCACGCAGTCCTGGGAGGATGGGTAGATGCTGATTAACTCGAATAGCAAGGCCGTTCCAGGCAGCTGTGTACCTATTGTAAACCAGATAAGGCTGAGTATCTGATTTCAGGTTATGACACAGAAGAGCTCTTTCCTTGTGCTGAGGCATTATTCTACACTTTGCTTCAATTGCTGATTGAGTATTTGTGATAGAAGGCTTGACTCTAGACCACTTAATCAGGATGGTGCTCAGACCAGCCTCCTAGGCCGTGCCTGCAAGTGTCCTGGGTGGGAAACCACCCTCTCTGTGGCCAGCATGCTGTGCCCAGGCAGACTCTGCATGACTAGTTCAGCCTCAAATCCCACCTTCAGCTTGGTCCCCATGAGCTAGCCCTGGGGGTTCTCCCCATGTTCCCTGCTCATCCCTGTCCACGGGGACCCCAAGACGGAGTGTTGTGTGGTTTGTGGTTTAGTCACGAAGTCATGTCCAACTCTGTGCAACCCCATGGACTATAGCCAGGCTCCTCTGTCCATGGGATTTTCCAGGCAAGAATACTGGAGTTCGTTGCCATTTCCTTCTCCAGGGGATCTTCCCCACCCAGGGATCGAACCTGGGTCTCCTGTATTACAGGCAGATTCTTTACCAACTGAGCTATTCCAAAAGCCCATGGAACTGTATAGAGGCTCCCATAACCTGGCTATTTCTTAGCCACCTGCACCATTGTGGAGATTTGGAAGGATGACCACAGCATCCTGGTCCTTGTGAGGGGCCCCGGGGTGGGACCATCAACTGGTTTAGCACTGCCTTGCCCAGTCTGAGTGTAGCCAGGACCATGAAATCTGCATGCATTTCAGGCCAGAAGCACACGGAGGAGGGTGTCCCTGGCAGGTGTCAGCGCCTCCTCCTGCCTTACCTGCCATACTCTGCCAGCGCCTCGCTCCAGGAGGGCTGCAGTCAGTCCTGGGTGAGAGAGTGCATGTGAGCAGGTGTGAGTGTGCAGTAACTAATCTCCTCCCCCAGCGTGAATGCATAAATCCAGACTTAAAGAGGGTCCCTTCTGATCCGTGACAGGAGAGCGGATAAAGGAAATTGAACAGCCTGAGATAAAAAGTATAGCCCAAGAGCTTCTAAAATCCTCTCTGCAAGCCCAAATTCTACTTGTATGATATTCAGCATAATTGGATATATGGGGGAAGCTTTGGTTTTAAATCACACAACTTTAGGACTCTTGGGTCGCCTGGAACCAGGTCCTTTCCTCCCCCTCCATTTGCAGTCATTCCTGTGGCCACAGATACCAGCCTGACATCCGCTGTGACCCAGGTCCTGAGGATGCAGAGTTGAATGCATCTCACCTCTCACCCAGGGCATCCTCAGGGGGCCCTGTGGCTGCACCTCCCCTGTGGTCCCTGTAAAGGTGAACGCCAGGGCCATGCCATGTGGCACAGCTCAAGGACACTGCCCACCTGTGGTGCTGGCCATGCCAGGATGGTCCTTCCTCCCCTGGACTGGTCAAGCCCAGGCAGCTGGCCTTGGATCAGGGGAGGGAAAGAGAGAGACTGACCAGGACTCAGCTAGAGGCACTGCAAAGGCTTCTCCACGTCTGTCTCCGCAAGCTCCTTTGCATCTCTCCAGTGAAAGGGGTACTTAGAGCATGACGTTTTTGCATGACACCTAGAAAAATCTTGCCAGCTCACCAGCCAAGTGGTTCAGTCTCTGCCAGCGCTTCAGAATACAGAGAAGAGGAGCCCCAAAGAGGCATAGGTGTTGCTCTCCCCACAGCGAAAGGTCACCCTGGATCCTTGAAGGAAAGAGGTCTGTGATCATACAAGTGGACATCTTCTTTCATCATTTTTTGGGGGGTGAGCCTGTGAGATGAGGGAGGGGCAACACCTCTGAGCACTGCAGGCCACGTGGCCAGGGCATTTGCGGCACACAGCAGGGCTCATGGTTGCAGGCTGTTTGTAGGCTGAGCCCAGGGCTCCATTTGGATAGGGTGGGCATCCCCCACGGGAGACAGCTGTTTGCTCAGAGCCTCTAGAATGCATGCAAGGTGGGACCTCCTGGTTCTGAAGCAGAGGGTCCCAGGGCGTGGTCTGGCTTGGTCCCTCTCTTTTCTTTGTGTGCTTTCGGGGAGACAGGAACCCCTTGCCCCTTGCCACCTTTGCCCCCTCTCTTGCACAACAGATCTTTTTTTTTTTTTTGGTTGTGCCAAGAGGCACACAGAATCTTAGTTCATAGGGATCAAACCCACGCCCCCTGCTGTGGAAGCGCAGAGTCTCAGCCACCAGACCGCCAGGGAAGTCCTACGACCTGCACAAGTCTTCATCCTCCCTGACTTGACCACCACTGCCGCTCGGCAGGGCACGAGTTAAAAGTCAAAACCCGCAGCCAAGAGCGTCCCCCGTACATTTTTTATGAGCTGTAACGTCTCCTGAGAGAACATGGTTGTTCTTCTAACCTGCAGATTGATTATCCTGGTTCCACACAGTGTCAGTTGAAGGGAGAAGCAATTAAAGAGAGCGCAGGAGTGTTAGCAGTTTGTCCTGAAGCGCTCCAGCCTCCCAGTTGCCCCGAGTCCTAGGAAGACCCTGGGAGGTGGGCCAGGCCTGGTGGGCTTTCCCGAGAACTGAACACATGATTCATGGGGACAGAGGTGCTCACCCGGCACTCGGACAACCTGTGGCATTTGGGCCACTGCCCCGCGAATGTCACTCAGCTCAGCTGGTGCTGCTGGTGCTGAGATCCCAGCCCAAACAGAGACCAAGTCAAGTAGCAGCAGTTGTTCCTGGAGTCTCTGTTGGCCAGCAGAGGGCACAGAGGCCCTTCCTTCTGCGTGGAGCTGGCTTTTCCCGGGAACAAATGAAAAGCTGGGTTTTTCTAACACATGACAATCCTAGTTGATGAGAAGATAGGTAAGCAAGGAACCAGGGCCTGGCCAGACCTCCTGGAAGGACGGAGCGCTGCCCGCTGCTTCATGGTTCCCCTTGTTGCAGCCAGCCCTGAGGAGGAGACCCCATTCCATGTCAGCACCCCGCCCCCACGGGAGACAGAAGGCCACCTGGGGCAGCCCTGGATGGCCCTCAAGTCCCATCCCCAGCTGCTCGGTCTGGGGGGTGGGGTGGGGTGGTTCTGAGCCCAGGCTGCCTCCCCGAGAAGCCCGGTTGCCCCCCACGGGCATTCCTAAGCCAATGACATGGATCGGATGTCGGCCCTGGGCTGCCTCCCCTGACTCTGCCAACTCCAACAAAGCAGGACAGGTGATCTCCCTGGTACCCACGCATCCGCCTAGCCTGCCAGTCGTGACAGCCCTTCTGCCACCAGCAGGCACGGAGGCTTATGCAGGGTGGGCGGATCCAGGGCCGCTGACAGTCTCTCCTCCCCGCTGGCATCCTGGAGAAGCAGCGGTAGCTGCGGGCTTGGGATAAGAGCGGACCAGCGCAGGCCTCAGTGGGCCTCCCATCCGTCTGTAAGAGATAGGCGAGGGGCGCTTCTAGGGCTCTTTCGAGGGGAGGGTGGCCGGGCAGCCGGGGCTCAGAGCCCCCAGCTCAGGCCCGTGGGCTCACAGATGGCCAATACAAACCTAGCCTGTGAAAGTGAAAGTCGCTCAGTCATGTCCGACTCTTTGTGACCCCACGGACTATTACAGTCCATGGAATTCTCCAGGCCAGAATACTGGACTGGTAGCCTTTCCCTTCTCCAGGGGATCTTCCCAACCCAGGGATCGAACCCAGGTCTCCCACATTGTGGGTGGATTCTTTACCAGCTGAGCCACAAGGGAAACCGAGCCTGTACTGAATTTCAAACTGGCACAAAGGTTCTTCGAAGCCGGTTATGGTAAACACATATGGGATGTCAGGATGGGGTTGTGACGACATTTTTACTGTCACCTGAGAGAGATAAGGCAGGTCATCTCCAAGGCAGATGGAAGGCCGAGAGGGTCCCCATGCGTGCAGGAGAGAAGACTGCTGTCGGGGGGGTGTCATCCCTCTTTCTCCCTGTCCTCCCCCTCCCCTTCGTCCCCCTCAGCTCCTCCTTCTATTTCTCCTCCTCCTCCAACATGCCTGTTGTTTCTTTTTATACTTTTTTAAAAACTCTTGGTTTTATCTGATAAAGGGAACCTTTTGATTTTTTGTGTGTAAAAGTTGATTATATTTGATTCAGAAATTTCCCTTCCCACCTGCCCCAGACTTCTCTATACCCAGCTGATGTGCATTAATGTAGCTCCCAACTCATTCTGCCGAAAGGACTGCTAAGGCCTCAGGAACCATGGGGAGCCTGCGGCTTTCAGAAGCTGCAGGGTCCTCGGGGCCTGCCCAGTGCTCCATCTCAGAGCAGTCTGAGACAAGAGACAAAAGGTGACGCCCACATGACCCTGACTGAGGCATCAGGAAATCATCCTCATTTGTATAAGAAATTGCAGAGTCCGGTAGGCTTGGGATGGACGCTGGCCCAAAGGAGTTGCTTCCAGCCCAGCACTCAGCCAGAGGTGACTCCCTAGAGCTGCCAGGGACTCACAAAGCTACACGTCAGTCTTCTTCCAAAAACCTTCCAAAAACCAACACTAGCTCCTCTCTTTAGAGCCGATTTCCTAAATTTTACCTGCCCATCGAACATGGTCCTCTGGGAGAAGAAAGCCTTTGTAGGTACTGTCTTCACCAGCTGACCGTTTTCACTTGAAAGCACTTGGCTACCTCCTTCATTTCATGGCAAACCTCGGTGGGAGTGGGGGTGCAGAGAGACCAAGGGAACTTAGGGAATGGCCAAGGGGGTAGAGGAGACTCCCCCTCCCAGCTGAGCTTCAAAGACCCTTCTGAACAACTGATCAGTTAACAGCCCCCTTTGAACTCTGCCCAACTCCCTCCCTGCTCCACCACCACCCCTAGTCTGGACTCTGGTTAAAGACTGGCTACTGTGTCCCTGGGTAGCCAGAGGACAGGATTAGGAAAGACCTGAGGTGAGCAGAAAGATAGAGGGCTGGTGTTAAAGGGCAAGTGAGGCCAACGTCAGTGGCAGGAGCCCCAGGCCTTACCACCCAGGCCCCTCCCGACCTGTGGTCACCGTGAGGCTGCCCCTACAGCACCCAACCACGGGGCCTGAGAGTATTTCACAGTTACACCGGGATGGGACGTGCTCAGACCCGTCCACATACCCCTCCCCCTGCTCTGAACCCACCGCGCCAGGAGGAGAGAGAAGCCCAGGAAGACAGCGATGCCAAGAAGGCAGCACAGCTGGAAGCAGGACTTCCTCATCTTCCTCAAGCCGTCAAGGCTTCTCCCTGCCTCTTGGTCTTGGCGAGAAAACCATGAGGGTTTTCTTTAGCGAGATCATCAGAATGCCAAATGGTAAATCAGGGGGAGAGTTGAAACTCACAGAGCTCGTGTCGCGCACAAACTCAGACCCACACGCAGAGACCACTCCCCCGGCCCCGCCCCCCAGTCTTCTTTCCTGGTGGAAATGAAGCTGCGTTACCCGAGTTGGCCACTGGGTGGCACCTTTAGGCCATGCACATGGCTCCACACACCTCTGAAGAGCAACAGAAAAACATGCTTAACCTTTAAAAAAAAAAAAGTGCCTCTTACTTTGGGTGAAATTCGATGACAGATTGAATGCACCTTCCTCCATGTCATGGTTCAGCTTCTCTTGTTCCTGCCCTTTCGTTGACTTGAGTACGTGTGATTCCCGTGGCTGCAGGAACCACACAGCCAGGGACCTGTCCTCCCGTCTCATTGATGGGGAAACTGGCCTGTTTTGTCCACAGGACACAAAATATGCCACCCAGACCTGAGTCCTGCTGAAATCCCTCTCCAGGGTTGCCTTGGGAACCATCGTCACGACCCAGGGAGCTGTTGTCCAAGCTTTCGCCCTGGCGGCTGCTGTTCTCAGCAGAAAAGAGCTTACAGTGCACGCCCAGCCCTCCAGCACCACGCAGATGCTGAGGGATTCATGAGAGGCAAATATAGTCGTGAACAGGAGGCTTCTCTCTCCAGCAATCCCTGGAGAATCTTTTGTAGAGGGACCCCCGATATATGTCCCTTCAGCTTTGTTCCAGATGAGCCCACCTGCAATCCAACAGACATTTTCTGAGCACCTGTGCTGTGCTTAGTCGCTCAGTTGTGTCCAACTCTTTGCAACCCCATGGACAGAGAAGCCTGGCGGGCTACAGTCCAAGCCCAGTCTTTGCCTGGATTCTCCAGGCAAGAATACTGCAGCGGGTTGCCATGCCCTCCTCCAGGGAACATGCCAAACACCATGCCCACATTGATGCTGCAAATAGGCTCCATTTCTCTATCAACAGTATGTATGGCTGGGTCCTTCCAGCTCAAATATTCTTAATGGCTCCAAGATACTATTGCTTCTGGGATCTTTCTTTCATTTGAATACCTCCAACTGATCCCCACCAGATATGGAAAAGGAACTCACATTGTCTGGGTCGTGGCTTCTATGTCAGACATTGGTTCTCTCCCAAGGGTGAATTTACCTCCCAGAAGACATTCGGTAATGGCCAGAAACTTTCTGGTTGTCACAGGTGCGGAGAGAATGCCCCTGGCATCTGATGGGCCAAACCCAAGGTTGCTGCTACATATCTTTCTATGTACAAGGCGACTCTTACAACAAAGAATTATCCAGCCCAAAATGGCAACAGTACCGAGGCTGAGAAACCTTGAGGTAGAGAGAGAAAAATCTCTTTTTGGTAACCAGAAGCAAGGCAATCTTCTAACATACATTTAGTGCAATGATGGAGCACCTTTGTATTCTCAGCAGTCCTTGTAGCCTTCATGACCTTGGACATGGCTACTGGGACAGCTGGGGGACAAAGAATGAGTGCCATGGGATGTCAGTTCCAGGACCACGTCCCACAGAGCAGCTACTGTCGGAGCCCCTGGAACAAACTGTCCTTGTGCTTCTGTTTCAGGTTCTGGTTGGCAGTCCAAGATCTCAAGAAACAGCCCCTCCAGGATGTGGCCAGGAGGGTGGAAGAAATCTGGCAAGAGTTTCTGGCTCCCGGGGCCCCAAGCGCAATCAACCTGGATTCTCACAGCTATGAGATAACCAGTCAGAATGTCAAGGATGGAGGGAGATACACATTCGAAGATGCCCAGGTTTGCTCATCTCATCAAATAGTTCTGTCCCAAGATGTTCATGTGTCGACTCCACTACTCGAGTCCTTGAACACACATCCAAGGTGTTGTATGTAGTTATAATCTCAGCCTTTATTTATGAGGCCATCAATGGGGACCATTCCAGGTGGCTGCCCAGTGCAATTCCAGGAGGACTGCTTTTCCTAAATGAGTTACGTTATTACGTAGAAATAGAAATTTACCATTATGTGTGTGCCTTTTCCAGGAAAATCTCAAAAGTGTTTTACAAAACCCGAAGTCCTATAGTAAGTCATAGTAAAATCTGAAAAGTAGAGCACAACATCAACAAAGTGGGGAGAGTGGGCTGGAGGGCCAGGGATCAAGACCATGCTCATAACCACCGCCCTGCACTGTGATCACCAATCCTGCAGTGATGGAGCACGTCTGAATTCCATGCCATGTGCCATGTGATGAAATACCACCGGAAACAGACCAAAGCTCCTGCCCTCGAGGAAGTTAAAGGCTAGTAGGAGAGAAAGGCAGGGAAACAGGCAATGTCACCAATAAGTGAATGAGCTCTGGGGTGTAAGGAACCCATGAGTTGGCGGGCAGGGGGGTGACAGGGAAGGATGCACGACTCTGCACAGCACCACTAGCACACAGATGCTGGTGAAGCTGGTGGAAGAAACAGAAGCCGCCCTAAAAGGCAAGCTTAACTTGAGGGCTGAGAGACGCCATCTCCAGAGATAAACATCAGATCCATTTCTCACTTCCTGGCCCCTAAATTTTGTTTCCTGCCACCATCCCACACCCGGTGACAGGGCTTAAGGTTTTGCTCTGTGTCCTCAACCCTCTTCATCTCTTGCACCTGTGGGGTCCCCAGGTGAGAAATGCCCTCCCACAGACATTATCATCTAATTTAGGAAACTCAGTCTCTGGTGCAGATAATGGCATGAGGAGAGAAACAGTGGCCTCGTCATCCCAATTTGCCCTGTTATTTGCTCAGAACTTCAGAATGGAAACACTTAGCAGCCTCAACACCACAACTGTCTTTCATGTGACCCCCCTGGTCATGAGTTCCACTGAATGCCTGGGCCAGGTAGATTTGGTTTTGTAGAGTTCAGTGACTTAGCTTTATGACATCCTGACTCCCTCACACCCTTTGCAGCTTCAAAGTGAAATACTTAAGTCACAAGAAATCTTTTTTTTTTTTTTCTGATAGATTTTTGTATGTGTGTGTGTATGTGTACCAAGCATATAGTGACATTATCCTGGTGAGGAGAATGATGGAGAAGCTTCATAAGTGATGGAGAAGCCCCGTGGGTGATGGAGAAGCTCCATGGGTGATGGGGAAGTCCCCAGATGAACAATCTGAAGCACAATCCTCAACTCTCCATCATTCATAATACAGATGTTTCATGTTTTTTGAGATGAGATGTTTCAAAGGGATATTTGTCAGAGCATCATAGTCCCTGCCCAGTATTATCACTCTGAGCAAGATGTCAGAAAGGATTTATTTTAATGTTTTATTATTGAAATTTGTGGGCATTTTTTATGGAAAAGTAAAAACTTTGTGAACCCTCATCCAGCCTCAGCAATCATCAAATACAAGACCGATCTCATTTTATCTATGTCCTCGCCTACTTTTTCACCATTAGTTTTAAAACAAATGCAAAACTTAACCATTCCATCTGTAAAATACTTAGGTATGTATCTCTAACAGAAACTGACCTTTTGGTCTTAACATTCCCGCAATACCTTTAAGAAATTAGCGATTATCTCTTAATATCATCAAATGTCCTGTGAGTGTTCAAGTTCACAGTATTTCCTAAATGCCATTTTTAAATTCTTATTCAAAATCAGAATCCAAATAAGGCCCACACATGCAGCTCGCCTTGTCTTTTAAGTACATTGTAATATACAGGCTCCTTTTATGTTCTCCTCACCCTTGCAGTTTATTGGAGGAAGAAGTTGGGTCTTTTGTGCTGGAGAGATTCCACAGTCTGGATTTTTCTGTTTGCAACCTTGTGTTGCTATTTAATGCGTCCTACCATCTGCATTTCCTATAAATTGCTAGTTTGACTTAGATATTTAATCAGATTTTAGCTTGATTTTTGTGGGCAAAACTACTTCCTAGACTGTGCTGTGCTCTCTTGTCAGAAGGCGTATGATGTCTAGCCATTTCCCTTTGTGGTTTTCGCAGCCATTGATGTTCATAGTTTAGACCCATCAGTTAATTAGGGGTTACAAAATGATGTTTTAATCCTGTCATTCTTGCTTCATTTATTAAGTGAAGTACAAATAGTCAAATGCATCTACTATTTGATTATCTAGTAATACAATTCACATAAGAAAGATGGAATATATGTTTGAATCATTTCCTCTATTTGCCAATTTTAAAAATAATGAAGAGTTTACTGTCATCTTCCAATGATGACCAATTAGGGTTTTTTGTGTGTTTTTTAGTATCCTTGTAAACCCATGGGTTTAAGCATATCTGCTATGTTTTAACCCATTTTGTTTATTATTGTTGTTGCTGCTTGCATTGTGCCATCTCTGGCCAGTTGGCTCCTTCTGACATGACCCTGGTAGTCTTTGATGCGATCCAAATATCAGGGAAGCTAAGATGATCTGAGCCCTTCCCCAGACGTGGAATCAGCTAGTTCTTCAAGAATCTAAGAATCCTTTGTTTTTCTTAGTGGGAAATATTTTTAGAGACAATAATCTGGGCATTTCGAGGCACTCATTGTTCCTGTGTTGGTTATCATTTTTAGACTTTTCCAGTGGCCAAAACTAGGAAATAGGTGGTGGTTGTTTCTGATGAAAATACATCATGAATCATGCTGATACTTTCCATTCAAATTCAGAACTACTGCCAAGTCACTTCAGTCCTGTCCGACTCTGTGCGACCCCATAGACGGCAGCCCACCAGGCTTCCCCGCCCCTGGGATTCTCCAGGCAAGAACACTGGAGTGGGCTGCCGTTTCCTTCTCCAATGCATGCAAGTGAAAAGTGAAAGTGAAGTCGCTCATGTCGTGTCCGACTCTAGCGACCCCATGGACTGCAGCCTACCAGGCTCCTCCGTCCATGGGATTTTCCAGGCAAAAGTACTGGAGTGGGGTGTAGGCAGATGCTTAAGTGGATCCAATGGCAGCGATAATACCTGAGCGTATTATCAAAACTAAAGCTAACACAATCTTTTCCGGAATCTGGAAAGCAATCCTGTGGAAGTACTGCTTCCTAGTCGGGGACTCTGTTGACCGGACCACGTGGCCGCGAACAACTGGCCCTCAGCGTCTTGCGCGATCCTGGGGCAAGCGTCTCCAGGAGGCAGCCACGTCTGGTGAGGATGGCCTCAGCAACGGCTACCTCGCACTCAACCGCCATTTAGAGAATAAGCATTGTTTAATGCTCCGTTTTAACATCCACTTCACGGGCCACGCTCGGGCCACAGTCGCAGTGCAGCCCTAGGCCCGCCGTCCACAACCACCGCGTGCCCTCCGCCATCAGGGCTCAACTCCCGCGGCTGGACCCCACCCTGCCCCACCCCATGGGGCCCGGGAAAAGCCACAAGGGTGACCCCTCTGCCGCCCCCAAGGCCCGGACGCCCATGTCCTGTTTCCGACCCCTCCAGAGACAGATGGCGTATACCAAAACTACAGGGGATTTTATTTAACCTCTTCTTTCTTAGGTCTGTGTCTCCTTTTTCTAGAAACCTGATTCTCAAAGGCATTATCGATGACAGTGTTAGTTCTTCACGTCATTTGCTTTATCCTACATCACCACAGAGCAGCCTCGAACTCACAATGCCAACTAGCAGCAGCAGTATAATCATATCAGCGCTGCTCACTCATTGCCTGGTTGCTGGCACTCGTGGTAGAGAACCTGCCTGCCAGTGCAGGAGACATAAGAGATGAAGGTTCGATCCCTGAGTTGAGGAGATCCCTTGGAAGAGGGCATGGCAACCCACTCCAGTATTCTGCCTGGAGAATGCGCATGGACAGAGGAGCCGGATGGGCTAGAGACCATAGGGTCGCAAAGAGTCGCACGCAACTTAACACATGCATTTCAAGTGTGGAAGCACTATAGTTTAGTCAACTGACTATTGAAATTTAGTCAACACTCCTATCAAATATTTCTTGACATTTATATTGTTACTAAGTCAAGAAATATTTGATAGGAAAGCTTGGGAAGTCAGCATATCGTGCCTTGACGTGCTTCTCGATATACACCCTCCATTAGCACAGTTCTCTGCCATTTTTCAGGTACATACTCACAAATATTGGGTTGGCCAAAAAGTTCCTTTGGTTTTCGTTAACATTGTACAGAAAATCTCCAGTGAACTTTTTGGCCAACCCAATGGATTGTGTCTCCTTAGTGAAGTAGACTAGACATGTGGGTACCCAAAGAAAGCATTTGTAACCTCCTCATCATCTGTAAGGACTGGGATTCTGTGACTTCTAGTAAAGCACTCTTCCTAAACAAGTTTCTCTTTTCAGCACATTCCGCTTTGTTTCTCAAGCGTGTTTTCATCATAAGTACACCAAGTGCTTCTCACTAGCACTGTGACCTTGGGCAAGTTCCTTAAACTCCCTGAGTCTTCTTCCCTCATCTGTACAGAGATACAAGGGTACCTGTACTGTGGAAAGGGAATTAGGTGAAATAAAACATATCAACAAGTAACAGTGTCTGGCCCACAGTAAGACATTGCAATTCTGTCTTATTAATGTCATTAATATTGTTTTCTTATACTTTTGTGTTTAACAAATTTGGTTTAAAAAATTAACATAACTGCAGGTAACCTTAGTACCCAGAGATAACCGCTATTCTAGTGCTTTTTTTTCTCTCTCTCAATTCATGTGTATAGAGTGGCTGTGCAAATAGGTTGATTCTGTAGCCTGCCTTTTACACTAAACTAAGAGTTGGTTTAAAAGGCTGAATTTCTTCTGTGAATGGCCAGACAGTTTAAATTTTGAGCTTTGTAGGTCATATAGTCTATATTACTAGTGCTCAGTTCTGCCATACCCAAACAGCTACATTGTCATAGTGTAACAATGGAAAATACATCAATAAGTGGGCACGGCTGTGTTGAAAACCTTTATTTTTGGACTCTGAAAGCTCATGAAACATTATTCTCCTTTTGATTTTTCTCAGTCACTTAAAAATATAAAAACCATTCTTAAGACATAAAGAAGTAGACGAGGGGCAGGGGTGCAGAGTTTGAGATCACTGTGCTGAATAATATACCATGAAAATCATTGAAACATTTCAAGAAATCCAGAAAGATAGACGATAACGGGTTGGGAGCCATTAATTTTTCATTTATATGGAAGAGAGGGTTAGAGGAGACCTTGGTATAGTAACAGTAATTCACCGATCTCCATGAATGTGTCTGCATTGGGGTTGAGTATTCTAGAGCCCGCGACCGAGGGGAAGTCAGTCGGTAAGTACCATGGTCCTCGCCCTGCCTGGCCAGCCCTGCTGCGTGCAGCGGCTGCACAGGTGTGACTTCAAGGTTTCCAGGTAAGGGGGACAAGGCTAAAATCCAGCCAGAACTTGCTCTCAGATCTCCCAACTTGCCTGTCAGGTCTACTATAGCACTGCCCCTGGGATATCAGAGCTGAGGGTCAGGTTGTCATGCAGAGACCCAGAGAAAATCCCCAAGCCGGGGACCAGGCTCTGATCCTAGTCACATGCTCTGTCTAGGCCTGTAGGACTGTTCCTGTAAGCCCTTTACACTTGCTTGCAGTCACTCAGCTTGCCCATCTGAGAGGTGGGAATGATGACACCTAAGCCCTTTGGAACACCCCTCATTGGGATCAGAAGCCACCCAACAGCGGTCAAAGAACCGATAAACATGTGAATATTTGGGGTCAGTAGCTGGAGTGAAGACCGAGCCCCGTTTGTGGATTCATTTGAAATGGGCCCCAGGGGAGGGGGTGTAAGCTCTCTCTGAGGGTTTTGTTTTTTCATGTGACCACAGGCATTGTTACAGCAAAGTTAATTGCCTGTGTTTGCTTCCTGTGGAAATATCCCACAAGACGCCCTGTCAGCATGGGCCCAGCATTTGCACTTGTGTTTTGCCTATCCATTTGGCTTCTTTGAAAATTTGGGCCAAGATAAAATCTTCCATAAAGGTCTGTAGGCTGTGACCATAGCCCTCAGCTGTTTGCTGTGTTGTTCCAATTTCACAGATTTAGCTTCGTGAGGGGAGAAAAAGAAGAAAAATGAGCCATGGCTTTTTTTATGGACTCAGTTCTTTATGCTAGGGATTGAGTTCTGTTCTCAATGCTGGGGCATCAGGAGAGCTACATTGCCACCCACTTGCCTTGTCATCTCAGGCAAGGATCTTGAAGATTTGTGCCTTAGTTTTCTCATCTGTAAAACGGGGATGATGTCTTCTCTAAGCCCTCTAAGGGTTTTTGAGAAATCAAATGAGCCAATAGCCCTGAAAACTCTTTGAATAAGTGCTATATCCTTATATGTGTGAACTCACAAAAATTAATGGCTTTAGTATTCCCTGAGGTCTCATAATTCCAAGCTAGCTCTAAACTCCCAAGAAGATATCTGCTCTTGGAAGGAGTTCCTTGTGGGGAAAAGCAAAAATAAGGTATGTAGGAGCCAGATCTGGGGGACTCTGGGTATCTTCCTAAGGAATTTGAATTTTCTCACCCTGAAGACAGTAGGAAAGCATTGAGGGCTTAGACCTGAAAGAGGAGGAATCAAATGGTGGTAGGCAGAGCAATAGGAGCCGAGAGAGACCTGAATCTGGGGGCTTGTTGTCTGAAGCACTGCTGGTGGATTTCAAGGAGAGAATGAAACCACAGGCTTCCTCTTAGGGCATTCACCTCTGCCCAGAGCCTCTGCAGGCAGCAGGAGGCAGGCGGGAGTCAGCTGGCTGGCACACGGGCTGCCTGGCTTCAGTTTTAAGTGTCAGAGTATCTGAGAAAGTTGAAGCCTGGCTTGCAGAATTTTGAGCATTACTTTACTAGCATGTGAGATGAGTGCGATTGTACAGTAGTTTGAACATTTTTGGCATTTGCCTTTCTTTGGGATTGGAATGAAAACTGACCTTTTCCAGTCCTGTGGCCACTGCTGAGTTTTCCAAATTTACTGGCATATTGAGTGCAGTACTTTCACAGCATCATCTTTTAAGATTTGAAATAGCTCAACTGGAATTCCATCACCTCCACTAGCTTTGTTCATAGTGATGCTTCCTAAGGCCCACTTGACTTCACATTCCAGGATGTCTGGCTCTAGGTGAGTGATCACACCATCGTGATTATCTGGGTTGTGAAGATCTTTTTTGTATAGTTCTGTGTATTCTTGCCACCTCTTCTTAATATCATCTGCTTCTGTTGAGTCCATACCATTTCTGCTCTTTATTGTGCCCATCTTTGCATGAAATGTTGCCTTGGTATCTCTTATGTTCTTGACGAGATCTCTAGTCTTTCCCATTCTATTGCTTTCTTCTATTTCTTTGCATTGATCACTGAGGAAGGCTTTCTCATCTCTCATTGCTATTCTTTGAAACTCTGTATTCAAATGGGTTTATCTTTCCTTTTCTCCTGTGCCTTTTGCTTCTCTCCTTTTCTCAGCTATTGTAAGGCCTCCTCAGACAACCATTTTGCCTTTTTGCATTTCTTTTTCTTGGGGATGGTCTCGATCCCTTTCTCCTGTACACTGTCATGAACTTCCATCCGTAGTTCTTCAGGCACTCTGTCTATTAGATCTTTGTGAACTTTCAGATGTTCAAGCTGGGTTTAGAAGAGGCAGAGGAACCAGAGATCAAATTGCCAACATTTGTTGGATCATCAAAAAAGCAAGAGAGTTCCAGAAAAACATCTACTTCTGCTTTATTGACTACACTAAAGCCTTTGACCGTGTGGATCACCACAAACTGTGGAAAGTTCTTCAAGAGATGGAAATACCAGACCACCTGACCTGCCTCTTGAGAAATCTGTATGCAGATCAGGAAGCAACAATTAGAACTGGACATGGAACAACAGACTGGTTCCAAATCAGGAAAGGAGTACATCTAGGCTGTATATTATCACCCTGCTTATTTAACTTAAATGCAGAGTACATCATTAGAAATGCTGGGCTGGATGAAGCACAAGCTGGAATCAAGATGGCCGGGAGAAAAATCAATAACCTCAGATATACAGATGACACCACCCTTATTGCAGAAAGCGAAGAAGAACTAAAGAGCCTGTTGATGAAAGTGAAAGAGGAGAGTGAAAAAGTTGGCTTAAAGCTCAACATTCAGAAAACTAAGATCATGGCATCTGGTCCCATCACTTCATAGCAAATAGATGGGGAAACAGTGGGAACAGTGACAGACTTTATTTTTGGGGGCTCCAAGATCACTGCAGATGGTGACTGCAGCCATGAAATTAAAAGACGCTTGCTCCTTGGAAGAAAAGTTATGACCAACCTAGATAGCATATTCAAAAGCAGAGACATTACTTTGCCGACTAAGGTCCGTCTAGTCAAGGCTATGGTTTTTCCAGTGGTCATGCATGGATGTGAGAGTTGGACTATAAAGAAAGCTGAGGGCCATAGAATTGATGCTTTTGAACTGTGGTGTTGGAGAAGACTCTTGAGAGTCCCTTGGACTGCAAGGAGATCCAACCAGTCTATCCTAAAGGAAATCAGTCCTGAATATTCACTGCAAGGACTGATGTTGTAGCTGAAACTCCAATGCTTGGGCCACCTGATGCGAAGAACTGACTCCTTGGAAAAGACCCTGATGCCAGGAAAGATTGAAGGCAGGAGGAGAAGGAGACGATAGAGGATGAGATGGCTGGATGGCATCACCGACTCAATGGACATGAGTTTGAGTAAACTCTGGGAGGCTTGGCGTGCTGCAGTCCAAGGGGTTGCAAAGACTCGGACACAGTTGAGCTACTGAACTGAACTGACCTGGTCTGAGGATGTTCCAAGGACTGTGTCACAGGACCCTTTGAGTCACTTGTCTATCTCCCCACCCTTCCATTTCATGAACTTTCATTCTCCCATTTGAGTTGGGAGATCTTGACCTGTGGGCTGTGAAGTTCTACACCGAGGGAAATGGCAAAGGACGTCAGGGGCCTGGATGACTTTTCGCCACTGGGCACAGCTTGTCCAAGAGGACATCATTCTTTACAAACCAAATGAAACAAGCCTAAGAAAATGCTGCATTGGGATTGAATTTGATTGGAAATCTGTCTGTCAGATGGATTGGTGGTTGAATCTGGTGGACCAATCCAGCCTGTTGACTTTAGTCCTTGCAGGTTCCCATGTAGGATTCCTCGGTGTTCAAGCCCCTCTGCTTCCCTGACCTGCAGTAGCTACTGAGATGCCCCGTTAGACCTGCAGTGTCGAGGCTTCCAGCACCTCTGGATTTGAAGTCCTTCACTGGGAGCAGTCAATTGGTCTTCCTTACCCTCTATAAATCCCTATGACACTAAAATAATGCTCTGCAAACAGTTGTGGTTTAGAAAAACTTTTTTCTTGACAATTTGGTCCAGAATGATAACAAACGCAGCTGTACCTATCATCAAAAAAAAAAAAAAAAAAGGCAGTTTGTTCCTTGGCTTTCCATTTGAAAAAATCTTGCCACATGACCTCAGAGAGCACACAGAGGAGGTGATCGACAAATATCAGTTGAATTCAGTTTTTCCAATATAGCAATTCAGAAAACTTGGAATAGCTACTAAAGGTCAGATGTTCTAGACTCTGGGAATATACAGATAAGTAGGCTTTTCTCTTAAGCAGACCCCAGTCTAAGTTACCGAAACTCTACTTGGCCATCATCCATGCATGGAATGATCAAAGACCAACCTCAAGGTCAAAATGAGGTCAGGATGATATAACAGCTGAGAAATACACCATCAAGTTACACCCACTGTGAGCAGACAAGAAGCCTCGAGTCTAGAGTCTCTATTCTTACCTAAATGTAGATGTTTAGAAGCAACTTGATTAAGGAATCAAAGTCTTCTAACGTTTGCTTTGTTCAAATGTCAGAGCCCAGAGAGCCCACGTTTACATTTGCCCCAGATGACTCAGAAGCAGACGTCTTCCTAGGTTGGTGAAGGCTGTTAATCTTTGCCCCAGTGGTGGAGGTGGTGGCATTGTATGCCAGTATCACAAGACTGCCCCAAGTTTCCTGATATTAATCCTCGCTTGGAGGACACTTCCTGGTAGACTTCCCATGCCAGACATATTTTAATAAAATATGCTATGGAACTGCTTACTCCAGGAATTACTCATTTTATTCTGTGGGTGGTTTTATTTTAGGGAGATGAACAGCAGAGGGAGGCATGCATTTTGAAAAGAACAAATCAGTTGTTTGTGAGAGGATTCTGTTTATTACCACACAGAAGAGTAGTTCCTGAAGAGAAGGCGTCAGAGAACCAAATTCCAAAATTTCTTTGTTGATGCTTCAGAGCAGAGATCTCCTGCACCAAACACCCCTGCCCTTGAAGAGGAGAAGGTATTAACATTTGGCTAAGTTAATACCCGTGGTATTCGGGGAGGTGAAAGAAAATATGCAGAGCTGCCTTTGAAGCTACTCTTATCTAAGAACAGGGATTGAGCAGCATCACAATACTGTGCCCTTTGGCCAGTTAAATTGAACATGTTTATAAGGATGCTTTAAAGGCAAAAGATAATTCACTCTTACACTCTCTTGGGGCTTGAATGTTGCATTCCGTGTAAACAGTGACTCACACATCCTGCTTAGAAGGATAAAGAAATCCAAATGGGGGCTTCTCATTTAAGATCCACGGGACCCTAGAATATTTTTTTAAAGAATAATTTTTATATATTGATACATATGTATGTATACATGTATGGGGCTTCCCAGGGGCACTAGTGGGGAAGGATCCGCCTACCAAAGCAGGAGACATAATGAGCCGCAGGTTCCATCCCTCGGTTGGGAAGATCCCCTGGAGGAGAACATGGCAGTTCACTCCAGTATTCTTGCCTGGAGAGTCCTATGGACAGAGGAGCCTGGCGGGCTACAGTCCATAGGGTCGCAAAGAGTCAAATAGGACTGAAGCGACTTAGCATACACATGTATGTATGTATAACTGAATCACTTTGCTATGCATCAAAAGTTAACACAACACTGAAAATCAACTCCATTTCAGTTTGAAAAGAGAAGGAAAAAACATGGGGAGAAAAAGATTCATAGGATCCTGGGATGATTGTCCAAAGCTGTATCCTGAGGACAAGAGGCTACTATCTCTCATTGAAGTGGTTGTTCACATGGCCATGGAGTCTTTGCTATGTTTATTCAGCAGATAATGACTTAGGATCCCCATCAATTCCCTACCCTGGTGCAGCCCCACCTTCTGTCCTGCAGGACCCATGATGAGAAAAGTGTTCATTTTCCCTAGACTTCAGCAAGCCAGGCATAAGGTCTGAAGGCCTTTGCCTTAAGATATCTTCTTGAAAGATGAGACTCGGGGATCTCTTGGGTGACTTTCTGTGACACAGACTTTCTGCCTATGACTCCGCAGGAGTCTGATCAGCACTCAGAGCTTTGCCAGGTTGGCCCTTCCTGCTGGTGCAGAAGGCAAGTTGGACGCGATCTGTGAGGTGAGAAACCAGAGCCTGTGTCACCCTGGGTGACTCAGCCGTTGTTCTCACTGACAAGTGGGGCTGGTGAACAGTTCCCAAAAGAGAATGGTGAGCAGTGGCTGCATCCGCCCCTGGGGTGACTCAGATGAAAGCTTGAGAAGAGGCCCCCAATGTTTTTGTTGACCACACATTGAGAACTTTGTCTCAGCCACACAACCTGGCTCCCTTGAAACCCCACCAGAAGGACCATGAGCAGCAGCAGGTGCCAAGGCAAGAGTGTGAGCTTTGGGGCGATCACAGAACGCTGGGCTCAAATCCTGACTCTGCTCAGGCAAGGCACTCAAATTTGTAGGGCTTTAGTGTCCTCATCTGTAAAAGGGAGCTGTTTAAACACAAACACCAATTCTGAGCAAATCACAACAGCGGTTAAAGTGAGACAACTTTCCCCCTTCCCCAGGAATCTTATGGTCTTTGGTCTCCTCCCCCACGTCCTCTCTGGCAAGGGCCGTTCCATCATGTAAGCCAGTTATCATCATTACTTCGCTTGTGTACAGTTTCTGTAATGGGTTCCCCTCTATTTCCTTGGTTAACTGTGTGCTTGATGGGGCTGGAAAAAGCCGAGTGGGGACCTGAATCCAAGCCTTTGACCGCTAGCCTGGTCCCCCTTCCAGCATCTCACACAGCAACATCACATCTTGCACCCCAATCTTATCTTCCTTCAAGGGACCACAAGGGACTCAACAGTGCCCAAAGCCTGGATGTTGTTCCAGGAGGGGTGGATGTGGAAGACAGAGACGAAGAAAGAAAAATAGGACACTTGAAAATCCCAAGAAGGGCTCTTGGCAGCTGTGCAGTGCTCTAGCTGAGTGGCCTCCCACTCCAGGAGGATGCTATAAAGCTGGGGAATGAGATCGTAACTGCCTCAGGAACCCACAGCCAAGAGGAGGACCTAAGGGTGTTCTTAAGTCATGCCAGCTGCTCTGGCATGCTTGGGGCCCAAAGCCTGGGCATTTGTCGGATTACCTTCCCCAGCACTTGTGAGGGCCACTGTGTTTTGTCTAAAAACAAAGGAGCTTTCTAGCTGAGGACTCTCCCTGCAAAACATTGATTTGTAGCAGGTGTGGTTCTGAGACATTGAGACACTGCTCACTCCCTCCACCTCCTGCATGTGTCTTGGACTCCACCGATTCTGGTCATCTTTGGGGGGGTTTTCTGTTTTCTTTCTCTCCGTTGCTTTCTTTTCTGAAAGAATCTTTCTTTTTGAGTACCCTTGATTTACAAGATTATATTAGTTTCAGGTGTACAACATAGCGATTCAATGTTTTTATAGATTATACTCCCTTTAAAGGTTTTCTAAAATGTTGCCCATAGTTCCAGCTGGTTTTGCTTCTGCCTTAGCATCTCAGGTATGCAAAGCTCCTGTCCCAGGGCTGAGCCCAAGAAGGGAAATGAGGGTGGAGGGTCTCATCAGGGTGACATCCCTGTCACCCGCCACAGGGGTGTGAGCCCCTCCCCCCACTGAGAATTGTGGCTGAGATGTTCGGTGTGACTCAGGGCCTTAGAACGTCAGTTTCTCTGCCAGTGAGACTGAGCCTCTCCCTGTCTGGAGCAGGTGCCTCCCTATGTGGCAGGAAGGCGGATGTGGACCCTAGTAGTTCTGCTTGTTCATAGTTAACTCAATCATCTCTTTTTTTAGAAAGAGTGGGAACAAGGGAGGGATCTAGGGAAGGAAGAAGGAAGAAAAGAAGGAGAAATAACAGGGCAGAGAGGAAGGGGAGGAGGGAAGGAGGAAGGGAGAAAAATAAGAAAAAGCAAAGAAGAGAAATGCAAACTCCTTTCTCTCCGGCCCCTTGGGAATTCTCTGGGTGGGGGCTCACTGGTTTCACCAGCAGCTCCCTTGCTCTTAGCAGATCCTGGATATACATTTTCCTTAAGACTGGTTGTCTGCAAAGCAGGGGAAACAAACCAGAACCCCTCATAAATCAGTCGGGGTCACTGCCAAGAGCTTTGTACACTTGCTGTCCCTGGCAGTGATAAACTCATTGCATCTGGGAACCGGCCAAAGACCCTGAGTCCTATCTTAGTTCTCATTCCCAGAAAAAAAACCTCAGCGCTCTGTTCCCCCTCCCCCTGTTTACTGTCTTTGTGTTTCCTAGAAAAAGCTGGCGAGGAGGAAGGAACAGAATTCCATCAGTGGGTACAGCAAAAGCTCCGCTTCTCCGCTTCTTTGCTTGGGAGAGGAAAGGAGGGCAGAGGAGAGCCCTGGATCCATAGACTGTGGGGAAGGAGCCCCCGCCCAGAGGGGCCTGAAGCCACAGTAGGGGGCATGAGGGATCTGCGTCTTCGATTCCATTTTGCTCAGACCATGATTTCCACCTGCTATTGTTGTTTTGTGGTGGTTCCCTCATGGGGCAATTTGAGATGGTCATTGTGATGGTCAAGAGCTAGCAATAGGGTTGGCAGAGTGAGACCACCTCGTGCAGCCCACCTCCAACAGGCAGTGTTCTCTTTACTGTCTCCCCACGCGGTCCCTGCCTTGGCAACAAATTGTCAAGATGCCATGTGACATTAGGACAAGAGCGGAGCCCAAACTGCCTCTGACCCACGTTGACCCCCACCGCCGAAGAGGGGACCACTGTTTGCTGTGCCTTCCTCCTCAGCCCTGGATCATCCTTCTTTCTCTGGTTGACCAGACCAGGAACTGGGAGACACTTCCTGTCTCCTTAGCTCTTCCTGCCATGACGAGGCTCTTTCTGGTTGTTGGACCAGCATTCCCCACCTCTGGCAGGGAATTCATCTTCAATTTTACCCATTCACAGCACCTTGAACCTGAACTTCTTCCTTGTAGCCCTTAGCTCAATTAGTCATGCCCGCCCTTGTACAATGAAATCCAAGTTTTATGACAGCAAGGAGCTCTTTTGTCTCTTTCATGCTGTGATCTCAGTGTCTGACACAATGCCTGGCACCTAGGAAATGCTCAACAAATATTTTGGGGAACAAATACTGAGTCATCTGCTTTATTCTGTTCTTTCTCAATTGACAAATTCTTTCTTTCAATGGCTTTTCTTGCTTATGATGAGTTGGAGGAATTAGCTGGATTGAGGGTGAAATTTGTTCTCAAGGCCAGAAGGGTTGGGCTAGGAGAGGTTTCCTTACTCCTCTTGGGGCAGAAGGGGGAATTTTGTGAGATATTCCTGAGCATTTCGATTCTTGTGACAAATCAGAGCAACAAGCAGGGGGCTGTGGCCTTGGAGAGGGGTTTGGAGAAAGTCCAGGCCTGAGGGACATGCCTCTCCAGATGACTCAGGAGCCACCTGGCTCTGCTGGCCAGACAGAAGCCATGCCTGAGACAAGAACAAGGAGACAGTGAGCCATTTTTGCTCTGGGTTAGCATCTGTACCTTGTTGTTCAGTTGCTCAGTCGTGTCCCACTCGGGGAGCCCATGGACTGCAGCACGCCAGGCTTCCTGTCCTTCACCATCTCCTGGAGTTTGCTCCAACTGATGTCTATTGAGTAAATGATACCATCCAACCATCTCATCCTCTGTCACCCCCTTCTCCTCCTGCCCTCAATCTTTCCTAGCATGAGGGTCTTTTGTAATGAATTGGCTCTTCCATATCGGGTGGCCAAAGTATTGGAGCTTCAGCATCAGTCCTTCCCGTGAATATTCAGGGTCGATTTCCTTTAGGATTGACTGGTTTGATTTCATTGCAGTCCAAGGGACTCTCCAGAGTCTTCTCCATTCATACCTTAGATGTAAATGTTAGGCCACTTTGAAAAGATAACAAATGCAAAGACCCTGATGTCTCTCAGTCTGGGCTTTGAGACAATTAGGGCTGAATTAAGATGCCTACATAGGGACCTCCTCTGAGTTAATGTGATCCTCCGTCTCCTTCCATACAGAGAGCAGAAACTGATCATAAACCAAAACCAGTATGGAGCCTGTAAACTTGCTCAGTATTTGCAGGCTCAGACCAGTATTTTGGTGAACCAAAAAGCCGCATAAATCCTGCTAACATTTAACCCCACACTGGACGCTATGCACATGAAAGAGATTAAAAACACATTGTTCCCACAGGGAACGTAAACCAGAGTGGGCTGGATTTTTGTCTGAAATTTGCAGGAAAACACTCAGCAACACGTGTTCTCACGAAGCTTATTAACTCAGAACATATCTGGATCATCAAAGTAGGTTCAGATCGAAGCCAGTGCTTCATTTCTCTTGGCTCCTTGCAGTGGTCCCATTCCCATGAGGAGGGCTGCACCCTGCTTTTGTAAATATGGGATCATCTGTGCAAGAATGAAGCTGGTGCCCAAACAGGTCCGCGTGTGGTCCTTCATAAGATGGCCAGAGAGGGACCCACATGGCACCAAGTTGATGGTTGCTTTCTGCCTTCGCTTTCTTTCTTTTGTTTTTTCGGCTGTGCTGGGTCTTATTTGCTGCACGTGGGCTTTCTCTAATTGTGAGCAGGGAGTACTCTCTGCTGAGACAGGCTGCTTTCTCTTGGGGTGGCTCCTCTCACTGCAGAGCACAGTATGCTCTGTTGTGTGGGCATCAGTATTTGTGGCGCACAGTCTTACTTGCCCTGCAGCATGTGGAATCTTCCCGGAACAGGGATCAAACCAGTGTCTCCTGCGTTGGCAGGTGGATTCTTAACCACTGGACCATCAGGGAAGTCCATGCCTTCGCTTCCTTTTGAGATGGGTAGGGAGAGGGTTTTAGCAAGCCCTTGATGTAACCCAGCTTCCTCTGGGATGTACCAGCATCTCAAAAATGGCCAGGTACCTCTACAGGGTGCCCCCAACTGAGGAAAGGTCTCTACCTCACCCATCCCCTGAGAAGAATACCCGAGGAAGAGGTCATTAATGACCAGTCCAGCCTTTCCAAGGAACATCCTCTTCACTGGCCAGCTCTCCATTCCTCCAAGCCCTGGGGCCCTTATCCAGATTCACGGAATGGACAAGGAGTGTACATCAGAGAAGATGCTTCGCCCCTAACGATCCCACCCTCCCTAGGGAAAGCCCACCCTCCTTTTAACAGGTCCTCTCTTGGGACAACCAGACTTTCCCATGCCGCTGTGCTACCTTACATTTCAACTGATAAATAACCCTTTTTCAATCGATAAGCTCCATCTTGTAATGAACCTGGCTTTCCCTGTCCTTAATGAGGACAGACCTATTAGAAAGGGATCACGAGGCTACAGGAATTAGCTAAAAGTCAAGGGTAAAATCCATTGCCATGGCCAGAATGTAACGGCTCTAGGAGCCCAGGAGGCCACCATGCCCCAGCCTCTGGCATATTTGCCCACAAGACCCCATGATCTGGCTCTAAGAGCACTCTTCCAGGATGGGATGGTGGCCCTCATGTGCATTCAGTTCGGTTCAGTTCAGTCCCTCAGTCGTGTCCGACTCTTTGCGACCCCATGAGTCACAGCACACCAGGCCTCCCTGTCCATCACCATCTCCCAGAGTTCACTCAGACTCACGTCTGTCGAGTCAGTGATGCCATCCAGCCATCTCATCCTCTGTCGTCCCCTTCTCCTCCAGCCCCCAATCCCTCCCAGCATCAGAGTCTTTTCCAATGAGTCAACTCTTCGCATGAGGTGGCCAAAGTACTGGAGTTTCAGCTTTAGCATCATTCCTTCCAAAGAAATCCCAGGGCTGATCTCCTTCAGAATGGACTGGTTGGATCTCCTTGCAGTCCAAGGGACTCTCAAGAGTCTTCTCCAACACCACTGTTCAAAAGCATCAATTCTTTGGTGCTCAGCCTTCTTCACAGTCCAGCTCTCACATCCATACATGACCACTGGAAAAACCATAGCCTTGACTAGACAGACCTTAGTCAGCATTAACTGACCCAATTGCATCATTGCCTGTGGACTACTGTTTTTAGTTAATCTTTTTGAGATATTTTTAGCTTCACAAGCACTTATAAGAAATACTGTAGAGACATACCATTTACCCAGCTTCTCCTAACAGTAACATCTGCAAAAACTATAGTATAATATCATGGCCATGATGTTGACATTGCTACATCCCCTGAGTTTATCAGATTTCCCAATTTTTCTTGTACTCACATGTACATGTGTGTGTGAGAGAGGTTCTATACAACTCTATCACATGTGTAAGATGTGACAAGATACAGAACTGGCCCTTCACCAAAGAACCCTTCCTGTTGTCTGTTGTAACCACACCTCCGTCCCCTCCTTGCCCCTCTCCTGTCCCTGAAATCTGGCAACCACTTATCTGTTGTATGTTTCTATGATTTGTCATTCCGAGAATGTCACATCAATGGAATCATATAGTCTGTAAACCTGGGGCTTTTTTTTTTTTTTTTCATTCGTGATAATTCCTTTAGGATTCATCCAAGTGATTGGGACCATCAGTAGTTTCTTCCTTCCTATCGCTGGGCCTGTGGTTTTAATCATTAAGCAATAGTACATCTCAGTGTGGCACCAAGGCCCAATTACAAAGCTTCCGGGACATGCTCTTCAAGGATCTTTTTAGGCTGAGAAAGAAAATGGGTTTTAGTTGATGTGTTCTGAGTGGGGGAAAGAGAAACAATGAAGCAAACATGGTCCCTATTTTTCCAAGTTCACACCAGCATGGTTTGTCTTGTTTGTTTCTTCCCTAACAGTGGCCGCTTGGGTTGCAGTTCCCTTTAGTATTGGGTGACAGTTCTCTCTTGTGTCTTCCCATCTCCCACCTCCCCAGGAGCACATCTACAAGCTGATGAAGAGTGACAGCTACGCCCGCTTCCTCCGGTCCAGTGCTTACCAGGACTTGCTGCTGGCCAAGAAGAAGGTATCCCTGGAAGGGCAGCCTTGCCTTAGCTCTATTGACCTTTGCCTGCTGCTTGCTGCTGGTGTGACGTGAGAATACCATCCCTTGGGTTTTCTTTCTTTTCTCTCTTCTTTCCCTTCTGTCCCTGCTTCCACTCCAGTAGACGAAAATTAGGATTGTTACCACCCCGGCCCAGCCCGCTGAGGTCCAGGGTGTGGCCTCCTGTCTCCCGGTTCCCAGCATCTCCATCCGCCTGTCTGCCCACGGTGGAGGGAGTGGCCACCTAGGAGGCCCCTGGGGCTCAGCCCAGGAGCAGAGGGCTGGCTGTGACATCAGCGAACCCCTGAGGAAACCACTGCCGGGTCCAGCCCCCTCCCACAGAATTTCCTGCCCTGATCAGCACGCAAAGATGAGTGTGAGGCAAGGATTGCAGCAGCCCCCTCTGCATAGAAAGGCTTAGAGTTCTTCCGGGGCGATGGGGCACCGGAAATCCTGCCTGAGGTTTTTGCCCTTTCCTCTCTCCCATCTGCCACCCCTTCCAGAGCGTTTGCCTTTTCTTTTAACCAAGAAAAAATGGCATCCTGGCTCCTCCCTCCCGGCCCTCCACTCTGAATGAAGTCTTGGTTCCCTGCAGCCCTCGGGGTCTAGATTTAGGGGTGCAGGGACACCCCCCACCAGGATGCAGGCAGTGAGGGGTGATTGGAACAGGAATGAATGTGGCTGGATTTCTGGGAGGAGGGAAGGCAGAGCTGGAAGGACAGGGGGTGAGGGAAGGGGAAGGTAGGGGTTGGCTCGTGGTTCCAGTGTGCCAGTGAACACTCTGTGCTTTGCGGGTCTGATCTGAGGTCCACGAGGGGTTCTGTGTGGCTCTCCTCATGCAAAACTCCAGGACTCGCGTGCCTCGCTGCTTAAGGCCACGTGCATCCCTTTTTTCTCCCTCTTAGCCTCCCGGTGGCAGTCCCCTAGCCTGCGATTGTCCAGCGACACACTGTCTGTCCGGCTGCCTCTCTCAGTCATGCAGCCCCTCTTTCTGTGTGCTGTGACCTCATGGGCTGGGAGCCTGTCTGTGTACCTGGCTGGTAACCATGTCACTCTCTAGACTAGGAGAGCATTTCTCTCCTGCTCACCTGCCCTTGGGTAGCCCTGAGGCCATCCCTGAGAGTCTTAGAAAGAGAAGTAGATTTGGGGGACACCCAGAGTGTCCAAGACCCGGCTTTCTGGGCTGGCATCCTTCCCATCATATGTCACTCCTGTGATGGACAATGTGAACCCCAGCCTCCACCCAGCTCCCTGGCAGGAGGGTGGAGGTGGAGGGGCCCTGATGGAGCGGGCTGACATCCCCCCAAATAATGGTTCTGATACCCAATTTTTCAAGAAAGGTGAAGACTTTTAGTATCGGCAGCCCAGATCTCAGGGGAGGTCAAAGTGAGCGTTCCTTACTTCCTGCAGCTCAAGACCCTGAACCGATCCCAGTGTGGGGAAATTGTGGGCTCCCACAGTTGGGGTAACCTGGGCCTGTCCACATACTTGTCCACACACACAGAAGAAGCCAGAGGCCATTCAATCTCCTTGTGAGTCTGAGTACAAAGGGAAAACACACCCCCGTGCAAGGAGTGGTGCTGAGGTTCCTGCGTCCTCAAGTCCTCCTGTACAAGAAAAGCTTCACAGAGGAGGTCACTCAAGTGAGGCAGGAACAGATGGCCTGCCTGTGACATGTCACCAGTGAAATTTATTAGATTTTTCATCTCAGCCCTCTCAAGGGGTGTCCTTGGGGGCCGAAAGCTCTTGCTGAAGCCAATGCCCTTTCGATATTCAGGGGGTAGATGTTTCTAAAAACAGTGACAAGCCTACCTTTTCTTCTGTTTTCCCCTGAGCTCCAGGCATGGACTACAGTTGTAACTCGGCACTTCCAGGTAGACCCAGAGTGTCTTCTGTTCCCAGGGGTGGGCTCACCATGAGATTGACACGTCCAGGTCATGAAGGGATGTGAGCCATAGTCCCAGCTAAGAGGTGAGCTGTAAAGCGGCCTCACTTTTCTGCTCACAAAGTCCCCTGATGCACTGTGGGGGCACAGGCTGCTGACCCTTCCTCCCTAATCCATCCTCTATCCAAGTATCTTAGTCATTCTGATGAGCCAAGTCCTCAGGGGGCAGGTGAGCTGAGCTTGGAGGACCCCTTAGGACAATTTGAGGACCCCTCCAGGACAATTTGAGGACCACCCCCCCAGGACCCCTCCAGCTTCCCTGGTGGCTCAGATGGTAAAGAATCCACCTGTAGTGTGGGAGATCTGGGTTCAATCCCTGGGGTAGGAAGATCCCCTGGAGAAGAAATGGCAACCCACTCCAGTATTCTTGCCTGGAGAATCCCATGGACAGGGGAGCCTGGTAGGCTATATAGTCCGTGGGTCTCAAAGAGTCAGACACGACTGAGGGAATAAGCATAGCCAGGACGCTTAAGAATGATTTTCCAGGGCAGCTCCAAGAGCCTCTGCAAGGCAGAGGAAGCCAAATGAGTCAGGCTGATGGTCCCTCTCTGTGAGCAGCCACTCGATAGCCAGGGGATGAGAAGGACAGGCACAGAATTCCAGCTGTGGGGCCTAGGACTGGCCTGATTTGAGCCACATGGATGGCCCCCAGGCTGCCTACTGGATTGAAGCTGAGTGCTGCCATCCCCAAGTGCAGACTGGGTACGGTGCCAAGCCCAGCACATATCCTTCAGTGCTGCGTCTGAAGGACAAAGACCAGCTTGGCTCTGCTGCTGTGTGTCATTCGTGTTGCATTTTCCTCCTGAATCATGCTCTCTGTCTTCAGCAGCCAGACTAGGGGATAGGACATGACGGCCAAGAAAGCCGTCTGACCTTGTCCGCAGTGACACACAGTGACTGCCTTTTGCCGCCTCGGCTTCCAGCACGTCCTGCAGACCCCCAGACCCCTGGCTGCTTCTTCAGCTCTCTAACTTCCATTATTTGCTCTGTGTCTGTGAGTGTGTGTGTGCACGTATGAGGGTGTGTGTCTGTGAGTATGTGTGTCCATGGGAGTGTATGTGTCTGTGAGTGTGTGTTTTGTGTGTCTGAGTATGTGTGTCCATGTAAGAGTGTGTGTCCATGTGAGTGTGTGTACTCTCCAGATTTCCCAGGCATGGATTCAGGACCCCGGAGCTGGGCTCTAGGAAAAACTAGCAGGTATTTGGGATATATTTCCTCCGCCCTTGGAAAAGCAGGAAACCTGGGGAGAGGGCCAGATACAAGCCACGCCCCCTTCTCCATAGAGGAGAGCTGCCTGGCCTGGGGAGTACGGGGCTTTGCCCCCTCTTCCCTCTCTGTGTATTGTAGAGGGATTGGGGGTGGCAGGGAGGGGGTGCCCTCAGCTGAGATTCCCCAAGAGGCTCCTGAGCTGCCTGTCATCTGCCGCCTGCTATGAGTAAACCTTGGAAGGGGTCACCTGCCCAGGTACTGGAAGAGTATTTTCTGTCCAGAATACTCCTTCTGAGACCCAAGACCTCTGTGGTTGCAAAAGAGAGCCTCCTTGATCTCAAGATACAGAAAGAGCGTCCTTAGGGGGCCTCAAGGATGTCCTGGAAGTTAGCAAACTTTCTGGCTGGAAGATCTCAGAGAAAGTCCTAACCCAGACTCATGGAGAACTTAATGACCTCGCCTTGCGCACATCTCAGTAGCATTCCCCCAACACCCCACTGGCCCCGGGAACTGGTCTGGACTGTGTCCCCAGTTGAGGCCCCCAGTTTTTCCCTGCATGGGGGCTTGGCTGGTTGAAAGCAATGATCAGGCATCACCCAGCTGCTCCCAAGGGCCCGGCTCCCAGCCCGGTGGCTCCCACTCCAGCCCAGAAGCAAGATGAATGACTCTTCTAGAAGCAAGCACCCCTCTCTCCTTGCTGCTCTGAGGAGGCAGCCCCATCTCTCCTGGGCTTCTGTTTCCTGTCTCTCCCACTGACTCCCGCATACAGCGCTGGCTGCTTCTCTCTTCCTGTTTTTTGTTTTGTTTTTGTTTTCTTTTTTCTCCGCCCTATTTTGCTTTTGTTTTGGTTCATTAGCTGCGGCTGCTGCTGTTTAGGAACCATGTGTTATCTGAAGAATTTTTTTTTTTCTGTATTTTTCTCCCTATCTTTTTTTTCCCTAAAGCCAGAAAGTGAGCAAGGTCGTAGAACTTCCCTAGAAAAGTTCACTCGCAGTGTGGTAAGTTCAGCTGGTTTTCTTTGGTTTTTCGGCTTTCTTTCTGTTTTTCTCTGTGGTGGTTGTCGTTTCCTTCGGGAGGGGAGGGAGCCCAGCGCTCTTCCCTCAGCACACCCACCCATGGTCTTCTGCGAGTGTCGGTGGCTTCTCTCCTAGGGACCAGTTTGCAAAAGACAAAAGGCCCAGCAGCTCCCCCTGCAGACGGGTGCATGCCCCCCCTACCCAGCCCCTGGCCCGACATTTGCTCTCCTGGGCAAGGGGGCTTCGAGAAGGAAGGACAACCCCTGCCCCCACCCTTGGGGCTGCTCTGTGGGTGCACCTTCTGCAGCAGCCCAGGGAGAAGCCCGTCTAGCTGGACCATGAAATAAATTGGCTCAGAACTGTAGCTCATAAAAAAAAAAAAAAATCCACATTTCCCTCTGGGACTCTGGCAGCCACACGGGTGCGGGAGGCAAGCTGCTGCTGCTGTGCCGGTGGCTTTTGCGTATGCAGGAGGCGGCCGTGCTGCATGGGTTCTGGCAGTGAGGTCCAGCTGGCGTGTGTGCGTGTGCGTGTGTGTGTATGTGTGTGTGGGTGGCCTCTGCATGAGTTCCCATGTCCCGGACAGCCCCTTGTTAGCCTCCTTTGCATAGCATGACAGGGCAGTAGCCAGGGGGTGTCGTGGCCGTGGTGGGGAGGTCATCCCCGTGGTGCCTGGTGCAGATTCTGAACTGTGGTCTGCAGTCAAGCACAGATTCATCTCTTTTTTCCATAATGTTCTGTGTAAGATTGGGCTTCCCAGGTGGCTCTAGTGGTAAAGAACTCGCCTACCAATGCAAGAGGCATTGGCAGATTCCATCCCTGGGTCAGAAAGATTCCCTGCAAGAAGGCATGGCAACCCACTCCAGTATTCTTGCCTGGAGAATCCCATGAACAGAGGAGCTTGGCGGGCTACAGTCCATAGGGTCGCAAAGAGTCAGACACGACTGAAGCGACAGCATGCACACATACTCTGTAAGACTGAGGCATAGGGCTTGGTACATGGGAAGTAGCCAGTCCCCTTCTTTCCTGAAACCAGCTACTGAGCTCCTGCAGCCCAACTTGCACTGTTCACGTGGAACCAGCGAGCAACCAGGGAGCCAACATCCCATGCATAGCATTTGTCAAATTTCGCTTCCCAAAGGATAGAAACCCACTGATGCTAACTTGCCTTTTTCCTCCCTCTGTTGCAGGGGAGAGTCCTTGTAAACCTGACTACTGTGTGATTAGTATCTTTATTTTATCTTTTTAACATAAATTCTAAGAATTCTGGGTGGACAGCAACCTGGTCGTTTACCTGTAATAGCTAGATGCATCTTAACCAAATTTAAACAGTTTTGAATTTGCTAGATGTCAGCTTCACAGCAACTCAAGTAGGTGGCAATTAAAATATGGGTGCTCATCCCATCTCTTCTTTGGTATTCTCTCTCTATGGTCTTTCCTCATGAGAAATCAGAACTTGCAGAATGTCAGACCTGATCCCCTGTATGTCTTCATGGCTGGTTTGCCGCAGCCATACAGCTTCATGCACCAAGAAGCTGCCATGGGCTGTTGGAGGCAAGGCCATGGGAGTCCCTCCACCCCTGATGGCTGATAGAGAGTGGTGGGAACTCATTGCTCCCTCTCTTCTGAGGCCTGGAGGCTGCAAGTGGAGAATGTTCAGGGATTTTGTTGACAAGCCCAGAGTATATTATGGAGAAAGCAAAACTCCTGCAACCCCGGGCAGGCCCTTCAGGTTGACCACGTGGGCTGAGGCTGTGAGAAGAAGCCTGGTCCTCAGATGAGGCATCCAGATCTCGCTAGGCTGCTTTTCATGAGAAGTGGGTGTTGGGAGAGCAAATACGATCTCGATGAAGCTCCGCGAGGAGCATTTATTGACGTCCCTTCTTCCCAAAAGTGGTGTTGGTTCAGTGGTTCTCCAAGGTCTGTTAACAAAGTGTTTGGAATGAGAAAGCACCAGACACCTTCCAAGCATTTGAAGTGTACACCTGGGAGAACTTAGAGAGATGTTTTCAGGGCCAGCTGAAGGAGAAAAATCTCCTAAGCTCCTGAGATTTTTAGAATCTATATGAGAGAACGCCCAGCCTTCCAAACCAAAACATTCCTAAGTTGCCTGTTATTTTTCTGTAAAGACTCTAAAGGGTCATGCATTCTGATTTTTTGTTTCCAGTAGTAGAAATAGAGATGGACTTGTTTTGATCCATCCATGCTCCTTGTGATCTTGAGATAACACCGCTTAGGGTAACCAGACGAGGCTGAGGTTGAGGAAATGACCCACAGCTCTAGAGCGGTAGCAACTCTCAGAATACTTGAGGATGGAACTCAAGAATGTGGTTTTCACAGCCCAGTATTCTAATCAAACAAAATTAACCAGTCAGCCAATATGTCTTGCAATTTGATAGCCATTTTCTGGATCTAATATACATAAAGTGTGTGATTTCTTTGAAAGAAGGTCTACGTGAATATTTCATCTTCTGAATACTGTAAACTATAAAACCCAATGAAAGGCTAGTGCAGTAGCAATAATGGTCCTGGGAAATACATGAAGAAAGACCATCCACATCATGGGAAAATGAGGGAGTGAAGCTGGGCAGTCCTTGGACCAGGGATGTGAGGCCAGCTACCATTCAGGACTAACCAGTGACAGGAAATGTTGATCCAGATCGTTCATTATCTTGGTCGGCTAACTTATCAAGACTGAATCTGGGTCCAACATTTCTCCCATGCAGTGCTCTTTATTTTCTTGGTAAAGGAGGAACATTTGGAGAAAGCAAATTGTTCTTTCTAAGACTCCTATATCATGATATGGAGGGATTGACTGTGGAAGGCCACAGAGGCCCCCTTTGACATGGGATCCTAGAAAGGAGTTCAGTATGGTTCATAGAAGCTGCTGGAGCCATGCCAGTTTGAGTGCAGAGGAGCCTTACGATCCCCAGCAGAGGCTTTGTTTTTCACATGGCTCCTTTTAGTGGAAGCTTCATTCTGAGTCATGCAGAACTTGAGTAGCAAGTAGCAGATAGGGGTTATGCTGTGCCAAAGCACTGTGTACTGTGGCCACCCGGAGCCACAGAGCTTGCATAAAGGCCTGCTTTTTGATAGGGCCAGCCCAAGTTCAGAAGCGAATATCACTCAAAGTCCACGGCATGGTGCAGCCAGCCCATAGTGCATCTTTATCCAGAGCAGAAAACAGGATCCTTCTGATGGGCCCAACCCCACAGATGCCCAGCTGGCCAAGCAAAGTGCAGCTGGATTTCAGCCCCTTCTTAACCCTCATCTGCCCTTGTACAGTAGATGACTCACACCATCATACAGGGTGGCTCTGCTCACAGGAGCCCTGGGCCCAGGAAGAGCTGTGACACATAGCAGGTTCTTAAAGTGAGGGGGTTGGGGTGGGGGGGCTCAGACATGACCTCAGATCAGATGAACAGAGCCTCTTCCCCCCAGCTCTGTGCATTGGGAAGCGTCCTTTCACAGTGGCTATAAAATATGAAAGCCACAATAGGAAGCTTCTGTAGATTGTGTTTGCATTGCCTTCCATCTCCTCTTCAGACTCTCTGGTTGGAGGTCCCAGGCATTGCTGCCTGGAGAGAGGAGGGTCTTCTCTAACTGAAGACCACTTCCTACTGCCCAGGACCAACCAGCCTGCCATCTCCCTGGTTTTGCAGTCAACAGATGACCTCGAGGGTGTGAAGGGGGCCAGAGGGGAAAGACTGTCCATTCCACTACTCTCTCTTGGGCGTGCTCATTCCTTTGGGGTCTACTGCAAAGTAAGGGCCAACACAGAGGACAGAAGGATGTGTGGGAGGAAGGCAAGAAGTAGCAAGGGCCATTAGCCAAGACTCAACAGCAGCAACTGGATTATCCCTCTTTGGGTGGCGGCCAAAGCCATCTGGTGAGAACTCCAGAGGAGGAACTCTGAGGAGGAGAAGATAGAAAAAGTCCTCCGCATCTTTGTACAAGGGACAGCACTTAACTTAGGAGAAGTGGCAGCCCCAAGGGATGGTGGCATCAGCCTCCCTGGACACCTTTGCCTGAGCACTCAGTCAAAGCCCCAGCTGTCCTCTTGAGAGCCTCATCGGCTGTAGCCTCAGGCTCCTGAGATGGACAAAGGAACAGCTGTTGCTGGAGGCCTCGGAGGAGAGCAGAGATGAGAACCAGGTGTTCATCCTTCTCCTAAGAAAACATCACAGTTGGTCTTTGCCAAGGTGCTCCTAGGAATTGAAACAGCAAGGGCTGGGAGCTGAGGGAGCCTTGGCATGCACCAAGCGGCATCTCCATGACAAGCATTTCAGTCCTGCCTGCCAAGGAATGCAGCGGGGAAGTCAGAAGGAGACCAGGAAGCCCTAGGAGCCAGCTGTCACCCGCCTTCCTTCTCCCTTTCCCCCTGCCACCCCCACCCCAGAAGCCAAGGAAAATCTCTTGAGAGTAACCTCCCCCCACCTCCTGGGCAGCTCTGCACACAAACCCCCAGCCCCAGGCCCAGGTGTTGAACCGGAAGTGGAAGGCTGAGGCCCTCCAGGCAAGGCAGAGGGCGGGCAGCCAGGGTGATCAGCCCACCCCCTCCAACCACATAAACACACAGCAGCTCCTTCTCCCCGCCTGGAGGCTGTTTCCCCTCCCCCTCAGCATGTCAGGGCAGAGCCTTGGGCTCCGCTGAAATGAGCTCTCAAACACCTAGACAGCAGAGCCCCTAGAGGGCCTTGACCTCAGTCGAACAGATCCTTTCAGCAAGGAACAGTTGGCTAAAAATCTTTAGAGTTGCTTTTGATTTCACACAGTCCTTGGGCCCCGCTGGGATGTCAGGGTCACAGGCTATATAGCGCCAGCCTGCTCCCTTCGGATCTCAGAGCCCTCTTATTGAGCAGCTGTGAGACCCAGGTCTGCCTAGAGATGGAGGTGAATTTCACAGCCATGCTTGGGAGGGAAGCATGAACTGGTCTCTCCTGGGAAGTGAGGACTTCCCCTAGGACTCTGGGAAACTCCTCAGAGCCCTGCCCAGGTTGACTCCTGCTTCCAGCCTCAGCCTGCTACCAGTGTGATGTCAGGCCCATTGCTAGCCCTCTCTGAACCCTGGTTTTGTCCTGTGTACAATGGCATGGACTGAATCATCTCTAGGGCCCTTTGCAGCTGGGACGTTCTATGGATCTGTGCTTCTCTCTGTCCTGAGATTTTCGAGTTGTGCTAACCATCCCTCAGAATGAGAGAGGAGCCTGCCCGAAAAGTGGCTGCCCACCCTGGCTGAGAATTAAAGCAAGGAGAGAACTGAGTTGGGTGTCCATTTAAAATCCTTTGACAAGCATTTGAGGATCAACACTGGCAGAACTGAGTGCCGCAGCCCCCTGACCCCACAGGCTCCATCCCTCCATCGTTTGGGGCTCATTCTGCACTGTGACCCCTGGAGGGCAGGGAAAGAGAGGTCACAAAGAGCAGCTTAAGCACTGCACACCCTGTCAACCACGCCAGTGCTGCAGTACCCACCCTTCTGGGACGGATGCCCAGCTGGGTGTATGTTGGGAGGTGGGGTGAGGTCAGTTGGGCAGAAAGGTGGGCCCTGTGCAGGTACTGCAAAGTCACCATGGCCATGGGGCAAGGGCATGGGAAAAAATGAAGTGTGAACATCTGGGGACCTCAGCATCACACTGCCTCCCTCCTGCTACCACCCTTTCTGGGTCCCTGGAGACCTCTGGGCTGGCTCGCCACTGTCCTCTCGGAGATGCCCCAAAAGAGGTCACGAGAGGGCATGTCATCCTGGTCACAGTCAGCGGAAGGTTAAGTCTCCTCCAGTCTCTATTCCTCTCTCTCCATCTTGGGTCCAAGTGAAGTTTGAAAAGCATGTTTACTCTTTTAGTTTTGTAGCTAGAAAAGGAAAATGTAAAAGTCTGATTTTTGCAAACCAACGATAATATGTTAAGATGGCTGAATCAGTTTGGCTGGCAGGATACAGAGGCAACAAAGAGATAAAATGGTTCTCCATGAGGGCCCTGGACAAGGTCTTTCTGAAAGCCTGGGGAAGGGGGAGATTTTTATTTATCCAAAAGGTCAGAGGTGGTCATTTTTGAGAAACCCAGCCCTATGCCCGGCCACTCCTCTGGAAAGGAGGAGCCCCCAGCTATTGTAGCTGATGGTTCATCTGTCAACCAAAAGCAGCCAAAAACCCTCTCCCTGCGGAGTGCCCACTCAAGCAAAAGTGCACCAGTGACTCAGCCCCCGGACACAGGGGAGAGCTCGGCACTGCAAAACTGCTCCTTCCTCCTCCCTCTCCCCCACCCGGCCAGCTCCTGCCTTCCGCAGACCCCAATGTGCCGAGCAGTCAAGTGAAAGACTCCTGTGAGGCAGAAAGGCACAGCTGTGTGTTTACAGCCACTGATTCCAATCCAAATCGCAGCCCTGCCAGTCTCCCGCAAGGCAAGCTGGGGGCAAGCCGGGGATGGATGCGCCAGGCAGGAAGCTATTTTGGGAGCTGACCTGCAGCCCTTTGCCGTAGCAGAGCCTTCCTCCCACCTCCTCCTCCACCCCACCAACTCAGGAAAGACGTCCTTCTAGAAGGAGCTCCTGCTTGAGAAGCGGCTGATGGGGTTGTGGGATTTCAGTCTGTTCCTTGTCACTTGTGAAGTCAGATTTCTGGCACCTGTCCCCAGGCAGCCACGCGAGGATGGCCCAGGGTTCCCATCTGTCCAATGAGAAGGCAGAGGGTGAAGGTGACCGAGGGCAGGGCGCTTGGTGAGATGAGCAGCAGGGAGGACAGGCCTGAGTGGGGTACAGGATGCCCGTTTCTGCCCAGGACAGAATCTGCCTTGGACCTGCCAGGGGAGATGTGGCATCACACAAGGGGCAGGAGAGAAACCTCCAGGCGCTAGCCAGGCTTTGGAATAGCAGGAACCTAGGAAGCAGACCAGACTGCCAATGTCAAAGTCAGGGAGAAGACACCCAACTCTGCTTGTGTCCAAACTGGAGGGCTGGAAGTCAAAGTGCTCAAGGTCTGAGGATTTCAAAGGCTGAGAAATAAGATGGCCATGGCATTCCTCCAAAATGAGCTCCTGGTGAAAAGCAACATAGGAGTCTTCATGTTTGTAAGCAGCAAATGAGCACTTTGGTTCTAACTGAGTTTGGGAAGCACGGTATTCTGGAAGAAAGGCAGGATACAAATCCATAGGAAGGAACAATCGCTAAAACGTTGCTATGAAGCAGAATGCTAAGTGGGACACCACAGGGGAGCTGGAAAGAGCTTGGAACGGTGGGATCTTCAGTCCAGTGATATTACCCGAAGGCCTAAGAGAGAAAGACCCTGGAGTGTTTGTTTTGGGGCTCCCCCATGGAAGGGATGGTGGCATGGGGTGGAGAGTGTATAGCTACCCCGGCAGTGCCAGCATCCAAATGGCTGGTGAATTCACAGATCTATGTCCATGGGACATGCAGTTTCTGACTGTGGCCACAAGGGTCCAGCCACAGCCCTGTCTAGTCCAACAACCTTTTTGATGACTCAGATGAAGAGACAAACATGCCAGTCATATTCAAAGATGCACATCCTAAAAGGTATTGCTCATTTGACAGGTAGTATGGTCTGCCATGTTAAGACCATCTCCTTCAGGTGGAATGATGGGTCCAAACAACCAGGGATAATTTAACCACATAAAATTTATGTTAAAAAGAAATTCAGTCTCACAACTACAGGATGACATTCCTAGCCTTCGCTGTAATTCAAGTTTTAAAAACTCTGGGGGTTCTAGTTGACTGCAAGCTTGATACAAGTAAAAGTGGGAGGCAATCACTTTTTTTTTAAAGTATCTTTAGGTTGTAATAAAAGTGGAACGGTCAGAAGTGCTCCATTGCTTTCAGTGTTGCTCTAGACTGTGTTGGATCTTGTTTCCAAGTGCTCTTATTTTATCAGGAACTTCAACAAACTAGAGACAATTTAGAAAAGAATAGCTGAGGACTCTGGAAGCCCAGTGAGATGAAACTGAAGTATATACACACATCCTGCCCTGGCGCCAGTGGTAAAGAGAAATGCAGGGGATGTCAGAGGTGCGGATTCGAACCCTGGGTGGGGAAGATCCCCTGGAGGAGGGCACAGCAACTCATCCCAGTGCTCTTGCCTGAGAAATCCTGTGGACAGAGGAACCTGGTGGGCTAGAGTCACAAAGAGTCAGACACGACTGAAGCGACTTAGCGTGCATGCAAGGAGATCCAGAAACCATCAGGAACTCTATGTGTGTTTGTCACCCAGAGTGAGTGGGCAGTTCTGGATTGTCCCAGACAAAGCTAGAACAAATGGATAGAAGACATGGGCAGGGTCACTCTACTAAGAATATTCTAACAGTATCAACTTCCCAGGGGTGAAATATGTCACCTCAAGGAACAGGGAGCTCCCTGGAAACATTCAGACGTTGGATGGCCAGGGACATCATAGAGCAGGTTCTACGCTGGATTCCACCCGCCTCCTCCAAGAGAACCCTCAGGTGCATTGAATATTTGTGAAACATTGCATGTTATCATAGGTTTATAAATAAACTATGGGAAAGGAGAACAGATCAAATGGAGTGAGTTTGCTGAGACTGGAGAAGAAGGATCCAGAGGAGTCAGGTGAAACGCTGGACTGGAAGAAACACAAGCTGGAATCAAGATTGCCGGGAGAAATATCAATAACCTCAGATATGCAGATGACACCACCCTTATGGCAGAAAGTGAAGAGGAGCTAAAAAGCCTCTTGATGAAAGTGAAAGAAGAGAGTGAAAAAGTTGGCTTAAAGCTCAACATTCAGAAAACGAAGATCATGGCATCCAATCCCATCACTTCATGGGAAATAGATGGGGAAACAGTGGAAACAGTGTCAGACTTTATTTTTTTGGGCTCCAGAATCACTGCAGATGGTGACTGCAGCCATGAAATTAAAAGATGCTTACTCCTTGGAAGAAAAGTTATGACCAACCTAGATAGCATATTCAAAAGCAGAGATATTACTTTGCCAACTAAGGTCCTTCTAGTCAAGGCTATGGTTTTTCCAGTAGTCATGTATGGATGTGAGAGTTGGACTGTGAAGAAGGCTGAGAGCCGAAGAATTGATGCTTTTGAACAGTGGTGTTGGAGAAGACTCTTGAGAGTTCCTTGGACTGCAAGGAGATCCAACCAATCCATTCTGAAGGAGATCAGCCCTGGGATTTCTTTGGAAGGAAGGATGCTAAAGCTGAAACTCCAGTACTTTGGCCACCTCATGCGAAGAGTTGACTCATTGGAAAAGACTCTGATGCTGGGAGGGATTGGGGGCAGGAGGAGAAGGGGACGACCGAGGATGAGATGGCTGGATGGCATCACTGACTCAATGGACATGAGTCTAACTGAACTCCGGGAGTTGGTGATGAACAGGGAGGCCTGGCGTGCTGCGATTCATGGGGTTGCAAAGAGTTGAACACGACTGAGCGACTGAACTGAACTGAACTGAACTGAAGGAAAAAATAAAGCTAGATTATGATAAAGTCAGAGCAAGACCACTGTCAAGAAGAGGAATTGCTGCCCTTCAAGCAATTGCAACTCAAGCAATGCAATTCAAGCAAGGCAAAGTCATCCTTGCCTTTTGTTTTTGGTTATTTAAGCCAATCACTGCTTCTGCAACTGAGCCCTGGGCAACAAGGCTCTCTCCCCAAATGCCTGGGAGGGGATTAGTGAGTGGAGGACACTTGTACCAATGGGCTCAGGGAGGCTGAGCACAGCCGGTGGGTTCCCTGGCTCTGCACTAGAGAAAGCTTGGCCTGACATCATTCCTATCCAGAAAGGGTGTTTTGTTGAGAGCAGAAAAGATGATTGAGCGACTTGCTGGTTCCAGGTGGACATATTGGCACCCAACTTTCTCAGCTGGGCCAAGAGCAGAACACGCTCCCTGAGACCTTAGAGCAAGGGGAAATTATGCTCATGGGCCCCCTCCTCCTGGGCCCTGTCATAAAGACTCATCTTCAGCCCAACTCGGGAAGGGACGAGCTATCCTGCCACATTCTTTCCCGCTGTCCTGAGGACCAACCTGATTGCAAATGACACTCCCTCCTCTCCCGGGCTTTGCCAGGGCTGCTTTCACCTCATCATGGAATTGTATAATTATGGTGATTACAGCTTATGGCTTTTTCCTCTCCTCATCTTTTGCTTTCAAATTCTTTGAGGCCTCTCATTAAGTATGGCGATCCTGATAAAGGCAGGAAAGTTTTAATAAGATGCATTTTGAAGCTAAAGAAAGCCCAGTCAGAGTTGATTGTTACTATGTCCTCTCATGCTGCTGCTGCTGCTAAGTCACTTCAGTCGTGTCCGACTCTGAGCGACCCCATGGACGGCAGCCCACCAGGCTCCCCCATCCCTGGGATTCTCCAGGCAAGAACACTGGAGTGGGTTGCCATTTCCTTCTCCAATGCATGCATGCAGGCTAAGTCGCTTCAGTCGTCTCTGACTCCGTGCGGCCCTATGAACAGCAGCCCTCCAGGCTCCTCTGTCCACAGGATTCTCCAGGCAAGAATGCTGGAGTGGGTTGCCATTTCCTTCTCCCGTGTCCCCTCATAACAGGCCTTTAAAATTCTGTGGTGGGTGATTAATGCCTGAATATCAGAGGTAGGGGAGAGAGAGAGATGGAGGTCCAGACTGGGGAGTGTGACTGTACTTTTTCACAGAGAATGGTTTTACTCCCTGCCCCCTGGCCTTTCTCATTTACACCAAGAGCATGGTGCATCTGAATCCCCACACCTAATGGAAAAAGACGACTGTCAAGTAAGGATAAAGGGCCTGGCGTTTACATCATAGCAGGTTCAGTTGGGAAATACACATGGAGCAGTTGACACAAAACTCAATCAAACCTTAGGAGCTGCAGCAAAAGTAAAGAGGACCTGCTGGTGGATTCTCTGTCCTCGACCATGCTGGAAGGTTCTAAATACGTAAAGGACCCAACCATTAGCATTTGAGAGTGGTCACCATCCTGTGGTCATATCCTCAAGGATGGTTTCCTTGGTAATGACAGCTTCAGAGCCTATCATTTGCTGCCCTTCAATCACAGCTTTGCTGAACTGTTTCTAGATGTGCAGGATGTTAGGAGAAGGATCACCAGGAAGGCATGTGGCGAGGGTGGGGGAGTGACAGGGTGGCCGCCAGAGTCCCCAGCTTGCCCTTCAAGAGCTTTGTGCAGGCGTGATATCTGAGTCCCCTTTATTTCCAGCCTCCCCAGGACTGCATGGAGAACTACCCAGCAAGGTGCAACTTGCCCTGGCAGGAGTCTCTTTTGAGAGGCTCCAGCTGTCCCCTGGGAGCTGACTGCCCTGAACCATCGCACAGCTCTTTAGCCAGCTGGCAGTTGGCTATCTGAGTAGCACCAACCATCTGGGGTTAAATGCTGTTGAAAACCTAGCAGTGATATTTCCCCCAACTGCATTCTCATCCCCTACTGAAGATGACCTACTAGCTCTGCCCCCAAGAACAACGTCCCTTTAGTGCCCCAGAATGTAGAGAGTGGGCTCGAGCTGGGGGTTGGGCAGCCCCAGTTGAATTCTGTTTCTCCAGCTGGAGTTGGGATAAGACCCCAGGCAAGTTGCTCACTTGCCCAAGGGGTACAATGACGTCTACTGCCTGGGGTGGACGTTGGCACTGAATGAGGGCATGGCAAAAACAGCTGCCGTGTCTTGGGTGCTCACAGTGTCACAGTGTTGGCATCCGTGTTGTGCAGATCTTGGCCTGAGAAGGACTTAGGTTCTCCTCCAGCTCCACCACTTAACTCTGTGACTCAGGCAGCACCTCCAAGCCGAGGTTTCTGCACCTTGTAAAAAGGAGATAAGAGGAAATGATTAAGGACTTTCCTGGTGGTTCAGTGGTTAAGGCTCAGCCTTCCAATGCAGGGGGTGTGGGTTTGATCCCTAGTTAGAGAACTAAGGTCCCACATGCTATATAGGCAGTGGCCAAATTAAAAAAAGAAAAAAAGTAAGTGATTAGGAGGGGAAAAATACGTAAGATGCTTAGCATAGTGTGTGCAGTATATAAGCTCAAGCATAACTCTTTGTACTGTTATTATATTCTATTATGATGATGTTACCTGCAGCCCACGCTTAGCTCTTATTCTTTATCTGATTTCCAACAGTGTTCTGCAAAGTAGGTATTACTGTATTTATTTAGCAGTTGAGGATGGGGACACAGATACCTCAAATACGACAGTGTGTGCAAAGCACATTCATATATTACAGCAACCAGCTCATGACCCTACTCAATAAATGGTAGCTATTATTACTGTCTTATTTTTAAAGTCAACTCAGAGAGCTGGTTTCTCTGCTTTCCCTCAGAACGGAGGGACTGTGGTACCAAGCAGACTGGCTTCTGCCCTGTGGTCTATTTCCCACTGCCCCTTTGCTCTTCCCAGGAAGCTGTAGGACCTAGGGGCTTGCAGCAGCATAGTGCCAAGACATGGGGAGGGCCACCAGGGAAGCACTGCCTATGTTGCCAGGATCTGGCATTTGCTCCCATCCCCCGAGGTGCAGGACCCTAAGAAGCCTCCTGCTTCCAGACCCAGATCAAAGCTAGTTCTCCCCTAGCAGAGCGTGAACTCCAGTTCTCCAGAGGTAGCGCCCTACATGGCAGAGCCTCATTCCCAGAAACTCTCATCTCGCCGCTCGCTGCCCGGCTGGAGCCGCCCTGAGCAGCGCAGCCTCCCCAAGTCCGGTTGTTTCCTCTGCCAGATAAACAGAGGCTTCTCTTTTTTAAGTGCTATACTACAAAGAGGGGTTGGAGGAGGAGTTACGACCAAGTGGCTTTGAAATCCAGGGATGCCTTGAAATCCCTCGTAAACCAGCCCCCTGGGGTGCACACTCCCCCTACTTGTAGTATCGACAGAAACAGAAGCACAGAAGCCATTTCCTCTGACACAAATAAATGGCTTTGTCCTGAGGAAAATCGGGTTTATAGATGTCTCTTAAGGTAAATGCTTTAGATGGGCATCTTAGGAGTCTGAGGTAAAGCTCTACAGCCAAACACGTGGTTGCTTATGAACCTTGCACAAGACGCTCTTGTAAGTGCCTGTGGTGTAAACGCGCACATGGATGTGTGCACAGCTGCGTACACCGGTGCATGTGCTACCTGCCCGCTGCACGCTTCCGTGTCCAGTGTATGGTGCGTGCGGCACATACGCAGCACACCTGCCTGTGCCTCCGCGCGTAGACCGCCTGCCCGCCGCTGCCGCCGCCGCCGCTGCTGCTGCTGCTGCTGCTGCTGCTGCTGCTGGGTGCACGTCTGGGCAGGGGCTCCCCTAAAGCCACCGGTCTTCACGGTTTCAGCTGGATAAGTTGTTCTTCACTTCCCTTCCTAAAAACACAATTGCCTAGTGCTGCTGGCGCAGAGTCAGAATGGCCGCTGCATTTCACCCCCGAGGCGGCTTCCTTCCAGCAGTGGGTGAGTGATCCCGGCGTCCGCACGCTCTAACCTTCCTCGGAGGCCTTCTGCAACAGAAGGTGCTCCCCAAACCAGAAGAGATGATCTGTGTGTCCATGGCCTCATCTCCACCCACCCCTCCTGTTCTCACGCCCTAGTTCCATGGACAGTCAGCGGCATCCTTTTTTTGATGTTCCCCCTTTTTTTTTTACACTATAGTTTTTTGTTTTGTTTTGTTTTGTTTTTTCTTCCTGAGAAGCAAGAAGCCAAGGGGTCCAGAAATGGCAGGGAGATGAGTCTGTTGTCCTAGAGGCAATGTTCAAATAATGTCTTTGGGTATTGATCCTGTCACTCATTCCTGAGCCCCTAGCAGAAATGCCCACTACCTTTGAAGATACTTTTAAATCCAACAGCAGTATCCTTAAGCTTAGTAACCCCCTTACAGCTTCCGTTACTCTTAATCTGTGGCCCAGGGCCAAGTCCTATGGGAAACGGGAAAAATCTCACCTTTCTACCTGCTAGACCACCAAGGGAGAAGAGGGCTAAGGAACCAACCTATTACCTGTCCAGCATTGCAGGGACATGTGAAAAGGGTTCAGAGGGAAGTAAGAAGGTTCCCGGTGGCTAGGAATTCCATCAACCCAGAGATGCCTTGAAAAATGCTGCTTGACCTGTCCCCTGTTACACTTTTTCAGATTAGGAATACCTGTCTGATAAATGCCCACCTAATTGCATTCCTGATAATAGGGAGGAGAGAGAAATGAGTCAGCCCTCTTTGCATATGCTTCTAAATGAACCTGGACATCCCCAGAAAGATGATGCTTTGGGGCAGTGGGAGACAGTCAGCATGCTGACCACCTCTGCCTTCGAAACCTTGCCTTGGCAGCTGCCTTAACCAACAACCCCACCCCATGGATGTGTTCTGCGTGAATGTGTTCACAGGAGATGAGACGTGCCCTTAGGAGGGTGGGGTTGGTGTCCTTGTGGGTCCTGAGAAGAATCAAACACACTGCCCAGCCAGTGACCCTACCTGCTGTCTCGTCCACTAAACTTCAGCAGCGCTCTCCCCTGTGGCCATAGTTGGGTCACTTGAACTTCCTAGTTGGGAAAAAAGTAGAATCAAGTTGTTGCCAATAGCAACTGAGCCATGTCCCTGTTCTTGAGTCTTTTGGCCCTTGCCTAACTTGGAGTGAACCAACGCAGAGATGCCAGAGTACATTTAAGGAGGAGGAGGAGAGGAAGAGGCAAGCCCAGAACCAGCTACAGGAAGGCATGCTACTGAGGGGCTTTGTGAACAGAATACTCACCTCTGCTCCACCCCTGCATCCACCAAGAACTTGGGGCAGGCTGCTTATAGAAAGAGCACCGGGGTTATTCAGTCAGAGCTAGAGGAAGGAGATAAGAGATCCAGTACTGAAAGAGGGGATTTCTTCTGCCTACAGAGAAAAACGCAGCAGGAAAGTAGAAGTGCACAACTTGGACAGGAGGCTGGGGAGTCTGTGCCTGGGCATTGTGCCACCCGTGTCGGGCACAGCTGCTGAGCCCTTGTCACTCTCGGCATCCCTCGTGCCTGTCCGGTGGCTGATTTGTCCCTGCACAGATGGGGACTGTGGAGGAAGTTCTCCCATCACCCACCAAAACTAACAGGCAGAGGTCGAACTTTGCAAAAGAGCCCCAGAGGCGATGAGCGTGATGAGAGGACAGGAGTCAGGAGCGCCAGGAACAGCAGCCAGGAAGGGCTTCCCCCAACCAGTCTGCTGCAGGGATTTGGTTCTAACTGGAGTGAAGCATCTGCCTGCCCCTCCTTAGGAAAGGTGAACATCACACCTGCCTTTCTCTTCCCGGGACTGTTGCTATGGAGATCCCAGGAGTGTCAGCACCTGTTACACAAGGTCACAAACAGAAGTGGCAGCCTCACTGGCCTGTTGAGCAGCCACCACTTTAAATCCATGAGCACCAAGCAGCAGTGAGCTGTGCCTCAACTTAGTCCAGCAGCCAAAGTCAAAGGGAAGCCCGTCAGGCAGAGCAGAAATGTCCTGGATGCTCTCAAGCTTATGCCCGAGAGCTGAAGCTTCTTTCTCAGTGAGGTTGAGAAAATCACCTCGGCCTGCCCAGAGAGGAGGCCTGGTATGGGCGGGCCTGGAGGAGTCCCTAGTCCTGAGCATTCCCACCTGCCCCCTTCCTTGAGAGTGGTGGTCGTGTACCAAGGAGATGGTGGATGGGCCATCAAGGCCACTGACCAGCTGTATATGCTCAGGCTAGTAGCTCAACCTCATGTGTCCAGCGGGTGTTACAGGGAGACCTAACTGGCAAGGATGCTGTGGACATGGGCGCAGGTGTCTGTCAAAGGCAGAGCGTACTTGACACACAACAGCTGCTCAATGTTTGATCAGTGGATGGCCGTGGGTAACTGTCCTTGACAACTAACCTGTGCCTCTTGTAAGGGGACCATCCCCATGCTGCTACCATCAAGGTCTGGGCGAGTAGAATAGGAGGGCACTTGAAAAAGGAGGGAGCAATGCCACCCCGTGCAAGAATAAAAAAATTCAAACAGAAAGTCCCTGGGAGGTAGGGCATAGAGGTTGGTCCTCTCACATTTAGTTCAGATAGGAGGGCTGGCAACTCATAGTGGCTAAATTTACAAAAATAAGTTAAAAAATAAAGCACTGCTAGTTTCCAATACGGAGTAGAGTGAAGTGTCTGAACCTGCTAATTGTTCCAGGAACATTTTGTGGGCATTGCTCTCAGCATGCGTGACGACTAGCAGAGTCCACAGACCCACCGTTGACGTGAGAAAATGTGACTACTTATTTGTATTACCGTACATAAGATGGTGGGCTGTTACAGGAGACTCCATTGTTTTTATTTGACCATATTCCTTACTTTTTAAGTAGGTTTAATGTGCAGTGCTAGTGGTAAAGAACGTGTCTGCCAAAGCAGGAGACATAAGAAATGAGGTTCGATCCGAGTCAGGAAGATCCCCCGGAGGAGGACATGGTGACCCACTCCAGTATACTTGCTGGAGAATCCCATGGACAGACGAGCCTGGTGGGCTATAGTCCATAGGGTCACAAAGAGTCAGACACGACTGAAGCGACTTAGCATGCATGCACATTGTGTATTAATTCTTTATCCAGTGAGTTTTTTTTTAAATTAATTCAGTTTCAACCTATCTTTTGATTTGGGGGCTTGTTGTTTTATGTTTGTGGTATCTGATTTTTAAACAGTTGAATGCAGAAAATATTTTAAAACCAAATAAAATGCCCTTCAGCTCCTGAGAGAGATCAGAAAGCTTAGCAAGGACCAAGGAGTAACACAGACCCCGGGAGAGGATCTTGTCACAGGGGGCCTGCCCCTCCCCACCCCCTCCCCATCCCCACCCCACTCCCACCCCCTCAAAGAGTGAGAAAGCCAGAAGCAACCTCTCTTCCCCAGATGCTGCTCCAGCCTAGCTCTGCCGTGGATCAGCTGTGGGTAACTGTTGGCTAGTTCCCACTTCATCTGCCCATCTTGCTGGAGGAGGAGAGTCAAAGTGTTTTCAAAGGATTCTCTATAACATATGGGTTTTCCTACAATCCCCCGACAGAGCTTCTCAGCCTTAAACCATCTTGAGCAAATGGCACTCTCGCCCTAATTTTAACCATCATGGAGAAAGGAGATGCCACAGAATTCCTTACACTTCCTTGTGAAGTCATCCCTTTTGCTTTGCTCAATAGAGAAGGGGCACCAGGGCGACCAAGCTCCAGGAAAGTCACCTAGGAAGTCGGGCTGGTCCTTGGCCTCTGCCTCCTGATAAACGCAAGCTGAGACCTCTCCTTTCTACCCAGCTCTTAAGTCAGGGGCTGACCACTCTCCCAGTGAGTCCCCTACAGACCTGTGACTCCACACACACTCATCGTTTATGGACTTGAGCATCAACCACTCATAGGTAACTTTCAGTCTCCTTGAAAGGACAGCTTATCTCTGGGGCCTCCCACGTCTTGCCTGCTGAAGTCACTTCCTGAGCCCTATTCAGCAAAACACCATTTTTCATTAACAGGGATGAAAAATGTCTGTATGTCACCACCAGGTGATCGGCTTGGATCGATGAAGACTGGAAATCATGTTCCAAATTAGCTCTATTGCAAGTTCTAGTTCCTCAAGCAGAGGAATCTGGGTTTCCCCCATTCCGGAGAGGGAAGCTTTGAATTCAGCCAAAAGGCAAGGTTGCTGGGACAGCAACTGAAAAAGAGTAAGGGGTGGGGAGTTCAAAGCAGAGATATGATAGATGGATTATTTTTAATCTTTTTTTTTCTTTTGAGGCATAATTACTTGTGGCAAAATCAATAGATCTGAAATGTATGGTTCAATGAATTTGACAAATGTATGTACCAGTGTAACCTACATCCCATCACCCTAGAGAGTTCCCTCATGCCCCTTTTCAGTCAGTTATATCCCTCTGCCCTAGAGACAACCATGGTTGATTTCCATCCCCCTTGTAGCCTGGTTTGGACTTAGTGGACTTGCAATCTGTAACTGTGGTCTTAGGTCATCTGGACAAATCAGCAAGAAAATCTCAGCAGCAGCTCAGATGTCTCCACTTTCTTAGTGCTGCAAAAGGTCCTGCCCCTGAGCCGCCAGTGCTTGGCTCCTCTGCCCCCAGTGTGCCATCTGACCCCTCAGGGCTACCCTCTGAACCACAGCCCTTCTCCCACTCAAAGAGGTTAGCACCTGTCTCCCAGGTAAGTGAGTGGTAAAGCTCTTGGTAATGGTGACGGTGCATGCTTTGTTGATTAATACCGGGACGTGCAATGCACAGAGTCACGGCATGTCAAGCAGCATGTTGATTTTTACCGAAGCACCATACAAAAGGGAGCTCTTCCTTTTGTGCATTTCCTTTTAGAAACAAAGGATTCCATGACTACCTTCTTCCAGGCTTCTAGCCATCAAGATGGCTGCAGAGCTGAAATGATTAGTAAGCGTGGAGGCTGGGAATTGAATGTGTGTAGGTGTTTGTGATCCCGGCCCTGAGCCCGTGGTCCATGAAATTGAAGGATCCCAAATTCTATTGGATTAAACTTAGCCAAATGTCTCGAAGGTGAAAAGCACTTTGTCTGAATGCAAAGCTTTGGTGTCTCTGGAATGTACCTTCTGCAGCTCAGTTCTTAATCACTGTATATTTTTTCACTTGGACAAAGGCTGCCGGCTAATAGCATTTTCAACCACCTTCAGCTGCTTCAGTCAACTACGCCAAGGCCTCAGGCTGAGCTGGTAGCAGTTTCCTGGCACCGTGATCCATTCCCAACTGACCAGCATTGAGGAACAGCACATTCACACCCTGAAAAAACGCCTTCCCCCTGTAACTATGCAAGATGCCAGGCAAAGGCAGAATTACTACTCCCCTCCCTAAGCGTCTCCTGTAAACCCATCCAAGTTGGAGGATGGGGGTGAAGAGGAGGGAGGAAAGAGCCCCAGATGGTGCAGGGCAGGAACTCTCCTCCCTGGGCAGAGAAGGTAGCTAGGAGCTCCCAGCAAGCCCATAGCAGCACAGACCTTGAAGCAGCTCATCTCTGAACACCTCTGCTGTCAGATTTCACTTTGATCCCTGAAAATTATAAGAACCTCAGCTCTTCAGAAGAGAGGCAGCTGCTGAGCCAGGGTGATTGCAGGATTTCTTTCCCCCAAGCCAGAGGGCAGGCATGTAGCCTTGCCTGCGTCCTGCATGAGTAACCACCTTCCAGCCTCACCCGCGAGGTCACTGCCTAGTGAACAGATTTCGGTTGGGCTGGGCTGCCCCTGGGCTGACCTGAACGCTCACGACCTCCTTTAGCAGCAGAACTGGCATTTGGTAAATGCGCAAGTGCAAGAGCGGGCAAGGGAGGCAAAAAAAATGCCAAGGAGCACCACCTGGATGGCTAGAGGTTGGAAACATTCTCCAGGCTGGTCAGCTGCACCCCACCCCTCACCCGTGAAGCCCCAAGCCCTGGAAGCAGCTGGGGGATAGAAGGGGAAGGATGGATGGGCTGGCCATAGGTCTTTGGAGTCAGAGCTGTGAGGCTGAGCTCCAGGACTTAGGCAGGAAGAGATTAATTAGCGCCTCCCAGCCCAGCCAGCAATATAGAAGAGGGAGGTGTGGAGGGTAGGGATCCTCAGGGCTAAATTCACCTCAAACAGACAGACATACAGTCATCCAGAAATAGAATCTCTAACCTCTCTCAGCCACAGCCCCCTTTCCAGCCAAAATGACCTCACTAATGAGAATGAAGCTGTAATGAGGGTTCAGATGCCTGGTAAACCTCACCTTCTTTGTCTCTGGGCTTTTACCATACCCACTGGCAACAGACTGTTATAATTTAGAAGCTTTAGTGATTCCTTTTGTTCACAGCCAGCAGCTAAATCAGAGTTGTGAAGGCCATTGTATGGCAGACCTGCAACATATATATTTGGGTACTCAATATGTAATGTGTGGCCCTGTTGGAGGAGGGATGGAAAGAGAAGGGAGGAGCTGGTATTTGGTGTGTGGATTCCACAGCAGTAAGCAGTACCCAAGAGGAAAGTGACCTTCCTTGGTGCGTTTCCTGTGAGCAAGGATGGACAAGGGTGAAAGGGACTAGGGGAGGTTTGGTAGAGGCCCCCAGACTGGAGACCTCTGGACTGATCAGTCCCTATTCCCATGTGCTTCCTGTCTTCAGGGGAGCTTCCCCGATGGCTCAGCAGTTAAGAACCCACCTGCAATGCAGGAGACATGGTTTCGATCCCTGGGTCAGGAAGATCCCCTGGAGGAGAAAATAGCAACCTGCTCCAGTATTCTTGCCTGGAAAATCCCATGAACCAGAGGAGCCTGGCGGGCTAGAGTCCATGGGGTCGCACAGAGTCAGACATGACTGAGTGACTGAGCAAACACACACGCACCTGCCTTCAGGCCTCCACGGAGAAGGCACAGTCCCAGGTGACCACCTGGATGACAAATGCCTCCAACTCCGTGTAAGAAAGGGCAGTCAGAAAAGTCCCCGCTACATGTGTGCTGAGAACCAGGCTGGAGGGGGTCCTTGCAGATCAGCCTCTGCCACCTATAAGCTATTGTGTACCTAACCCACTCCACACAGAGGAGTAGCCATCCTTCTCTTAGTGATTTGCAAGAACTGGCACTGGAAACCTTCTAGGATTTTTTGTTGTTGTTGTTAATCTGATTTTAAAAATCCTTTAGCCCAGTATAAATGTATCCAGCTGCAGGCTAAGTTTAGTGTATCTGAAGATTCAGATAAGGTTGCTGATGGGGAGATTTTGTGTGTGTGTGTGTGTGTGTGTGTGTGTGTGTTAAGACAGAGGAGGAAAAACAATGAAAAGTGCTGTCCAACGAGCAAAAATGAGGAGTGAAAGGGGGGGAAACAGAGCAAAGGGGAGGTACATGCAGACTGTCCAGCTGTGCCTGAGGGTGTTTCCATTTCTGGACAAGCTCCCATCCATGCCATCGGAATTCTCAAAGTCAAGCTGGCACGTCCCTCCATGGAGAGCTTAGCCAGACGACACTCTTGTGTCCGGCAAACTCACAGCCCGTATTGTTCGTTTGTTGGAAATGCCCATTATCAGTCAATTCATCAATCAGCAGGTTTATTGAGTACCCTACCAGGCTTCACAAACCTGATCAATTTTTTCTAATTACATCCAGCGAACATGTAGCCAAGCCCAGTAAACAAGACGAGCCCTCATATCCCACTTGGAAATGAACATGAGGAATTGCCGGCGCTTGCCACCTCACGCTGCCAAACACTACAGCACACACTGACGGGCGAGCGTGTGCTACCCTTGCAGATGGCGCTGGTGTCACTGACCCACTGTCAATAATAAGATGAGTTCTGAGTGTTTTCTCAGACACAAAAATCCATTTGCTTGGGTCCAGTCATACTCTCGTCTAGACCCCTCTCTAACGCTATGGATTTCAGTGGAGAGTGAGCAGGGGATGGGTTCAGACTATGGCCAGGAAACAAGCAGGGAACTGAGCCTTGCTCATTGTCCTCCTGATGTCCAGCCCCACATCAGAGGCTCCTCAGCTGCCTCCTTCTGGGCATGTGGACAACCGGCCTCTCACAGGGGGGCCTCTATGCCCCATGTACCAAGACTCATGGTACAGTAAGTCTTTTTTTTTTTTTCTCTCTCTCCTCAAAAGAACCAGAACAGCTATGTTTTGTAAGTGAAGGGCTGGTTAGACTTCCTGAAGTGGAGTCATCAAAGTCAGCCTCTGAGTAACGTAGATGGAGACCAACATAGGAGCACGTTATCCTGTGTCCTGTAGCCCAGGCCCCAAGCCTTGGTGGATACCCAGACCTTCCCAGTCCCAGAACTGGTCATCAAGAGGACCCAAGGAGAGGGAATTCCTTGGGGATCCAGGGATTAGGACTTCATGCTTCCACTGAGGCAGGGCGGGGGGGCCTGGATTCAATTCCTGGTCAGGGAACTAAGATCCTACAAACTGCAGAGTGCAGCCAAAATAAGTAAAAAATAAAGTTTCAATTAAAAAGAAGGATCAGGGGCTTTCCTAGGGTCTGGTTGCTAAGTGTCCATGCTCCCAATGCAGGGGGGCCCGGGTTCAATCCCTGATCAGAGAACTTAATAGATTCCACATACTGCAACCAAGACCCAGCACAGCCAAATGAAAATAATTAAAAAAAAAAAATTTTAAAGGATGCAAGGAGAGCTCAATCCTATGTTTCAAATAGAATTCCTTCTTTCTTCTTCAGACTAGTTAATTTGTTAGTTCCAAGTCACCCAGATCCTTAGCCATCGTCTGCTTGGGTCAACCCAGCCGCTGGGTCTTACTAGTCCCCTGGCCAACCTTTCCTTCCTCATTTGGATTAAATCAAGTTCAGAGGCAGCCCACAGGCATTAAGAGATACTCCAAGGGTTGAAACCCCTGGTTGGGGTAAGTAAAATCCCCCCACACTCAAAAGAGGACCAGCAGCACACCCTCACCCTCTAACCTGGACCCCGAGAGCTGGTTGTCCAACTGTCTGTGGTTAAGCCTCCCAAACCCGGAGATCAGAGGGGTTGGTGAGCTAAGTGGTTTGGCCTCTGTGGCTCATGCAACAATTAACCCACCTGTCTGGCTCTCTGTGTCTGTCCTGTGCGTGCGTGTGTGCGTGCGTGCGTGCCTGTGGTGCCCTCTGTCGCTGTCTCTGCAGGGAAAGTCGCTGGCGGGCAAGCGCCTCACCGGCCTGATGCAGTCCTCCTGACGGTCCCTGCCGCAGGGCCCGGGCCCGAGGACCACGCGGGCAGCCGGCGGCGCTCCACGTCCGCCGACAGAGCATCCCTGCGGGGAGATTTGGTCACTGTGAAGGAGAAGGAGTGAGGGCCGGGCCACGGCGGGGAGACGCGGTGCGTGAACCAGAGGGAGGCCAGAGAGAGCCCTCGGAGGCTGGGGTCGGCCGGGCAGAGGCCCCTGTTTACAAACCCCTCTTCTTGTACAGTCGTGCGCCAACGCCTCGCTCTGTAGGAGGTCCCAGTCCCTCACGTGTTCTGGGGAGAGCGCCCGGCTGGGCTCCTGCTGTGATTGTCCCCTGAGGTTCCATTCTATCATCACTCCTCCCCGCTGTCTGGGGGATCACGCCTTCCAGCGAACTCGAGCTCGAGAGGACCCGCCGCCCCCAAGCACATTCAGTATTACCACCCACCGCCTGTGGTGCACCCGCGGCGCCCGCCCCAGTCACACCACTGTGTCCCAGCTGCCTCCCGCCTGCCCCATCGCTGCGGCCACCGCGTGTAAGGAGCCGAACCGGGCTGCCCGCACACCACGCCCCCGCACCCCCCCAATCACACCGTCAGCACTGAGCCGCTCGAGGATCACAGCACTTCACGGTCTTCCAACCCGCTTTGAGGCCGCCTTTCAAAGGGGTCACCACAAGGCACTAGCGGCTGCCCCTTCTCCCGTCAACCGTCTGGAGGATCCAGCACCAGGGGAGGCCCTGATGTCAATGAAAGAGCTTGTGGTTTAACAGCCCTGAAGGTCCTGACCATCTTTTAAAATTTTTGATTATTTCGTAATTTATTCTGTTGCGGCCCCTCGCTCCTTGGTGTGTCCCCACGTGTCTTACTTAAAATAAATGTGGCGGTGAACTTGGGGGCCCTTGGGATCCTCCCCTCCGACAGCCCTACGTGGGAGCTGGGGGATTCAGGCTGGGAGTCCTGGGTGTGGCCGGGCCCCTGAGGCCAGGTCTCAGTTGTGTCTGAAGCCAGGGGGGAGGCCAGGCCCCACTGGTCCTCTGATGGCCTAGCAAAGGCACCGTCCTCCGCAATGTCCGTGATCATGGAGAAACGCAAGCACAGAGCCCAACCTGCGAACACCTGCATAACATCCACTTGTGTGTGTCAGAGTCACCATCTGCCAGCTTGGCGGTGAGGGAGTCATGCAGAGCATGGAGTCAGGTGCCTGGCGCACAGTAGGTGCTTGGCAAATGGTAGCTATTACTCTCATTGTTGTCACTGTCATTATTGTGACTCCCATGACCCCTCGGACAGAGTGGTATAAGCCACATGCTTTTGAATTCAGACACTCACCCACCCCACCCCCATACCCTCCCCCAACTACGATGACCATCTTCCTTTGATGTATTTTGGCCAGAGGTAGAAAATATCCTTTGGGAGTATATAAACAGCAAACACAGAAGCAAAACAGCGATCACTGGTATTTCTTTACTTATGTGGGCAGATTCACCAGCTGGTGAGTCTCATAAGCTTGTTTGCAGGCACTGCCTCCTGGGTGCTCCCCTAGGACCACCTTTCCAAGCCCACCTTTGTGCTGTGTCCCCAGGGCACCAGCTTCCATCCCTCACAGCAGGGCCACCGAGGCCATGAGGGGTCGTGATCATGGTGGCACCTCAGCGGATTCTTGAGCCCCGCGCCTCAGTTTCCCCCATGGCAGTAGTTGGTCTCTTTTAGAGGTACAGTGGAAATTAGAGACATTCTGTTTCATCCTCAGAGTGTCTCCAAGGGGGTGCTATACACCCAGGTTCCTGGCAGACACTCCCCGCAACCCTTGCTCGTTCCAGGAGACCTGGACACAAAACCTGGCACCTGGCAGACACCGGGCAACTGCTTGATGAGGAAATGAGTTCCCTGAAGCCTTTGCCCACGTGGGGTCTGCTGACCCCCTCCTCTCTTCATCACATGCTTTTGAATCCCCTTGCTTTTCATACCGATCTCCTGTTTCAGAGCAGAAGTGCTGCTCAGGCTCCCCTGCACCCAACATTGTCCCAAGGAAGCAGCTCCTGCCAAGGTGCCCCGTCCATGCTGACACGGACGCACAGGGTCTGTGGACACTGGCAGTTCTAGAACAGCAGGTCCCTCTATGCCCTTAGTTAGCCCGGGCAAGATCCTGGCTGCCTCCTGTCCTTCCTCCTGGCTGTAGTCAGGGCCCGGCTGGTCTCCCTGGCCAGGACGTCAGTGCCACCCAGCTGAGGTTCCTGGAGCTCCCCAGAAGGGTCCGAGGCAGGCGGACTGCAGCCCTGAGAAGGAGCAGGCTGAGGGCATCCTGACACCTCGGGACATCCCGCAGGCTCGATAGACGTGAAGGCAATTTCGGATGGATTCAAACCCAGAGCAATAACCCCCTCATCCTGCCTCCCAACCAAGGCACACTCTGTCTTGTGACCACCATCACGTGCCACCCCCACAGCAAGTCACGCCCAGAAATGGGGGAGAGAACAGGATTGTGCCACCCAAGTTGGCTAATCCAAGGGCAGCCTACTTGACCTAGTTCACATAGGCTGGGCACTTAGTCCAAGGGCAGTCTACCATGCAGACCTTAGAATGCAAGTACGCTTAGAAAAAGCTTCCCAGGTGGCGCTAGGTAAAGAACCCAGGCAGGTAAAGAACCTGCCTGCCAGTGCAGGAGACATGAGACACGAGTTCAGTCCCTGGGTTGGGGAGATCCCCTGGAAGAGGGCCTGGCACCCCACTCCAGTATTCTTGCCTGAAAAATCCCATGGACAGAGAAGCCTGGAAGGCCATAGTCCATAGGGTCGCACAGAGTCAGACACGACTGAAGCAACTTAGCACACACACTTGGAAAATCTGGTCTTGGCCAGTTCCCCACTGGCTTGGTTGACACAACCAAAAATTCCGACCCAGATTAAACTTTTGAAGGAGTTCAGTTCAATCACTCAGTCATGTCCGACTCTGTGACGCCATGGACTGCAGCATGCCAGGCTTCCCTGTCCATCACCAGCTCCTGGAGATTCTGTAGCAAGACAAACTTTTCTCTTTTTTTGCCCTGTCTTGCCTCAGTTGCCCTGACTGGGCATGGTCTCTGGGTCTGGAACTCTTCCTGATTTGGGCTCACAGGGCAGATACCATGTCAGCAGCCCCACAGCCAAAGCATCAGGGCCATCTTAGAAGTGATCACCCACCCGTCGGAGCAGACACATAGGCGCCAGACACTGGGCATCTGACTAACACAGACTTTGCCTGTATGGGAAGAGTCAAGCTTGTTGATTGGCGTGGGTAAGTGCCCAGCAGCAGCCAGAGGGCCTGAGCAGAGCAGCAGGAGCTGTCTGGTCAGAGGAGAGGGCTTCTGCTTTTCCAGGAAGGGATGCTCTGTCCTGCTGGGAAGGGGTTGCTATGCCCCAGGAATTTAGCAAAGCTGAGCCCACCAGGGCCATCAGAGGCACTGTGCTCCAGGCCACCCCTTCCAAGGGTACAGGCCAGCACCTGGGAGGGACCTCTTAGCACTCCAAGTTGTTTCTCTGAGCAGTGAATCACAGGGGGACATGCTCTGGGGGCCTTCCCTGTAGCGAGGTTCCTGGTGTGTTCAAACTACCTCACCAACAGGGCGTAACCCAGGAGCCTGCCACCCATCTGGCTCCTTGGTTGGTTGTAGAAGTTGATGTGTTTCCTAAAACGCACCCCTCTCATGATGCTTCAAGTGCATGGGCTTCAAAAGCCACCACTAGGAAGTTGTCCCTAAAGCCCAGGAAAGACTGAGTGCTGCTGGTCTTTGAGTCTGCAAGGGGGATCTTCCAGCAAAGTCCAGGAGCTGAAAAGTCCCGGGCGGAAGTAACATGTCACCACCCCCCAAAAGGGCTGGCTGAGCTGAGTATGTAGCAAGGACCGTGTGTGGCACAGTCCAGTTGTGGCCAAATGAATCCCTGAGAACTCACCACGGGGCCCTCTGAAGAGAGGGCTGTGCTCATGTAACCATGGCAACTGCAGATGCCAGCAGTCTACTCCTTAGTACCACCCGCTGATAAGGCAGCCCCCCTGGGCACAGCCCAGGGGCCATAACGTAGCAAAGTAGCCAATGTAGCAATAAGGGGCCCAGGCCGTAAAGGGACAGGGTCCACACGACCCGGCCTCGGCCCTCCCCCCACGTCCCTCGTGAGGGCTCAGAGCCAGCTGCTGTCAGCTATCCGAGGAGGGAGGCCCTGCGCCCCGCCGAGCGTGCCCGGTCTATATTCTCTGCCCACTCACCGCATGATCACGGACACGTCGGCATGGCCTTCTCATAGTGCATGTGGTTCTCATTAGTTTATTTTTCTGGAATTTGGGGATTGGACCCCAGAACCAAACATGCTGGTACCATCTACAAATAAATGACTTGAACCCACTATAACCAGTTAACTCTGTGTGGCTCCTTGGTTTGGGGGTTTGTTGGGCAGGATTTACTGCTAGAAAGATATCTACCACCCCTCCCCACCTCCCCTCCACCACACACACACAGCCTGTTTCCCCCTCGCTCCCAAGCAGGATGCTGAGAAGCTCTAGGGTGGGGAATACCTCCTGGTAGGTTAGAACAACTGTTTCACGGGAAGGCTAAAATGCCCCTGACTCTGCCGGGGTGTCCTTGGCTGCGTGGTCTCTATGCCTCATTGTCTGTGCCTGACCATAAATCCCAGGGGCCTGGTGAGCATTAGCAGTGGCCATTGCTGACTTTCAGTGGCCAATCTGACTTTCTTAAATGAAGTCCCAAGATGGAAGTCTGTTACACACAGATGGGGATCTTTACAGGGAGTCTTGGTTTCCTGAGCGACCAACAGTCTCATCTTCCACTCACACCAAAGCAGCAGGGCTCTGAGAACCTGAAGTCAGGCTGACAAGGGGAGGAAGAGAAGGAGGTAGAAAAGGAGCCACAGTACTGCGATTCTGTAATGATGAGGCTGGCACCTGCCAGGTTGCTTCATGGCAGAAACTCTGCTCCTAAAAGTAGAAATGATCTCGGAAGCGTGAGAATGGGTCTCCCATCCAAATGGCATGGGGAACGAACTTGTCTCCCAACCCCTGGGTCATCTCCCAGAGCAAGACTTCCTGCCCCACAAGGTCAAGACCAAGGTCACACCTGCAACAGCCCCTACAGTGTCAGGCAGGTCCTGGCCCCACCACAAAACAGCCATGCTTTCCTGTCCTCCCTGATCATGTCCGTCTCCTCCCCAAAACTAGAGCTCCTCCTTCCCAACCCAGCCATCTGGCTTATTTCAGCAACCTGTCACTGCACACAATCCCACTGACCACTAAGGACAGAGGTCTGCTTGAGGTCCAAGGTGGAGGTGGGCATTTGGGGCTGCCCGTTACAACACTAAGAGCTATGCCCGCCCAGTTTCTGGCGTCCCCCTTGAGTGCTTCCTCTCACCCCACACCCTTTAGGGGACTCCTGGCAGAAAGGGCATGAGGCTGTCCCTTCCCTTGCTGGTTGCTCAGTCACTAAGGTGTGTCCGACTGTTTGTGACCCCATGGACTGCAGCATGCCAGGCTTCCCAGTCCTTCATCATCACCCTGAGTTTGCTCAGACTCATGTCTGGACTCCTGGTCCCCTTCCCCGGGCTTCCTTTCAGTATTCACAGTGAGGGGTTATAGGATATTTCCCCAACCTGCACAGTGCAGGGCAGGCCACCCAGGCCAACGAGAGGCTGCTGGCTCTGGCTTGTTTTCAAGAGGCTTGGAGTGGGGTGTGTACCCCGGTGAGAGGTCCCTCTGGCCTGGAGCTCTCTGTGAGGCTCCTAGCCCTTAAGGCAGGTCTCCGTGCTCTCGGAGCCTTGGGCTGGCCCAGCCCCATCTGGCTTATTTCAGCAAAGCGAGTAACATCTCCTGATGGCAGCTGCTGGGACACACACCTCAGTCTGAACACTGGTTTCCTTCATTGTAAACCAGGGAGAAGCATTTCTGAATCCTGAGGTAGTCATGAATTAATGTAGAGAACTTCGCCTATGCCTGGTACATGGTAAGTACTCACGAAATGAGTGCTGATATGAGCTGTTGCTGCATCTGAGAGATGCCCTGGGAGGCAGAGGCAGTGAAGGTGGAGGGCCTTTGCAAACCCCTGCTGGGCAGCGTCCCAGCCCTTCTTGCCAGAGAGGGGTGTGGGTTTTGTTTGCCTGTGCAGGAGTGGTCTCTCTCTGCCTATGACAGGCCCCTCGCTCTCTTCTTCCTGGAGAGGGCCTTGTTCCCTCACTGTGTGTAACCTGAAGAGCCTCAATCAATAATCCCACATTAGGCCTCAGTAAATAGCAGGGCAGAGACATGGGGGTGAAGGGGAGAGGGTTTGGGGAGCATTGGGGTGGGGAGGCTTCCTTCTGCAGGCCCTGGAGGAAAATGGAAGCGGAAGTGTGAGTTCACCATCTGCACTCCTGTTTGTCTGACAAGCCTCCGTGGCTGCTTCACTGGGATTTGGATTCTGAGCTCTTGTTCAGAGATATTCCATTTTGTGGTGCTTACTCAGACTTCAGGGGCTTCCCAGCTGGCTCAGTGGTAAAGAGTCCTCCCACCAATGCAGGAGATGCAGGTTCAATCCCTGGGTTGGGAAGATCCCCTGGAGAAGGAAATGGCAATCCACTCCAATATCCTTGTCTGGGAAATCCCATGATTAGAGGAGTCTGACAGGCTACAGTCCATGGGGTTGCAAAGAGTAGGACATGATTTAGTGACTAAACGGCAACAACAACAACTCAGACCTCGGACCCAGGATGAGTGACTAGCCAATGCCTCCATCCTCAGAGAACATCCATCAGCCGCATGGACACACCTACCTCCCAGAGGAAGGGCCTTATTCCTAAAATGACCTACCACACCAACATGGCCTGTTTTCCCTGTTTCTCCCATTAAGGCAATGAAGACTCTTGAGTTGGAGAGGAGGAGGCGGGATCAGGGAAAAGTTTAAAAACTAGAGGAGGCCCTGGGTATCTCTTGCTGCCACCATTCCCATGACGACACCCATAGACAGAATCAGTGAGTATCAGCACTGAGAGTTCCTTGGAGATTTTCTGGTCCAATTGTGAGCGTGTGTGTGTGTGCATGAGTGTGTGTATGTGCGTATGAGTGTATGCATGTGTGTTTTACATTTTGATTGTTTATTGAAGTATAATTACACACAATAAAATTCACCCTTTTTTAGATATAGTTACAAGTTTTGACCAATTTATACAGCGATGTAACTAACCACCAGCCCCAAATCCAGAGAGTAATTCTATCATCCCCCAAAATTCCTTCATGGTTAATCCCCTCTCCCCAACCCCATCCCTGGCAGCTATTGATCTATTTTCTGATCCTCTTTCAGAAAGACCCATGAAGAGGATCAGACAGTATTGGCCTCTTGTGTCACTTTGCACAATTCACGTTATTGCCTAGATCAGTAGTATATTCCTCAATGTTCTGTTTTTATCCATAAAGAAACTGAGGCCCAGGGAACTTCCCTGGTGACCCAGTGGCTCAGACTCCGCTCTCCCAATGCAGGGGACCCAGGTTCGCTCCCTGATCCGGGAACCAGATCTCACACATTGCTGCTAAGAGCGCGAATGCCACAGCTAAAGATCGCACGAAGATGGGAGACCCCGTGTGCCACAACTAAGACCTGGTGTGGCCAAATAAATAAATATTAAAAACAAAAGAGAAAGAAACTGAGGCCCAGAGAGGCAAGGCCGAGAGCAGGTGGAAGATCCAGGCCTGCTGCCAGACCCTCACTGCCATCCACCCACCAGGCCCCTTGGCCACAATTTCTTCAGTAAAAAGTTATCTCTTTAATCCCTCAAAGTCCATGAGCCCATATGTGAGGAAGCACATGATCCTAGAACCTGCACCATGAAGACAATGCATGGTTCCTCACCTAACAGAAGCAACTGAGTGCTAAGTCGCTTTAGTCGTGTCTCTTTGCGACCCCATGGAGTATATATAGCCTGCTAGGCTCCTCTGTCCATGGAATTCTCCAGGCAAGATTACTGGAATGGGTTGCCATTTCCTCCTCCAAAAGAAGCAGCTTCAGTTCAGTTCGGCTCAGTCGCTCAGTCGTGTCCAACTCTTTGTGACCCCATGGACCGCAGCATGCCAGGCCTCCCTGCCCATCACCAACTTGGAAACAAAGGGAAGCAATAGTACATATTGGAGCCAGGCATCACTGATTCACTGAGCAAGAAGTGCTTCATGGACCTTCTGCCTGCATGCATGCTTAGTCACTCAGCTCAGTTGTCCAACTCTTTGCAATCCTTTGGACTGTAGCATGCCAGGCTCCTCTATCCATGGGATTCTCTAGGCAAGAATGCTGGAGTGAGTTGCCATGCCCTCCTTCAAAAATCTTCCTGACCCAGGGATCGAACTTGAATCTCCTGTGTCTGCTGCATTGCAGGAGGATTCTTCGCCTGCTGAGCCATCAGGGAAGCCCCTTATAGATCCCCTACCAACAGGCAAAAGATCCCTATAGATATTCCTCTGAAGAAGATATACAAATGGTCACCAGTATCATGAAAAGAAAAATTCAGCCTCATTAGCCATCAGAGAAATAGAAATCAAAAACACAATGATATGCCACTTGGCACCCACTAAGATGGCTATAACTAAAGAGACAGATAATAAATGTTGGTGAGGGTGTGGAGAAATTGGAGTTCTCATAGACTGCTGGTGGGCATGTAAAATGCTGCAGCCTCTTTAGAAAAGTCTGGCAATTCCTCAAAAAGACAAACATGGAGTTGCCATGTGACCCAGCAATTCCACTCTTTGGTATGTACCTAGGAGAAAAAACTATAGCTATACAAAAATTTGAAGACTAATGTTCATAGCAGCATTATTTACAGTGACCAAAAAAGTAGAAATAATATAAATTGATAAATGCATAAACAAAACGTGACACATCCATACAAGGGAGTATTATTTGGCTATAAAAAGGAACGCAGTACTGATACATAATACAGTGTGAATGAGCCTTGAGAAACATGCTTAGTGAAAAAGCCAGTCACCAAAGACAATTTCATTTAGATGGAATGTGCGGAATAGACCAATCTATAGATACAGGAAGTAGATTTGTGATTGCCTAGGTTTGGGGGGCGGCTGGTGGTCACTGCTAATGGGTATGGGGTTTCTATTAGGGGTAATGAAATGTTCTAGAATTGATTGTGGTGAGGTTTGCACAACTCCAACTCAGTGAATCTACTAAAGACGATTGACTTACACACTTAATTGAGTGAATTGTATGGTATGTGAATCATATTCCAGTAAAGCTACTAGGGGAGGAGGGGTGGGGAGGAAAGGAAGGGAAGGAGGGACGAAGGGAGGTGAAATAGCTATAGACCAGGAAGAGATCCAAGCCTGTTTTTCTAACTCAGCGAGAGAACAGGGCTGCTCCCCTAGAGAGAGCAGGGGAAGGTAGTCACAGACAACTTTGAAGTCCTGCCTAGTGTCAAAGGCAAGGTGAGCAGGTGCCGGGTCGCACCAGAGTAAGTGGTCCATTTCAGCCATCTCTGCCTGCGCTGAGAATTCAAGCCCCCATGTAGGGAAATAATTAAATTAGGTCTGCAGGATAAGCCATCCACTCAACACTCTCCTGCATCCAATATGAGCCTTGTTTCCAAAGCTTTAAGCCCCAGGGACATTCGGGCACATTCCGGGCAATGTCCTGGATGGAGTCAGAAGATTCCAGTGCTAGCCTTACACTTGCTGCCATTTGCTATGTGGCCTTAGGCAGCTCATGGCAGCCCAGCCCCAAGAGAGTCAGGCTCCGCCTCTGGAGGTTGCAAATGAGAAGTTCTGAGAAGAACCCCAGGAATGTCTGTTTTTCATAAATAATCCTATCTGCACAGCAAAGGAAGCTATGAACAAAATGAAAAGGCAACCTACGGAATGAGAGGACACATTTGCACAGCATATATATAAGGAGTTCATATCCAAAATACATAAAGAACTCATGCAACTCAGTCACAAAAAGACAAACGACCCAATTAAAAAAATGGGCAGAGGAGCTGAACAGACATTCCTCCAAAGAAGAAACACAATTGGCCAGAAGGTGCATGACAAGATGCTCAACATCACTAACCATAAGGGAAGCTCAAATGAAAATAGCTGTTCTAACAGTGAGATACCTCCCCATACCTGCTAGAGTGGCTATTGTCAAAAAAATAAGAGATAACAAGTGCTACCGAGGATGTGGAGAAAAAGGGACACTTGTGTACTGTTGGTGGGAGATAAATTAGTGCAGCCACTATACAAAACAGTATGGAATTCCTCAGAAACTTAATACAACTACCACAAGACACAGCAACTCCACTACAGGGTATATATCCAGAGGATATGAAATCACTGTGTTGAAGAGGTACTTGGACTCCCATGTTCGTTGTTGTTGTTTACTTGCTAAGTCGTGCCCAATTCTTGCGACCCAGTGGACTGGAGCCCACCAGACTCCTCAGTCCATGGGATTTTTCCCAGGCAAAAATACTGGAGTGGGTTGCCATTTCCTACTCTGGGGAATCTGCCCAACCCAGGATCAAAACCCTGTCTCCTGCATTGGCAGGTGGGTTCTGTACCACTGAACCATCACAGAAGCCCACTCCCATGTTCACTGCAGATTTATTTACAATAGTAAAGATATAGAAACAACCTAGGCTCCTGTCAATGAATGAATGGATAAAGAAAGCATAGTGTATATACACAATGGAATATTATTCAGCTGTAAAAAAAGAAGAAAATCCTACCATTTTAGGCAACATGGGTGGAATGAAATGTTAGGCAAAAATACTGCATAATTTCACTTATATGTAGAATCTGAAAAAAAAAAACCACCCCAAACTCATAGAAACAGAGAACAAATCGGTGGTTGCCAGATGCAGGGGTAAGAAGTGGAAAACATTGGTGAAGGTGGTCAAAAGGTATGAACCCCGCATTATAAGATAAGTTCTGAGGATCTATATACAGCATGGAAACTATGGTTAACAATAAATGTGTTATATATTGGAAAGTTCTAAGAGAGTAAATCTTATAAGCTCTCATCATAAGAAAAAAATTGTAAGTATTCAAGGTGATAGATGTTAACTAAACTTATTGTGGTGACCTTTTCACAATATATACATGAATAAAATCATCCTGCTATATACCTTAAACTAACATAATGTTATGTGTAAATTAAATCTTAATAAAACTGGAAAAAATCCCAGGTCATTCTGATACACAGGCAGATAAGAACCACTGGACTAGATGATTTCTGTGTTTTCTTTCAGCCTGAGAACTGTACAGGGAGAGGGTTTGATTGAAGTCCAGAAAAGACACATAACTCCTCTCTACTTCTTCTCCAACCAAAGACACCTCCCTCCATCTTCCCCAGGGTGAAGGTCTTTGCACTGCTGTTTGGCTGCACCCAAAATTTTCCTAAACCAACTCCAACCCCTGCTGCTGGCTCTCTGCTTGCCGCCCACATAAACCCATCCTGGATTCCCCTCCTGGAAAGCAAGTCGAGGGTTAAGGATGCCCCATGTTTACACAAAAAGAGAGAGAGACAGGTACACGCACAGGCACACATCTGTATGCCCGTGACTATGAGCTAATGCATTGAGTAAATGCTTCTATTCATGCAGCGCTTTGCCAAAGTGAACTCACTGAGCCTGCAGATGAATGCATCACATCAGAAACAAAGGGGGAAACGCTGGGATCAAACCAAAAGATAAATTACAAATTGGATCAGAGGCTCTTCCTCTCGCTGTGCTGTGGAGGCACGTTATTAGCTGCCTGGACATGCCAAGTGACTGGCAACACTCACACACACCGACACGCGCAGCATCCACAAGTCCCTTCCCCCGGTCCGGCACGAAGGCAGAGGTGACCTTGACACTTCTCACACTCCTAAGCCTTGAGCACTAAGACTCGTGACTGCACTCAGGACTCTGAGCTTTGGGCAGGAAAAAAACGAACTTTCCTTTTGGCTCTCTCCCACACGGTACCAGCTGGCGAGCCCACAGAACTTCTGCCAGTTCACTCACACAGCGTCCTGTGCCATCCCCGGTCCCTCCTGCTCCCTCCCGCCCCCTCCACAGCCCAGCCTCAGGCTTGGCAGAAGAGGAATGGCCAGCCAGTTGGCCCCACAGAGGAAGGAGGAACTGGCAGAAGGCAGGCATGCATCTGCCCCCAAAGAATGTAGGTGGGAATGACCCAGGGAGCCAGTTCTGATGGAAGGCACGTCCTGGGAAATTTACGTCTGTAAGTATTTATTGTGATTGGCCGTGTGGCAGGTGTGGGGCTGGCTGCCAACCTTACAGAGTTGAGGAGAAGTGGTTCTGTCCTCAAAGACCACACCTTCTGGTGGGAGGTACAGACATGGAACTAACCAAATGGCAACAAAGCCAAGGGCACAAGTACAAAAAGCACACCCACTGCAAGCAGCTAATTCTATCTGAGAAGAGATGAGGAAGCAGGTAGCTGACCTGTTCAGGGAGCAGGGACTGGACCCCCATGACTGGAGCGTGCAGAGTATGGAGTCTAGAGCTGGTGTGAAGGAAAAAGAAAGGTCAGAGCTAGACACCAAAGAAAGATGTCGTGATGCCTCAAACCAGGGTAGGGCCTGGCAGTGAGGAGGGAGGGAGCGGACAGACTCACAAGATGCTGTGGTAGACTGCAAAGCCCCTTGGTGACTCAGTGAATATGGGGGTTGGAAATCGAGAAATGCGTACTGAATATTTCAGAGGATTTTAATCAGAACAGAAGAATGGTGTGGGGTCAGTAGACCTAAGGCTGATCCAAAAGGGGGCTTCCCTAGTGGCCCAGTGGTTGGATCCCATGCTTCTACTGCAAGGAGCGAGAGTTTGATCCCTAGGCAGGGAATTAAGATACCACATGCCTCACAGCCAAAAAAAATTTTTTTAATTTTTTTTTTAAAGACAGATTCTAAAGGGGGAAGCTAGGAGCAGGTTTCCTGGGCACAAAAGCCGTGAAGGGAGTGAAATGATAAGAGATAGTGTTTAGAAATTTTGGAGTTTATTGTATCAGAGCGGGGAGCAATTTTGAGGCAGCCAGGGTATGGCTGTAGCTGAAGTGGAGAGGAGCAGGAAGGACCTGTGCAGGAGATAGGGGTCATGCCAGGGATGCTGAGGTCACTTGGAAGGACAGCAGAGGTGCAGTGGAGGACGAGCCTAGGAGTCGGGGAGTCCTTGTCCCAGGGGAATACAGAGATGTGACCCAGAGGCCCATGGATGCTGTTCCTTCCGCAGGAGAAGGCTCTGGGACAGAGATCACAGGTGGGTAGGCGGACGGCAGCTGTGAGGGGGGTGGGCATGTCTGCCTCCAGATTCATCCAGCTGCCTGCAGAAGTACACCTGGGGTGAGCCCTTCTCCACACCTCCATCACTTCCAGCAGTAAGCCAGTCCCCTTGGGAAGCCCTGCGGTGTGCGGGGCTCGGCCTAGAGCAGTCCTCGGGCGGGGTGGCTTCTGCTCGGGACCTCGTTCCCATCTGCCCGGCTTCTCTCTGGAAAGTCGTCCTGCTGCCGCCCAGGCTCCCCATCCAGATCTTCACGGGCCATCTGTGGGCTTGCCTCGCGGGAAAACAGTCTGATGACGATATCCCTTTGACTTCTCAGTCATTAGACCCCTCGATGGGGTTCAAGGTGACCTGCCTCATATCCAGTTTCAGCCTCGTGAACACAGCTGAGGGAGGAGTCTCAGCTCTTTCCTCAGGGCTGAGGTTCTCCTGCCACCTTTTCTTTCTCCTCCACACGAGCAGCACATGCTTTATGCTCCCAGCCTTTCCATGTAAGGCTTTTCTTCCAGTCCCTGGCCATGTGAAGGCGGGCATCTATGCGTGCAGCCCACCACATGTGGGGTTCCCGGCAACCAAACAAGATGGCAGTGTTCTCCTGCCCAGAAAGTGCACAGTCTTCATGGGATAACATCATCCTGTAATCTGTAACAGAAAGGAAAGAAGTGATGACAGTTCATAGCAAATGGACCCTGATCTCCAACACAATAATGCCGTTCCTTGCAGAAAGCAGCTGACAGAGCAGGTCACACTAGTAATCTCATAGAATGCTTACTGCACCTTGAAGCATAAACCCTTTTGCCTGTTTGTTTCAACCATTTGCACCAGACTTGTCACTTCATTTGCAGACATGTCATCAGAGTGAGTATCGAACCACATAGGTTGGTGCTACAGGGCTGTCCTTAGACCGTGGTGTGGTCTCAACCACGCAAGCAGGCTGGGAGAGTGGGAACCTACTGCCCCTCTTTCTCACTATCAGTCGGGGCTTCTCAACAGCCCTGTTCTAGGCCCTCAGTGCCCCCTCAACCTGCTGTCCACTCTGCCTTGGAAAGAATGAAAGACTTTCAGAGGAGATCTGAAACGAAGCAAGTATCATTCATGATATTAACTTCCACTGAATTCTAAACCAGGGCCCTGGTTTGAGGGCCTAAGATGTGCCTTATGTCCTTCAGGTGAAATAAACACATGGGCTTTGTGACAGCATTGAACTTGGTTTAAAGAACACCTCGCTTCTGGAACCACTGGCATGATCTTAAGAGTGAGGCTGCTGGTAGAGGGCCCCCAGGGTCATGAGGCTGCCCCCCTTTTGTCTATTAAGGTCACCTTCATGCATATCTGTACTGAACTTCCCAACACGGGGCTGTAACAGACAGAGGTATTATTGACACTAACAACAGAGCCTCAACTACCTCTGACTCAAGAGCAATTTCTCTTGCCCAGAATTCTATATTCATATGCATATGAAATTCATATTGCTATGAAAATTTTCTGAGCAAATACATTGAAAGTTTGAAAGAGTGGTCTACTGTGACTAAGTCCCAGATATTTGAACAAAACCGCTTAAAGAAGAAACCTAATTCTCTACATTTAAATACAGCCAGGAGACTTCCCCAGTGGTCCAATGGTTAGGAATTTGCCTTCCGATGCAGAGGATGCAGGTTCAATCCCCGGTCCAGGAGCTCAGATCCCACATGCCTCATGACCAAAAATAAACAACAACAACAACAAAAAAAAAAACCGAAAACAGAAACAATATTGTAACAAATTCAGGAAAGAGTTTTAAAATGGTCCACAGCAAAAACAAAGAGAAAAACGGAGCCAGAGTCCTACATCCTTGCAGCGTTTGCCAGCTCTTAGAACCCACCTCTTACCTATCTCTCCCCCACCCTCCCTCCCTCCACAAGTGGCCCGTTTGGGCCCCACCTCTGAAAACACATGCATTTAGTGCAGGTTCGTTTTCCAGCGTGACCGGGCAATAGCTGAAATGTCACCAGGAAGCATCTAGACAAGCACAATTTAAAGAAAACTGTGTTAGGTTGCCCATGTCTATAATAAAAACTTGCCCAGGGAGAAGTGTTTTCATACCATGCACCCCTCTAAACCATGACCCTGGAGCTCCAGGCACACATGACATCCAAAGCCCCACCTACCACCCAAGGAAGATGACTTATGTGTCCCCATGTCCTTGAAAGAAGCCCAATGCAGCCTCTATAGGAGAAAGCATTTCCTCATGTCACTGAGCTGCTACTGCTAGGTCTGAAGGACACAAGAACAGCTCAGATTAGTGGCGATCTAACTCCAGGCCATCAGTTCCAGTTACAGAGAGATGTTGTTTTCAACCCCCCCAATCATATCTTGATTGAATTAGAAGTTGGAGTGTGTCACCTTCAAGCCAAGCACAGAGGCTCAGTGAGTGGTCTGGGAATCGGCACAGGGTAAAAGCCACTCCCCTGCCTCCAGGGGCCAGAACTCTTGACCCTCAACCGCTTGTCCTTTACAGCAAGTGGCTGAAATTAGCTAACTCCCTTCACACCTGGATTCTGACTTATAACTGGTCTACTCCTTTGTCATAGCCAATCTACTGCTCTGACCATTAGAATTTAATTTTCCTCATTCAAAAGACACTCATTTTACTCCTTTGGAAAGGAAAGAGCTCTTTGAATTTTTCTTTGGTTTGGGAGGACCTTCGCTATCTTCTGGGACACATCCACGTCCTCCCGTTCTCATAGGAAATGCCTTGATGATACCCACAGACCCCACTTCCTAGCACCTGGGAGTCAGCCTCTGGTGCCCCCTCTCCTCCAGGCTTCACACCCCATCTGATATCCAGTCCTGGGAATTCTGCTTTCCTCCCCTGAGGTCCAGAATGAGGCTAGTTGCAGTCACATTTCTGTCTCAGACAGAAGACTTCCAGCACTATCCAAATATATTCATTTCCTGCTTCAAACACCTTGGTGGCTCCCAATGGGCATCAGAATTCACTCAGTTCAATTCCGCAAATGTGTATCTTGTACTCACAACATGTCAGCCTAGTGCTTAGGATATAAAGGCACACTAAGCAGGTCCATGCCCTGAAAGGATTTGCAGCAGTCTGCCAGTGGGATGGGCACTCACATAAATGTGGCTTCATGTGAAAAACACTCAAGTGAAAGGAACCATAAAACATCTTGGAATTCTGGGACTCAGGGATTAGGGGAAACTACAGAAGACTGGGACATTTGAGCTGAGGCTCAGGGGGTAAATAGGCGTTTGTCGGGAGGACACTGATGAAAGGCGTGCTGAGGGGTCTTTCAGGAAAGAGAAAAAACTTGGGCAAAGGCATCGAGTTATGGAAGCCCAAATGATTCAGGACCTCTGAATGAGCAGTCATTGCCCCTGGCCTCCACTGTCACATGTCACATGTACCATCTTCAGCAGAAAACCTTCAAGATTAGGACAGAGAACAGCACTCTCCCAGCTGCCACACCAGGTGGGAAGCCAGTCATTCAAACAACAAACCCAGTGCAGAACGCTAAAGGGTCCCTACAGACCATGCAAGGGGCTATGGAAGGGCAGAAAGAGGAGGAAATGTCTGGCCCTGATTCTCAGAGACACTGAAGAGAAACCCGTGGATCAGTCTCTGGTGGCATCTCTCTTGGGATGAGGCACTCCTATGGTCCTCGGAGAGTGATATCCAGTGGCGATGACCATTGATGCCCTGGAGACTCTTCCCTTAGAATGCTCTGCTCAGCATCAAGCAAGTGCCACAGGGGACCTGCGACGGACAGAATTGGGCCTTGGCCCTGAGCGCAGGATACTCAGAATCTCAGTGCAAAGATGAGGCCCATGCAGAACACCGAGTGGGAAGGAGCGTATGAGGACGACGTGAGTATGTGACAACTGCAGGCCGCTGCCGTAACCGACTGTTCGAATAGTCACCTTGTGGGCTGGCATCATCGGGGTGGGCCCAAGGAGCAGTAGAGTCAGGGTACAGACTGAACCAGGGAGGCTGAGTGGGAGTGGAGCCGTAAGAAAGGAAGGTGAAGAGCAGCCTGAGGGAACACCGTCGGCTAATGCACGAACCTGGACCCAAAGCCCCTCAGAACAGGAAGACATCCTGAGGCTCAGCCATCCGAATTCTCGGCCATCACAAAACCCCCCTGCAGAACCCCGACCATCCAGGCTGCTGTCAGGGCACAACAAAGAGAAACTGAATGGAGAGACCAGGCAGCCAACCCATCTCTCCCTGTGCTGCCTCTCCTGATAGAGTTTCCTCCAAGGGGCCAGCATCCTACATCTCAAAACATCTTGCTTTGGGACTCAAGGGACAACCCTCCCCACCAACCCTCTATCTTAGCAAAAATGCCATCCCCACCCCCAACCATGGTGACAGCTTTGCCCTGCAGGACAGAAGCAATCAGCCTCCACCCTCGGCATCCATATTCATGGGAATCGCTCAGGCTCTGACCTGTAAAACCCTGTGTGGGCTGTCAGCCGGGGAGCCGGGGCTGATGGTCCCCAGAATTGCACTTCAGGAATGAGCCCACAGCCATCTGCCTCTCCTCCAAGTAACTGGGGCCCTGGGAGGAATAAACAGCTGTTGTCACTGCCATCCCAGAGAAGCAGGAAATAGGGCAAGGAGGCAGGGGGCGGCACCTTTCAGAGCCCACACAGCTCCTGAGAGTGTTGGAAGGTTATTAGTGTGGCTATAATCAGGCCGTTAGCCAAATGCAGGTGGAGAATGAAGTGGTTCTGAAATTGCTTTCCAGAGAAAGCGGAGCCTGCAATGGTATTAATATAATCTATGCATACGATCTCTTTCAAGTAGTTCTTCAGCTTCCTACACAACCAAGAAGCTAGGAGTCGGGTTCCCAGCTAAACTAGGGTAAGAAATGTGCGCTTCTCTGAACTGTCTCTTCCACCTGCCCCGTGAGAGCCAGTCCGAGCCATGAGGTCCTTGTCGTATGCCCAGTCGGGGGCCAGAGACCCTGGGGGCTCATTCACAGGCAGGTGGTCTCATTCTGTGGGCAGTGTGCCGTGCCCATTCTGGCCAGCCCGGCCCCTGCAGGCTTCCCAAAGGGACTCAACAGAAGCCTCCTTTCAGGGGACAGTATGCTGATGAGAAGAGGGGGTCCTTAGCATCCCCTGTAGACAAAGCCTCCTGGAGTCCAGGGCCTCTTCTTCTGAGCCTGCAAAAAGAGGACAGAGTGTCCCCACCTGCTCTTCCTTGAGGGTCCTTGTCTTCACTCGTGGCACCCCCAGCCATCCATGTCGCCAGGTCTTAAGGGTGAGTCTCATTCTCTCCGTCATCCTTCTCCACAGCCAATCAGATACAAATTCTATCCCTGTATGAGTTCTACCCAACCACCCTCCTCCTCCCCGCTTGCCCTCCAGTTGCTTCTGGCTCCCACTGCGCAGCCTATCTGGCCCCCTGCATGCAGTTCCATCTCTCTCCAAGCCATTTTTCATGCTGTAGCCATGATCATCTCCCAGACATTTCAGGGCTGATCCTCCAATACCGCTGATCAATCTTCCATAGCTCTTGTCCTTAGGACGTTGTCCAAATGCTTTATGTGACTCTCCACGAGCCTATGCCTTGAAAGGGTTCATGGTGCCCCGGAAGGTCTGCTTTTGCTCCCCAGCAGGCTGTGCACATGGCTCCACCTGTGCCCAGAATGCTTTCCTTTCTCCTCCCTTCTCGACTAAATCCTCTTCTTCCTTCAGAGCATGGCTCAGGTGTCCCTTCCCCCGACTTCAAAGCCTTCTCTGATCCCTCCTTCCCCCAAGTTTGGGATAAGGGCCCCTTTTCAAGGACTTGCTGCAGTGGATGACAGGTACACCTCTCTCCCCTGCCTGTCTCTGGGCTCCTTCAGGGCAAGGATGCTCTTGTAGGCAATTTTTGTCTCCCTTAGGGCTATCATAGCTCACAGCATTTCAAAAGCATCAAATGGTGGAATTCATAAAATAATGGAAGAGGCTGAAAAATTGTTCAGGGACCCAAAGGGCCAATCCCTTGGAATGAGTGTAGCTGGAGATTAAGATGGGAGAATCGGGGACTTCCCTGCTGGTCCAGTGGCTAAGACTCCACACTCCGAGTACAGGGGGCCCAGGCTTGATCCCTGGTCAGAGAACTAGATCCCACATGCCACAACTAAGAGTTCACAAGCTGCAACTAAATATCCCACGTGGCACACGAAGACCCAAGAGCCCACAACTAAGACCCAGCATAGCCAAATAAAGAAATAAATATTTCTAAAAAAGATGAGAGAATCACACATGCAAACCACACATGCAGAACTAAGAAATGTTTTCAGATGGGGTCCCTTCAGCTTAAACTCAAAATCCCCTACACGTCTGAGAGATGTATTCCCCCTGATGTGCACTCAGTAACCCAGTCGCCCAGTCGTTCTGACTTTTTTGCAACCCTTTGGACTGTGGCCTTCTAGCCTCCTCTGTCCACAGGATTTTTCAGGCAAGAATACTGAAGTAGGTTGCCATTTCTTCCTCCAGGGGATCTTCCTGACCCAGGAACTGAACTTGCATCTCCTGCATTGCAGGCAGATTCTCTACTGCTGAGCCATCGGGAAAGCCCCCTAGTCCCATTCAGTCTGATGTGCTGACTCTTGGTTCTGTGAGTCTTATCACTGACCAAGGAGGAACCTTCCATAATGAGCACATAGGTGTAGCCCGACTAGTGTTGGATGAATAACTTGGCCATGATGCCAGGACTAGGATCATAACCATAGCCTCCAGCCCACATAGTCCCCTTACCACATCATATTTGATGTGCTGGGATGTGTTTTTCAACCCTGGGTTGGGTAAAATAACCTCTGACATAGTCACTGTATTCAAAGTAGTCTGATGGAAGTGAACTCAGAAGGCAGTCTTCTGAGCCTGTATTTTCTGGTTTCAAGAACAAGTGGAGACAATTGAATTATACCCTGACTCACAAAAGTAGAAACTACTCTGTCTAGCTCAGCCTTTTTCTTGGGCCAGTTTTTCTGTCAATCCACGTTAGTGCCCCCAGCTCTCCCCAGGTCGCTTTCCCAAGCTGGCAGATGTTTTCAATACAATGCTGGCAAAAATGACATACAGATGGTCACCCATATGGTGCCAGTTTGGATCTGACTCCTGGAGAAAATTCTGGAAGCCCACTCAGCTATGAAGGACACCCACCAGCTTCCTGCTCTGCGTCCAAAGCTGACTGCTCACAGGGACACAGGTGGGAAGCAGGTGTTTCACATGAGTGGACCACCCTCTGCTTATCACCACCAATCAAGCTAGCGGTGCAGGAAACAACAAAATGAGACAGAATCATCATCCAGGAGATGAAATGAACTGGTGGTCAAAGCATGGGGGGGCTCTGAAGTCCCAGAACATAAATGGTCATATTTCAGGCAGGTTTTGCTTCAGAGACTTCAGGTTTTGCCAGAAACTTGGAGACAGAGTGTGAGGGTCTTCAGATTTAATTCCAGTTGATGCAATTTCTAGGGGTGTTCAATCAATTACATTCCATCTAGCCAGCATCCGCAACTGCCAAAAACAGACTCAGTCAGCCAATCGTTCAGTGCTTACTGAGCTTCCAATATGTGCCAGGCACTTACAAGACACCTACCATGTGCTAGGCGCTGTGCTGGGTCTGGGGACAGAATGGCAAACAACTACCATGAAGGTCATCCCTTTTAGAGACTTACATTCCTGTCAGGGGAAGACAGAGAGACAAACAAACAAATGAGAAAGTGTTACATAAGTAATAAGGATGATGTGATAGAGGATAACTGGTGGCTACTGTAGACTGGGTGACTAAGAGGGTCCTCTGTGGAAAGCTGACACTTGAAACTCTAATCTGAATGACAAAGAGGAACAAACTAGGCACACAAGCATCAAAGGAATAGTGCAACTGCTCAAGGTGAGACGGGTTGATGCCCAAAGATAGTGGAATAGCAGTATCCTGACAATGAGTGGGGCTACAGAGTAAAATTCTGCTTGACAGTGGGAAGGTCCAGAAAATGATACAGACATGGAGTGAAAGCATCACCATGTTCAGCCAAGAGAGTCTGGAGAAGGCAGGGATTGACAGTGACTAGTCCAACAATATTTACCACTGAGATACTCAGAATTCTAAGATGGATTCACACCAAGAGTAGGCTGGGCATTGGATCATGGAGACAGGGAGAAAAGCCAGGTCTTGGGGCATTGGGTCAAGGCTACAGTGAAGTGGACAAGTATAGGAGAGACTGGAGCTGAAGTCTGAAGGATAGGGTTGAACCAAGCCCAGGGTCAGAATCTAAAGGAGCAGGGCTGACAGCCAGAATAACTCGGATCAGGAATTCAGGATGCAGTCAGGAGTCAGACATGAAGCCAAATAGGAAGAAACCCAAAGATCATGACACTTCCATTTCCAGGAAACTCGGTATATGCCCCCTGTTGGGAAAGGTGTGAATTCAAGACTTCAGCTAATCTCAGAATACTGCTGCTGCTGCTACTGCTGCTAAGTCGCTTCAGTCGTGTCCAACTCTGTGAGACCCCATAGATGGCATCCCACCAGGCTCCCCCATCCCTGGGATTCTCCAGGCAAGAGCACTGGAGTGGGTTGCCATTTCCTTCTCCAATGGTTGAAAGTGAAAAGTGAAAGTGAAGTCGCTCAGTTCAGTTCAGTTCAGTCGCTCAGTCGTGTCTGACTCTTTGCGACCCCATGAATCGCAGCACATCAGGCCTCCCTGTCCATCACAAACTCCCGGAGTTCACTCAGACTCACGTCCATCGAGTCCGTGATGCCATCCAGCCATCTCATCCTCTGTCGTCCCCTTCTCCTCTGGCCCCCAATCCCTCCCAGCATCAGAGTGTTTTCCAATGAGTCAACTCTTCGCATGAGGTGGCCAAAGTACTGGAGCTTCAGCTTTAGCATCATTCCTTCCAAAGAACACCCAGGGCTGATCTCCTTCAGAATGGACTGGTTGGATCTCCTTGTAGTCCAAGGGACTCTCAAGAGTCTTCTCCAACACCACAGTTCAAACGCATCAATTCTTCAGCGCTCAGCTTTCTTCACAGTCCAACTCTCACATCCATACATGACCACAGGAAAAACCATAGCCTTGACTAGACGGACCTTAGTCGGCAAAGTAACGTCTCTGCTTTTGAATATACTATCTAGGTTGGTCATAACTTTTCTTCCAAGGAGTAAGCGTCTTTTAATTTCATGGCTGCAGTCACCATCTGCAGTGATTTTGGAGCCCCCAAAAATAAAGTCTGACACTGTTTCCACTGTTTCCCCATCTATTTCCCATGAAGTGATGGGACCAGATGCCATGATCTTCATTTTCTGAATGTTGAGCTTTAGGCCAACTTTTTCACTCTCCTCTTTCACTTTCATCAAGAGGCTTTTTAGCTCCTCTTCATTTTCTGCCATAAGGGTGGTGTCATCTGCATATCTGAGGTTATTGATATTTCTCCTGGCAATCTTGATTCCAGCTTGTGCTTCTTCCAGTCCAGCATTTCTCATGATATACTCTGCATAGAAGTTAAATAAGCAGGGTGACAATATACAGCCTTGACGTACTCCTTTTCCTGTTTGGAACCAGTCCGTTTTTCCATGTCCAGTTCTAACTGTTGCTTCCTGACCTGTGTACAGACTTCTCAAGAGGCAGGTCAGGTGGTCTGGTATTCTCAGCTCTTTCAGAATTTTCCATAGTTTATTGTGATCCACATAGTCAAAGGCTTTGGCATAGTCAATAAAGCAGAAATAGATGTTTTTCTGGAACTCTCTTGCTTTTTCCATGATCCAGCGGATGTTGGCAATTTGATCTCTGGTTCCTCTGCCTTTTCTAAAACCAGCTTGAACATCAGGAATTTCATGGTTCATGTATTGCTGAAGTCTGGCTTGGAGAATTTTGAGCATTACTTTACTAGCATGTGAGATGAGTGCAATTGTGCGGTATTTTGAGCAATCTTTGGCATTGCCTTTCTTTGGAATTGGAATGAAAACTGACCTTTTCCAGTCCTGTGGCCACTGCTGAGTTTTCCAAACTTGCTGGCATATTGAGTGCAGCACTTTCACAGCATCATCTTTCAGGATTTGAAAGAGCTCCACTGGAATTCCATCACCTCCACTAGCTTTGTTTGTAGTGATGCTTTCTAAGGCCCACTTGACTTCACATTCCAGGATGTCTGGCTCTAGGTGAGTGATCACACCATTGTGATTATCTTGGTCATGAAGATCTTTTTTGTACCATTCTGTGTATTCTTGCCACCTCTTCTTAATATCTTCTGCTTCTGGTAGGTCCATACCATTTCTGTCCTTTATTGAGCCCATTTTTGCATGAAGTGTTCCCTTGGTATCTCTAATTTTCTTGAGGAGATCTCTAGTGTTTCCCATTGTGTTGTTTTCCTCTATTTCTTTGCATTGATCACTGAAGAAGGCTTTCTTATCTATTCCTGCTATTCATTGGAACTCTGCATTCAGATGCTTATTTCTTTCCTTTTCTCCTTTGCTTTTCGCCTCTCTTCTTTTCACAGCTATTTGTAAGGCCTCCTCAGACAGCTATTTTGCTTTTTTGCATTTCTTTCCCATGGGGATGGTCTCGATCCCTGTCTCCTGTACAATGTCACGAACCTCATTCCATAGATCATCAGGCACTCTGTCTATTGCTCAGTCATGTCCAACTCTTAGCGACCCCATGGACTGCAGCCCACCAGGCTCCTCCGTCCATGGGCTTTTCCAGGCAAGAGTACTGGAGTGGGGTGCCATTGCCTTCTCTGAATCTCAGAACACTACTGGTCCCCAAATCTATACTTGCAATGTACACATTTCTTTTGAAATGTAGTCCCAACTTTCCAAAAGTCTTAGGAAGTTCAAGCTCAACTTTTCCAAGTTTAAACTCCCTCCTAACCCCTTCAAATCACCTCCTCTTTCTGAATCCCTCTCTGCTCACAACCAGGCAGTGAGGCATCATCCACTACACGTTTGCATTTTCCATGAAGCAGCCTCGTAGATGACGATTGGCATAAGGAGACGTACCAGAAAGTGTTCCTGGCATCTCCACCTGTGGAAGGAAAGGCTGAAAAGCAGGGTTGAGCAAAGAAGATGTTGAACTCCAGTGAAGCCTCAACCATGGTTTCAGAGCCCACCTCTCAGGGGGCTCTGATGCTGGCAAGGCCCTCAGAATTGTCTCAAGGTGGGTCTGAGATGTTGCTTCTATACCCTAATGTTGTCGTTGGATGCAAGCTATCTAGGAAAGAGATGAGAACTTGGACAAGTTAACTATTTTCAGCTGAGGGCACTTCTCCCAGCAGTCAGAGGACTAAGTCCTTCAGCCCTAGAGTTCCAAGTGGTACATCAAAGCATCTACTTCTTTTTGCCTTACTCCTACCAACCCATGAGGGATGAGATGTGCCCAGGGGGTCTACCTTCCATACATGTCTCCCACCCATCCTCATCCTCTTCTCTCCTTCCACCTTCCCACTAGTTCAAGACTCACAGTTTCTCAGCTGGGCTAGGTCTTTATCCGGCTGGCCCTGGCCCTCTCTCATCTATACTCCACATGGCTGCCACACGGCTGTCGTATGTTTCCAAGACAAATCTAAGCCCATTATTCTACAATGTGAAACTCTTCAGCAGTTATCTTCAGAATACAATCCGAGTTCTCTACAGGATTAAATCTGAATTTCAGATCACAGAATTGCAGATCCTTTATGACCTGGCCGCGATGACACCTGTGTCCTCCTCTCTCCACACCCCCATCCCTGGACTCTACCTTCAGTCTTTCTTCATGACTCAGAGTTCCCTAAAGCTTCCTTTGGACACGTAGCTCTTTGGGCCAGAAAGGCCTTTCCCTCTGACTTGTAGGACTCACTGCAGGGCTCACTCTGTCCTGAAACGATAGAGCCACCGTGATCCATCCACAGCTCCCCCTGACCCCTAGGTCACCCTGGTCTTCCCTCCACCCCAATACTCACAGCTCTCTGATAATGACCTGATGCCTTGTGCTGCTTGCCTGTGACACACTGAGATTCTTAAGAACAAAGACTGTGTCATCGTCTTCATTCCATCCCCTAACCCTGTCACAGTACATGGCACATAACAGGCACTTAGTACATATCTGACAAATGAATCAAGTGGTCAACCAAGGAGAATAAGAGAGTAAGTTAGTAATGTTATCTATTTAATATCAAAACAAGATGCTTTAAGGACAGAGTATAGAGACACAGTAGCCACAAGGAAAGGACAGAATGAATCGTCATCCAGGGCAACAGCTCCCAGAGGGTGTCAGGACTGTGTGCAGCTGTGAAGACCCGTCATCCCTGAGCATGGGTTTAACCTAAACAGAGGGTCAGCAGTGTCTGTGTGTTTCTGAGATGCTGGGTCTATGTCTGTGAGAGGCCTACTGCAAACCACCTAATACTCATGCCAAACCCCTTCTCGCACTTCCTGGACTGCAGAGACTGAAACCACACCATTTCTAGACCCCACGTGACCTACTTTCCACCAGATAATCAGAAAATGGAAGTGAGTAATGTGAGGGGGCAGCCGTGTGCTGGGAGGTCAGGACGGGTGGCAGAGATGCTGGGTATTTGGGGAAAACTGTCGTGGAATTTCTGCTGCCTGGTCCCTACCTCAGAGAGAGGGGGAAAGTCGGTGTAGGTGGACCCAGCATGGGTTTGTGCTCCAAAAGTCATTGGGTGTTTTTCCTGAGTGGTTTCCTTACTCTTCAGTAAAACTGATACCACATCTTTTAATAAACCCCTTAACTGAACAGTACAACCAGTTATGAGCAAGCCTGCAGATTTTCCTTGGGAAGGGGTTCATCCTTGGGGGAGAAGCAGTGATGTGATAAACTTAGCCCAGCGAGAAAACCTCTGTCATCAGAAGGCTAATTCTGTCCTTCAGTTGTGTCTCTGGCCCAGCTCACCAAGACTCCTATCTGAATCCCAGTAAGAACAGAACTGTCAGTAAAAATAGAGAGAACTGTCGACAAACACCGTATAACCCACTGAGGCATAGCCAGCCGAGCTTGGCTACAGTCCAACAGAGGAGAAAAATGGATGCTACCCCGCTTGGCTTCAAACGATTCTGCAGCTCTGCCATCCCAGAGGCTCCAAAGGCTTTCACTAGAGGAGGGCACCATCCTCCACCAAGGGATGGCAGTGACTTCATCTGATGTCCAGTGGGAGGCACTAGAGCTCAGGGAGCCCAGATTAGGAGCAGCGGCCACGTTGATGAGGGGAGGTCTTGTTTGTGAACTCAGGAGCAGCTCTCCCAGGGGTACTCCCAGGAATGCCTGGGCAGGGGAACTTGCTAGGGTACAGAGGTGAGACACCACCTGGGGACTGCCATGATACTAGGGGCACTCTTATCTGCAAGATGCTGTGGGAACTTCCCCTGGGAGTTCCCAGAGATACTTGGGGAAGATTTGTTTGTGAACTGATATTCGGGGTTCCCCAGGGGCTCTCATAAATGCTGTCAAGGGGTCTCTCATCTGCAAGCACATGTGGGGTGCCCTAGGGATTCCCAGAAAGACCAGTCAGTTATGAGCTCACGGAAGCCATCCCTGGGGACTCCCACAACTACGTGAGAATTATGTGAGCCACTCCTGGGCTCCCAACATTCAGGGGGCCCTACGCGGGGCTTAAGACATCCTGCATGATCAATCTGAGGCAGGATCCAGTGAAATCTGAGGATTGCAACCCATGCGACCTTTTTACCCACAGGCCCAGGTACATTTTGACATCCATTTTGATACGGAAAACAGCACCCCTCCCCCTACCCTAGGGAGACAAACTTATTTTTGAGGTCTGGCAATTCTTTTTTTGAGGTTACTATCAAAACTTGCTGGCCTGGGAGCCATTTTAACCCTGTCTGGTGACCTTGCATATCACAGTTGTGCTCCATTAGGCAAAAAGTTACGGTTTAAAGCTCAGAAGGCAAGCTTTTGTCCCTCTTTTTTGAGACTGTGTTACCCTCTTACTATTTACAGAAATAAAGGCAAGCTTTCACAAAGTGGTTAGCCTGTGTGAAGGAAGGAGTGTGCAGGGTCCCCCGGGGTCCCGGGTGCCCCACGGAGCCAGCACCCCCTCTCTGGTCAGCTGCTGGCACATTTCTCTCCTCCCCTGACTCCAACACTGAACACTCGTCTGCTGCAAGATCTCTGCAGAGTCGGGAAATGTGACTCAGAAACCCATTTGAAAACAAAAAAGATGAATACACAATTCACAGAAGAAGAAAGACAAATGACTACCAAACACTAGGAAAGGTATCCAACCACACTAAAAATTTAAGATATGCAGCTTAAAATCAGCCACCATTACCACCTATTAAGTTAGTTAAAAAAAAAAATGTTTTCAAGTAAGGATATTCAGAGCTGGCAGCAGTGGCATAAAGTGTGATTTTCACCTGCCACGGGTAACACTTTAAACTGGTTCAAACTTTTGGGGAAAATTTGGCAGTAGATAACAAAAGCCCTTAATATGCACTAACTTTTGAACTTGTTACTCTGCTTCCAGGAATCTACCCTAAGGAGAAACCAGCTTTCTGTAAAACGATACATATTAGACCCACAGAGATGTTATGGGGAGGGAGGTGGGAAGGGGGTTCATGTTTGGGAACACATGTAAGAATTAAAGATTTTAAAATTTTTAAAAAAAAAATTTTTTTTAATTAAAAAAAAAAAAGAATAATTACAAAATAAAAGTTGAAACAGAAATGTCCAATAAGAAGAGAATGATTTAATAAATAAAGACACATTAGTATGGCAGAATATTAACAAATAATAACTATGTTTTCAAACAAAGTAGTTGCATGAAAACCTGCTTACAATACAATATTAAGTTGGGAAAACACAAGGTTCAAAAACACATGGGACTATCTCACAAAACACTTGACTCCAAAAAAACAAAATTAGAACTAAATAAGACGATAACCCAGTTAAAAAGTGGGCAAAAAATTTGATGACACTTCACAAAGGAAGTTATGCAAATGGCCAATAAGCAGAAGAAAAAATGCTCAACCTCAGTAATCATCAGAGAAATGCAAACTAAAACAAAGAGATACCATCACACACCAACCAGAATGTCTAACACTGAAGAGATGCGTAATACTAAGCATCTTGCAAAGACGTGGAGCAATTGGAAACCTCATTTATGAATGATAGGAATTAAACATATTCCAGCTTGGAGAGCAGTTTGTCAGATTCTCATAAAGTTAAGCATACTCTTAGCACAAAACCTAGCAAATCTACTCCTCAGTATTTAAGCAAGAGAAATAAAAGTATATGTCTACAGAAAAGTACTTGGCTATGAACACTCATTACCACTTCATCAAAGCTGACAACAACCCAAATGTTCACCAATAGATGAACGGGTGAACAAATTGTGGCATTTATTTATAATGGAATCATCTTTTAGTTGCTAAGTCATGTCCGACTCTTGAGATCCCATGGACTGTGGCCTGCCAGGTTCCTCTCTCCATGGGATTCTCTGGGCAAGAATACTGGAGATTCCTTTGCCATTTCCTTCTCCAGGGGAATCTTTCCAACCCAGGAATGGAACCCAGGTCTCCTGCATTACAGGCAGATTCTTCACTGACTGAGCTATTACTTGGCCATAAAAATAACACAGTATTGATATGTACAACAACCTGTAAGAATTTCATAAACATGACACCAAGAAAACGAAGCCAGACACCAAAGTTTACGTACAATATGTAAATTAACCTGAACCTAGAATTCTGTACCTGACCCAATAATCAATCTAGTGTTATGGCAGAAGAGCCAAGGACTCAAAAAATGTACTTGCCTTCACACAAAGTTTTTGGAAGTTACTTGATGTATTGCAACCAAACAGAAGCTTAAAAAAAGGAAAGCAGGCAATCTGTGAAAAAGAGGAAGTGTGCCAGGAAAAGAGTTTGAGGCTCTCAGCTGGGGCCATGCTGCAGGCTCAGGGGTGGTCAGTCTAGATGGGAGCAGGACAGAAGACCCTGGAGGAGAAAGAGCCTACAGAACAACAAACAACAAACCTCCAAGACAACAAACTGTGGATACCGGTTGGATGGAAAAGTTAGGATGAAATAGGGAATTCGGTAAAGACAGATGAAATAGACAACAAAAACCTAAGCAAACAGAGCTGTTCAAGCAGCAAATGTACCCCAGGAGTACTGCATGGCTCTGCAGAGAACTCCAGGGACACAGCGCCAATGACATACACATTATTTACTGAGTTCTACTTTTCCAGATGAATTTATGGGAAAGATGGAAAACGTCATTGTCGTGGACCACCATGCACATGGGTGGTATGGGTGGTTTAGTTGCTGAGTCGTGTAACCCCATGGATGTGTAGCCCGCCAGGCTTCTCTGTCCGTGGGATTTCCCAGTCAAGAACCCTGGAATGGGTTGCCATTTCCTTCTCCAGCAGATCTTCCCAACCCAGGGATCAAACCCACATCTCCAGCGTTGTAGGAGGTTCCCTGCATTGCAGGTGGATTCTTTACCAACTGAGCACCACCATGTACATGCTGACATGGAAGAAGCCAAAGTACTGTTGACAGAAGTTAATCCATGGAATATAGAGAAGAGAGCTGAAAAAGGATGTGTGTGTGTGTATGTGTGTGTTTGGGGGGAGGGGTGTTAATATCCTCCCTGTAGAAAATGAAGCGTCAAAATAACTGTATACAGTTAATAAGCCAAGATTAAAAAGATGTAAGTTTGATGCTTACAGTAAAAAGTAACCAAAAGAGGAATTCCCACCATGGAGGAGACGAGGCCAGAGACACCACACTGTGAGAGCAGGAAGTCTATCAGATAAAGTCTAACAGTGATAAGCAGGAAATAGCGGTAGACCCTTGTCAACTGGAGATAGGCACTGACATAACCACCAGAAGAAAATACCAGAAGGACTAAAGGCAGCTGCCGCTGAGGATCGGAACTGGGGATAGACTTTTCCTCCTAAGCAATCCTGTACTTGCCATTTTTATTTAACCATGCGAACAATTAAGAAAGAAGTATTTAAAATAAGATACCCATAACATACGCTTCCCTGATGGCTCAGTGGTAAAGAATGGGCCTGCAATGCAGGAGACTCAGGTTCAGTGTTTGGGTCGGGAAGACCTTCTAGAGAAGGAAATGGCAACCCACGCCAGTATTCGTGTCTGAAAAAATCCCGTGGGCAAAGGAGCCTGGCAGGCTACAACCCATGGAGTCAAAAGAGTCAGACACGACTTAGCAACTGAAAACCAACAACACATACCATATGATTGCCAGTATTGTCAGTGCATATAAATAAACTCATAGAAAAAAAGACTGGAAGGCAGTACAGTAGCTAAGTCTGGGTAAAAATTTTATGATATTATTTTGCCTGTTGTTTAAACTTTTCCATTTTTCCACATTTTCTATAAGCATCCATTATTTTTGTAAACATAAGAAACATTATGGAAAGAATCAAAATGACTTACAACTTTTAAATGATATTGGAAATGAAGTAAAGGAAACAAATTTGCACATAAAATGAGTATGATCATTTAATAATATACATAAAAGTAGAAATACTTAAGAAAATATTACAGTAAATATCTCAGTGGTGAAATATGGGTGATTTTTTTTGTCTTATCTTTCCTTTTTCCCCACCCAATATGGTTTCTTCATAATAAGCATATTAAACCAGGTTTGACTAGAGAACTAAATTTGATCTCTCCATTGGCTTCAGACCAAAAGAACTATGTAATACCTCTGGGGTGGTGCTGACACTTTGAAAGCCCTCACACTTGTGGCATTAATGGAACTAAAGGCAAATGGGGTTCTCTGGTGACTGCTTCTAATTGAGCCTGTTGGCTTCGGTCACCCACTCAGCATTCATCCAGTGCCTACTGTGTCCTTTGACTTGCAGGAGGGGCTGCATGGTTGTTGCAAACGGGAGGTGCTGGCAGACTCTGGTCTTATGTGGCAGACCAGTTCGCAGAAGAGAATAAACACCCACAGATGAAAACAGATGGAAAATGTGCCCAGAGCTACAACAAACAATCTAGCCTGAGTGATGGGTATCCTCTCCAGACCAGTGCCACCCTGGCATCCTTGGAGGAATCCTACATGGCAGGGTTCCTCTTCCTTCCTCCTAGAGAGACTCTGGGAATTCTTTACCAGCTGAGCCACAGGGGAAGCCCAAGAATACTGGAGTGGGTAGCCTATCCCTTCTCCAGTGGATCTTCCCAACCCAGGAATCAAACCAGGGTCTCCTGCATTGCAGGTGGATTCTTTACCAACTGAGCTATGAAAGAAGCAAGTGAGTGAAGTGAAGTCGCTCAGTCGTGTCCAACACTTTGCGACCCCATGGACTGTAGCCTACCAGGCTCCTCCATCTGTGGGATTTTCCAGGCAAGAGTATTGGAGTGGGGGTGCCATTTCCTTCTCCAAGGGATCTTCCTGACCTAGGAATTGAACCCAGGTCTCCCGTATTGCAGGCAGATGCTTTACCGTCTGAGCCACCAGGGAAGTTCCCCTATGAAAGAAGCAAAATAAATATTAAAAGATGTTAAATTGAAAGTTTTGCCAGAAGCACCATGATACAATCGACATGACACCCCAATTTGGTGCCAAAAGAAGAAGCACATTTTTAAGGGAAGATCTAAAAATTTGTTATGGAACTCAAACTTCTCACCTACACCCACGTTGAGGGCATAAAATACTCTGGCTTTTGCAGATTGAAGGAGAGAATTTGTAGAGAAGATTAATTTAGGGAAAAAAAAAAAAAGCATTGATGTACTGTGAACTTCATCCCTACCAGGAGGGACAGTGAGAAGTTGCCATGTCTCTTCTCAAATATAGTGAAGAGGACTTCAGGGGAAAAGCTTGGTAAGCATCCTTTGTGATTCAGGGGACAGAGTGAACCCAGGTTGGATTCCTGCCTGGAAAGCTAAAAGGCAGGGATAGATGGGCTGGCCGGCTGCTCCCACCATGGCTGAAAGGAGATATTTCTGCAGCTTTGGGACTCACCCACAAACTCCCAGAGTGGCTCTGGGCAGGGACACCTGGGTGTCTCCCTTGGACCAGATGTGAGCCACTGGTGCAACAGAGAGTGGGTGTGGTCACCTAGGACCAATCCAAGAGAAGCCTTCCCAAGAGGTGAACAGTTCTCAGCAAGGAGAAGCTGAAATGATCACCAGGTCCTCTGAGCTATAGGAAGAGTTCCGTGATGAGCTAGAGGAGACTGACTGTCCTGGACAAGAGAGCTGCAGCAGACAGTCCTGGTGATGGAGAGCCTCCTATGGACCAATCATGAAAGAACATCAGTCTTCCCTGCAGCCAGTCAAGCAAGAGCCTCCCTGCCCCTCTCCTTTCTTCTCCCCTGCCTGCTCCATTTCAGGACCTTAATTCCACCTGGGGGACTAGAGGAGGAGGAATCAAGAAAGGAAGAAGAAACTCTCTGTTCCCACACTTGTATCACCCACAGGCTTCCCACCTGTAGTAGCCCTGGCTATTGAGGTGTGGGGTTTGGGTAATTGCATGGGTCTCAGCATTCTAATATCTGGGTTGAGACACTATCCGATGACTTAGCAAGACTGCAGGAATTTTTATTATACCAGAGGGTGCAAAAAAGTCATGGAACTGCCTGAGTTCTTGTCTAGGGTAAGGAAAAAATTTTCCTCCATGAGTACATTTGAAAAGGACAATAGAAATAAAAATAATGTTGCTTTATACTTACATCTCAAGATTCTTGCTCTTTCAAAGTCCATACCACCCATTCTGCCATGGAATCATGACTTCTCAAATCCAAAGAGTGCCCTGCCTTACAGCTGAATTCAGTTAGAGTCCTTTATATAGAGATACAGGCCAACTACTAAAAATGTTCCAAGGGACAGAAGAGGAGAATGTGAGGAGGATTGTGAATGTGGGAACTCCTACAAAGGAAGATATGAGGCTGTTCAAGCAGCCATTACTGTTCTCAGGATCTGGATATTCTGCAGTGCCAAGACAGGAGGTCCAGAAAGTTCTACCAGCTCTACCGGCAGCACCAAAAGGAAGCAACCATAGATAGAATTACAATAACAGGGTGGGGGGAAGAAGGAAAGAATGAATCTAGGGTTTTGGTGAGCACTTTACACATACCAGTAACTTTTACAGTCATCTCACTTAATTTTTGGCACTGTCATGAAAAGTAATACATGTATCCCCATTTTGCACAGGAGATGCTGGGACTCCAGAAGTTAAGTGTCTTGCTCTTGGTCATTGTCTGTCTGTAGAGCCCATCTCCCTTCCACCATTTCAGGGTACCTCTCCTATTGTTATATATTTAGGTAGTGACTCTAACGGGCAACGTAATGCAAGGGGCTATGGAATGCTTGGCTAATGGCACTATGAGTGATGCCAGAAAACCAACCCAGAAAGATAGCCCCTGCTAAAGGACTCCTTCCCACAGTGTTTTGCTGAGAGAAGCAGATCCTGGACTACCTGACCTTCATCCCCAGCTACTGTGTGGATTGGCCTAAGGGTCAGAGGCCTAGGAAGGAATCTTGTATTAGTCAGGGTTCTCCAGAGAGGTAGAACAAATAGGAGATTAGATACAGCTATATGCATTTCAGGCAGATTCTTTACCAACTGAGCTCTCGGGGAAGCCCATATGGAGAGAGAGAGAGAGATTTACTATAAGAAATTGCCTCATGTGAAATCTACAGTCATTAAGCTGGAGACCCAGGAGACCCACTGTGAGATTAATCCAGTCCATTCATTATCAGAATTTTACAGGTAAGGAAACAAAGACTTTGAAAGCTTGTTGCTGTTGTTCAGTTGCTAAGTCATGTCTGACTCTTTGTGACCCATGGACTGAAGCACGCCAGGCTTCCCTATCCATCACCAGCTCCTGGGACCTGCTCAAACTCATGTCTATCAAGTTGGTGATGCCAATCCAACCATTTTGCCCTCTGTCATCCACTTCTCTTCCAGGGTTTATTTCCTTTAGGACTGACAGGTTTGATCTCCTTGCTGTCCAGGGGACTCTCAAGAGTCTTCTCCAGAACCAGTTTAAGAGCATCAGTTCTTCTGTGCTCAGACTTCTTCATGATCCAGCTCTCACATCCATACATGACTACTGGAAAAACCATAGCTTTGACTAGATGGACCTGTGTTGGCAAAAGTAATGTCTCTGCTTTTTAATATGGTGTCTAGGGTTGTCATAGCTTTTCTTCCAAGGAGCAAGCATCTTTTAATTTCATGGCTGTAGTCACCATCTGCAGTGATTTTGAAGCCCAAGAAAATAAAATATATCACTGTTTCCACTTTTTCCTCAACTATTTGCCATGAAGTAATGGAACTGGATGCCATGATCTTAGTTTTTTAAATGTTGAGTTTTAAGCCAGATTTTTCACTCTCTTCTATCACCTTCATCAAGAGGTTCTTTAGTTCCTCTTCGCTTTCTGCCATTAAAGTGGTATAATCTGCATATGTGAAGCTGTTGATATTTCTTCTGGCAATCTTGATTCCAGCTTGTGCTTCATCCAGCCTGGTATTTTGCAAGATGTACTCTGCATATAAGTTAAATAAGCAGGGTGACAATATTCAGCCTTGATGTGCTTCTTGTCCTGCATACAGGTTTCTCAGGAGACAGGTAAGGTGGCCTGGTATTCTCATCTCTTTAAGAATTTTCCATAGTTTGTTGTGATCCATGCAGTCCAAGGCTTTAGCATAGTCAACAGAGCAGAAGTAGCCTTTTTTTTTTTTAATTCTCTCGCTTTTTCTATGATCCAACAGATGTTGACAATTTGATCTCTGGTTCCTCTGCCTCTTCTAAATCCAGCTTATACATCTGGAAGTTCTCGGTTCACACAGTTGAAGCCTAGCTTGAAGGATTTTGAGCATTAACTTGCTAGCATGTGAAATGAGCACAATTGTATGGTAATTTGAACATTCTTTGGCATTGCCCTTCTTTGGGATTGAAATAAAAACTGACCTTTTCCAGTTCTGTGGCCACTGCTGAGTTTTCCAAATTTGTTGGCATATTGAGTGCAGCACTTTCACAGCATCATCTTTTAGGATTTGAAACAGCTCAACTGGAATTCCATCACCTCCACTAGTTTTGTTCGTAGTAATGCTTCCTAAGGCCCACTTGACTTCACTCTCCAGGTTATCGGCTCTAGGTGAGTGACCACACCATTGTGGTTATCCAGGTCATTAAGACCTTTTTTGTGTAGTTCTTCTGTGTATTCTTACCACCTCTTCTTAATCCGTTCTGCTTCTGTTGCTGCTGCTGCTAAGTCGCTTCAGTCGTGTCCGACTCTATGCGACCCCCTAGACGGCAGCCCACCAAGCTCCCGCGTCCCTGGGATTCTCCAGGCAAGAACACTGGAGTGGGTTGCTATTTCCTTCTCCAATGCATGAAAGTGAAAAGTGAAAGTGAAATCGCTCAGTCATTTTCGACTCTTAGCGACCCCATGGACTGCAGGCCCCTCCGTCCGTGGGATTTTCCAGGCAAGAGTACTGGACTGCTTCTGTTAGGTCCCTACCATTTCTGTCCTTCATCGAGCCCATCTTTGCATGAAATGTTCCCTTAGCATCTCCAATTTTCTTGAACAGATCTCTAGTCTTTCCCTTTCTGTCGTTTTCCTCTATGTCTTTACATTTACACTGTTCACTTAAAAAGGCTTTCTTATCTCTCCTTGCTATTCTCTGGAATTCTGCACTCAGTTGGGTATATCTTTCCCTCTCTCCTTTGCCTTTCACTTCTCTTCTTTTCTCAGTTATTTGTAAGGCCTCCTGAGACAATCACTTTGCTTTCTTGCATTTCTTTTTTCTTGGGGATGCTCGTTAAGTCCAGTTTGTTCCTAAGTCCAACAAAGTTAGCCTAGGTACCCAACTAACACAATTGGCTCTAAGGTATTGTACTGTAATAGGTTTATATACTCCTCACACAAACAGTACACGAAAACAAACACAAAAACAGAGAAAACATTTTAAATCTTACATTGCAGTACCTTGCAAAGGACAGTGGCACAGTGCAACAGCTTGCATGCAGGGGCTGACATTGAGTGAACAGAGAAGAATTACTGATTAGAGGAAGGAGAGGAGGTGAGAGATGGTAGAGCTGAAGGATCAGTGGCAATAGGAGAGGAAGGGCAAGTTGCCGTTTCCCTCACGCCTGACACTGACGAAACGCATGTTCTCATCTTTGAAAATTCGCACCTTGAAGGTTCATATGTAGGAGATTTACTGTGGAGCAAAGATTCAAAGCGGGGTCATCCTGCCCGCAAGCGCAGCCCTCCTCTTCCTCAGCCTCTTCCTTTTCCTCCACACTACCTCTCCAACAGGAGGTCCGCTGTGATTCAAACACTCCTGGAAAAAGTAAACGCATTTCCCCTTTGTCATCGACTGTGAAGGAAACAAAAAGCCTAGGTCCAACTGTGCCCCTGGGCAAACTCCTGACAGTTCTTCAGTTAGCTGATTGCTTTCCCCAGCCTTCTAGAAAGATCTTAACAAGTTCTATTTATAGCTGACCCAGAGAGCACGGATTCTCTCCTTCTTTGGGCTCCCGAGGCCTCTATCATTAGGCTATCGCAGTTCTGATAGTCTGAGTGTGGGCAGAGTGAGGATTAAAAAACTTTCTGCTGGTTACCCAAAAGCCTTGATAACATCACACCATCTTTCACCGGGTGTGCTAAGAGGAAACCACTTCCTCCCTCTCCGGAGCTGCTTGCATATTTACAAATTAATTGTCCAAACCTCAGTGATGTTGAATTAACTGCTTGTTCAGCTGGCCTCTCCTCCTCTGGCCTAGAGTGGGAATATGGAAGAAAGTACAGCAAAGGACCCGTTCTTATGTGAGGGACCCTTACAGTGTGAGTACCACGACAGGGTGACTCCTGAAAGCCAGCCCCCTCGGGCTCATTCTCCGCCCACACACTTTCCCTTCCACACTAAATCCTTCCAGTGCATGCAGGCCCATTTCTGTGGTCAATAGTCATGTTTGAAAGCCATCCAGAAATAGTGACTGAGTTGCCCTTACCAGCCATATTTTCATCGGCTTTGCTAAGCATGGTGTCTTCCATAAATGATTCATGGGGGAACTCTAAGTGCATTTTATTTTCTAATAACCATCTCTCTCTGCCAGTCCATTATAGATGAACTAAGATACGGAAGAGTAGTGAACCCTCATGAAAGATTATGAAAAATTACACCCTGAGTACCTAAAATGACCAGGCTGACCTTAGCAATATTAATCCCTGGCCCAGTTTTGCTGAATATGTCATACACATCATCAGGTCACTGGAACTATGGTTCAGTGTGTACTAAGCATCTGTACTAAACAAGCTGTGTATAAGGTTTACTCATGAGTGTGAATGTGCAGGCTGAAATCACAACATTTGATCCTAGAATTAAACGGTGACATATACTATCCAAGGAGGAGGGCATGGTAACTCTGGTATTCTTGCCTGGAGAATCCCAAGGACAGAGGAGCCTGGTGGGCTATGGTCCAAAATGTCACAAACAGTCGGACATGACTAAAGTGACTTAGCATGCACACACACACATACTGTCCATGCACGCATACTATCCAAAGATCACCCAACCCATCCCTTGCATCTCCAAATGTATTGCATAAATCATTCCAGACAAAGTCCTATGCAACCTCTTGTTTAAATAAAAAATTTAACCCCAGGAAAAAGATGTCCAACCTTTTTCTATAATCTGTTGTAATCTTTTCAAAATCTGTTTCTGTTTTGTGCTTATTGGGTCTCATGAAGGTCCTTACACCATTGTGATGGATTTCTTCCTGTCTTTAGTCAGATGGAGAACGGCCCAACGAATGAATAGGCTGATTTGCCATCAGTAAATTATGAGATGATGCCTATGTTTACACTTCTATTCCCCATCAAGGCATCTGTTTATTTAATTGATGGCCTCCGGCCTTCTTTAAAGGTTACTCTGATATTTAGCAGGGTGCTGGGAGAGGCTGAGGAGTGATAAATTACACCTGCATTTATTCTTCTCCATCATTGCCGCCATCATACAATCACCAGCCTTTGCAGTCTAGACTCCATCCATCCGTCTGTGCTAATTCAGTTCAGTTCAGTTCAGTTGCTCAGTCATGTCTGACTCTTTGTGACCCCATGAATCGCAGCACGCCAGGCCTCCCTGTCCATCACCATCTCCCGGAGTTCACTCAAACTCACGTCCATCAAGTTGGTGATGCCATCCAGCCATCTCATCCTCTGTCATCCCCTTTTCCTCCTGCCCCCGATCTGTGCTCCTTAGGTAGCTTGAAAAGTGAAAATGAAAGTCACTCATTCATGTCTGACTCTCTGCCACCCCATGGACTATAGAGTCCATGGGATTCTCCAGGCCAGAATACTGGAGTGGGTATACTCCAGGGGATCTTCCCAACCCAGGGATGGAACCCAGGTCTCTCACACTACAGGAGGATTCTTTACCAACCGAGCCATGAAGGAAGCCTTAGGTAGCTTACCTCTATGGAAAGTCACCACTGAACCAATAACTGCTAAATTTAACAGTCTCTTCTTGGTTCTGATATAGCTTGAACTCTAAAATGGTCACGTGAGTAGCACTTAAGGAACCAGGGTTGTACAGCCTAGAGGAGAAGACAGGGGAACAAAATGCTGGATTCAAAGATCTAATTTCCTTGGAATGCCCTGTATTAGCTTTTCTATTCGCTATTTCTACTTTCTGTTCTATTTCTATTAGTTTTTCTATAGCTATGACAAACACAGTGCCTTATATACGGAATCTAGGAAAATGGTACTGAAGAATTTATCTACAGGGCAGCAGTGGAGAAACAGACATAGAGAATAGACTTATGGACACGGGGAGAGGAGAGGGTGAGATGCATGGAAAGAGTAACATGGAAACTTACTTCACCATATGTAAAACAGACAGCCAACGGGAATTTGCTATATGGCTCAGGAAATTCAAACAGGGGCTCTGAATCAATCTAGAGGGGTGGGATGGGGAGGGAGATGGGAGGGAGGTTCAAAAGGGAGGGGATATATATATACCTATGGCTGATTATGTTGAGGTTTGACAGAAAACAACAAAATTCTATAAAGCAATATCCTTCAATAAAATTTTTAAAAAAAAAACACATAGATGTATTATCTTTCGGTTCTGAGGGTCAGCAGTCCTAAAATCAAGGTCTCAAGGGCTGCATTCTTTCCCAGAGGTTTTACAGAATCCACTGTCTTGCCTTTTCCAATTTCTAGAGGTTGCCCACAGTCCTTGACTCACAGCCCCTTCTGTCTTCAAAGCCAAGAATGGCTGATAGAGTCTTTCTGACATCATGTCGCTTTGAAGCTGACTCTTCTGCCTCCTTCTCCTATCTCATAAGGACCTGTGTGATTATATTAAACCATCTCTATTTTAAGGTCAACTGATTCCTTCTTCAACTCCCCTTTGTCATGTAACATAACAGATTCTGAGACTAGGACATGGACATCTTCGGGTCATGATTCTGCCTGCTATAGCCCCTAACTGATAGAGCTAGGGCCAGTAGATAGAAGTTACTGAGAGTTCAAATTCATTCTAGTCCAAATGTTCAGGAAATAAAGAACTTTTCAATAGTCAGGACTGCCTACAGGTAGAATTACCTGCTATTGAAGTTACTGAATCCCCGGTCCTACAGGACTTCAAGCATTGGCCTAAGAGCCCCTTCACCCTAAATAAGTGGTTACTACATGCCAAGCACTCCACCAACCACTGGTCATACCTTACATCACTAATCTTCACAATAGTCCTACTGAATAGAAGTTACTGATTTAGAGAAGATAAATCTGATGCTCAGAGAGACTCAGGTGAGAATCTCAGCTGTATAAGCTGCATGACCTTGGGCAAATTATTTAACCTCACCAATCCTCAGGCTCCCCATCTGTAAAATGGGTTGTTGTTATTGTTGTTCAACCACTAAGCCGTCTCTGACTCTTTGAGACCCCATGGGCTGCAGCACACTAGACCTCACTCCACTATCTAGACAGCACACTAGACTGTCCTCCACTATCTCCCAGAGTTTGCTCAAATTCATGTCTGTTGAGTAGGTGATGCTATCCAACCATCTCATCCTCTGCCCTCCCTTCTCCTTTTGTCTCCAATCTTTCCCAGCATCAGGGTCTTTTACAGTGAATCAGCTCTTCCCATCAGGTGGCCAAAGTATTGGAGCTTCAGCTTCAGCATCAGTCCTTCCAATGAATATCCAGTGTTGATTTCCTTTAGAATTGACTGGTTTGACCTCTATACAGTCCAAGGGACTCTCAAGAGTCTTCTCTAGCACCACAATTTGACAGCATCAGTTCTTCAGTGCTTAGCCTTCTTTATGGTCCAACTCTCACAATTGTACATGACTACTGGAAAAACCATAACTTTGACTATATGAACCTTTATTGGCAAAGTGATGTCTCTGCTTTTTAATACATTGCCTAGGTTTGTCATAGCTTTCCTTCCAAGGAGTAAGTAAAATGGGTAGAATAATGGAACCCACTTGCAAGGATAGCAGTGAGGATTAAATGTGATAGTAACACCTATTCACTGGTTTGTTGAACCTTGTAGGAAATATGTTTAGCCCAGTGTCCGTCCCATTGTAAAGACTCAGTAGCTCTCACCTTAATTCAGCACCATTCAGTAGGATGTGGTGGACTTCTTTTGTGTCTGCCCAGCACACCTGGAAACCTTCCCTCAGAGTCAGACTATGGGCCTCAGGCAGCCATGTGTTTCCTCCTTGTCCCTGACCTCCTGGCTGATTGGACCAGTGGGATCACTTGACTCAAGCCAGACCATTAGTTGCTCTCTTCGAGAAACCTGAAATCAGATGCCTGATAGACATTTGACTCAGTCTCTGTGAGTTACTCTCCCTGAACTTGGTGTTGAGGGATATTCATTTTCATTGAGGAACAGAGAATAATCAGTCTCAAGAAACACGATTAAAGCCATTGCCCAGAAAGGAGCTAAAAGAAGAGATGGGGGGAACAGACAGTTCTCCCTACCCTACTTCCCCTCCCCTTCTGAACCTGTCATTGCCAGTCCTGTGTTCTTGAGACACCCGTGTGCCCTCCTAATATGTCATTCTATTTCAGCTCAGTGGACTTGTGTTGCTATGTGTGTTATTTACAACCAGACAGCCTTAATGCACAGATGTTCACAAACATTTGCAGACTGTTGGAGCCTAAAAGGGCTTTCAGTCCCCCTCTTTGTTTACCCATCGGTGCACTTTGGCACAGAGAGGTTAGGAGGCTGACCTCAGGTAATCCGGAACCAGCGGCAGAACAGGGATCAGCACCTAGAACCTCCTGGCTGCCCAGGTTGAACTCTACCCTCTAATCTTGGTTATCTCCAAATCTGGTTTCTTCAGTTCTAATTCCTAGGCTTTGAGAAGCTAACATGACTGAAAAGGGATAGAGCCGGGGCCTGGGGACTGAGAAAGGTACCAGGGTTTTAGGAGTTCAAAGGAAATTTCACGTTGGAAGACCAAAAAACCCCTCTTCAAGAGCCTTATTTTGATGCGGAATCTGCAACTCTTCCAACAGCACCTGGGTCTGCCTGGATGGTGCTGGAAAAGAGAGGAGCCAAGCATCATTTGCATATATGCAAATGAGGCCTTCAGCAGCTGCCCAGAAGCCACCTCTGCTTGGAGCACCGGCTCAGTGGCTGGGGCTGCTTTCATCTGTCTACTCAGCCTTGGAAAACAGAGAGGCTTGTCAGAGCGTCCCACCAGGCTGACAAGGACACAGAGTCATCCCAACAGCCCTGGGCTGGAGGAGCAAAGAGTCTAAACTGCCAGAAGATGAAACTGAGGGCCTCCCTTCCGCCCCTGCCCCTTGCCCCCCGAACCCGTTTCCCTGATGGGCAGGAGCAGAAGGACCCAGGATTCTAGCAGTGGGGCAACGGAGAGAATTTCCCCAGGCTTTGCTGGCAGGAGAGTTGCACTCCTTCTGGTGCTCAGACATCATACTTTCCCTGGCTTCCATAACTACCCAGGTCCATCACTTCTCTGCAATGCCTTTCTGGCCTTTAGAAGCCAGGGAGAAGGAAGAGATCAGACAATTGGTCTGAGGCTGGGAGGCCTGACCTGAGAACCAACCCAGATTCCCTGTCACCTGCAGCAAGCCTCAACCTTGGTTTCCCTTTCTATAAGGTGTGTGTGTGGCGGGGGGCGGGGGGAAGAAGCAGCTTAGAATTTGTGTTTTTTTAGCCAAGGAGCTCCTTCTCCCACAAAAAAAGCAGACGGGAGGCCAATCAGGCACAAGTGTGCTTGCTCCGCTGCACACCTGTTCATCTCAGGGAGCCCCGCGAGGTCTGTCAGAGCCACACTTTGAAAACCACTGGGCTGGTCCCTCAGGTCCCTCCCTGCTGCCAGAGTCTGCGATTTCAGAGCCAGCAACAGCTGTCCCACGAGTGTGGGAAAGAAGAGGCAGTGAGACTGAGGGGAGTGGAGAGAAGACGAACCAACAGCAAGACCCAGGTTCCTGCCAGCAAGCCCTCGAGTTCGTGTTTGTGGAGAATCCTGGCGGTGGAGGCCCTCAGCCTCCCTTCACATCCGTCTGGCCCCAAGGCCCTGGGAGGCAGAAAAGGAGGGCTGCCCATGTCCTGTGCCCCTGGGGTGCCCGTCTTTTCCTCCCCCCGCAACGCCTCACACTCTCCCCTTGTTGCTGTCTTCAATCTCTCTCCCGTCCATCCCCACCTCTGCCCCACCCCCACCCACCCAGCCCAGCCCAGTCCATCCCTGGGAAAAAACTTGAACAATACCCGGAGGAGGGGATCAGGTGTCCTGGGGGACTGGCCCCCACAAAACACACAGATGGTTAATCCCTGGGCAATTCTGGGCTTTCCTTTCTTCCCTCTCCCCTCTCTCTCTCCTCGCTGTTCCCACCCCTGGGTCCGCTCCCAGCACCACGGCTCTCCCGACACACACCCTTTGCAGAAGAAATGGCAAGTGGCCCTGGCTGGCAGTTAACCAGCTGTGGGACCCAGCGAGTCAGGCTCCCTCTCCAGGCCGAAGTTTCCTCATCTGCTTGGACAAGGGGTGCCTCTGCTCTGGGGGTGCTGCAGATCCTGTTGAGAACCTGAGAAAACCAGGCAGACAGACACACACACGACTTGACAGCCAAGTTTTGGAAGCCCATCCATGGGCTAGAGAAGCGTTATCCAAGGGTCAGACGCGGTGCCCAGCTCCCTGACACCATGAGAGCTACGCCTCTCGTGCCCTGGGCTGCAGACCCCAAAGGACTCCCAGGAGGGCGAGGCCAGGCCAACAGGCCACACCCCGGCCATCCCCAGCTCCCTAGCCTCTCCTGTTCCCTTCCCAATCCCAGAAGGGTCTCCGCCGCTGTGTTCCTGGTACAGCTTTCAGCCCTCCCCCAGCCTGCAGCAGCTCCAAGAAAGAGAAAGAGAGGAAAGGAAGGAAGGAAGAGGCGTAGACTGGGCAGAGAGCAAAGGGCCTGCAGCCTCTGACCCTCCTCCTCAACCCAAACCCCCTGGCTTGGGCACTCCTGCCCACACACCCTTGGCATCTGGCCTTCGCCCAGGAAGTCTGTCCTCCTGTGGTCACCGGCAGGCTCCGACTGACAGGGCCCTGGTCGGACAGCCAGGGGTCTCCCTCATCCCCACCTCAAATGCAGAGCAGTTCACAAATCACAGGGGCAGTTTACACTAATGCCTCCTACTCAGGGACCTTTTACAGCTCTCCATCAAAGCTCCCTGCTCCGTCCCCTCACTGAAGGCTTTCCAGGTCAGACTCCAGCCCCAGGCTTCCCTGCCTCAGGTCTTAAAACTCCTTACACACTGGTCAGCCTGGACTGCCAGCCACATTTTCTTGTATTTTCTTGTCTCCTCACACGTGCCTGGAATGATCTCCCTTCTCTTCCTCCTCCCATCACCTAATGTCTCAATGAGTTGAAATGCCACCTCCTCTCTGAAGCCCTCATGGCTTTCTCTCCAGTTGGAAGTCCTCTCCCCCCGAACTCTCGTGGCACATCATTTGACAGCTCTGTGACATTTGCCTCATTCCCCTCATTTCGGTGAGTAATCTTAACCACATGGGACCACACAACTATTTCTTGGGCTCCTATCCAGTGCCAGGTACAGACCCAAGAGCTCTACCTGAGTTGTCTCATTTCATCTTCTACAAATTCAGGATACAAGGTGGAGGTAATTATCTCCATTGAGAGACAAAGGCAAAGCCACCTGTCTCAGACTTCCCAGCCACATATTTTCCTTGGCCCTCTTGTGCCTCCTAAGTTTCTTAAGGGACAAGATCTTATTTACCTTTTCTCCTGGATGGAAGCGATTGTCACGTCTGTCATTAAAGTGTGAGAGAGTGGGTGGCAGGAGAAGAGAGAAGAAGGACCCTGTGCACCAGACACACACGTCACTGTCTTCAACCTTCATAGCAACTCAAAAAGTGGGTATCATTATACCCATTTTACAGGTAATGCAACTGAGGCTCTCGGAGGTAATGTAACATTCCTGCCAACAGTTACTTCAAGTGGCAATGCTAGCCTTCCTTTCGAGCATTCTCAGGCCCCAAAGCCCCTCCACCAGCAGTTTTGAGTTTCATAGTGTCCACTGAGGCAGGCATGAACTTTCCTGGTGTCTCCTTCCAGGCAACAAATGGGCCTCCAAGTGTTAGAGTCCAGTGACTTTTGTAACTGAAATATATTTTCTCACTGACTTCCATTAGGTAATTGGGACTGTATCCCCAGGGGTAATAGTTTTGGCCTCAAGACATAATTAAAAGCATACGGTTCTGAGAACAGTGTATATTTTAAATGGCATAGCTAGAGGAAAGCTAATGATTTTATGACACAACAAAAGCACAAGGGAAAGATCACCCCAGAAGTTGCATCCACCCCCTCTCCAGTGTAAGTTCTAGTTGGAGGAAGATCAAGTCCTTTAAAATCAAAGGGTAGTTATAAACCACCAGTTTTAAACCTTGTACATTTAGGTGTTCTTTATCAATGACTTGAGTTTGTGCTTAGATTAGAGGGACTAATCTAACCATCTGTTTTTTTCCCAGGGTCCTTTATGAGCTCTTTAAAGAGAAAGCTGGTCTTTTTTACCCCAGAGAAGCACAGAGATCGTTTTCATAATTTATTATTTCTTTAAGTGCAAGTGAATTTCCTTTAAGAGGAACACAGGGTGGCCCACTTAATATAGATCCTGTTACTAATGTAGTGGGACTCAAAGGATTCAGGTTTTAAGTGGGCTGCAGGCACCCAGCAGAGAGATGAGTAAATGCTCAGCCACCCAGTCCTTCCCACCCAATAGAACCACCTTCTCCCGAGAAGGGTGTGTGCCCGTGGCAGACCTGCAGCTAATTTTGCCAAGGCCATTCCCCATAAGGAAAAAGACCTATATCTGTGGAGCCAACTATGATCCACACCCCTCTACACACACACTTTATTTCCTCTGGTTTGCTCATTCACTCACTCACGTATCCATCCATCTAACCATCCATGTATCCATTCATTCATTCACTGAATATGTACCAGGGTAGTTGGCATTAAACCATGAATAAGACACAGCCTTTGCCCTTAAAAAGCTCAGCCTGATGGGGGAGTCCAGCAAGAAACCTCACAAACAGGGCAGGGAGTGCCAGGCACTGTAAGAGAGGTGTGTACCAATCATAGTTGGGACTCTAAGAAAGGCATGGCTGCTCCCTGGGCAAGTCAGAAAAGGTTCCATGAGGACAGAAGGCAGAGTGGAGCCTTAAAAGTGTCTGTAGGTGGACAGAGTATGAGTACAAAAGGGCGGGGTGTGGAAAACCCGGGGAGTGGCATTCTACATAGAACCAATTTGGACACATTGACCAAAGACAGAGTGGAAGCGTGGAGAAGCTCTCGGTAGCTTTGGGAAATGAAGATTGGAAGACACTAAGGACGCACACTAAGGCTTGAAGAGCTGGGCACAGTATCAGGAGCTGTCCTTAGGGCGGATGCCTAGAGGGGAGAGGACATACGAGTTACATGATCCCAGCCCACACGTCAGACGAAATGACAGGAGAGTTGCTGGAAGATCTCAGACTCATCTCTCACAGGTTAAGGACTCAGAGCCTCCAACACCAGCTCTCAGCCTCTGTGCGGTCTTGACAGCAACCAGGACTCCATGGAAGAGTTTGCCCTAGATCCAAGAGGCAGCCTGGGTCCCAGGACCTATGATACAGGTCTCAGGCCAACCTAAAGTTCCTAGAATAAAGCAGCGGGGTTGGGGGGGATCTTTGTTCCCATCGTCCTCTCCAATTGGAAGGCCCACTGCTGAATTCCAGATCACTGCTGTCATAGTTCTCAGCATCCCTCCCAGTTCTGCTCCAATGCCCCCAACCCTTCTGGACCTGTTCTCCCTTACTGCGTACGCTCAGGACCATCATCCCCTGTTCCATCCTGAACTAGAGCCATTTGTGCACACACTGTCCCCACAGCTGGCGGGCAGTTCCCATGGGGAACCTCTACTGTTGACACCAGGCTCTAGATGACCCCACCCCCAGGCTGACGTTATATTCATCAGATTGGCTGAGATGACCCCCTCTGAGCATCTCCATGGACGCAGAGCGCCCAGAGAGGTGGGGGGAGCAGAAAGGGGAGATCACCGAAGGGCCTGGGACCCTGCCAGTCCCTCCTCAGCTCCCCTAGCGCCCCCAAGGAGACCCTCTGGAATTGTGTTTTCCGTCTGTTTGGGGGCTGAGTCTCTGTTTAGTCCCTGGAGGGGGCTGGCATTATTTCCCTCAAGGTTTCAGGAGGGTTGAGGAACGTTTCATGTTTCTCTGTTTGGCAAACAGTCCGTCCCCTGCCTCCGCTTCCAGCAATCAGGAATCCCAGACACGGAAGCCAGAGGGACTCGGGTTTCTTCCTGAGGAGGGGCCGCCCCAGCAGATGCCAGTCGAGCAAGCTGGGAACTCCCGCCAGGAGGTGGGGGGTGCAGGTGGGGGGCTGAGCAGAGGGCCTCAGCTTTTCTCTGAAGGGGTGGGAAGGGAAAAAAGGAACCGCCCTGGATAAAAAGCTCCAGGACACAGGCAGAAGGCAGGCTCAGGCCTCCTGCTCCCACGAAGACCCCTTTCTTTCCGAGCTGGTCTGGGGGCCACAAGGGCCAGTGGCAGCCATTCTGCTCCCTCCTGAGGGCAGGTTTCTCTCTGCTCGGAAGAGACTCCGAGCTTGCTGGGCTGGAGAGGGGGGCGGGAGGGGCGAGTCCCAGCTGAGAGCGGCGGGCTGGCCCAGATGCCAGCAGACCCGGCTTCTGAGCAGAGGCTGGGAGCTGGCAGGCGAGCTCGGTGTCAGGAGCAGCGCTGACACCTGAATCTCTGCTCGCCTTCCCCTGGAGAGCGCTTTAATGAGGCTCACAGCTGTAATATCGCAGAACGAGCATTAACAATGCTAATTACCTCAAGTTTAGCCCAAACTGGTTCTCAACCCACCCGTCTTGGGAACGCGCTGTTGTCTGGCCCCGCTGGAGCACGACAGGGGCTGCGACTTGTGACAGGAGGTGACAGGGGAGCGGCCGTCTGAGCCAGGGTGGGGAGGGGCGTGCTGCAGGGACCCCCAGCAGAGGGGGAAGTGAAAGCCCCGGTGGTGAAGGATGTTGCTCAGGCTGTTTAAGAGAAACCCAGGGGAGGAGCGCCTGGCCGCAGGCCTCTTTTGGAGAAAGCTGGTACCAGAGGCGGTGTCCTGTCTGGGCAGAGGGTGGTGGGTCCTCAGTGGCCTCCTGAAGCCTCAAAGGCCCCTCCTATCATGAAAACTCAGAGATGTTTTTACATGGGTGGCTGTGTGTGTGTTTAAAGCAGCAAACAGCAATATATGAAACAGAGTAACTCAGAACTATGTGCTAGTGACAGCAGAGACATTACTTTGCCCGCAAAAGTCCGTCTAGTCAAGGCTATGGTTTTTCCAGTGGTCATGTATGGTTGCGAGAGTTGGACTATAAAGAAAGCTGAGTGCCAAAGAATTGATGCTTTTGAACTGTGGTGTTGGAGAAGACTTTTGAGAGTCCCTTGGACTGCAAGGGGGAGAAGGCAATGGCACCCCACTCCAGTACTCTTGCCTGGAAAATCCCATGGACGGAGAAGCCAGGAAGGCTGCGGTCCATGGGGTCGCTGAGGGTCAGACATGACTGAGTGACTTCACTTTCCCTTTCTTTCACTTTGGACTGCAAGGAGATCCAACCAGTTCATCCTAAAGGAGATCAGTCCTGGGTGTTCATTGGAAGGACTGATGTTGAAGCTGAAACTCCAATACTTTGGCCACCTGATATGAAGAGCTGACTCATTTGTAAAGACCCTGATGCTGGGAAAGATGGAAGGCAGGAGGAGAAGGGGATGACAGAGGACGAGATAGCTGGATGGCATCACCAACTCAATGGACAAGAGTCTGAGTAAACTCCGGGAATTGGTGATGGACAGGGAGGCCTGTGTGCTGCAGTCCATGGGGTCACAAAGAGTCGGACACAATTGAGCGACTGAACTGAACTGTGTGCTAGTCATCATTTGCTTCAAGTTCAGGGCTTAGGAACCCTTTTTCCTCCCCTGCCCCACGAGGCCTCCGGATATCTTCAAAGTCCCTTCTAGAAGCCTAGGCCCCTGTACTTGGAAAACCAGTGTTGTAGAATGATCTAGCCTTCCAGCTTCCTGGTGTCTGGCATGAAATCATGTCCTTCCCAGGGCTGCTTGGAGTCAGGCATTGCAGGACATCCCAGAGGCTCTGACCCAAGCCAGGAGAAGGACAGGCACTAGTTCTCCACATGGGTACCACCCTGATCTGTTGGCTCCTTCCCCAAGCCTGCCTAAGTTTGGGGCTGGCTTTGTAGACAGTCTTGCCTGTATCTACAAGAGCCTCAGGTCACCCTGCAAGATAACATGAGACTGAGACCTTCTAACTCCTTTCTGCTCCACCAAGAAGAAGTCACAGCATCTCTGTCAGCAGCCCACCCCCTTCAACTCTCCAACACAAGGGGTTATCCCACCAGTCCCTTCTCCTTAGTCTCTCCTCCCGATGATTTCTCCTCTGACCAGGAACAGAACAAAGGAAACCTGTTCTGCTCTGAGTTTGCTTGAGCATAATGTGGATCCCTCCAGCTTTCCCCTCCCTCCTTCATCCCTGCCACCCTCTGGAGCAACATCAGTGTCCGACCTGTATGCTAGGTCACTTTCCTGGGCCCCAAGACCCATTGCCTCCCTGAAAGCCCTCTCTCAGGAAATGGTGGATTGAGTCTGGGATGCAAAACTGGTTCCCCGGGCTCAGAGCAGAAACATCACATTCCCCTATGTGCCCTGTGTTTATGCCATCTTTTCCTGCCTGAACTTGGTTACAAACCCGAGTCCCCCAGTGCTGGAATGAGCAGCTAGGCACTACCCGCCCAGCTCCCACCCGAGACCCTCCTGGGTGAAGGCCTGGCTTTTCCGCTTGACAGCCTGTATCTGTAACCATGACCAATGGCCCCTCTGCTAGAAAGAACTGCCCCACACTCCACTTCTGAAAGGAAAGGCTGAGGGTGCATGATGACATTTCAGGACAGTGGAACATTTAATCATCAGAGGAACTGAAAGAGACCCCGTCTTTCCCCGCTGCATGTCCTTCTGTGTCTTCCAAAAAACACGATAAAGCACGCTGACTGAGACCAGAAGTCCCTGCTTGTGGTCTGGCTCCCCAGATGTCCCCTGGACTGTGCCCCTCTTCTGTCTTATTACCTATGTGGTTCGTAAGCTCCATGGGTGTGGGGTCTTGTTTCTCTGCTGTATCCCGAGTGCCTAGCACATAGTAGAAGTTTTATTTACTTATTAACCTTGAATGTGTTTAGACTGTAGCCTCTGGAAACCACTTCCATGTGGTTCAGATCCTGCACCCAGAGGCTGTGCCTTTAAGGAGGTTGCTAAGCAGGCTGGGGACTGGGGCAGACTTGTCTCCTGTGAACTTCCTGCCCCTCACCCAGGGCAGCCATCTCACTGCCTTACAGGCGAGACCTGAGAGGGGAGGAGCAGTGATTCAGCTGGTTTCTAGATGGGTCCTGCAACCACCTCAGCTGTGAGTCATCTCTGAATCATCGGCCTCACCTCCCCCGGAAACTTCAGGGGCTTCTTCTCTTCAGGATGCCCTGCCATCTTCTCAGAGGGCTCATGGGGTGGCGCTTGTGGTGGAGCTGCCTGCTGTGCCCACAAAAGCTACCATGACCGTGGCTTCACTGGAGCTTGTGTGTGACGGGGTCAGAATTCCATCCGCAAGAGCAACTGGGACCTGGAAGACTCCTTGCCTCTGGAGTCTCCTTCCAACCTGGAAGCTCCAGCCTTTCCCTGGAGCCTAGCACACACGCATGCTCATGTAGTCCCACTGGACACCCCAGAACGAAAGGTCTACTCACACAGGCTGTATACATTTGCAAATGGTTTTTAAAGATGGGGGGCGGCAGCGGGGGTTGGAAGGCGGGTGGGGAGAGAAGAACCAAAAATTGCCAAGAGTTTTAAAACCTTTTATTTGTTTACACATTCGCTAAATTGCAGACAAAAAGTTTCACTACATAGATCGTCAACACTGCTAACCAACCACAGAACGAGATACAACCACAGCAAGTAAGGGACACGGCCTGTGACTCAGTCTTTGTGGAGGTTCAAGGGCTCCATGGAGGGGCTGGGATGTCCAAGGGTCTCCAAGATAAAAGCTGCTTGATGCCCACTTCACATTGGCTACGGGACTTGACCTCTCCTTGGCGCCTCTCCCAGAAGCCAGGTCAGGACAGGAGGAAGGCAAGGGGAGAGGGCAGCATCCTGGCTCACAGGCAGCCCTCCCGTCAGCCTTCTTCTGAAGGAAGCAGTGGACCCGGCTTCCAGACAAGTCCTTGCCAGTGGATCCAATTCCAGGTGTGGGGTGCTTCCCACCCGGAGATCCTCCTGGACGCTTACAGTACACCCACTCTCTGGGAAGTCACAGAACCTGTGTGTCCTCTTAGGACTCTGGGAGACGTGGCACAGCCTCATCTCCAATACTGACACACTGAGAGACCTCGAAATATCCCTCAGACAGGGCAGAGACGTCACAGCACTTTTCACAGCAGGAGCCACAAGAGTGGGAACTTAACACACAGGAGAATTGAGCACCCCCAGAAGACAGAGGAGCAGAGTGGGGCACACACACCTACGGCTGAGACAATGACCACATCACACCTGAAAGAGGCTGTGGGGTGGGAGAGCGGGGGCTCTTGTCTGTCTGTTGCTGTGGTGGCTTTTTAGAGGAGCCAACGGAGATCTCCTCAGGCCACTGCAACTTCCTCAGTCTGGAGCCCTTCTCTCTAACCTCATGAAAGCTGTGTCTACCTCAATCCTGGACATTGTCTGAGATACTCGAGTGGCTCAGGGCTGGACAACTCTAAGTTCTCCCATCAGCAGGAGGTAATGGGTGTTGGATCCCAAGGTCCAGTGAGGAGGGAGTTCAAGGGAGCATAAAAGGAAGACCTTTGTTAGCAGGCATTTCTGTTGCTGGCGGTCAACTCTCTTGGCCATTCATTTATGACTAAGAGTTTTGCGAAGAGTTGAGGCAGGGCGAGTAGAAGAGAAAGGCTTCCCAGACGGCTCTAGAGGTAAAGAACCCACCTACCAACTCAGGAGATGTAGGAGATGCAGGTAGAAGAGACTAGAAGGCATTTTGGAATGATGGGCACACACTGTGAGAATGGCCTCCTCTCTTGTGACCACACCTGAAGAGGTGACACCCAGTTTGCCTCTTATCTGTGGGTCTAGAGGTACAAATGGACCCTTGGCAATTGGAGATCATTGGAACATCTCCAGGGGCCACCCTTCCAACCACAGCCCAAAGCAATCTGAGGATGGTAAATTCCCAAAGCTGTGAGGCACCAAGGTCTCTTCACCAGCTGGGTCAGGCAATGTGAAAGCTCAAGGAACCCCTTTCCAGGCTTCTCACGCTCTCTTCTCAACCAGAGCCTGCACAGGCCTGAGCCTCCTCCCACGACGCTGGGTCCAGCATCCCCTCCTGTGGGACCCCTTTCAGCCTTCCTACCCCTGGGGCCACAGCTCATCCAGAGGAATCCCAGGAAGACATCAAACCTGCCACAATCAGCCTCTGTCTGAGGAGAAACACAGTGGGACTTCAGGCAGCTAGAAGAAAATCAATTTATCTCAGTTTCCTGGCAGAGATGTTCCGTTTCTTGGCTCTCAAAGGGGAATGTCATCAAAACTGGGCTTTAAAACTGCCCTTGGTCTAAACACATTTGGAAAGGGAGATGCAGACCCAACTGAGGACTTGTTGTGACTTGGTCCAGTGGACTGTGTGATGTGGATGGGACGGTCCCTCCCCCAGACCTCCACTTCCTAATTGGTCCAGCGGGTCACCCTCAGGCTGGGAAGGGGTCTGAGCAGACTGTATCCTCAGCCTGAGTAGACTTGAGTAGAAGAGGAGGGAAGACCATCTCGGCGCTCAGCCCACTGGGCCAGCAGTGTCCACCTTTCATGGAGCCGGGGGTAGGGGAGAGGGTGGGTTGTGGGCTCAGAGTCTGAGGCTGGTTGCCTGGGGGAGGTGCTGCCAGTCTGGCCTGGATGGGATCCAAGTCAGATGGCCTTCCTCTCTCTCCTCCTGCCGACACAAGAGACTGCTAAAACTGGGTCAGTCGGAAGAGCCTTGCCCAAAGGCTTTCAAACGGATGGGTAGATCAAACCCCAGAATGCACTTCGGGTTCTCAAGCACTTTAAAACCAGACCCCCAGCCAAGCATCATGAAAGCCTTGTGTCCCTGACTCTCCACAGAGATCACCAAAACCACCTTCTGGGAGCCAGTGCTGTCCAGGGAAGAGCATTTCCCAGAACCTGCCCAGCAGAGGAAGTGAAGGCTGCTTTAGGCCAACTCTGAGCTGACACCAACACAGGGGCAGATACGAGCTTTCCCCTTAGTCCAGGTGCTCAGCCTTAAAGCCAGTTTGGGGCGGCTTCTTCAGGGAATAGCTAGAACCTGGAATCTGTGACGTGTGTAAAGGGAGGTCGAGCTGGAGCAAATAGCCAATTTCTGATGCTGTCAGACAGTGGGCGTCTAGTGGAGCATGAAGCTCAGATCTGACGAGCACTTGGCCAAAGGAGGACAGAGAAGGTTTACTGAAAACACCTTTGACATGCCCTCCCCGCCACCTGCAAGCCAGAAATGCTGTGCAGCTGGAACAGCCTGGCTGGGGTCTCCGTAGGAGTCCACCCAACCCACGCATGAGGCCTGTGTCCCACCACTCTTCATTTCTGCTTCCTCCAGTGGGGACTGGACAAGGCCATTGTGAGGGTCCCTTTTGACCTCTCATCAGGCCCTGCCAGTTGCACCAGCCTGCCCATCACCCAGTGGCCCAAAGGCAGCTTCTGGAGGCCCAGGCTCTGAGTCCCTCTAGCTGGTGACACATCGTCTCTCTCACTCCCGTTCCTGTTAAGGATGCTCGTCTTCCCAGGGCAGCCAGTGCTTGGGAGACTTAAAAGCAATCGGGCTGATGTCAACTGCACTCCTTTCCTCCAGCCCCAGAGGGTGAGAATAACGGGACACCTAGGCCTGCTCATCTTCTACTGACCAACATGTGTCCTAAACAGAGAGACCCAAACACACGCATACCTTCTCTGATAGCATGCCATCTGACATGTGATCAGGGTGCCTTGAGGGAGTGGAATTTTAAGGCTGAAGAGCAACTGAAAGTTTGGGCCAGGATGTGCTTTATTCCTCCAGACCCTGTGGTATCTAGCACAATGCCAGGCCTGTAGTACATACCCCACCAAGTGTTTTGGCCCGTACCAGCCTGCCCAGCAGTCCTTCATGGCAGGCAAGAAATGTGTTCATGCTCCTCTGGAGGAAAGATGCCCAGAGTGGGCAAATGGAGCAGATGAGTGGTGAGCACAAGGATCGACACGTACTCTTCCCTGGTCCAGCGCACGAATGCCCCCCAAGCATCTGAGCATCTCTTGCCAAAGCGTGACTCTGCCTTCCCAAATGCCACATGGGCCAGATGCATCGATGAGCCAGGACCCTGCCTCCCTACCCCGCCTCTCTCCAGCCGCCTGCCCCCACCTCCTCTGCTCGGGGATGACTGTTCTATGTTTTCATGCCCTCACTCACATGTTTGTGTTTTCCCTTTTCTTTCTCTAGTACCTAATTTAGGCCTTCAACTACATGGTGAAAACGTGCAGGGAGAAAGTGTTTTCCTTTTCTTTTGTGCTACTGTTTCTTTCCACTACCACCCCATCCTGCAGCATCCAGCCTGGCAGGAGGGAAGGGAGGGAAGGTGCGGGAAGGGAGAAGGCTCACTAAGGAAGAGGAGAACCCATGTCTTTGTGGGGAATGATCATAAAAGGGCAAAGTCAACAAAACCACAACCCCAGTGCTACCCAGAAAATCTTTGCATCCCGTCAACAGAAAGCAGAATCAAGACTTTTTTCCAGGTCCCCAACTATTGCCAAACATCTCCCCCGAGGAAGCAGAGGAGAGGGATGAGAGAATCCTCACGGCCAATGACTTTCCAAGCACAAGGGTTCCTTTCCAACTCCCCGTGGTTGTGCAGGGGCTGGAAGCTGGGGGAGCTGGCCTGGCAGGAAACTCAGGGAAAGCATCTGGTCTGGTGGCTTCTGGTTACCAGCAGGTTCTCCTTCTCATTCTGGAACAACACAAAGGTTTGCTTTGGTTCCCTAAGCCATGGGTGTGTGTGTGTGTGTGTGTGTATATGCATCTGTGTTCTCACCATCCACACTAATAACATTGATAGGAATTATAGAAATGCAGACAGTCAAGCAAACAGGATGCAGTCTATATGAATACAACCTGGAGACTTGGGGGGTGATGTTGAGGGAGAACAGAGATCTTGGGGGCTCACCCCCCCCCATTTCCTACAGTGACTGCTTACCCCCTCTCTTCCACACCACAGCAGCATTTTTTTTTTTTTTTTTTTTTTGCCATACTGGGTTGGTGCCGTCCTGAATGGCCGCTTTGCTCGCTGCCTGGGCTAGAGGTCATGACTAGTCATTATATCTCTGCCGAAGAGGGTTCTGGCTGCCGGCCAGTCCCGGTCCCTGCCTTCCTCTGGCCTGCCTGGGAAATGTCACCATCAGCACAAATGCTTCCTTCTCTTGGTGGGGCCAAAGAGGGGGAAGGCCTGCAATGCCTCTCTTTCAAAGCACTGGGGTGAAGAGAGGGAGGCAGTTGCGAACAGAGGCCGTGACCAAGGGTGTTCCTGGGCCCTCTGACCCCCGTTCTGAGCCCCCTCAAAGCCTCCCACCCAGGACCCTGGGGAGTTACCTCAGGTCTCAGCCATCTGAGGGGACATGGGCAGGGCCCCCTGAGAGCCCAGAGGGTGCCTCCTCTGGGATCCCGCCCCCTTCCAAAGCTTTCCCTGCACACAGGGGGCCTCTGTTCCTTCTGGGAAACCAGGACCCTCCCCCTGACAGTTTCCTGGAGGTGCTTCCTGTGGCCTCTCCTCCCAGCAGCCTGGGGAGGGCGCCCTGCAGCCACGCCCTGCCCCGAGCAGCTGCTGAGATGCTCAAAAGCCGGCCAGCCCTGCTCCCGCAGCCAGGGCACCCGGGCGGGCGGCACCCAAGGACAGCTTCCTGTCCCTTTGGCCTCCCTCCCAGAACAATTACCTCAGCTGTCCCGCCTCTCTAGAAAGGACCCAGCTCCCCACAGTCAAAGCCCCCTCGAGCTCCTGGAAGGCCCTGAACTAACCCACCTGCTCTGCTCTTTCTACACCGGGGGCTGGTGGCCGTGGAGAATTGAGATCAGATCCCCCAGCTCTGGGAATGTTCAGGAACTGGGGGAGGGGGGAAGCGGGGTGTCATAACCCCCCTGATAGCTGCAGAGCCCCGCCCCTGACCACTGACCAGTTAGACCTGAGGAAACCCTCAGGGCCTTGGGGCTGGGTGGGAAGACCTGAAGGCCTGAGGCAAACGAAAGCATCTGTGCTTCCACCCTCTTCCCGACTCACCTGGCGTCCAGGGGAAACTGGGCTAACTGGGAAACCAAAAGCATCCTTTGGGGGATGGGAGTAAGATCCTCAAAAGGGGAAGCAGACCACAGGAGGAAGAGGAACCCCATCCAGCTTGCTGGGCAGTGGGGAGGACCGGCCAGGTGCCCGCTTTCTTGGGGTCCCAGCTGCTGCCCAGCTGGGCTTGGGGACCAGGTCAGGGAGGGCCTCCCGGGCCTGATGCCTCTAGAGGCAATGCCTGGCAGTCCTCCACTCCCAGGGCAGCAGGTGGTGACCCAGCCTGGCCTTTGCCACCACCGCTTTCTCCACCACGCCCCCACCTTCCATCCAGACCATCAGGACCTCAGCAGCTCATCTCACTAATGAGTATCAAAGAACGCTTTTTCTGTGGCTTTGGGAAAATTCACAGCGGTCAACCAGGAGACCCACTGTACCTCCCACCTCCAGCTGGGTGAAGGGCATCACTCCTGCCTGCTTTGGTCTCTGAAGCGCCCCACCCCCAACCCAGGGCGCCAGAGGCCGGGGGGTCTCGGAAAAGGTAGAGTCGTCTTGGTGTCCAGAACTGACAGAGGTTGGGCCTTTAGGGAAATAAACAAACAAACAAAAAAAACCTCATTACCAGGATCTTAGGCCTTTAGGGAGAAAACAATGAGTTATAACAACTCTTTCTTCCCATGCCTTCTAGTTATTTAGGTGCAGGATTTCTTCCTAAGGGGAACCCAGGTTTCTGGCCCCCTCCTCAAAGCCCCTCCCCCAGCCCCAATTCTCTTCATCTTACTTTGCCTAAAGTGAAAATCTTTGACCCTTTCCACTCCTTACTCAGGGCCGCCTCTCCCTCCCTCTCCAGGGATGTGAACCTACTCTAGGTGACACCAATGTCCAGCTCGGGAAAGGAGGCAAGCGGGGGACCTTCAGCAGGAGTGTGAGCTCAGCTCTGACCCAGGAAGCCATGTCTCCCTAGGGTTGGAACACAGGTACACCCTGAAGGGGCCCGCAGTGGGTGGCAGGGGAGAGCCTGGGGGTTCAGGGAGTGAGAGAGGAAGAGGGGGCTGTGGTCCCAGCACCTGCATTCGGACTGAGAACCTCCTAGGGGGCAGAGAAGGAGGTCCTCAGGGCTCCTCCCTCACCTCCTACAAAGGACTCAAAGAAGATACCAGAGGCCCCTCTTCTCTGAGTCTGGAAGCCTAAGGGTGCCCATAATTTTTCTTCCAGCGCATAGATCTGTCTCTTAAATTTGCCCCTATAGGAAGAGTAATAATAATCATCTCATTTTTCTTCCTTAAAATATCTGAACTTTTAAAGGGAAGGGCATAAAGAAATCATGCTGTGTTCAAAGCACAAAGACTCAAATGCAGCATGAACGTAAACTCTCCAGGGTATCACGAAACCATCACTGTGAAAGCCAAACCCTCCCCCAACCTTAAACCTGCTCTCCTCCCCAGTACCGAAGGAATCTGGCCTCCCTCCCACTGGCTTGCTATCCTGGTTGCAGACAGACTGAGCCAAGTCCAGGGAAGCAGCTGCCCCCGAGGCCTGTGCAGGCCTCCTACCTGGCTCCAGGGCAATGACAGGAGCAGGGGCACTTTTGGACTGGCAGCCTCCTGCCTCGGGGGCTCTGAGTCAGTGCGGGGTTGAGAAAAAAAGTCAGAAGGTGAGCATCCCACCAGGGGCCTTGTCTCTCTATTTCCTCGCTCTGGTGCCTGCACTGGATTTGCTGCAGGCCCCAAAGGCAGCATTTCGAAAATACCCACAGGAAACAGAGGGCTTCAGCTTCCGGCTTGGACCTCGCAGCTGCACCTCCTCTCTGGCTAGCGGGAGCCATAGCATCGGGGTGAAGCTGAACCAGGGCACCCTGGCTGTGCCCGGGCTTTGAGCTGAGAGGCAACAGCATCCTTATCTCCACATGGTGGCCTCTGTGCAGTGACAGGTGCTACCATGGAGCAGGGGAGGACCCCCTCTGCCCGCCCCACCAAGGAACCCAAGCCCCGTGTCAGGATCTTCAACAACATTGACTCTAGTCCCTGAAAGAACCCTCCTGGATAGGCCAGATCTCCCTTCTCAGATGTGGAACATGAGGCCCAGAGAGGTTAAGTCATCTCCCCAAGTCATTTCTGCTAGAAACTAGCAGAGCTGGGCTTTAAAAACCAAAGTTTTTAAGCGACTGTTACACTAAACTGAATGACAGCCCTCCCCAGAAGTCAGAGCCCCATTCTAGGCTGTGCTGACCTCATAGAAGGCAGTATCTTCATTCTGAAATCCCCAGCCCCAGGGTACACCCTCACCTTCCACAACAGATCCATGCTCAGTCACAATATTCTTGTCACAGCTCGACCTCGTGACCCTGACCACAGGCAGTCTGTTCCTTAAAACATAAACCCCCTTTGGTCAAAATGGCAATTCCAAGAAGGCATCTAACCTTGGCTAACTCACACGAGAAAGTGGGTGTGAAAATCATTTTGGGGGTCCCTACCTGACAAGCCCAGCTTTCCAGTGATGACTTATATAACATTATGCCTTTTAAGACTCCTGATATCACTGTGGAACAGGCAGGACACGTATTATCTCCATTTCACAGATGGGCAAACTGAGGTTCAGAGACATTAAGTGTTTTGCCCAAGATCAAACAGCTACTCAGTGGCAGGGGTAAAACAAAAACCCTGAGCATCCATATGCACCCATGATTCCAGCTCATTCTCTGGGGCTCAAAAAAAGAGCAGTTGTTGACCAACACCTTCCTTTTTTCAATACAGAAAGTGATCAGTGTAACCATGATTTTTGCTTGTAGTATCCTGCAAGTGCCATCTCACCAGCCAGCTTTGCTGTCCCCATTTTCCAGATGGGGGAAACTGAGGTCTCCAAAGAAGGGATTGGGCCCATCTTGCAGGCAGTGAAACTGAAAAGGGAATGATGGGCCTTCCTGATGTTCAGTGCAGAGTCCTGGCCACCCTCACCCCTGTGGAAGGTTCCAGCACCTTCCTTGCTCTCCAAGACTCAATCACACCTTCATAGCTTCTGTGGCAGCCAGCGTGTCTGGAGAAAGAACACAGTCCCCTCCCCCGCTCCCACCCCATCAACTGTGTTGAGGTGGGAAACACTCTCCAAAGAGGGTCTGTCTACATGCAGGGTTACTGTTTTGGTTTCAGATTTGCTTTTTTAAGCTTTTAAGCCATGTGTGGCTTTTGCAAACAGCTTGACGACTTTTTTTCTAAAATTAAGCAAAGTGACTTTTCAAAACCAATAACCAGCCTTTGAGGATGCCCACTTTGGGTTTTGTGGGAGGACAGAGAGCCAGGGCCATCAGGGGAAGAAATCTGGCCCTCCAATGTGATCCTCTTGGGTAAACGGATGATGGTGTGACCACATGGCAGCTTCCCAAACCCTCCCTGGGCCTCCAGAATCCAAAACGGGTACACCAACCAACAGGGGGAAGGAAATCCCTCCAGAGGAAGATGGAAATCCCATCTGGTCAGCCCTTTAAACGAGATCATTATGTACCCGTGGAACTCCCTCCAAGGCCACGGGCCCCTGCAGGAGACTGACCTCCACCTCTGGCCACAGGTCACCCTGCAAAGGACCCGGGGAGAGACACACACAGCTTGGCTCCCCGCCAGGCTGCCCCGGGTCCACTGGCCAAGAGCAATTAGTCAGGAAGGAGGGCTCTTGCCAAGTCCTGGCGAGAAGGCCACAGCCAAACAGAGGTGGCCCAAGTGGCTGGAGCCTCCAGGCCTCTGGAGGGCTTTTTTTCAGGAGCTGAAGGTCTAAAAATAACCTGGGCCTTTGTTATAAGCAGCCGGACCACAGAAGTGGAGCTGATTTCAAGGAAGCCGAGCACACGTGAGGGTCCGGCTCACCGAGACCTGCCCTTTGGGCAAATGATTTTTCCAGAAATGTGTCAGTTACCGCATGCTGCTGCTGCCGCCACTGCTGCGGAGATTCAAAGGTGGTCGGGCCTGCTCCAGCCCCCGGGGCTGACTTCCAACACAGCCTTCTCGGCATCTGATTGCCTCCCCACTTCTTTCTTCTCGACACATTTTTTTTTCCCCCAAAGGGAGAATCCAGCATGGACTGGGGACTTCGGAAACAAGAGCAGCCCTCAAGCTGAAGATTCTGCGTGATGGTCACCTTGGTCATAAATAATCACATCATCCCAGTTATTTGTTTAGGGAATCATCATTTCTTCCCCCATCCTGAAACTCCCAAAGTCGGGTCTCAGCAGACAATGGCAAACGTACACGATGCAGAAGGAAGGAGTTACTCGGGAAAAGGGATCTGTGGAGCCACATCAATACTGAAGGGTTTCTCAGCACTGCAGTCCTCAGGACCAACATTCAGATTCTTGACCTGGCAGCCTTCACCACCTTCCCGGTTCTTGGTCCACCAGGGAAAGCTCCAGACCCAGACCGAGTGGAAGGCAGAGTCTAGACTTCAGAGCTCTGCCTATGCTGTGGCCTGTCTCTCCTCAAGGATGCCCCAGCTCTGACAATCTGGTCCCAGGCAAAACCATTCCTGATGGACAGCAAATACTGACTGGCTGTGACAGGGCCTCAGAATTACCTTCGCAGCGTTTGCGCCCACCTCTCATGGCCTCCCCCCTCCCTCCCCAGCACCATCTAGAGAACCCCCCCGGCTGTCACTGATATCACTGGATATCTGCTGCGGGTGGAGAAAGCAGCAAAAAGTTCTTCTTCAAAGAGACGGAGGTACCAGGAGGGATTTCAGGGCTTCATTATCTGGATGGGCTCCAGGTCCCGAGTCTAGAAGTTTCCAGGGAGGCTTCTAATAAATAAAAACTTCTCCACAGCCCTTTATTCCTCCGCTGAGTTCAGGATGGAAAGACAAAGCTGAGGGCAGGGAGGCTGTGCGAAGGTTCTTGGAACACGATAGATAATACGAAACACCAAACCACACAGGAGTGACGGGATGGGTGGTCACAAAATGGGACCTTAAAATGGGGAACCAGTGAGAGGGCCTGGTGCTAGGATGAATGTGAGGGAGGGTCCACAGGGCTGTGGCTGGGGTCATTCTTCAAAAGTTTACCATCTTTCTGGCAGAAACAAGGGGTGGGGGGCTGGCTGAAGAACAGAAACCTGCATGTAGGAGGTAAGCAGACACCTCGCCCCTTGATGCCCTGTGTCCGCGTGCTCTGTGGCTACTGATTGGCGTTCCTCCTTAAGGTTGGTCTGTCTGGATATACGGGAGAAGGGGCTCGATCAGGTTTGAACTGGGCTCTGCTTCAGCCTCTCCAGTGGCAAGTCACCTTATATGTGTGACCAGGGACCCTAGGCCTGGCAGCCGAAGGCTGAGGCTTTTTCTTTGAGCAGTTCCCAGCATAAGTGGCAGCTCCAGCTCCCTACAAGAAACGAGATGGCATTACAAGCAGCCTTTCCCCAAGCCTCAAGCCCCACCCCTTGGCCCTAAATTTTTTATCAGCCCCATTTTATTTTGGATTTTCATGATCCAGAGACCGAGTCCCAGTTCCGAAAATGTGCTGAAGTCTGTTGCTCAGCAGAACTCTGCTCAGAAAATAGTTAAGTGCACAGAGATGATTGGCCGAACAGCAGTGAAGACCCTGCTTCCTTGGTTGTGCCTCTTAACCAGCATCACCGGGTCTGGACCAGTTTCCTCTAGAAACTCACACCTCTCCCAACGTCTCAGTCATAAGCCAGGGAAACATCTCCTTGGCCTTCAAGCTGGAATTTCAGCTGGTTGAACTGGGTCTCAGTTGCATGATCTGTAAAATGGGAGAGGTCATACCTACCTCGAAAGGTTATGAAAGTTACATGAGACAAGATATGTGAAGCCCTTAGCACAAGGCCTGCACTTTAGTGAGGGCTCAGGAAGTGGTAGAAGTAGCTGTTATTGTTGTTGGTGACCTCATCATTATTACCTTCTGGGGGCTCAGCCACGGGGGGATTTAAACAGTACATGTGGTAGCCACGGTCACAGTCATCACAGAAGAGTAGCTGGTCCTGGTGGAACACAGAGTAGAAGGAGAGGAAGAAATATGGAATTATTTCGGTTAATTATTTTCTGGCCCCCAGTGACCTATGCCACCAGCTTATTTCCATTAATCAACCTCCCTGGATGCCCGTTTCCCAGCCCATTTGGAGTCCTCACTTCCCTCTGAATAGCCACGTGCTTTGCCCACTCCTGGAATGCCCCCATCTGTCCTCTGAACTATGCAAACCCTACTCCCACATAAGTGTTCTCAAACCATTCCTCCTCCAAGAAGCCCCCCTAGCCCACCATCTCACATCCAAGCCTAAAGGGATTCTTTATGCTTCTGAACTCACATCACCAACAATTCTGCCTCCATAAGGGTAGAAAGTTAATTTAATGCATTTCTGAATTCCTCAGGATATCTGCCTAGTGAATAGACAGTACTTTAAATGTTTGTAAATCTTAACTGAATTGCTCTGGACCTCACTCTTTCCATTTATGAAATGGGCAGCATACTTGCTTGTAACATCCATAACACCTCAGAACCTTTTCAGGGTTTCATTACTAGAGAAATGCAAGTGATATTATGCCACCTGTCAGCTCCTAAAAGCCTCCTTGGAGGCTGGAGTTTGGAGACCAGATGAGAATAGGCCTTTCTAGCACTGTGGTTAACTTCCAAGGACACAGTTCACACCTTTGCTCCTGCAGTTCTCTCTGTTTGGAGGCTCTCCCAGTCCCTGGCGCCTTCTCTTCTGGACTATTCCCTAACCACCCTTCAAATCTTCAAACACTTCTCTGCTACAAAAACTTCACTAATCTAAAATGGAAGTTCTCTGACCCCTCTTGCATCCTCATGTACTTTCGCTTTCTTATGACATTTAATTGCACTTTGCTTTATGCTGCCAAGCCTGGCATGTGGTAGACATCTGCACACAGTCCATTTGAAACACGGCTCTTTTGTCCATGCCTGTACAGGCTGCACAGCCCTTGGGGCAGACCTTGTCTTACTCATCTCCACATCTCCTTCAGAACTTCTGTGCATAGGAGCTACTCAGTAAGTGTTTGTGACCTGGTCCCCATCCTCCAGGTTCAGCCCTGTTCTATTCAATTATCTTTGGGTCTGCTTTGATGGCTTATAAGACGTCTGCGAAGTTTTGTGTCAAATCTCACCTTGGCTTTCACCAGTTTAGACATCCTGGAAAAAGTAGATACAGAAGTTGGAAACCCCTGTGAGCAAGCAGTGAGGCAGGAGAGACCATGAAAGATCTTTTTTTTTTATCATGCTAAGACCTTTCAATAGGACACAATGGGAAGCTTTCAAAGGTTGGCAACCGAGGAGTGACATGGTTAGACTTGCAATTTAGAAAGATCTCACTAGCTGCTGTATCTCATTGTATCAGAATAGATCCCCAGGTGGAGAGAGATTGGTTCTTGAGGCCGGAAGACCACTTAGGAGGCTACTTAGTCATCAGGTAAGAGATAACGTATGATGATGGTCTGAACTAGGGTTGTGGGTTGAGGGAGAGAAAAAGGGCCTGCTTCCATTTGAGAGTCATTGATTAGCTGTAAAGAGTGAAAAGGAAGAAATCAAGGGTGTCTCCTAGGTTGCGGTCTTGGTCAGCAAGCCAGATGAGGTAGCCATCCAATAAGCCATGAGCAGAGGAGCAGGTCTGTGGGAGGCAGAAGGCAACCTCAGCTATAAACTTGTTCTGTAGCTCTACAGATCAACTGGTGAGGATGCCTGAAGGCAGCTGGAGGTCAGGAGAGAGGCCTGAGCATGAGATATGCGTTAGGGAGTCTTTGGTGATGAGAGGGCAATGAAGGTCCTGGGAGAGGAAGCCCAGAGTATGTGAAAGCAGATGTTTTTGAACTTGGAGAGATATCCATGAACTCCTTGAAATTAAATGTACAGTTTTGCACGCAAGTCCAAATGTAGATGTTTCTAAGGAAAACGTAAATCCATAGCTTTCATTGAATTTTCTGAAAAACCAAGAACTCAAAAAAGTTACTGAGGAGACGATCAAGAGTAGAGGCTTGGGGAACACCAAAGTGCAGGACAGGCAGACAGAAAAGAGGCTAAGAAGCAGCAGTAGGAAATGCAGGACGAAAATGAGAAGCTATTCCAAGGGTTACACTATTATTGTCAGAACTCAAGTAAGCTAAATTGCAATATGATTTAGGGATGATAGGAGGGGAAACAAGTTAGAAGAGGGACAAGAAACAGGAAGAGACGTGAGAAACAATATTGCTAACATCTGAAATACATTGGCGACTCCTACTTTTATAAGAAGGCAGGATATCCTGGTTTAGACTCTCTCAAAGGGAAACTAAGGTATCTGTGGGTTTAAACGTATCATTCATAGGTTGATAATTGTCTAGCACCATAATCTCTTCTTTTACATTTGCTTCTCAGATAACTGTCTGCCAATATTACCAACAACAACAACAACAAAAAAACAACCAAAATCCCAGCCCATGCTATCCCCCATGAGAAACACACTTTAAGGGTTTCTTACTCCTACGTATTTAAGAACCAGAATTCACCTATGGCTACAGTTCCAGTAGAATGGGAATCCTTTTCTGGGATGTACATTCCCACCCACTCTGACAATAACCAGTCTCTCTAGTTTCTTATTTATCCTTCTTCTATTTCTCTTACACAATTAAAAAGATATATGTATATTTTCTTATGCCTTTCTTACAAAAATGGCCATGTACTATAGATAATATTTTTACTTTGCTTTTTTATTTAACAACATATCCTGGAAATCACTCCATATTAATTCATAAAGATGAATCTATGTTGTTATTGTTTTACAGCTACACAGTACTTCATTGTGCCATCCTTTATTCACCCATACTGTGTATACGCATTTAGGTCATTTCCAATATTTTGCAATTATAAGCAATGTGGTCATAAAGAACCTTGTGTGTATGTATTTTCACAGTGTTATGGGTATATCTTTAGGATAGGACAGGTGAAGCAGCCCAGTCAAAAGGTAAGTGCCCGGTGGTTGTGTTAGGTACTGGTAGAACAGAGGGTGGTACCACTTTGTTTTGCCACTGACAATGCATAAGGGTGCCAGCTTTCCCACAACTTCATCAACAGAATACACTGTCATTCTTTTTCCCCCTAATTTTATGGGTAAGAAAGGATATCTCAATTTTGTTTACAGTTAAATTTCTTTAATTATGAATGTGTTCAGACCATTTTTTCCCACGTGTATAAGGGCCATTTTTATACCTTTCATGAACTATCTTTCACATTTTCCCCATTTTCTATCAAGTTTATGATCCTTTGTCCTTCAAACTTTAAGGGTCCTTTATATGTTATACATTGCCACCTCTATCTGTAGTATGTGCTGCAAATATTTTCTCCCAGTTTGTCAGTTATCTTTTCACTTTATTGTGTTCTTCAGGATGCAGATGTTTATGTGGTCATACTTGCCAACATTCCCTTTTATTCCTAGCGAATTCTGAATCACAGAAAATCTCACCTTATATTTAGATTAGAGAAGAATTTCTCCATGTTTTCTTCAGATACTAATATGGTTTTACTTTTTACATGCATATCCCCAGTTCACATGAAGACTGCTCTTCTGTATTACGCAAGATGCGGACCTAATTTTATCTTTTCCCAAACGGTTACCCTGTTGTCCCAGTACCATTCATGAAAATGTCTATCTTTGATCCAATAATTTTAGATACAACATTTGTGTGTGTGTGTTAGTGTGTTAGCAGCTCAGTTGTGTTCTACTCTTTGTAACCCCATGGACTGCAGCTCGCCAAGTTCCTCTGTCCATGGGATTCTCCAGGCAAGAATACTGGAGTGTGTTGCCGTTCCCTTCTCCAGCAGGTATTCCCAACCCAGCGATCAAACCTGGATCTCCCACATTACAGGCAGATTCTTTACCATCTGAGCCACTGGGAAGACCAAATTTTTATCTTACACTAAATGTCCATATGTAATTGGGTGATTTGTGGGTTTTCTATTCCATCCCACTGGTCTTTTTGTCTATACTGTCGTTTTTTTTTTTTATTTTACTTTACAGTACTGTATTGGTTTTGCCATACATCAGCATGAATCCACCATGGGTGTGCACGTGTTCCCAATCCTGAACCCCTCTCAGGCATCATAGTATGTTTTAATGTCTGGTAGGGCTAGACTCCCTTCATAATTTGTTGTCTTTCAGTGTTTCATTGGCTAATCTTATATTTTTTCCATGTGAATTTTAGTATCAACTTGTCTAGTTCCATTAAAAAGCATGTCGATGAATTTATTGGGTTTAAGTCAAATTTATAAATTAACTTAGGAAGAACTGAAATCTTTACAATTTGAGTCATTCTATCCAAGATCATACCATGTCTTCATTTGTTCAAATCTATTTTTATGTCTTTTCAAAAGCATTTAAAATTTTTCTTTATTTAGGTCTTATGTACTTACAGCTGTTTATTTCTAAATATTTCTCCTTTTTTTGCTATTGTAAGTGGAGCTTCTCTACCATAATGTCTTCTAACACAAATAATGTTATTATTTGTGCATATGAGAGATATTAATTTCTGTATGATGGAATGTGAAGTCAAGTGGGCCTTAGAAAGCATCACTATCAACAAAGCTAGTGGAGGTGATGGAATTCCAGTTGAGCTCTTTCAAATCCTGAAAGATGATGCTGTGAAAGTGCTGCACTCAATATGCCAGCAAGTTTGGAAAACTCAGCAGTGGCCACAGGACTGGAAAAGGTCAGTTTTCATTCCAATTCCAAAGAAAGGCAATGCAAAAGAATGCTCAAACTACCGCACAATTGCACTCATCTCACATGCTAGTAAAGTAATGCTCAAAATTCTCCAAGCCAGACTTCAGCAATACGTCAACCGTGAACTCCCTGATGTTCAAGCTGGTTTTAGAAAAGGCAGAGGAACCAGAGATCAAATTGCCAACATCCGCTGGATCATGGAAAAAGCAAGAGAGTTCCAGAAAAACATCTATTTCTGCTTTATTGACTATGCCAAAGCCTTTGACTATGTGGATCACAATAAACTGTGGAAAAGTCTGAAGGAGATAGGAATACCAGACCACCTGACCTGCCTCTTGAGAAATCTGTATGCAGGTCAGGAAGCAACAGTTAGAACTGGACATGGAAAAACAGACTGGTTCCAAATAGGAAAAGGAGTACGTCAAGGCTGTACATTGTCACCCTGCTTATTTAACTTCTATGCACAGTACATCATGAGAAATGCTGGACTGGAAGAAACACAAGCTGGAATCAAGATTGCTGGGAGAAATATCAATAACCTCAGATATGCAGATGACACCACCCTTATGGCAGAAAATGAAGAGGAGCTAAAAAGCCTCCTGATGAAAGTGAAAGAGGAGAGTGAAAACGTTGGCTTAAAGCGCAACGTTCAGAAAACGAAGATCATGGCATCCGGTCCCATCACTTCATGGGAAATAGCTGGGGAAACAGTGGAAACAGTGTCAGACTTTATTTTTTTGGGCTCCAAAATCACTGCAGATGGTGACTGCAGCCATGAAATTAAAAGACGCTTACTCCTTGCAAGGAAAGTTATGACCAACCTAGATTGTATATTCAAAAGCAGAGACATTACTTTGCCGACTAAGGTCCGTCCAGTCAAGGCTATGGTTTTTCCTGTGATCATGTATGGATGTGAGAGTTGGACTGTGAAGAAGGCTGAGTGCCGAAGAATTGATGCGTTTGAACTGTGGTGTTGGAGAAGACTCTTGAGAGTCCCTTGGACTGCAAGGAGATCCAACCAGTCCATTCGGAAGGAGATCAACCCTGGGATTTCTTTGGAAGGAATGATGCTAAAGCTGAAGCTCCAGTACTTTGGCCACCTCATGCAAAGAGTTGACTCATTGGAAAAGACTCTGATGCTGGGAGAGATTGAGGGCAGGAGGAGAAGGGGACGACCCAGGATGAGATGGCTGGATGGCATCACGACTCGATGGATGTGAGTCTGAGTGAACTCCAGGAGATGGTGATGAACAGGGAGGCCTGGCGTGCTGCAATTCATGGGGTCGCAAAGAGTCGGACACGACTAAGCAACTGAAATGAACTGAACTGAACTGAATGTTTGAGTTAGCTTTATTGTTGATTCTCTAGAGCTTCCCAGATATACTATCATAGTTTATGAAACAGAGAAAAACTTTTTAATTTGTTACCATTCTTATTGTAACTCATTGTTATCTCAAGTACTTACTGTACTTATTGTTATCTCTTACCTAGTTGCACTAGCTAATATCTCTAGAGTATTGAGTAGTAATAGCATTAGTGGGCATCCTTACCTGGTTTGTCATCTTAGAAATGCCTCTAGCATTTCTCTATTAAACAAGATAAAGGCTTTAGTTCTAAGATATAAAAAATTTATCATGTTAAGAAAGTAGCCCACAATTTCTATTTTCTTGAGTATTGTGATCATAAATAGGTGTTGAATATACTCCCTTATTTTGAAAACTGATGAAGGAAAAGAATCAAGTGTTTATCCTGCTTTTTCTAAATAATCTATAGCTCAGGGTAACCAAATACAAGACTTGGAAAGTTTCTCTTTATAGAATTACTGCAGCTATTTAACAAAGAAGAAGAAATCATAGATTAAGAATATCACTATTTACAATCCCTAATAAAATGGCTGTCTGGGGAGGCCTAACAAATAGCTGTGAAAAGAAGAGAAGCAAAAAGCAAAGGAGAAAAGGGAAGATATAAGCATCTGAATGCAGAATTCCAAAGAATAGCAAGGAGAGATAAGAAAGCTTTCCTCAGTGATCAATGCAAAGAAATAGAGGAAAACAACAGAATGGGAAACACTAGAGATCTCTTCAAGAAAATTAGAGATACCAAGGGAACATTTCATGCAAAGATGGGCTCGATAAAGGACAGAAATGGTATGGACCTAACAGAAGCAGAAGATATTAAGAAGAGGTGGCAAGAATACACAGAAGAACTGTACAAAAAAGATCTTCATGACCAAGATAGTCACGATGGTGTGATTGCTCACCTAGAGCCAGACATCCTGGATGTGAAGTCAAGTGGGCCTTAGAAAGCATCACTATCAACAAAGCTAGTGGAGGTGATGGAATTCCAGTTGAGCTCTTTCAAATCCTGAAAGATGATGCTGTGAAAATGCTGCACTCAATATGCCAGCAAATTTGGAAAACTCAGCAGTGGCCAGAGGACTGGAAAAGGTCAGTTTTCATTCCAATCCCAAGAAAGGCAATGCCAAAGATTGCTCAAACTACTGCACAATTGCACTCATCTCACACGCTAGTAAAGTAGTGCTTAAAATTCTCCAAGCCAGGCTTTACCAATATGTGAACTGTGAACTTCCAGATGTTCAAGCTGGTTTTAGAAAAGGCAGAGGAACCAGAGATCAAATTGCCAACATCTGCTGGATCATGGAAAAAGCAAGAGAGTTCCAGAAAAACATCTATTTCTGCTTTATTGACTATGCCAAAGCTGGAGTAATCGCTGTGGATCACAAGAAACTGTGGAAAATTCTGAAAGAGATGGGAATACCAGACCACCTGACCTGCCTCTTGAGAAATCTGTATGCAGGTCAAGAAGCAACAGTTAGAACTGGACATGGAACAACAGACTGGCTCCAAATAGGAAAAGGAGTACGTCAAGGCTGTATATTGTCACCCTGCTTATTTAACTTCTATGCAGAGTACATCATGAGAAATGCTGGACTGGAAGAAGCACAAGCTGGAATCAAGATTGCCAGGAGAAATATCAATAACCTCAGATATGCAGATGACACCACCCTTATGGCAGAAAGTGAAGAGGAACTAAAAAGCCCCTTGATGAAAGTGAAAGTAGAGAGTGAAAAAGTTGGCTTAAAGCTCAACATTCAGAAAACAAAGATCATGGCATCTGGTCCCATCACTTCATGGGAAATAGATGGGGAAACAGTGGAAACAGTGTCAGACTTTATTTTTGGGGGCTCCAAAATCACTGCAGATGGTGACTGCAGCCATGAAATTAAGAGATGCTTACTCCTTGCAAGGAAAGTTATGACCAACCTAGATAGCATACTGAAAAGCAGAGACATTACTTTGCCAACAAAGGTCCGTCTAGTTAAGACTATGGTTTTTCCTGTGGTCATGTATGGATGTGAGAGTTGGACTGTGAAGAAAGCTGAGCGCCGATGAATTGATGCTTTTGAACTGTGGTGTTGGAGAAGACTCTTGAGGGTCCCTTGGACTGCAAGGAGATCCAACCAGTCCATCCTAAAGGAGATCAGTCCTGGGTGTTCTTTGGAAGGACTGATGTTAAAGCTGAAACTCCAATACTTTGGCCACCTCATGCGAAGAGTTGACTCATTGGAAAAGACTCTGATGTTGGGAGAGATTGGGGGCAGGAGGAGAAGGGGACAACAGAGGATAAGATGGCTGGATGGCATCACCGATTCGATGGAAGTGAGTCTGAGTGAACTCCAGGAGTTGGTGATGGACAGGGAGGCCAGGCATACTGCGATTCCTGGGGTTGCAAAGAGTCGGACACGACTGAGCAACTGAACTGAAATGAACTGAACTGAACAGTTGCTACCTTCACAAAAAGAGAGATACCAGGTATTACGTGCCTCCTGATGAAAGAAGGGGGAGAAAAAGAGCAAAATGAAGGGAAACCCTATGTATTAAAAGAAACTTTAAAGACACAGCAACTAACTGGCAATGCATGGGCCTTATTTGAATCCCAATTCAAATAAACCATAATAAAAACATTTAGAAACAATAAGATAATCAAGACAATGTTTAAGACAATCAAGGTAATAGAAATATTGACTGGATGTTTGATTATATTAAGGAATTATTGATTTCTTAAATCTATGTTAATATTTTGGTTATTTTTGTTAAAAAGTAAATCCTTATATATTTTCAACTTGTAAAAAATATATTCACTATCTTTTAAAAAGTAGTCTTTATCTTTTTGAGATATGATGGAATAGTGTCAGGTGAAATAATATTATGACTAGGATTATAATTTCATGCAAAAGAGGTGGCAACATTTACAAGAGTGGACATGTACTGATCATTGTTGAAGCTGGTGATGGGGTACACAAGTCTCATTATTTTCTCTATCTTTGTATATGTTTGAAATTTTCCATAAAAAGGTGTTTTTTAAATTTTGCATTTATTATGCTTAATATTTAGACCAAATGAGATGAAACATTCCAGAATGTGGTGTAAAAAGCCAAGCACATCCCAACAGTAAGCGATGGGCACCACTGTCTACCACCGACCCCTTGAGGGCTGGAGGCCAGCAAGGCAGTCTCTGGCCATTACCTCCTGCACCTGTTTCTAAAGACACAAAGCGTAGCCAAGGTCATTGTAGCACAAGGGTCCCAAGGGTCCTCAAGGCAAAAGTCAAGGGGGGAAGGGTCCTGATGCATATTTTCCCCAGGAGTCCAGGGATGAGAATCCCACCTTCCTCTCCATCCTCAAAGGACTCCCAGCTCCTTGGATTTCTCCTCCCACTTGGGAAACCCACACTCACATCATTCTCCGAGGTCCCACAGAGGATGCAGGACTTGCATTCTATGCACTGCCACTTGTAGGTCTTGACAGCCTCGGTCATGTTCAGGGTGAACTGCAGGCAGGTGGGGTGACCTGGAGGAAGCAGAAATGGCAGCATTAAGGCCAGAGGGTCTGACCTGTCACCCCCTCGACACAACGCTATGCCTCACTTGGAGGGAGGGTGGGGTAGCATGTGTTAGGAAGCAAACTGGGGGCCTGGAGGGGGCCCTACCCGCCCTCTTCACCACCACCCCCAGTTACAGCAGATCAATGCCCAAAGAGAGGCATGAGGATTAACCCTTTGCTGGGGAGAGATGTCATCCAAGTCCTCTGTCCTAAGAGCCACGTCCCCCCAGAAGTGTAACCAGTTGATGAGGACAGAAAGTGGTGATCAGAGAGAATGAGAAAGGAAATCACACAGCACAAGGCGACGCGATGAGAGTCAGCAACAGCATCTCCCCAGCATCAGCTGTGGTGGGAGCAACATAAGAGCTATTTAGAGTTGATCCTTCTGACCTGCAAAGTTGTTCATGCTGCCTCAGGGCACAGGGGAAGAGACCAGAGAGAGCGTGTGAGGCTCCCAGGGACAGAGCTCAGGGGCACTGGAAGGCTCTGCACTGCCCCCTAAAGTGTCCCTCCGTGCCCAAGACCAGGGGACCAGCAGAAGTCCACACCCTGCACAGGAACAGGAGGGAGGCTGGAGAAGTAGAGCATCATTGCAAGGATGTCCAGGTCTGTCCTGAGCTCTTCTCTTCATCCCAAATATCATGTTAGCCAAGCCAATAGCAAGAGCAGGGAGGGACATTAATGTGACCTTACAGCACCCAGCCCCAGTGGTCCAACACCAGAGGCTTGGCCTGCAGGGCTGGGCTCTACCCTCAGTTACAGCTCACCCAAAAGACAGAGGCCAGCAGCGAGAGAACAGCTGTGAGCCACAGAATGTGACGCCTTTGACCTTCTGTCTGACAGGGACGGGAAACTTGGACAAGGTCCCCAGGTCACTCAGGGCTGTGAGTCAGAAGGCAGAGCACTCAGGGTGAAGCCCGTTACTGACACCGTCACCAAAGAATGGACAGTTTTGCCTGTTGCTGAGGGTTCACCCTTCTCCAGAGCTTCCGACTCCACCAAATCCACCATATCGTGCACTGCTTGGCCTCTATCACATGAGGGATTGTGAGCTTCCAAAGGAGAAGAGTATAGATGGGCCTCCAATTAGAGGCAGTCCTACCAACCCAGTGTCCTCCACAGAGAGTCAAGATCCACATGGTACCACCACTCCTTGGCAAAGTCACAACTCAGCAGGAGGCCCCCATTTCCTCTTTTCCATATCCTCGCAAAGCTGGTTCCATCATGGTCCTTTGGGGGACATTCTGTCCATTCAGTCAACAGAGACAAACCTTTCAGATCTGGGGCCCCAGCAATGCACACCACACCGAGCTATCTCTGAGAGTGAGAGTGGGGACTCGTGTTGAGGGGAGCTGGGGACACTTTGCAAACAGCAGGTGGGAGCACTGAGGACAGGAGGAGACTAAAAGCTTTTCTAGGACTTCTCAGAGGCCATCCAAGGTAGAAACCCCCACGGCCCTGAACTGTTAACTTTCTCAAAGCAACACCATACCAGTGACCCAAGGGAGAGAGAGAGATCTTACATTAAAAGCGTGGATGAACATCCAGCTGATATTCCTGATGGCATCTCAAATATCTAAGGATGCTGGCCAGAGTTGTTCCCTACCCTGCTCTCTCACACAGAGTAGTGGGATGGGAATAGGAGAGAATACACCAGCTTGAGATTCTGAGTGGTCTGCGCCAGAGATGCCCATGTTCTTAGACAGGACACCCAGGAATTTTGATGATTAATTCATGGAGCAGATACCTAGATTAGCAGGTTGTCATTGCCCAGTTCCACAGCCCCAGTGTACACCCAGCCACACGCAGCCAGCTTATAGTAGCTGTTCATGAACAAGGATTTATTGGACATCTGCTAGAGCAGTCATGGTCCCGGACAGAAAAGATACACTGGTGAGCAAGACCACACACACCCCTGCCTCCAGATCCCTCTAGTCTGGTCAGAGAGAACTCAAATTAATAAACTACACACATACTTATTTACTTACAGCTGTGTGATAAGTGCCATGAAGGAAAATCATAATTGGCAATGAAAAATCACAGGAGGTTAGGATCTAGTCTGAGATGGCAAGGAAACCTTCCCTGAGAAAGATCTTGAAGTTGACACCTGGCAGATGAGGAGATTAGCTGGATGGGTGAGGGAGAGGATTCCGTGTGTGGAGGATGGTGCATGGAGGGGCAAGGCCCTGAGCCGTGGAGGAAGTGGGCAAACTCAAAGGAAGGTAAAAGCCAGTAGGCAGAGGCTCGCAAGCAAAGCAGGAGGGGAGCTGGGTGAGAAGCACCCAGAGACGAGCTGGAGTCAGACTACCCGGGCACGTTATGCCCCTCATTAAGGATATGGGGCTTTAAAATCATTAAAGCCTTGTGGGCAAGGCAGTGACTAGATTACTCTGTGCATTTTTCTAATAGGTTTTTCATTTTTTAAACAATTTTATTGGCGTATTGTTGTTTTACAGGGCTGTGTTAGTTTCTGCTGTACAGCAAAGTGAATCAGCTATACGTGTACATATATCCCCTTTTCTGGTTTTAAAAGAGCATTCTTTCAGCAAGAGGGAAACTTTGGATGGTGAAGCAGTTCTGAACCTTGATTGCAGTGGTAGTTATGTATGTGCTAAGATTGCATAGAACAATACACATACGTGCATAAACACATGTGTGTGAATATAAAACCAGTAACACAGATAAGGAGGTCTGTGATTGCATGGCTGCCAATCGCCTGGTTTATAGTGTACTGTGGAACAGAGTGTACTATGGTTCATAGTGTACTTACATACCTATAGAAGTACTGTGGGTATGCAAGATGCTACCACTGGGGGAAACTGAGCAAAGCATGCATGGGACCTCTCAGTAATGTGTTTTATAACTTTCCATGTAGTTATAATTATTTCAAAGTAAAAAGTTGAAAAGATCTTTTTAAATAAGGAAAACACACAAAAAATTGTCATCAAAAGGGAGGGAAGAAAAGGGAGGGAGGGAGGGAAGAAAAGGGAGGGAGGGAGGGAGAAAGGAAAGAGCTGCTGTCAAAGGAAAGAATTGGGGGTGGAGGCACAGGGAATGTAAAGATGTAAGAATTGTTGCCACGAAACTAGTTTGAAGACAGATGCTGCTGGTGGGAGAAAGGCAAGCATGAGGAAGGTGAAGATTTGAGAAGTATTAAAGAAATCATTGGCAGGACCTGACCATGATTTGAAGTTTCAGAGTGTGGGAAAGAGAGGTGATGAGAAGTAGTCTCAAGATTCCGACCTAAAAAAGGAGGTGGGCAAGATGAGGAAGACTATGGAAAGCACAGAGAGACCAAATGGAAGAGAGAAGCACCCTGTTTTGAGCAGGCTGAATTCGGGAAGTCTGTGAGATTTGGGGTGGAAATGTCAAGTGGATGAGGTCAAATACAGGGGTTTAGAGCTCAAAAGAGAAAGAAGTACAGACTAGACATAAGTCTAGCTGTGCCCAACTCTTTGCGACCTCATGGACTGTAACCCACTGGGCTCCTCTGTCCATGGGATTTTGCAGGCAAGAATCCTGGAGTGGGTAGCCATTCCCTTCTCCAGGGGATCTTCCCAACTCAGGGATCAAACCCAGGTCCCCTGCATTGCAGGCAGATTCTTTATCATCTGAGCCACCAGGGAAGTTTTGCTAAACAGGCAGTCATTGAAACCATGAGAATTAATGAAATTATCTAAGAAAAGAGAAAAGAGGAAAGAAGAGAGAAAAAGATCTAGGACTGAGCTTTAAAGAACTGTTTGAAGAGCAAAAGAAAGAACCAACAGAGGAAATTGGAAGGATGGCTAGAGAGAGGTAAGACCAGCAATTATGGGTCACAGTGGTCCAGAGGAGGAGAGGGGGCCAGTCAGCTGTGTTGACTGCCAAGGTTCATGGGTTTGTCGTTGTTCAGCAAGGACCCTGAGTGAGGGCGTGTTGCCAGAGCAGAGCAGAAGCCACGCTACTAATAATAACACTCTGAGTGGTGCTGCCTTCCCTGGGAAGGAAGGTCAGCACATTCCAGAGCATGACCTGGAGCCCCACAGCCTGCTGGACACCCCCAAGGGTGGGCGGTGGGGTGGGGGGTGCAAGCTTCAGGCAGCCAACTGTACTCCACAAGTATCTACTGAATGCCAACTCTGTTCAAGACCTCTGTGACCGGCGTGCTGAGCTCTGAAGACATTTTCTAGAAGAGCTTTGGGCCAGTGAACAGTAGCAAGTGGGCTTAAGAAACTCCTGTTGGAAGTCCACCCTCCCAGCCTCCCCCCCCCCAAAAAAAAATCCCATGGGCTTTCTCTGTGTTCCTGTCTTGAGACAGTCACTAGCCTTCTCGCTAAGACTTTAAACCCAAAGAATGGGAATGGAGCTCACACAGCTTCCACCCCAGGTAAAATGCAAGGCTCCGAGTCTGCTGGTCTACAGTCCACGGGGTTGCAGAGATTCAGACACAGCTGAGCGACTAACACTTTTTCACTTTCAGAGTGGCTTCAGCTCTGCCTGCAGAGCTCCTTCACCCAGAACTCAGACTCGAGTGGGAGAGGAAAGGCAATGATGCAACTTCTCAGCCTGGGAGGGTGAGACACAAAGAGGTAAGTCACCCAAGCTGCTGTTAGCAGGTGCAAACGCTACACCCAGAACTAGGTTCTGCTTTCTGTGCCACCAGAACAGTTGCCTGTCTGTGCCTGTCTCTACAAACTGGAGAAGGCATCTCCTTGATAAAACTACAAGGATAAGGCTTCTTATCTACCATGGAAGACTGGAATAATGCACACTGTTGGACAAAACAAGAAGTTTCGAGAAAAACTACCAGAAGCCCATACCTAAGTTTGACTACTAGAATTCCTTATTTAGGTCAAGACAAATTTCTAAAATTTTTAGAAGTAAGTGGGTAATAGTCTTTCCAATTCAAAGTGATAGTCGTTCAGTCATATCCAACTCTTTCTGACCCCATGGACTATGGAATTCTCCAGGCCAGAATACTGGAGTGAGTAGCCTTTCCCTTCTCCAGGGGATCTTCCCAATCCAGGGATCAAACCCAGGTCTCCCACATTGCAGGCAGATTCTTTACCAGCAGAGCCACAAGGGAAGCCCTCAGTCATGTCCAGCTCCTTGCGACCCAATGGACTGTAGCCCACCAGGCTCCTCAGTCCATGGAATTCTCCAGGCCAGAATACTAGAGTGGGTAGCCATACCCTTCTCCAGGGGATCTTCCCAACCCAGGGATCGAACCTGGGTCCCCTGCATCACAGGCGGATTCTTTACCAGCTGAGCCACCAGGGAAGCCCTTCCAATTCAAAGGTGGCACAAAACAGAGGCACACTGGCAATAAAGCAAATTATGGTCACTCGCTACTTAAGGATTTCTGTCCTTATCTCTTTTGTAAAGTTAACAATCATTCTCTAATGTGCTTGCTTGGAAATCTGAATTGTCCATATTTCTGGTTTTCTTAAAGCAAGGAATACCTGCATTGCTATTTAAATATCCTAGTGGAGTGACAGAGAAGGCAAAGACACCCCACTCCAGTACTTTGCCTGGAAAATCCCATGGATGGAAGAGCCTGGTAGGCTGCAGTCCATGGGGTCACTAAGAGTCAGACACGACTGAGCGACTTCACCTTTCATTTTTCACTTTCATGCATTGGAGAAGGAAATGGCAACCCACTCCAGTATTCTTGCCTGGAGAATCCCAGGGATGGGGGAGGCTGGTGGATGCCGTCTATGGGGTTGCACAGAGTTGGACACGACTGAAGTGACTTAGCAGTAGCAGTGGAATGAAGTCGCAAGGAGTCAGACATGACTGAAAATGCATGTGTGTCCTAGTGGAGTGAAGGAGTAACATCCCTTCCCAGGTCCCCTGGGTGAGATGATTCAACAGGACATTTATAAGATTCCAATTACCAAAATGGATTTAGAAAGTGAGGTGGTATGCATGAATCATCTTAGCCAGATCATTAAAAACAAGGCCCTTCCTAAGTGTTCCTCCAAACTGGTTCTATCAGGGGGGTTCAATAAATCTGCCCACTTGTTTACTTGGTCCAGTGGTGAACTTTGCATAAAGAGATTCTAAATCCAGCCCTGTGCTGTGCAAGTTGCTTCAGTCATGTCCAGCTCTTTGCGACTTCATGGACTGTAGCTGGTCAGGCTCCTCTGTCATGGGATTCTCCAGGCAAGAGTACTCGAGTGGGTTGCCATGCCCTCCTCTAGGGGATCTTCCTGACCCAAGGATCAAACCTGCATTTCTAATATCTCCTGCATTGGCACTGTTTACCACTAGTGCTACCTGGGAAATACTACCACCTTCCAAAACGGACCTCAATCTTCCCTACAAGCTGAAACAGGGACTGTAACCCCTGACCACCATGTCCAGAGACCTAGCTTCTGAACAGGGGTTTCAGACAACAGAGATTTGGCTTCAGGGTGCTATTTCAGCAGCTGGGTAGAAAACGGAAACCGGTGCGGTGTGAGAAGCTTCTCAGAAAGAAGACTGTTCATGAGGTTGGTATGTACGAAATTAGAGTCTCCCTAACTCAGGGGAAAAAAGAAGGCAGGAGAGACTGTCACACAGAGTGAAGTAAGTCAGAAAGAGAAAAGCAAATATCGCATACTAATGCTATATGTGGAATCTAAGAAAAAAGGTATAGATTACCTTCTTTGCAAAACAGAAATAAACACACAAACATAGAGAACAAATTTATGGATACAAAGAGGGGAAAGAAGAGGTGGGATGAATTGGGAGATTGGGATTGACTTACATACACTATTGATACTATGTATAAAACAGATAATTAATGAGAACCAACAGTATAGCTCAGGGAACTCTATCCAGGGCTCTGTGGTGACTTAAACGGGAAGGAAATCCAAAAAAGAGGGGACGCATGTATATGTATATATATAGGTGATTCACTTTGCTGTAGAAACTAATGCAACATTGTAAAGCGACTGTACTCCAATAAAAAAGTAATTTTTAAAAAGAGAGAGAGAAGGTAGGCATCTGAAATCAGGAAATGCTCCCTTGCCCCCTGAAGGACACGTCTTGTGTCTTTCCAGAGCCCACGTGCAGAGATGCGGAGATTGTTCCAGGGACAGTGAACAGGAGTTGTGGTATTTGAGTGCGAAGACACACAGACAAATATCCAGGCAAAACCAGTGCTAGCTTTATATTCACAGCTGCCTACTTCCACACATGCTCGTACACCGCTACCCACACATACGGATATTTGCAACATTTTAGGGGTAAAATATCTAAATATACCTTGTTGATTGAGTTCATATTACAATTGTGACTTAGACTCTCACAGAAGTTACCAGTCAGTGTCACTCTACAGGTACTCAGCACAGTGAGAGAAACACAGTTCATTTTCAACAAACCCTGGGCAAAAAGAAATCTACAAACTACTATGACATGTGTCTCTTACATTATGATCCTTATTAAAAGAGTTTTTTATTTCATTATTGCCAATATTTAATTTGGACTAGGCTAAGCCACATCACTGATTAAATTAGAGCTCCAGGAAAAAAAATCATCTCGCTAGGTATTTGCTGAAAACATGAATAAAACAGATACAAATAACTGTGGAAGTAGCATGGTCTATTATTTATTCATTGTGAAATTATAAACATCCAATTATATTTTATTACCTTATTTATCAATGTTGAACTCTTAAAAACTAATTTCTCAGGAAAGGAAAACCTAAATATCCCTGGTTCTCAGGCAAGTAACTGCAAAATTCAAATTTGTGCTCCTCTGTCTCATACCTGGTTTATAGAAATCATATTATGTAAAATACGTAGGATCAATTCCAATCTGAAATAGCACCAAAAACAAGTCTCCATAAGCATTCATTAGAAAATACTTTGGCTCAAATTTCTAGCACTTCTCTATATTCATACACACATACAAGTTCTAATATTTACATATTGCAAAAATACATAAGAAGCTTCAGCTATAAAGAATTCATGCATAGTGCAATCAAATCTGAATCACCCATGCTAAAGAGTAATTTGAGGAGAAAAAAATATTACTAGCTCACCTGGGGAAGCCATCTCACTCCATCAAACCCATTCATTTTCCCTTATTCTCTCTCCTTCCCTGTCTCTCTGTTTCTGTCTCTCCCTTTCTCTCTTTCTCTCCTTCTCTTTCAATCCCCTTCCACTTTGAGACCCAGTTTGTCAAGAGGAGGGAATGAGGCTCTGAGTCTTATACTTAGTCTGTAAAGGGGGATGGAGACCAATTCTGAGCAGTCAAGAATTCAAACTTTGTGCACCTGTATTGTGACAAGTTTTTACTCAGGCACTGCTTCCCCATACAGATTCCTTCTCCGGCCCTTCTTTGCAAACCTTCTGCAATGGTCTCAGGCTCACCTCTCAGCTGCCCCAGATATTACTTCTAACACTAGGACATCTACAAATCGATGACCACAATGGCATTCCAGAGACATGTGCATGGCTCCCTTTTTCTCATCATTTTGATGTCCTTCAACAAGGATGAAGAGGAGAAAGAGAGGAGAAAGGATCAGACCAAAGTAACAAAAACACACTCAAAATAAATGATGGTGTATGCCATGGCTACATTTTGCTGGGCTAAAACACTGCCATCAGCAAGTTCAACCCATCTTAGAGGTCTGCGTATCCTCTCTCAAAGCTGTCAAACTCAAGGCACACAGGTGCCACACAGGAGGCAAGCCTCAGGGATTGTAACTTCAATCATTGTCATCAATAATCATAGAAAACACATTCATGCAAGAACGTCAAAAAGCAAAAGTGAAGTTGCTCAGTCGTGTCCGATTCTTTGCGACCCCATGGACTATAGCCTAGGAGGCTCCTCCATCCATGGAATTTTCCAGGCAAGAGTCCTGGAGTGGGTTGCCATTTATTAGGTGTGCTTTTAATGGGCTAAACCACTAAGGGCTTCATGGTGCCATTCTCAAATGGCCCTAGAAATTCCCCCAAGTTTTCATGGTCAAGTGTGGTCTGAGTAGTCTTGTCTATAAACCTGCAGTTGGTCTTTGTAAAGCAAAATCAAGGGGTGGGTCAGCCTTGACCTGGTTATATATAACTTACCTGACTGGCCCACGTTGGGACCAAGGCACCAGAAAGATGCCAATTACCACAGTAATGATCCCGGTGCCTCTAATTAGTCACTGCACCTGAGGACCAAGGATAATTTATTCATTTGCTCATTCCCTCAACAGTATTTATTGACTAAATAATTGTGGAAGGCACTCTTCTAAGCACTGGGGATACAGCAGTGGGAAAATCAAAGCCTGCCCTCATGGAGCAAGTACCACAATTTGAGATCTGATGCAGCATCTGAGTCCCTGCGACAATGCACTTTGCCTCTAGCACATTAGTTTTCCAACATATTAATGAAAGGATAGGACTCTACTATCCACGAAGCTGTGACTCTGCCTATGCCACTCATCAACGCTATTTTTAGAGATACTCTTGATCCAAATTTCGTCCATCTGGTTGGACAAAACAAGCCTTTTAAAGTTTGCCAGCTGATAACTCAGAGTGAAAGAAACTAAGAAGGAAATGTAAATAATCAGTTCTGCTAGAATTTCTGGCAACTCTTCCACTGAAATAACCCACTCCTAGACCAATACTGTGACAAAAAGCCCAAGAAATCTAGACACTGAAAGTGCTCAACTTTTCATTAATTATACCACCCAACTGATGCAATAAACTGGGCCTGTACCAATGGACTGCCAGTGAATCTGCAGGCAGCAGAGGCCTTGGAAAAGGTTTCACCCATGAGCAATACTAGATCCAGGTTGAGCTGGCTGTGTAGCGGCAGGCAGATATTTCCAGGCAGAGAATGGAAGAAAAGAGTCACCAACATGAGCAACTCAGGTTGACTCTCCTTCTAAATCTTTAGCTGGAACTGTAGATTATAAGCAATTATCTGTGATGCTTGTCCTACAACAGTGTGTGGAGGCCAACCTGAATCATCCTCCAGAGCCCAACATCAGTTTCCGCTGTGAATCTCTGACATTGGCTGTGCAGTTCAGACCTCTCTGGACGTCATGAGCATCCAGCCATGGGCCCTGGCTAAAGACTCTGAATTTTCTTTGGAAAAGTAAACCTGAAGAAGAAATCATTGTACAGAGTGAAGATCCTAAAGTCTTCCTGGAGGATTTTATGGCCTCACTGATGGTAGTAGCAGAAAAGAGCAGTGATTAATCAACACTTGATTCTCTGTGATCCTCCAATGGCTGATCTTCCATGAATCAGAAGATGGATTCATGGGTGATCTAAGTTTTTGAGTTATCTAAGGAAATTTGAGATAGTATTCCGTTTCTTCCTTTCAAAAATATTTCAGATCTGTACCAAGTCAAAACAAAAATGATGCTTTCTTGCTCTTCTGGCCTTTTCCACGTGAGACTGGCAAGCAATCATAGACATGCCTAGAAATAGAAGATTTAGAGTGTGTCCATGACACTTAAACACTTTGTCTTACATTTTTTTTGAAACATTTTTCAGCCTAGTTTTAAGAGTTCTTCTGATTTAGCAATTTACTTCATTGTGATGAGGTTTGTACAGAAAAATAGTCCTACTGAATTTGACCTAATTCACTGAGTACTTAACGCCTTCCAGGAACTGTACTAGGTGCTGAAATTTCAAACATGAATGAGGCATGGAGCCCGCCTTGAAGAGCTCAGGTAAGGGAGGTATGACAGGCAGCCTCTGAGATGACTATCAGCAATCTCACTTTCCTGCTCTTCATAACGTGTTAATTCTCTCTCCTTGAGGGTGGGTTGGACTTGCTGATTCACCTCTAGCAAGTATACTATATGACCAAAGTGATAGGCTATCACTCCTAATGTTAAGCTTCATCTTTGATACTCTGTCTTGTGCTTTCTCACTCATTTGCTCTTAGGGAAGTCAGCTGCTGTGTTGTGAGACGTCCTTGAAGAGGTTTCAGTCCAATAACCTGGGAGGAAATGAATCCTGCCAAAAACAATGGGAGAGAGCTTAGAATTGGACCCTCTCCCAGTTAAGCCTTCAGATGAGACCATAGCCCTGGATGACAATTTGACTGCAGCTTCACAAGAGTCCTTTATCCAAAGGCACTCAGCTTAAACCACACCTAGATTTCTAACCCAGACTAACTATGAGATAATAAATATGTATGTTTTCAGCTGTTACATTTTGGAGTAATTTGTTATACAGCACCAGATAACTATTATAAGCTATACACACACACACACACACACACATAAATGGCTATGTGCTATGCTGTGCTAACTCACTTCAGTTGTGTCCAACTCTTTGTGACCCTATGGATCATAGTCTGCCAGGCTCCTCTGTCCATGGGATTCTGAAGGCAAGTATACTAGAGTGAGTTGCCATGCCCTCCTCCAGGGGATCTTCCCAAGCCAGGGATCAAACTTGTGTCTCTTAAGTCTTATGAATTGGCAGGCAGGATCTTTACTGCTAGTGCCACCTGGGAAGCCCATTATTGACTATCACACAATTCAATCTGTACTATAACAGGGGAAGAAATAAAGTGCTTACAGATGGAGTAGCAGCAAATAATATGGTGCTTGGGGAATGTCACTGAGAGGAGGCATCACTTAAGCTGGGCCTTGAAGGATGAATAGGAGCTTTCTAAGAAAAAGAGAATTAGAGGGAGAGGAAATTGCAAGAAATTTAAAGTGCATGGTTCGTCTAGGCAAAGCAGAGTAGCTCAAGAGGAGCAGGGGAAAAGGGAAACGGCAAAAGATGATGTCAGAGAGGTAAGAGGAAAGATTGTATAGGGCCTCTTATACAGCTATACAGATCTGAATGTGACCCTGTTAGCAGTGAGAAATCCTGAGAGTTTTTTAAGCAGGGACCTGATTTGCTTGTACCCATGCTTTAGAGAAGCCACGGGCTTCCCAGGTGGCATTGGTGGTAAAGAACAAGCCTGCAGGAAACATAAGAGACGTGGGTTCAATACCTGGGTTGGGAAGATCCCCTGGAAAAGGAAATGGCAACCTAGTCTAGTATTCTTGCCTGGAGAATCCATGGACTGAAGCGACTTAGCACACATGCTTTAGAGAGATGATTCTGGTGGTAGGACAGAGGGTAGATATAGTGGAGACAGCTCCAGTTACAATATCTATTTATTCAAAAAGTTGTTATTGAATACTTCCAGTGTGCCAGGCACTGCGAGAGGTGCCAAGCAGTGAGTAACCCAGACAAAAGCTCCTACTCCTATGCAGCTTATGTTCTAGTGGGGGCACTAGCCAGGACCAGCCTAGAAACAGTGGTGATAAATGTAGGAAACATTTAAGAGGTGGGGTGAATCATGGGACATGATACCTGCCTAGACATGGGTGAAATGAAAAGGGAGAAGTAAAAAGTGACACTGAGATTCTTAGGTTGGGACACAGAGTAAATGATAACCCTGTTAGCTGAGACGGAGACAGCAGGCTTGCAGAGGGTAACAATAGATTCAATGCTGGCATATTGCATTTGTTGTAATAAGATAGTCAGTGGAGTCGTCCATGGGTAGGTGAGAAAATACAGGGCTATACTCAGGAGAGGGGACCAGGCTGGAGACACAGATTTAGGAATCATCAGATGTGGGTGGTAGACAAAGCCTTGGCTCTTAGAGAGATACTCAGGGAGAGACTGTGCTGTGCTGAGTCGCTTAGTCAGGTCCAACTCTGTGACCCCATGGACTATAGTCCACCAGGCTCCTGTGTCCACAGGGATTCTCCAGGCAAGAATACTGGAGTGGGTTGCCATGCCCTCCTCCAGGGGATCTTCCCGACCCAGGGATCAAACCCAGGCCTCCTGCATTGCAGGTGGATTCTTTACCATCTGAGCTACCAGGAAAGCCCAAGAATACTGCAGTGGGTAGCCTATCACTTCTCCAGGGGATCTTCCAGACCCAGGAATCAAACCAGGGTCTCCTGCATTGCAGGCAGATTCTTTACCAGCTGAGCTACCAGGAAAGCCCCAGGGAGAGAATACAGAGTGAAAAATAAAAAGTAGGGAATAGTGGAGAGGGTAGCCATTGGAACTGAAGGCATGAAAGGGCATCAGGAGGAGAACTCGGGAGAAAGACTGAGACAATGGTGTCACAAAATGAGGAGAACCTGGAGAAAGACCTTCATGGCATCCAAGGAAGAGGATGGGGTGGCCACCGACATGAAGGGAGAGGTTCAGTAAGAAAAGAACTGAGTATTACACTGTGAGTCAGTGCTGAATAGAACTGGGTAAAGTGATCCCCGGGAGCAGTGGACCCTTGTCCCTCTCTGGATGACTGGGTGGTTTCAGCATTGCAGAGACAAGAATTCACCAGTAGATAATCTCACAACATGCTTCTCCTTCCACAGGCTTTGTCCATCAGGCTAAGTTTATAGTGTTTATATGCAAACACCATATAAAACAGTCTTAGGAGTATTGCCCTTATCTGATGCCATTCATTGATAGTAGGGGTCATTTTTTGATGTAGATTCCATGGCCAAAGTGAGACCCTGTTAGAATCATTTTCCATCCGTGCCCTAGGAGCTGCATCCAGTCTCTGGAAGCCAGTTCATTCCTCCAGACCTTGGATTGAAGCTCTTCAGTCTCAGGTGTCAGAGCCCCGCCCACAAGGCTGGGGCAGATCCTGTCGGAGGCTTCAGAATCTGGTCATGTGGCCTTGCGTGTTCTCTAAGAATGGTCAGATCCAGGAGGGATGTTGGTGCCACAGGCAGGAGAGCGACTCTGCAAGTCAGACTGAGCAGTGGGAAGGATGGAAATGATCACCAGGCAGTAATGTTGGTGACTATGGTGCTTTTAAAAAATACCCTCGAGTTCGTCAATCCTCCTTTTTTCAAGAGATGAAGGCTATTCCCCAATCTCTGAATGGGGGCTGACTTGTTTGAACAGATACAGTAAAAAGGAAGTGACAATATGCGACTTTGGAGGCTAAATAATAAAAAGGTACTCAGGTTTCCATTTTTATCTCTTTCTCATTCTCTCTCTCTCTCCATCCTCCCACCCCCCTCCTCCTTCCCTGTCGCTCTGTCCCTCTCCCTCCTTGGGAAAAAAGTCAGCTGCTATGTTATGAGCAGCCCTATGGAAAGGCCCACACATGACAAGGAATTGAGAGCAGCCTCTGACCATCAGCCAGTAAGGAACTGAGGCTCTCGGTCCAACAGCCTGAGATGAGCTGAGCCCTACCAACATCATGTGAGTGGGCCTGGAGCAACATCTTCAACCCCAGTGCAGCCCAGAGATGACCACAGCCCCATCCAACATCGTGACCACCACCTCCTGAGAGAACATACCCTTACCGCCCAGCTGAGCCATCCCCAGATTCCTGGTCCTCACAAGCTGTGACGTGAGAAATGTTTGTTGTTCTAAGCTACTGCACTGGGGGATTACACAGGTCACAGATAACTAAAGCAGTGACAAAGGAGAAACAGTAAGAGGTCTGCGGGAAGGCTCCAGAAAACCAGGTACTTGACAGGACTCCCACTTAGGCAAGTCCCTGCCACAGAAGGGCCGGCACTGGCCTCAACAAGGAAGGGCAGAAGTGGGGTCTGGGGTCTTCTCTCACTTCTCCTCCATGTAGGGCTGTTACTTTTTAAATGAATCGTCTTCGAAAGAGCTGATACTAAAAATTAAGACAGTTTATGCAGCAATGTGAGGGTGACTAAAAAAAGAAGCGAATAGGTGTGAAACCTCACTGGGCAACAAGAGCATGTCTGCAGCTTCCTGGGCCCAATGTGGCTGCTCGGTGTGGGCCGGAGGGGGACTCTCCATCAGAGAGGCTGCCATCCTGGCCTCTGGGCTTGACCTCTAGTCCCATCTCACCCACAACCTGCTCCAGCCTCCTTCCACCTTCCTGAGCCCCTCTCTCACCTCCAACAAGCTTTCCATGTAGGTTCCCTGGAACAAGGACCCCCCCTGCCCTCCCTCCCCACCATATGAGAAAGCCAGAGACTCCCTGGAAGTTCCACAAACGGATATGAGCAGAACAGCCACCTGTAGCCAGTGTGTGGGCTCAAGAAAGCAATGCTTAGACATCTTAATGGTAATTCTCATAACATTTTCAGGTAAACACCTTTCTGCTCACTGGTCTCCTTGGATTCCCCACACTGATCATGTGAGGCAGGCAGGACAGATACAAATATGCCTGATTCACAGGTGAGGAAACTGAGGCTTAGAATGGCTCAGGCAGACGGCAAGTCGTGGAGCCAGGGCTAGAAGCTATGTCCTCACAGGCTTGTCCTTCAGACTCTTTCCTTCCCTCCTCTGCCCCGCACCACGGTCACCAACACAGTCAACACAAGTGTGGTGGCCCAGCTTGAGCTCACCCCCGTACTTGAAGCTGTTAAATCTGACAGCACATCCCCCTTTTACTCACAGAAGTTGCCTAAAGGCACTGTCAGAGAGGTCACTGAGTTCCTTTTTGCCTCAGCCTCCTCAGTTGATACCACACAAAGGTGACTATTTGTTCCCAAAGACCTTTCTGGGCCTCAGTGTTCCATGCCTCATGCGAAATCCCTCAGGAAGCCAGGCTTGCTCACACAAGGCCAGGCATTGAGTCCTCACCATCTGGCAGTGACTAATCCTGGAAAACCCTGGGGAAGACTTGCTGTGGAGTGAGCCAGTCCAGCCCACGCCAAGAGGGCCTGGAGGCTGCGGGAAACCTGTGGACATTACTGGGCTTCAGCACCCGAGAATCTCAACAGAGGTCCCCTGACCTCATTGGCCACAGCTCCTCTGCCAGAGGCTGGGGTGAGGAGGTGTCCTTCCCCTCTCCTCAGTGCACCATCCCATACAGCCCTACTGGGCCAGTTAGCCCACAGGGAGCTACCTGGATGGACAGCCCATCACTGCCTCCCCGGGTGGAGCCTCTGAGAGGAACACACAAAGACGTCTGGCATCCAAAGCCAATTTCACATCAGCCCCAGACACCTCTCTTATGCTGTCAGTGGATAGGAAAGCTCCTTACTCACCTTATTTAGAAGAACAAAAGAGCAGACGGCCCCCCTTTCACATTCACCAGACTGCATCACAGTCAAGACACCTACAGCCCTACCTCCCCACTCTGAAGCTGCAGCAAGTGTTCACCAACTCATCATTTTCTCTCTTCACCCCCCATTTCCTCCATGTCACTAATCTGCTTTCCAAGTCGTGATGGCAGGAGAATGAAAAATGAGGGTGATGGTGCTAAGAATCAGGTTCCCTGAAGCCTCTCACCCAGGCTCCTTGAAAGTCCCTGAGGTCCCTGATATCCTTCAACATCCTCAACAAAAAGGAAACAAAAATCATGCAAAACCAACCCTACTTAACGGAGACACATCCTTAGGTTCCATGGGAGTACGGCAAAACCCGGCACCATCTGTCTGGCCTTGCATTAACTCAGCATTTGCTTCCAACCCCAACACAAAGGCAGCACCAGCTCTGCACTCATCCTGCATCTTTGGGGGGCACTCAGTCCAACTCACAGATCATTTTCCAGCAGCCAAATTCTCATCTTAAGATTAATCTGACTTTTCCTTACAAACAACTATTTATCCAACAAACTCACGAGTGAGAATTGATCTCACTGTTTATTTAGAAAGCTAGAGGGGTTGGATTTACATGGGCTTTATTTTTTTCCTCTGGATAAATTAAGGAGTTGTGCTAGAACAAAAGGAAGCAAATCAATGGCTATTTCCAGTGACCAGCATCTGTCTTCAGATTTAATAGAAATGATGCCCTAAGACACATAGTTTATTCAGTACAAAAATACCCATCGATATTCAGTCAGTCAGTCAGTTCAGTCACTCAGTCATGTCCAACTCTTTGCGACCCCATGAATCGCAGCACGCCAGGCCTCCCTGTCCATCACCAACTCCCAGAGTTTACCCAAACTCATCTCCATTGAGTCGGTGGTGCCATCCAGCCATCTCATCCTGTCGTCCCCTTCTCCTCCTGCCCCCAATCCCTCCCAGCATCAGGATCTTTTCCAGTGAGTCAACTCTTCACATGAGGTAGCCAAAGCACTGGAGTTTCAGCTTCAGTATCAGTCCTTCCAAAGAACACCCAGGACTGATCTCCTTTAGGATGGACTTGTTGGATCTCCTTGCAGTCCAAGGGACTCAAGAGTCTTCTCCAACACCACAGTTCAAAAGCATCAATTCTTTGGCACTCAGCTTTCCTCACAGTCCAACTCTCACATCCATACACGACCATTGGAAAAAACATAGCCTTGACTAGACGGACCTTTGTTGACAAAGTAATGTCTCTGCTTTTTAATATCGATATTAGAGTAATGCAAAAGAGAAGCCCTTCCTGGTACTTTACAAATGTAGAAAAGAGCCTCACAAGCATTCGAAGATTCACAAAGTTCTTCTGGTTAGATGGCGATCAACACCGTTCCATGACCAGGGGAATTAAGGACTGAGTATCTCTAAAATGGCTCTGGTTCACCTGAGGAATAGGTATAAGGGGATATTCATCACCAGAAATCTGACCTCCCTTCTGAGAGAGCTAAATAGGTGGCACCATTCCATCCCATGCTGACACCAGACATCATTAATCAGTGCAACATTCTCTTCACCACGCTGACAGCAGACACCATTAATCAATGCAACATTCTCTTCACATGGAGACCCTGGCTCCTTCTCCAGTCCACCATGACCGGCCTGTGAGTTCTCATGCAAGAAGAAACCTAGCTGCTATCACTGAGCGGGAAGCTATTAAGCTTAATAGGTTAAAAGTCTCATGTGAAAATTAACGATTTGAATCTTCAGGAAGTCACCAGCTATTTAACTCCTGTTTCCCTTTCTGTGAGTCAGAGACCCTAATCAAAACCACTAAGACCGCAAACCAGATGGTGGCCTTGTTCTGTGGCTGGACTAACAGACAGAATTCCTACTGCCACATACTTCTGTGTGCACAGAAAATCATCACAAAGACCCTTTCTAAACAGAAAAAGTTTTAAATGTAGTTCATTTTTTTTTCCTACTTCATCAGTTATGAGGTACCAACCCACCCCTCCTTAAATAATTCCAACCTCTCTCATTGCTCACAGTGGGAAGTAAGCTCCTTAGTGTCACAAGCCTCTTTGCTGCCTGGTCACAATTGCCTTTTTTAGATTCGTCTTCTTTCCTGACCGCTGACTTGACCACGTCTACACCCTCTGCGACAGTCCCACGGAAAAGTACTTGCTGTCACCCTCCCTCTCCCCACCCCCATCCCCCAAACCCCTTTCTTTCTTTGCATTTCACACTTGTGCACACAAAGGTCTCTCTGACCCATCTCTCAACTCCCATTCACAGCCAAACCTGTCAAGCAAGTAGTCTATACATGAAGTGTAGGCACATGCACCAGGGGTATGAGAATCACCTGGGGGCTTGTTACAAGCACCCACCCCAGACCTATGAACTTAAAAGCTGCATTTTCACAAGATGCTAACAAGACACACTGTCCTAAACTCACTCCCTCCTTTCCTGGGAAACCCCACCCAATCTTCTTTCTCTCTACTCTGACTTCCCTCCCTACCTCTCCATCACCAAGACTCTCACTAAATGAGTGGCTCCATCCATTCACATATGAATAAAAGGATCCATGAAATATGACTTGCCCTTCTGCCTACCCTAGGAACTTCTATTCAGCCTTCAAGTCCAGCCCAAACAGTCCACTTCTGGGAAGACATTTCTGCTCTCTAATGCAGACAAGGAAACCAAAGGGCTGAGAGGAGGCTGGGCAAACTGCCCAATCACACCCAGTGTGCCTGCTATGTGCCACCTTTAAGAATGACAGCAGAAAGAATGCTCACGGCCTCCCCAGAAGCACCCCGTGGCCACTGTCTAGGGCAGAACTCCGTGGCTCAGATGGGTATGGCAAGTCGAAAGTTGCTCTGTGGATGATGCCCCAAGCGGGCTGATCTGAACCAGGTTACCTTGTTCAGGTTCTTACCCACTGGGGCGCCCTCTACCCAGTCTCTCTGTCTCCTGGAAGGTCACAGTCTGCTCCCTTTCTTCAACACACGTCCCGAGAACCCACCTCCGTCACTCTCCTGTCCTCGGCAGGAATTTTTCCTTTTTCTTTGGAGAATAAAGAACGCAGAGAGGACATATTAGTTGCTGCTACTGCTGCTCCTGCTGCTAAGTCGCTTCAGTCACGTCCCTATAGAAATGTCCCCAATAGAAGTTCCTAGGGTGGACTCTTCGCGACCCCACGGACTGGCCCACCCAACCCCTCAGGCCACTGCAAGGCCATTCCGCTGACCCAGTGGGTCTCCAGCTCCAGAGTACCCTGGAGAGGGCTTAAACATGCAGGCCCTGATGCCAGGTCCTTGGGCTGCACTAGATGACCCTCTGCTTCCTAGAATTTCCTTGAGGCTCCTGCACACAGCAAGCTATGCCATGAGGCAGGTGTGCAGGACCACGGACAAGTTGACCGGCTACTCTGACCTTGAATCCATCTTGGTCAAACGAGGGCTCCAAAATCTTTTCTGCCCACTTCATCTTTCTATTGCGAGGACCACAACGATAGGGTATGTGCTCCTGCTTTACTAAAATGGAAAACATTCTTTCCCAAGGCAAGGTTTTCCCACTCCTTGGCTTCGTCTTGGCACTAACAAATAAACCTCTATTCCCATTCCCAGAAACTCCGTATTTCTCTCAACCTCAGAGCCTACTGTCAACATACTCTTAAGTGTTTCAGGCAGTCCTGTGATTGTTGGATACAAAGGACATCAATTCATACTGGCCAGTGTCCAGACATAAGCTGTCTTCCTGAGAGCAGTTCTGTTTGCCACCGACCTAGGGGTCTTGTGCATAAACAGGAGGCCTTAGCCTCCCCCCAGCAGCCAGAGAAAGACAACACACACTCCATCTCCAAGATAAGGCCCTTCAGACAGCAGCACACTTAGAATATCTCCTTTGTGTTAATGAGAACAAACACAAGTGCCCATCCCAGTGTTTGTGGGACAGATCTGACTGGGGTAGAAAAGACGTAAGATGTCATTTCCACTGTGTCATCATGAACCATTGAGGATCTTTGCAGCCTAATTAAATGGGACTTTTTGAAAAATGAGTGAATCCAACAGCCCTAGAAAAAGCATTGCTTTTCACCATTTACTATTCTAGTGTTTATTCAATTATTTTAAAGAGGGATATACTTGAGCTAAAATCAAAAGAGCACAACTAGTAATAACCAGCTTGGTTCTAACTTACTGAAGATTCCATCAATCCAAAACATTGACTTCACACTTCATACCCCTTATCCTCTCGGTTACCACCTCTCATAAGCCTATAGCCATTGACCCACACCCTTGCATCTACCTGCTCACCCCTTTCTCCCTCTTTCCTACTCACCCTAACTCCAGATAAGCCCAACCCTCCACGGCTCCATCCTGAACCCAGGTTTAGAAAATCACACCACTGAGCTAACCAGTCTACCCTGAGTGGTGACCACAAAGCTTGGCAAACCATTCTCCTACATTGTTCCAGCTTCTCAAATCTCCCAGACCTCATGGCCCTTCCTCACACTCTTCTTGTTGACTTATACATTTAAAAAAAATACATAAGTAATAAGAATAAAACTTTCTCGTATTCTCCATGTGCTTCCACCCACCTCCTCACCCCTGTGCCCCTATACTTGTCTCCTTCTTGATACCAGGAGCAACTCTCCCAGCTCCTACTTGTGCCTCGAGCCTGACTTCTCACACCTTCCTGGGAACTTTGTTCCTTCTATAATTCCCTCTTGAAACATCAATTTCTTTCTTTCTAGTCAATCATTCTGCCAGCATACAAATATGCCCCTGATGGGGCAGGGGCGGGGGGGGGAAGAAAGAAAGTACAGTCAGTTTTTAGGACATATAATAAGTTAACCTTAAAAATGCAGTCCAATATACATTGCATACCTGCCTGCTCAGTCACTTCAGTCGTGTCCAACTCTTTGGGACCCCGTGGACTGTCACCTGCCAGACTCAATGGGATTCTCCAGGCAAGAATACTGGAGTGGGTTGCCATGCCCTCCTCCAGGGGATCTTCCCAACCCAGGGATTGAACCTGGGTCTCCCACATTGCAGGCAGATTCTTTACCATCTGAGCCACCAGGGAAGCACCAATATCCATGAGGTGCAGACAAGTACTGTTCGACACCACCTATACCAGACACTTAGACTAGTCAAACTCCTAGAGTCAGAAAGCACACTGGTAGATGCCAGGGGCCAGGAGGTGGAGGCGCTGGGGAGGCGGGTTGGGGACTCAGTGTTTAATGCGGACAGGGTTTCAGTTTAGGAAGGGGAAGAATTCAAGAGACAGATGATAGTGAGAGCTTCACAACATTGTGGACATGCTTAGTGCACTGAACTGTACGCTTAAATATGGCTAAAGTAGTATGTTTTATGAGACTTTTACCACACACACACACACAAATCTAAAAAATCCAAATATGCTAGAAGAGCACCCATCTCCCAAGGAGACCCTGACCGAGCATCTGCCTCCATCAAGGGCCCAGGCCGCTCCTCTTTTTGGCACAGCTCCTTGGCAGGGCCTGTGCCTCCACCTTCCTGGACCCTCTCTCCTCAGCACACTCACCTGCCTTCCTCCCATCTCCCTGCTGTCCTCTCTCAGTCTCCTTTGCTGGGTCCTCCTCTTTACTCCAGACTCTTCTCTTTACCTAGTTTGACTCAATTCCCTCAAATATCATCTCACACTTGTCATTCCCAGATTGATATCTGCAGCACAGACCTCTCCACTGAGTCACAGACTCACAAGTCCACTGCCCTGGTGGTGGGGAACCCGAAGAACAGAAAGCAAGTAAGAACCAAGATGGCAAAGGACCAGTGTAGGAAAATTCTCATCTCCGGGGGTGGCGCAGACCCTGAAGCCAGGAGGGGAGCCCGCAGCCAGGGGGCTGCAGTGTCTTCCTGGGGGTGGGAGGTGGAACTCACAGAGAACAGAAAGGCTGACGGCACCAGCTTTCAGAACTGCCAGGATGCATTTCCACTCATGAATAAGAAAAGAAGTCATCACAGGTTCCAGCATCATGGGAACAGAGAGGAGAAAGACTGAGAAGCGGAAGAATTAGTCAACGCTGGGGCAAGGACCAGGGAAGGAAGAAAGGAGATACAGAGAGAGGTGAGAGACAACAAAGAAGGAAGCTAGAAGGAACAAGTAAGAGAAAGAAAATAAGAACCTAGAAAAGAGATTTGGGTCCTTGCTTATTCAGGAGACACAACCAGAATTCTAGCTGAATTTTTAACAAGATGCAGAAACTCAATTCTCCGAGTCTTCCCTAGAGGGATATTAGTATGATTACTACTAATGGCTACCATTTATCAACGTGCTTCCTGGGTGCTAGGCACTCTGAACACAGGTCCTCATTTAATTCTTAAAACGACCTGCGACTCAGGTGTCACTGTCCCCATTTGATGGAAACTAAAGCTCAGGGCAGTGAGGTCATTTATGCAGGACCTCCAGAGGCGAGATGCCGACCACATCTTACCCCAGCCTCCCCTCGGGTAACCACCGGGCCAAAGGAAACAGTGGGGAGAGACCTTCTCCTGATGCACAGAGTCAGGGGGTGGGGGTGCGATGAGCAGCGCTCCAGGGTGCACTGACCATCCGGCAGCTCCCCAGGTCAGAGGCTGCCCACCTGCGCCAAGGTCCTGCTTTCCTCTCCACCACGGGCTGTCCCCTGTCCATTCTGCAGGCTGCTTGGCGAGGGGGGCTGGGGTGAGGGGGTGCGGAGAACCTGAGGGCTCCACAGGGTGGTGTGAGGATCTGGGGGGACAGCTTGTCCCAGCCTGGCAGCTAATCTAGGATGTGACATTAAAAGCAGTCTCGAATTATCCTAGGGCAAAACCACGTCAGGCCCCCTCCAAACCCCACCTTCACAGAGTTAAAGGCGAGGAACTGGAAGGGCTTAAAAGGCAAAGGAGTTAATTAGCTCCCTGAAACCAATAGGGGAAGAAACTGAGCTTAAAGAAAGGGGCAGCTGGAGGCGAGGGGAGAGAGTGCTCAACTGGGAGCACTGGGAGTCCAGAGCCTCATGCCCGCCGGCCCCCCCGGGAGCTCTGAGGTCCCTGCAATGACTCTCCCGTGTCTCCACTTCCTCCCCTTTTGAATCAGGTCTGAGGCCTCTGCACCCAACAGCCTAGGACCCGGCAACATAGGGGCCAACACAACTTCGTCTGAATCGGGCCCAGAGGGTGGGACAGCGGGGCCTGACTCTGGAAGTCAGAGCTGGGAAAACAGCAACCATTCTCAAATCTCGGCAGGTGTGCATTCCGCAGGCGCCCAGACCCATCGGGAAGATGCTTGTCTACCTCTGACCCAGCCGAGTCTCCATCTGCCTCTTCAGCCAGGGATGAGGTGGACGGACGGAGGGGCCAGGGGAGTCACGGGGGCGAGTGGACAGAGAGGATGGAGGAGGCGTCTATACCTCCATGATTAGCGGTCATGCTGGGGAGTAGTTGGGGGGCAGGGATATAAACTGCCACCTCCCCTCCACCGACCCCTGTAACAGTGCCTGAAACTTCCACCACCGAAGCGACCTCAGGGGCTTAAAAACCTGACCTCCGAAAGGCCGCAGTTAAAATGCAAACCAATCTCTCAGACAGGAGAGGCTGATGTCACATTTCTGACTTGCTCCACCCGAGCCTCTGACTGTCAGCACCAGAGTGAACCTTGGACCACCTGGTCCAACCCCTTGTTTAAAAAATACAAGGAAACTGAGGCCCAAATTGTGAAACGATGGGCCCTGGGTCGCAGGGCATGGTGGCAGCAAGGCTGGGACCTTCACCCAGGCCTTCTAAGTCTTTTCACAGCGTGGATGGTCCCCTGGGAGCACCCCCTTGAGGGGGAGCTGGCGTCCTGCTTCCTGCTGCCCCTCTCTCATTCATTCACCGCTGCAAACAAGAGCCCCTGGGACCTCACCAGCTGACCCCTCCCAGACTCTGCCTTCCGGAAGGATGAATGCACATCGGAACCCCGCGGCCAAAATATTCCTGGGTACCACCCACTCTGCATCCTGCTCCCTTTTCAACAGACTCCTGGGAGGTAGAAGTTTCCAGAAGGGATAGCTCTAAGGCTTTCACAGATGGGGTACTCTGCTTAGAAACATTCCTTTGTTGGACAATGGGAATAAGGCAGGAAGACGGGGATGGAGGAAAAACGTAAATTTTTTTAAGGTCACATTCTCACAAAAATGGCACCCTGGAATTTTCAAGATCCTCTGACCAATACCAGGTTGGATTCCTTAATTACAAAGATGGAGATTGAGTTTCTTTGGAAGGTTAACCAAATGAGGCCCAGGAGTCTTAAAAAGAAGTAATGAAAGGGAAAGAAGTCCCAGGAAAGGAGACGTTCCCTGCCTAGAAGAGAGAGAGAACTCTGCTTCCCTCCCGACAGGCTCACAGCCACCTAAAATGGTCCTACAGAGCTGCCCGGCATGAGGAGCCTGCCCAGGGCAGCTGGCTCTTTGCAACTGCCAGTTTGTCCTTTACTGGGAAACCTGCATTCATTAGCATATGCCTAAACCCACAGGGCTGGCCAGCCAGTGGGTAACAGCGAGGATGGATTCACCCTGGAGCCAATGAGACTCTGGTTTCTACAGAAAAAAGTCAGGTTCCCGGAGGAGGCTGGGGAGAGGAAAAAAGAACGAACAGAAGCCGAAGGAAAGAGGAGGAGGATGCGGGAGGGTCTCCCTCCCTGGGCAATGGTTAAAACGGAAAGAAAGAAAGAAAAATGGCAAGAAAGAGCACAGCCTTTGAAATCAAATAGACAAATGCCTTTGCCGAGTTTGGAGCAAATTAGTATTTAACTTTTCTCCACTTCAGTTCCCCCAGCTTGTAAAATGGGCCCAATGTCACAGGTCATTAAAGGAGGTAAGGAAATTAGAGAACCAGGTGGCTCGAACGGTAAAGACTCATCCTGCCAATGCAGGAAATGCGAATTCAATCCTCGGGTCAGGTAGATCCCCTGGAGGAGGAAATGGCAACCCACTCCAGTATGCATTCCTGGAGAATCCCATGGACAGAGGAGCCCGGCGGGCTGCAGTCCATGGAGTCGCAAAGGGTCGGACACGACTGAGCGCGCACGCGCAATGACGTGCAGTTGGTGCTCAGTGAGCCTGGTCTCCCTTCTCTCCTTAGCATCCAAAGCCAGCCCCACCTGGTCCCGGGTAAAGCCCAAGGGGAGACTCTAGCCCAGTGAGCCCTGGACAAGGACAGGGGCCTTCCGGGGAGGAGAGTGACAGTCCCAGTGGCAGTGGGCTGACCCATTTGGCCAACCGTCCTTCGCTTCCTTCTCTTCCCATTCTGGGAGCCCTGGAGCGCTCTTCTCCCAAATGAGGCATGCAGCAGAAATGAGCTGTGATTAGCACAGCGGAGAGACCAGGACGGTGCGGAAGAAGTGGGGAGCAGCTGCAGACTTTCCTGGAATTAATGGAGAGGGAGCAGGGAGGGCAAGTTGCCGTCTCTGATGCTCTGTCTCCCTGAGTCAATCACCAGGCAGAGAGACTTCTCCAGAAGCCAAGCTTCTCAGCCTCTGCGGGGCCAAGCCCGCTCTCGGGGCTGTCTGTGATAGACCTGACTCACCATTAGAGGCAGTGCCTGCGAAGCACACAGCGAAATTTCAAGCCAGTTTGTCAGCGCTGTAGGTGGATACATGAAACTCCCAGAACATGGCACTAGAGGCAGTTAAAACTCAGCCCCAGAACACTGGCTACAACAGATTTCCGGCAATGTTACAGTCCGAAGGCAGATGAAGGGGAGAGCGATTTTCAAAGAGTTTGGTGAGACGGTGCTGTAAGAGGCCCAGGTGCTACATCAACGTTGGGGGATGGGAGGGGGAGGGGTAGATCCAGAGGCTGCCATCCAATCATTTTTTCCAGGGAAGGTGGATATTCTTCTATTATGGGTTTCAATTCTGTGCCGTCAGATAAATGGTTTTATCTTTTTCTTCCCCCCACTGTGTGGCATATGGGCTCTTCGTTCCCTGACCAGGGATCAAACCTGAGAGCCCTGCAGTGGAAGCTCAGTGTCTTAAGCACTGGATCACCAGAGAAGTCCCAAGGTCACACACTTTTCTTTGTTTCTGGCCACACTGCACAACTTGTGTGATCTTAGTTCCCCGAAGAGATCAAACCTGGACCCTTGGCAGTGGGAGAGCAGAGCCCTAACCACTGGACTGCCAGAGAATTCCCCAAACAACCTTTTCAGTCCAGGGCTCTTCCACCTGTCGCTGTGCCTAAAGCCAAGGCAACTGTCACTGAACATTACAGGCAAGTGACAAGCATGCAAATACACTCGTGGAAATATCAGAAAGAAGACCTGGAAGCTCAGTCTGGGCCCTCCCACTTCTGTGTAGATTTGGCCAAGTCATTTAACCCTTCTGAGTTTTGGTCTTTCATCTGCCAAGTGGTCCAGGGCTAACCCTGTCCAGGCTGATAGGAAGATTCCAAGGAGAATGTGATGGCTATGGCTTAGGAAGAGCCAGGCAGCCATCCTTGGCCACTGTGGCCCATGGTCTTTGGACTCATAATCCATATTCCTCACACCTGGCTACAACTCTTCCAGCCTTGGGGGCCAGTGAGGAGCCCGTCAACAAGATGAAGTGTGGAGTACGAGCCTGGGATAAAGACACGGAAGTGGGGACAGGAGATTGCAGCCTCACAACTTTTTGATCCTTCAACATGTAAATCAGCTAAGGGTATCCAGACAATGGTACCGAAAGGAGCTTGTACACCCAAACAAAGGCCATAGCCAGAATCTAAGCCTAGGTTCCTTGATTTTCCTCACTGTCCTTTCAGTCTAAAGGGTACCTACGCAAATAAACCCTTTCTCTAACTTGACTAGCAAGACAATTACAGATCTTGATCCCAAATTTCAACTGGTCTCTAGATACAAAGCTCTTGTGGGCCAACTAGCCTCTCGGGATATCCCATACTCCTCTCCAAGTGCATTGCAAAGCAGTCAGTAGTATAACAGCAGGTTCTCTGGTTTCGGGATATACTTAGTGCAAATGCCCACAGAACAATTTGATACCAAGCAAGATGAACCTTTCATCAGCTGGACAGTGTCACACAGAAGACAAGATATACTGGGGTTCTGTTACAAGTCATTTTGAAGGAATTCTGATCGCCTCTTTCCCCCATAAGCGTTAGGATCCTACAACTAGGAGAGGATCAGAGGCAGTCTAGTGGGAAGCGTGTACAAACCCAAACTTCTTGACATGCGTAGGGGGCTCTGCTCACATAACCATCTTACACATCACATTCTGCTGCTCAAGAACTCAAAACACCCCTGACTTTCTCCCATTCCTGATTTTCATTTGCTGTGGATCAGGCCTCACCATAATGCAGATGCTACTTATATCACTAAGTCTCACTACAGCCCAGGACCTCCCCCATGCCCTTCAGGCTCATCTTTATGGGCTTCAAACCTAGTGTCACTGGCACCTCTGAACTTTTGGGCATTCCCCACTATTGCCGTCAGCTGCCTGCCTTTTCTTTGCCCACCTGACTCTACTCATCTTTCCATGAAGACCTACTTCAGCCTGCACTCTGCTGATACTTAGATTTTGCACCAACTTGGCACAAAATTAGGTGGTCTTGTCTTAAATAATATACTAACCACCTGTCTCTCCTCCTTATGAGCAGAAAAGATGTCTTATACAGTGAATAGAGTCTCAGGGCCAGAAAATCCTCGATTAGAAATAGCAGACGCTACCAGTTGTGACTGCTATATCAATTCCATCTCCCTGAGCTCCAATTTCCATCTCTGTGAAATAGGAATAATAATCTTAAGTTGAAAGGACTAAACATGGCCTTCACAAGCTAACATCTGTAAGAAGCCCACTGATGACTAGCACATAGCGTTAGTCATTCAGGTGTGTCCGATTCTTTGTGACCCCCTTGGGCTATATAGCCCACCAGGCTCCTCTGTCCATGGAATTCTCTAGGCAAGAATACTGGAGTGTATTGTCATTCCCTTCTCCGGGGGATCTTCCCAACCCAGGGATTGAACCCAGGTCTCCCGCATTGCAGGCAGATTCTTTACCATCTGAGCCACAGGGAAGCCCTTACAGCACATAGAAAGTACCCCCCAAAGTTTGTTTCAATTCCCCTTTGCTCATCTTCTATGTCCTGCAAAACCTAGCACAGTATTGCCACACAGAAGGCATTCGATAAATGTTTGATTAATTGATCAGTAGCATAAAACAAGCCAATAACTAGAGGGTCATTATGTAAAGTAACAGTATGTGGTCAAAATGCATTGATCTATTTTTCAATTATAGATGAAATGTTGATGTCTAGGGAGGGAAAACGAGCTATTTTAACTAAAGAAGTTTTCAAGATTTCAAACCACCAGCCAAGTAGAAGTTTCAGCACAAGTGTTAATGCTAGCAATTCATCACGCCCCTCCTCCACCCCTTCTTACACAAGTCACCTCCATTTCCAACCTCTTTTATACTTCTGGACCACAGAAAGTTGACTTCACGCACTAAATGCAGTACAATCCTTGCTACTTCTTTAAATCAAATACCAAACAAAACTAATCTATAGGCGTTCTTGTCTAACTTTAGAAAGCATCCTGATCACCCCCTCTCCCAAACAGAATTTTTATATAATACATACAAATATAAAATTAACCTTCTCTTCTAATAAGACCTTTCTTTCCCCACCAAGCTGGGGAGAATAGAGTACACAACCAGGAATGTCAGTGAGGTCATTCAACCAAAATCCAGCTGAGAATAATTTCTAGGCCCTATATTTTGGAGAAGGCAATGGCACCCCACTCCAGTACTCTTGCCTGGAAAATCCCGTGGATGGCAGAGCCTGATAGGCTGCAGTCCATGGGGTCGTGAAGAGTCGGACACGACTGAGCGACTTCACTTTCACTTTTCACTTTCATGCATTGGAGAAGGAAATGGCAACCCACTCCAGTGTTCTTGCCTGGAGAATCCCAGGGACGGGGGAGCCTGATGGGCTGCCGTCTATGGGGTCGCACAGAGTCGGACACGACTGAAGCAACTTAGCAGCAGCAGCAGCAGCAGCATGAGCAACTATGAAGTCCATGTGCTAAGGCTGACACTGGACACGGTGGGGTCCAACCACGTGAGAAATGGGAATTCAGATGGAGTTTCAGCAAAACCGCTTTTACTTGCTGGCCTTTTGGCCTTACTGTCCTTTTCCACTACTTTTTACTTCCTTTTACCCACACCGGCTATTTCTCTGAAGGAAAATCTCTCTCGCCACCGTGTTCTCTCCAGCTGGTGTCTCACACTATCAAAACAAGAAGAGTCCCCATGCAGGCTTGGGACAGTGCTCCAGGGTGCAAAGGAGCAAGCGTAGAAGTGTATCTTAGTTAGTAATCATAATATGCACTCATGAGACTAATTTTTCCCTTGTCTCCCACTCCTTGGTGGTGAGACAGGCACTCTTTCAGGTTGCCCAGATGCAATTCAAAGCATTGCAGAGCCAGGTTGGCCCCCAAGAGGTAATCTGGTCCATGCCCCTAATTCTACACAGGAGAAATGCTTGACCAGCAGCGAGTTCTATTTCAGCCTCAATTGTCAAAAACCCTTGATGGCAAAAGAAGTTCGTCAATTTGTTCGAAGGCCCAAGGTATTCCTCTTGTCCTCTCTAGAGACCAGAAGCAACTGGTCAGCCTCTTTTTTCTCAATGATACAAATAATGATGGTTATTAAATGACCCATTAATCTCATCCTCAAGTTAAACAAGCCCAAATCCTTTAACCTTTTCTTAAAGGATTTATTTTCCACCCCTTTAAACATGTTGTTAATAATCTTTTTGCATCTTTTGATTTTTCCGCAGTCGCTCAGTCATGTCCGACTCTTTGTGACTCCATGAACCGCAGCACGCCAGGCCTCCCTGTCCATCACCAACTCCCAGAGTTCAACCAAACCCATGTCCATCGAGTCGATGATGCCATCCAGCCATCTCATCCTGTCTTCCCCTTCTCTTCCTGCCTTCAATCTTTCCCAGCATCAGGGTCTTTTCCAATGAGGCAGCTCTTTGCATCAGGTAGCCATAGTAATGGAGTTTCAGCTTCAACATCAGTCCTTCCAATGAACACCCAGGACTGATCTCCTTTAGGATGGACTCGTTGGATCTCCTTGCAGTCCAAGCAACTCTCAAGAGTCTTCTCCAACACCACAGTTCAAAAGCATCAATTCTTCAGCCCTGAGCTTTCTTTATAGTCCAACTCTCACATCCATACTTGACCGCAGGAAGAACCATAGCCTTGACTAGACGGACCTTTACACAGTTATTTTCAGCTAATTCAAACATGGTGGTATCAAATATTAAACAGGGGTGGAAAAGTATGGAAAAGTACTTCCAGCCCTTGCCCAGTATTCCCAATATAACACATCCTGGTATCATGCTTACTTAAAAATAAACAACACAACACTTCTTCAACTAGTGTTCCACTAGGACTTCCAGATCCATCTCAGCTATGATTGTGCCTTGCCAGGTGATCACTAACAGCACAGTCAACATAATTGTTATCAGTCAGGTTGGTGCTAAACCATTGATGACCACTGTTATCACCTCTCATCAAGTATTTTCTACTCTGCTATAAGGAAATATCTGGCATAAGCACAAAAGGGAGGGTGTTGCTCACACCATGTTTATGTAAAATATAAACAGGATTTTCTTTTAGTTATTTTTAATTGGAGGATAATTGCTTTACAGTATTGTGTTGGTTTCTGCCATACATTAACTTGAGTCATAATAGGATTTTCTAACTTTTGGTCTGAAGACACTTTCTCCTTCCAGTCTATGCCTAAAAACTGACAAGTGGGTGAACTCAGATGTGCTCACAGGGCAGAGCTTACAGCAAATGGAACTAAGATACAACCTGCCCAACTCAACCCCTGTCTCTTTTAAGGAAACTTGCAAATAAGTAGGTGAATTTAGCAATAAGCACCACTAAAAGGTATCCTGAGATCTGAAAGTTATGTATGTTTCCAAACAATTGAGCTTCTTCTAGCAAGGGCTAAAGAGGACATCATGGATAAATTTGACATGGATGCTGCCACTTAGCATGACTAGCTCATAGACTAGCCTTCAGGATAATCTCCTATTCAGTTTGTAAGGTTTTAATTTAATAGGATGCCTAGCATCAGGAATCTTCTCCACCATCCAAGGAGGGAAACGATTTCTTATCAGTTCTTTGGGGATGTGAAGTTAATAAGGTGGGTGAAGTCTCCTGATTCTGAATATGACCACACAAGAGTCTGAGTTCTTAGGAAGAAAGGTATCACAGTAACATCCTCAATACCCCCGCAATTAACAATTTCAGAGAGCCACACAATCACAGAAGAATCAGTAGTCACCAGAGAGAGACCATTTCTCTAACTACAGCAACTCCACGCCTTCCGTGTCAGGTTCCACTAAATACCCTTTATCATTTATTTGATACAGATGACACACTACTGCCTACGTTCACCAGGCCCGTAGGCACCATCTGCACAAATCTAACTATTTTAAAGTTGGCCCAGAGATAAACCATATTAGTCATCATGTCCCCAGAGTCACTATTATATATGACTAGTACATAGGCTGGTTGGATTATTGACAGATTCTTTAGGTAAGCTCTGCACTGTTGTAGTTTGTATTCGGGACTCAAGCTGGAAATTCTGGTAGACAGCTCTCTAAAATCTTGTGATGGAATTCTTGGCTCTGAAACATTTCTTCACATAGATCTCAATACAGCAGACATTGCTGACCCTGGAATGCACTCCTAGCCCTTCACCTGATGATTTGAAATTCTTCTTTTCCTCAGTCCTAAGACCTGGAAAATATCCGAAAATTATCACCACCCAACTTAACAGTATAATAGTTGCTTTCTAAATCAGGATCAGCAAACAATGGCCCCTGAGCCAAGTCTGGTCAGCTGCCTATTATTGTAAATAAAGTTTTATTGGAACACAACCATGTCCATTCATTTACATACTAACTCAGGCAGCTTTCATGCTACAACTCCAGAGCTGGGTAGTTGCAAGAGGCATCTGAACTACAAAGTCTGAAATATTCACTGTCTGGGTCTTTATAGAAGAAGTTTTCAAACCCTCCATTATAAACCACAAGGAAAATAAATTGCTTATTCGGAATAATCTTCTTTCCACTCTGACAAAACAAAGCCAAAAAACAACTGTGACCCAAGTGACTAGTTTTTGCATACTGCTTTGCATAAAATGGGCTTCCCTGTGGCTCAGACGGTAAAGAATCTGCCTGCAATGTGGAGACCTGGGTTTGATCCCTAGGTCAGGAAGATGCCCTGGAGAAAGGATTGGCAACCCGCTCTAGTATTTTTGCCTGGAGAATCCCATGGACGGGGGGCCTGGTGGACTAGGCAGTCCATGGGGTCACAAAGAGTGGGACACAACTGAGCGACCAACACAGTTTCTTCACTTTCACTTTGCATAAAATCTGGTTTGACTCTCTTACAAAGTGTCCTCTGAAATAAGATACATAAAAGATATAAAATACTTACAAGAGAAATCTAAATAAAAATTCTAGAATGATAATAATAATATATAAAATACACTTAATATGTTGTTGTTTTTCAGTCTCTGAATTGGATGGAGCTCTGCGACCTCATGAACTGCAGCATGCCAGCCTCCTCTGTTCTCTATTATCTCCTGGAATTTGCTCAAATTCGTGTCCATTGAGTCGGTAATACTATCTAACCACCTCATCTTCTGCTGCCCCCTTAATGTAAATATAATATAGTATCAATATACTTTATACAATAAAATATAATTATATATAATATATATATATCCCTCCAGAATTTTTGTTATTTAAATTTAAAAGTGTTTTACATCTCATGATATATGATATGAAGTCATTTCAGTCATGTCCAACTCTTTCCAACCCCATAGACTGTAGCCTGCCAGGCTCCTCCATCCATGGGATTTTCCAAGCAAGAATACTGGAGTGGGCTGCCATTTCCTTCTCCAGGGGATCTTTCCGACCCAGGGATCGAACCTGGGTCTCCCACATAGCAGGCAAACCTTTTACTGTCTGAGCCACCAGGGAATCTCATATGTAACTTATTTCAGAAGACATTTTGTAAGATATCATATATGTATAAATATGTTTTATTTAAATCAAAAGAAGTTGTGAATTTGCTGGTTTGGGGATACAATAAAGTGAATTCAGTTTTAATCAAATGGAATAATTTAAAGTTCTTAGAAAAAAAAGGATAAAAGGAATGTGATATAACAAATAACTCATCATCAATAATAATGTGAAGTAAAAAACATATCTTTAAACTTACAGCTGTGCCCAGAGTTTTAAACGGGAGATCTTTCAGAGGGTTGGATGGGGGAACATTTTTCCTGGAACCACATCCTGAATCCCTAACACATGATGAATAATGACCTAGCTCCATCCAGAGGGCCACCAAAGGACCGTTCCCATCATGTAACAGGTCTGAGTCAGGACACCACCAGACGCACTCACAGGCTAAGTGAAGGATCTGCTGCCATGATGGAGTTTGGTCCAGGCAACCTAACCTCAACTTCTTCACTTTCACCACCTGGCTGGCGAGCTGCCCCAAAGCCTTCAAAGGGTACCTGCTACATGCTCACATTTGATTTCCTCCACACAAAGTGGTTCTTCAGTGTTTTCAATTTATAACCAACATTTTTAAATGGGGAGATCTCCCAAATATTTAAATATTTTGGCCCCTCTTGAAAAACCAGAGGACCTGGGTACCCTGGGATCATGTTCTTGCAGGCAGCACCACCTTGAGCTGTGGGAGCTGCCTCATTCAGAGCACAGGTGCTCTCAGGAGCTCTCTGGCTCTCCATACCCCCCACCACCCCTCTCTGTTATCCCCCCTGTGCCCAAAGCTGAGCATAAAGGCTCCCTGGCACTGTTCATTTTCTCATCCCTGGCCTGTTTTACTCATTAAAGATACCTGCCCTGTAGGCATCTGAATTCAAACCCAGAGCTAACTCTTCATATTAATTAATAGAGTGGGTCGGCAAAAATGCTTGTTCAACTTTTTCCAAAACATCTTACAGAAAAATCCCAACAAATTTTTAGGTCAATTCAATATTTCCAAATGCATGAGGAGAAATGACTTCTTTTTCTCATTCTCTGGCTCACATGTACACGTTCCCCCACCCTCCTGGTCAGTGACCACCAACAGACCGAAAGCATACGCATACTTTGCCAATAACAAACCGTCAGACATTTAGAAAAGGCAGTCTCTGCCTCATGACTTGCCGTTAGAGACATTAGATTCTGCGGGGTCTCCTCTGTCCTCATTTACAGCTTCGTGCTAGATATCTTGTCCCTACGAGCATCCCAAAGACAGTCTCTACAGAGAAAGCCTTTAGTCATGAAGTAAAACACACTTTATATGAGCTTCCCAGGTGGGGCTAGCGGTAAAGAACCTGCCTGCCCATGCAGGAGACAAGAGAGATGTGGGTTCAGTCTCTGGGTTAGGAAGATCCGCTGGAGAAGGAAATGGCAACCCACTCCAGTAATCTTGCCTGGAGAATCCCATGGACAGAGAAACCTGGAGGGCTGCAGTCTGAGGGGTCACAAAGAGTAGGACATGACTGAAGCGATTTAGCACTAGCACAAAACACACTTTAGGTAGAAAGTATTTGCCCTTCGGAGGCAAAGTACCCTCTTCTAGGGTACAAAGTAGAAGAATTTCAGGTGCAATCACTTCCCTCCTAAGAAGATATTCAAATCCCTCTGAATTTAGGCATCTCAAATCTGAGTCACTGTAGGGAGTGGGTAGGCTTCCCAGGAGCACTAATGGGAAAGAACCTGCCTGCCAATGCAGGAGACATAAGAGATGCAGGTTTGATTGCTGGGTTGGGAAGATCCCCTGGAGGAGGGCATGGCAACCCACTCCAGTATTCTTGCCGGGAGAATCCCATGGGCAGGGGAGCCTGGCGGGCTACAGTCCGTGGGGTCTCAAAGAGTTGAACGCAACTGAAGGGACTTAGCATGCACACACAGGAAGTGGGTAGTGTGTAATAAATGATCAAAGCTTCTACTCCAAGTATCTATAAACAGATGAACAGATAAAGAAAATGTAATATATACATGCAATGGAATGGTATTCAATCTTAAAAAAAAAAGGAATGAATTCTGACATGTTACAACATGAATGAACTTTGAAGATATGCTAAGAGAAACAAGTCTGGCAAAAAGGACAAATACTGTATGAATGTACTTAGACGAGGTACCTCAAATAATCGAATTCATAGAGACAGAAAGTAGGATGGTGATTGACAGGAGCTGGGGAGGGGGAAATGGGCAGTGTTTAATGGATAGAGAGCTTCAGTTGAAAAAGATGAAAAAGTTCTGGAGATGGATGGTGGGGATGGTTGCACAACAATGTGAATATAATTAATGCCACTGACCATACACTTCAAAAAGTTAAAATGGTAAATTTAATATCATGCATATTTCACCCACAGTAAAAAGAAGAAAACCCTAAGGAGGGTATATTGGGGGGAATATCCTTTTTACTGCTAGAGAAATGTATAAAATCCCTAATGTCTAAAGAAAGATGGAACATGCCAACAGCAGAATCATAGTGCCCTGTTCCATCTCCATCTGGCCTATGTGTGAGCTGGCAATGCTCAGGGGGCAAATCTGGCCTGAGAGGTTGGCCTGGTTCACTCTGACCTAGAGGACCCATCAGAGAAGTGTCCACCTCCAGACTCAAGGAGATACTTATCTTGGGTGGGGGGCAGGTTTACAGCTGTGCCAACTGGCAGCTGGGGGAGGCTACACCACTACCTTCCAGGAAGTGGAAGCATTAACCTCTCAGCTTTTCCCAAGCACACACTACATCGTGCATTATTGTGCAAAACTATCTTAGCACAGGGTGTGACAGCAACACTGGATGGGTATCTTAGGTCGGTACACATAACCAAGCTCTCCATAGCTTCATCTTGGCCATGGAGAGGGTGGCGGTGGCTGTGGTGATGGTGGGTGGGTAACAGCAACTCTGGACTCAAAGCTAGGATGCTGGTACCAATCCTGGACATTGTTCACTTTCCAAGTCACCACCTATCGGCCAAGCCAGTGGCAGCCTCTGTTCTGGACTGTGCTTCTAAACAAAACAATGGGGCTCAACAGATCCTGGGCATGCAAACGGGCAGAATCCTTTCAGAAGCCCCTACTATAGGCCAGTGTGAAAGCTGAACTTACGGAGGATGAGGATGGAAAAGCAACATTTACAGAGATGCTATAGGAGCATTGGAAACAGGCTTTTATTTTAACTGAAACTTACACAAACTTAATACAAACCCTACATTATGCAAAACTTTATCACAATTCTACGCATGTTATAACTTGTGGAAGTTGGTTGGAGAGTGGATTATTATAATTATCATTTTGATAAAGGACATTTTCTATCAGAAAACGTCACAGAGAGGACAACAAAATGATTTTTTAAAAAAAAGATACTCCTGGTGATCTCCCCCAAGGACTGGCCTTGAACGGACTGGCAAGAATTCTGTGCCCCTCCAACTCCCCTCGCTAAGGTGAAAGAGATATTCTCGGGCTCAGAACCATCCCACTAACACTGTCACCCAAGACTTTTCCTGAGAGGAATATCCAGCGTTAGACGGTACATTGATTATTATGACTCTGCTTAGCAGTGAGGGAAACTCAAGAGCCTGAATGCATAAAATCGGGAGCAAAACCCAGCGGCCCAGCCAGTCACCCTAGCTCCTTCACTAGGCCGCAGACACAATGTTGAACGTGTCTCATAGGTCACATTCACATCCACTAACATGGCCATAAAAGGACACTTCACCCGCCTTTCTCCCCATCAGCAACTGAATGTGAGCTTTCCATCCGTCAGGCTGGCCTTCCTCGCCCTTGGGGACATCTAGAAGCCAGATCAGCAGAGGGCTTCCTTTGCAAGTCTCCTCTAGGAGTTGTCAGAGAATGGACTCAATATCATCCCAGCAAATGCTTATTTTTTGTTCTCTTTTTTTCCTCCTCTCTTTCTCTTTCTTCACTGGGTTATTTTAAACAAAGCTGTCTGTGTTTAAATCTGTTGAACTTGCAGAGATATATTTAATCGCTAGATGGAATTCCTTTCAGAACTAGGCCTCATCAGACACGATAACCAGAAGGCAGGCTGCTTCTTGACATCAGATAAATGGGGCTTGCCTGGGGTGAGGGGAGAGTTTGTTTGTTTGACTGTTTTAACGGGGAGTGGAGAGACTGCTGATAGCCCTTGTGGCTAATTTATTTCAGTCAAGTCTTAACACATAATCAAACACTTTCAATAGACTTTTGAAGAAGGAAAAAAAAACAAACTGATCACTCCTCACTTACCACTTCCAACTTGCAGAAATAAAAATACCTAAAGAACATACATGAATGGCTTTTTAAAAAGCCTGAGAGAGCAGAGTTGATCTTTATTCTCTTATTAAAAATGTGGGGTATTTTTCCTTAGAGTTAATATGCAGTCTTTATTTTACAGTAAGTCCTCTATTGATTTTCATGTCTTCACAAAAATTGCTTTTAACTTTTAAAGTTGAAGGTACTTTAAACAAAAATACTGTGCCACATCAGCACCTTTTCTTTTAAATATTGAAATAAATAAAATAGTTAACTCTTTTTTTTCCCTGTAAGTCTGTTTGTGTTCAGTTATTTCTACGGTAGAGCGATTCCAGTCTGACCTGGATATTTTCTCACAGACACTTAAAAAAAAAAAATGTAATGGAGAATTAAAAAAAAAAAAAAAGTCTTCTTATTGCACAAAGTGAGGCCATTCCCAAGACTTCTCTGAGCCGAGCTGAGTTGCACTGGAGGCTTGTCCACAATCCAGGCTCCTGTGTTGGTGGAAACACATGCGCAGGAGGGGGCCAGGCAAGGGAAGAGGAGGAGGAGGAGGAGGAGGAGGAAGAGGAGGTGCTGATTCTCGTGGCTTCTCTCCACCTTCTTCAGATACGGCTTGCTTGAAGGATGCCGGAGTCTCCAGGTCAGAGCGTTGACTGCAGAGGGAAAGGCAATGAAAGATAAAACAAAAAACAACAGCACAGGGCAACTGCCTAAATAAGAAAGATTTCAATTTAAGGAAGTGGTGGAAATGAAATGAATTGGGGGGAACAAAAAAACGGAAACAACTGACAATTTGCCACACGAATGAGGCCACACTATGCACAACGAGCACCAGACTAGTTGTCCCTCGTGCCTTCATTCAACACCAGCAGCTCAACATCAGCCAGGAATAGCAGAGATCAGCTGCCCCTGGACAACAGAATGACATGAGAAACAGAGGGCATGGCTGGATTTCTAATTCCTAGGTGGCGTAGCAGGCAAAACTGGGTATTAGCAAAATGTGGCTCAGACAGTAAAGCATCTGCCTGCAATGCGGGAGACCCAGGTTCGATCCCTGGGTTGGGAAGATCCCTAGAGAAGGAAATGGCAACCCACTCCTGTATCCTTGCCTGGAGAATCCCATGGACAGAGGTGCCTGGCAGGCTACAGTCCACGGGGTCGCAAAGAGTCGGACCCTACTGAGCGACTTCACTTTCACTTTACTTTTTTCTCCTCTACTTAGAAATGAAACAATCTTTTCCCTGTTGAAATACTCCAGAAGGACCATTATGATAGAATATGATAGAATCTGTCACTTGTCACTTGAATGGAAATGAGTAGTATCTATGGTACAGGACCAGTAGTAGTCATAGCAAAGCCCAACGGGTGCCCCATTTGGTCTAAGGCGAAAAGGACACTGCTTCATGCATACGCTCTCATCCCCAATCCTGCCCCAGGGTGCCAGAATTACTCAGAAAGAAAATCAAGCCAAGATATCTGTTCCAGTCCTCAACTAGCCCAGTGATCCCCAGAGTCAGCCTTGGAACGTGGTGGCAGTTCAAACCAGGTGGGTCCCTTTAGCCTGGATGGGAACCAGTCAGGCAAGGATTTTGCTTCTAGCTGAAATGAAGTCTGCCAGGTTATTTTGGTCTTTGGAATGGAGTAGTCGGCACAAAGGAATAAGCAATAAAACCAAGGACTATCACATTTCACCCCAAGAAGCAGTTCCTGAGGGCAAAGATGGGTCTCCCCATGGTGTCCAGCTCACTCTGACTGGGGAGGGGAGGAGAGGGGAGGGTTCAACTGTAAAGCGGCCAAGCCAACAGGGAACAGAGTTCAAAATGTAATGAGCTAAAAAAAAAAAAAAATGAGCTGCTCAGCCTCCTCCAAGTTGCACCTCCCCTTCCCATCCCCCATCGCTTCTGGTACCCAAGGCATCACTGGTCAGATGTACAGGACTGGATTTGATGCACCTCCAAAGCCAGGACTCTATCCATCCACCGACGCTTTTAAAAGGAGACTGAGAAGGGCCTCATTTCCACCTACCGCCAAGCCCTCCCTACACCCCTGTTCCTGAGTCTTTCCTCTGCATCCCGTCCCATCCCACTGCCCGCTTCTTGGATCTGTTTCTCTGCTGTCCCTTCCCAGGCTCCCCTGCTCACCTTCCCCTGTGCTCATCTCTTCACTGTTCCATCTCCTCCCGCCCCTTCACTCCAGCAACAGAACCAGCTGGCCTTTCTCCAGAGCCCCCAGAGAGCTCTTGCAAGTTGGGCATCCATCAGACTTTCACCCTCTGCCAGGAGTCTTCCAGTCCCTCCCCCAGTGGCCCAGATCCGCCCCCCACCCAGCCTTGTTTCATTGCTTGCTTGGTGCGTCTGTCTCATAACCATAACCCACATCCCTTCGATTTCCTCAAATTTCTACCTTTGACCCCCCAACACACACACACAAACACACTCTCACACACATTCTTCTTCTACCCTAATTAAGCCACCTAGAAAGTAGCTGGTTGGTTCCCAACTTTTTGCTCCTACGTCCATTTTTTCTTTCTGGGCCAGTGTGGGCCACTGGGAATGTCCTGTTACATCTCAGTCTTCCGCTCTCAGCCGCCTTAAGGAGGCTTACTTCCCATCACTCCACAGATCTCCTACTTGCCCCTCACCCCATCTTCATGTCCTCATTCTCTCTCCCTCCCCCACCCCCTCCCCCCACCACTGCCTCTGGCTCTCATTTACCTCCTTCACTTGACCAGTGGATGCTGTGTCCAGCTATGGCTTCAACTTTTCTGCCAAGAACATTTCTTGAGCATCCACTGTGCATAGAAGGAGACGCTAAATCCTTCCACTAATTAGTTCAGAAACATTGCTCAGTTCTGTTTATCTCAACAAACAATTATGGCACAATGGTGTCGGGTACTGTCCGAGGGACACGCATGACATCATTTTGCCCTCAAGGAGACACACCATCTGTTTGATGAGAAAGACTACCCAAAAAATCACAATATGTTTTGTTAAGCACTAATGCTAGGGACATGGACAAAATGCTAAAGAACAATACTTAAGCACTTTTTAAAAATACTGTGATTCTTGCCATTTTACGTTTCAGGCTGTGATTCCCAGTTTTGCTTTTTATTCAGCACTTTCTTCATTCTCTCTCACAATAGACACCGTTGCCTACAGATTAAATAGCAATAGTCAAGCTACAGCTCTTTGTTGATCTGGATGACTTCCTCCAAGAAAATCTCCCTGACTACTGTGATTCACAGCAAAAATACTCACATACCATCCCATGAAACTCTTATATGTTTTTAACTACTTACTAATATCTAGTTTGCCCAGCTAGATTCCAAATAAATCCACTGACCCTGTGTTTAATTTCATCCTATCCTTCACAAGGCTGAGTTGCTATTAGTCCCTAGCCACTAAATGAATGAAAATATTATACTCTACATACTAGCTTAAACCTCAGCTTAAAGGCAAAACGTCTGTGTCACTCATAATGGAGTAAATCAATCATGAATAGAGTCTGTAGATTGTAGTACTGCATCAGTGTGAATTCCTTGGTTGTGATCATTGTACTGTGGTTAACTGAAGAATCTGGGTGAAGAGTATATGGAAAATCTTTGTATTATTTGTGCAAGTTTGCAAGTATGAAAACTATTTCAAAACTTAAAAAAAAATTTAAGTCTTAGTTATTGGCGAAGGGCCAGTGTTAAAACACTTTGAAAACCTAATTGCAAATGCTTTTTAGCCAATAATTTAGTTCTGACAAGGATCTTCTGTCATTCTCAGCTGTTTTATAAATCAATCAAGTTGAACGATTTTCCCTATGTGGTTTTTCCTATTTTGAGTAAATGGTCAGAAATCACTTTTATTAAGCACAACAGAATCATATAATTCAGTGTTTCAGTGTTAGAAGTACTTGGGTATGTGACCCAAACAGAGTCTGAGGTCTTCACTCCCTGCCACCTCACCCCTCCACCCGCCCCACTCCGATGTCACCACCAGCAATCACACTGACCATCAGTCAACCTCAGTTCTTTGGGGAAATTCATGAAAACTTAGACACTGCCACCTCTCAACAGGATTCTAAGGGGATAATAGACTGGGATTTAGGAGTTCGGTTTGGTTTGGGTTGGGTTGGGTTGGATTGATTTGGTTTGGTTTTTACAGCATCAGATGCCTCCTTTCAGTCCAGTGAGGTCTCGAGTGAAAGACCTCAAAGCCCTTGACTGATCGCACTCAAGAAAGACGAGACACCACCTACTGACCCTGGAACTTCAGACCAGTCATTTAACCTGGTCAAAGCTTAGTTTCCTCATCAGCAAAATGGGTATAAAGAAAATCTATTTTATCTCATGGGGTTGTCTGAAGAATCATGGTTAGGTAATGTTGATTATGTATTGTGATAGGGTAAGGAATGTCCAGGGCTTCCCTGGTGGCTCAGATGGTAAAGAATCTGTCCAAAACGCAGGAGACTTGGATTCGATCCCTGGGTTGGGAAGATCCCCTGGAGAAGGGAGTGGCTACCCACTCCAGTATTCCTGCCTGGAGAATACTCCAGTATTCATTCCTGGTGAATTCCATGGACAGAGGAGCCTGGCAGGCTACAGTCCATGGGATTGCATAGAGTCAGACATGACTGAGCAATTAACACACACAAGGAATATCCATATCCTAGGGATAGAGAAACCATGACAGAGATTCATGGAAACAAACTCACAAAGGGATTGAGTTCAGACTTTTCTACTCTAGGCTTCTACTCAAAAAAATGCCTCACTCAGAAAATACATGGCACAAGTAACTTCACTTCCAGAAGTCAACAAAATCCCCCATAGAAAAATTCCTAACACTTGAGTCTGCTCAAACTTTAAGTACAAGTTCAAGATGATATTCATCAGACGTAACAGGAGGCATATTGGGATAATATTAATTAATTTTATTCCACCATGAAGTGAGAACCTCCAAACAGCCTTTAGTTCTCTCCCTGAGTAATGATCTTGTGTTCCCTCAGGTGCTATATAAAGGCAATACCAGGCTGCAGCCCATTAGGTGCAAAGAGAGATGCAAGGTAAGCAGGAAGACTTAAAGGGATACTATTGATGTGAACATCATGTTTTTATTAAATCTTCCTCTCTGAAATACCAGTAGCAAATCGCATTAGTGACTTTAAAGTACCTTTAAAAAAATTAAACGCAAATTTCCCACTCCCAGTGTTGAGAGTGATTAGAGGGTCTGCTCTCTACATAGTCTCAGCAACAGATGTAAAGGATTAGACCGTCCTAGGTAGGAAAAAACAACAGGCAGACAACGATAATCACCTTTACAGAAAGTTCCCCCCAGGGGTTTTGTATGTTGCAACAAATTTAGAAGGTTCTACTATCTTTGATTCTCCTATCTTTGGGCTAGGATTCAGAAAATTAGGTGACATTTCTGAAGGATATGGGGTGGCGTTTATTGAGCTGAGGACAGAGAAAATTAATCAGACCATTTTCATCCTGTTGACTCTAATTTATTTTGTACTAATCTTTGAGTATCGATACTTAACAAAAGCAACAACAAAACAATAGATGTGCTGACTACTCACACAACTCTTGCAATTTCTGAGGTTGCAAGAAAGCAGATCTTTGTCCCTCATAGGCATCAGGAGGGAATGTCTAGAAATGGTAGTTTAGAAGATGAGCTCTCTATAAAGTTGTGCACAGAATTTTAATTGGAATTATCTTTGGGGGATCTAACTGCTTACTCGTCAGTTTTGAAACTGCTTTTAATAAGACTGATTACCTTTTAAAGTTCTCAGGTGGGCCTGAGAAAAAGGAAGAGACTTATATCTATATATACCTATATTCCATATATGGAACATACAAGGAGCAATGCAGAACTATATTAAAAGTAAATAGTATAAGTGCTGGAGTCAAGTTGCCAAGGATCAAAATCTGGCTCCTTATTAGCTCTGGGACTTCAAGAACATTCCTTAATTACTAATCTTCAGTTTCCTCATCTGTAAACTGTGGGTAATACAAGCACCTACCTTACAGGTAGTCAAGAGGATTAAATGAACAGTTCCAGGGAAAACAGAACAAGGCCTGGCATATAAATGGTTTGCCATTGCTATATAAAGAAAGGAGGATAAACTATGACATCGACCATCAAGGCACTTGGAAAGCCAAGACAGCCAGCTTCCTCCTCCTAAGCTCCCTTTTAGAGTTTTATTCGTTCCCCTTAAGACATCTGCCTCCAAGCAATGTCCATTTCCTTCTCTTGAATGTAACTCAGTCTCTCTGGGTTGATCTTTCCCAATGAAAAGCGAAGGACTTGAACTTGATCATCTTCAAGTCCCTTCTGGTTCTTTTCCTGTCTTTTTTTTTTTTTTTTTTTTGAAAGATTGTAAATTCTGATACTATAAGCAAGATGAGATAAGGTACTCAAGTAATGCTAAGAGGCATGATGACATTCACCTTTGCTAGACCAACTAAGAAAGATGAGGAACATCTCCCACCCTAAACAAGAGACACCGAAGATCAAGTTATGCCAGTAAAACAAATAGGTGAGCAATAGCCATCCTCAGATAAATCTCTGCATGGGAGTTTGTTTAGACAGTTCATTCGTGGTTCCCCTTCAGAACCCCAAGCTAGACTCTGAAATTAGATGAAATTTCATAATTTGCTTTGATTACGTGAGGTTTTTTTTTTTAAGTTCAAGTTCAAAGTAAAGCTGTCACTGAGAATTTCAAGACTACAAGCAACTGCAAGATTTCAAATGACCATATAGATTGGTTGGATACATTTTTATTCGTGTAGAAGCTCATATTTTACCAGTGGGAGCAAGTTATAAGTCTATGAATCCAATGCCTGAGTCAAAGTAACAGAACAGATGAAGTAAAGGGGTGAAGAATAACAGCAAGAGCAGGTTGTAAGCCCCTCAGCAGAAACCAACTGGAACCAGCTCCGCTGGCTTTTTCCCATGTGAGCACGCAGGAATATTACAGCATTGGAGGTTTATGCTGCATTTTCTAGGAACAGGGTCACATACAGATCAGGCAGACCATCTCCCAAGTGGGTGAGGCAGTCACGCTCATTCTCTCACAGCTGAGCACAAACGCCCAGGAAAGCACTTACGTATTTTAAGCAGGAGAAAAGTGGAAGCCCTTTCTGTCTCAGGCTACCAGAAAGGGAAGCATAAAGAGTCCATTGGTGGGTTTCTTTGCTTGGTCCTTGCTTCTGTTGGGTTGGTATATTAGTTTAACGAGAGGTCCAATGCATGAGGCTTTGCAAAGGCTGGATTGTCAAAGCAGATCCTTCCAGACACTTACAGCCTATTGCCTGGGTGGCCTCTAAGGTCTCCCAACCCAAGCCAAGGGGCAGTGCCTACGTCTCTGCACCTACACTCTCAGGAAGGCCGGAGACCCTGACCACGCTTAGGGGGGAGTTCAGAATCTTCACATCAACTGGGTTAAATGTTGTACCTAATCAGAGATCTTCTTTTAATTGGCACCTAGAGCAAAGAATTCCACCCTAGACATGCAGTCCGCTCACTCCTACGCCAGGACAGCAGCCAACTCCAACCTCAGTTCCCTGGGTTCTGCTTCCAGGCGTAGCCAAAGGAGGCAGTTAGCCAAGCACTCCCTCAGCCGTTTCTCTTGCAGTTGAAACCCCCTATTCTCCACATGGAGCCCCCTAGGGTCCAAGCAAGACTCATATCCCACACCTAGGCCCGGGCCCACATAAGTATGCATGCACACACAGACAGTGGATGGCTGGGTAGAAAGATGCTCCAGGGGCCACTCCCACATGAGTAAGGGGATCCAAACCCAGAAAAACAAAAGACAAGTTAGAAGAGGGGAAAGGAAAAAAGAAAGAAGGATAAAGCATAAAGAAAACAAAACAACTAGGATGGTATTCCCTCATTATAAGACAAGTCAGCCAGGACATACCTTTGGACAAGGACCGCACAGCTGTTATCCTTGGGACTGGCAACGAGGTGGATGGTCTTCATCACCCCAGGGGCCTTGAGCAAGTGTTGCTTTGGTTTATTTCAGGAGGTGCTATTGGAAACATAAAACAAAGTGCCTGGAGGGCACTATAAAAAATAGAAGAAATATGGGAGACTCGATCATCCAATGGGTATTTATATGTTTTTAGACAGGGGCGAGGGGAGAGGGAACTCTACGGTGAGGTAACGTTCTTTCTTCCATGAGCACAGCCTCAGGTGGTTTTGTCACTGCTGAGTCCATGACTTTCTGCTCAGAGTCCATTCCTGAGTTTGGAAATTGCTCTTTGCCAGGAGGAAGGCGAGGAAAAAACCAGCAACAACAAAACAGCAGCTCTGCTGATGGAGGAAGAGGATCCCGCAGGCGCTGCTGGTTGGGGCCCAGGCACTGGACGGAGGCCACACATGGGCGGCCTGGCTTCCCAGGAGCTGCTGACACGTTCTTGCTAGCAGGGAGGAAGATGGGAAGGTCGAGGAGGAGAAGCGGGGAGGGGTCTGCTGTGGGGAGCCGCCGACTCCATGGGGTACAGATGGCGCCACCCTCTCCAATCGAGGACCTCCTCCTGATGGGGTCGCCTTGGATCAATCCTCCCCCACAGAGGCTTTCTTCTACATGGAATATTACTTTCACTTATTTGATTTCCCTTCTCTCTCCCTCTCTGTCTCAAAAAAAGGAGGTCTACTAATATTAGCTAGAATATATAAATAATCATTTTTTTAACATTATTGGTTCTTTGTTTCCAAACCCAATGTTCCTCCTCTCTTCGTTTTGCCAATAAATAGGGAAACTGAGGAAATCAACTCTGCTCATGTCAAAAAGATTCCACCCCCCAAAAAAAAGAGTTAATCCACCTAACTTCCCGTATCTATGGAAAATAAATAGTACATCACAAGGCCGTCTCTCTGAAGGACTGTTAATTCTGCTCTTTTGTTCTGCTTCCTTTCAGTAGTTTGTGCTTCTGCTGTACGTACCCTAAACAGAGGGAAAGGAGGGGAGGAACGTGTGGAAGGTGAGAGGAAAAAGCCAGGATGAAGGGAAAATCTAAACTGTTTTTCACTTAAAAAAAAAAAAAAAAAAAGAACCAGAACAATGACCAAAGTCACAGGGTGATGGCTAATTGCCCAGAGAGTCTGTCCCGTGCGTTTAGCAACTGCCCTTTTTATCAGCTGTGGGCGAACCCCGGCCACTGCGACGTCCTCGGCAGGAGCGAGGCTCTTCCAAATCGTCCTCGTCAAAGCCGTGGAAAGTCGAGGTGTCACTTTCTGACGTGGAACCGAATAAGTCCTCCGTGGTGCGTGCTGCGGCCGCTGCCTCCTTCTCCTTCCTGCCTTCTCCTCCCAAATGAGCTGACATGTATGATGAATATATCAGCACATGGGTTAAGCAACAGACAGCATTATTAATATTCTTATTACATTATTACAGTGTTATTCTTAATAGCAAGATCATACATCATTTCACACCAAAGGGATTAACTGGGTGCGTCACCTGGTGACAGGGGTTTGGGGTAAGAGGACAAAGGCAACATTTCCAAGGAAAAGGGTTCTCCCCTCCCCAGAAAGGCATCATCTCTACTACAACATATTTGTCCGCAGCTCTGACAGCGCCAGATTCAACCACGATCTTTTTCTTTCTTTTCTTCGAAGGCACCCATTCACGTGCACGCTCGCTCCACCCGCCCCAGACAATGAGTTTTCTTGGTGGTTTTTAAGCCTGGTTGGTATTTCTTTGGTGTTTTCAGTTGGCGTTTCTTTGCACAATGTTTGTCCTTCATTTTGACAGTCAGCTTTACAAAGGTATTACTGTCAGATAACCCGGTCAAGGTGGTTAAGCCTCCATCCGTTTTATTTTTATTTTTACCCGTTTCTAATCCCATTCTTCCCAAACCCTTTCAATGCTGCCCTTACAACATGTAGTTCATTTGCACTGAAAGCGAAAAGAAGTTGGAAAGTCTGATAAGTGGTAGGTATTCAAAGAGTCTCTCGTTTTGTTTACCCCTGGAGGACATGTCTGTGTCCTGCACTCACACACATGCACATTCACAAACACGCATATGTGCACACGGGCATGCAGGCACGTGAACACACACTCCAGGTCTTAAACACGCCCAGGTCTAAGTTACTCCAGAAAGTCTGGGGTTGTTCAGTCTAACTCAGAGCACTCAGAAAGTGGGAACTAGGGGTGGCAAAGCCGAATAAAAGACAGTATCCTGAAATCTATAAAACTTGGGTACAAACGCCTTCACGTTCTAAACGGGCCCCAGGACTGCCCCTGTTGAGGTCACAAGGCTCCCCTTACAGTGTCAGTTTCAGGGATCTCATTTTTTCTCCCAGGAAAAGCAGGTAGTGGAGTAGATGGGATGGAAAAGACAGCTTTCCCGAGCTCCACACTCTTCCTTGAAAGGACTCCAGGGAGGCCCTAGAGAAGTATTCACCCACCTGCCTTCACAAAGCATATCCCATGGGCTAATGCCACCTGTTTATTCCCCAGAGGTCAACTATTTCAGGAACATCAGAGTCAGACCTAGACTAAATTATCCACCAAAACGAATCCTTGGCGAACGCAATGAGAACACCTAGGCTGGTATAAAACGGCCCTCTGGGTCACATAGCAGACAGATCCTGGGAAGAATAAGCTGAGTTAAGGCTGTGGGAGAGAGAGGCTTTGGGTAGGAAAAAGCAGCTCCCCACTTCTGGTCCCCCATGGATCACATTCAAGTACCCCATCTTTTGTAGGAAAGGAAGAGGGGACATCTCAGCAGCTTTCACTGAGAATTCTGAAGCTGCCCTCTCTAACCCATCCTCAACCCACAGCAGTCCATACAATTCTGACTAGAATATCTTGCCACCAAGTAACTCTGCTTCTGGTGGTAGAGATTTTGTCTGATGGCTTTCTCTTTAAAAATGCTGAACTGAATTTCATTTGCTTCGTTTTCTTTCTGAGTTTGCTTCATTTCCGAGTTTCTAAATCCCACAGTCCATTATCATATGGGCCCCCTCATCTAAGCTGGCACCAGTAGAATAAAAAGTTCAACATTAGGTATCACATTTGCCAAGTAAAGGAACTGACAGAATTGCACAGATGGGCCACCCTGCCAGGGTCCTTGAGCATTAAATGTGGGGGGTTGTGTGCAGTGGAAACCACAATGCTCTTCCAGTTACTGATTTGCCATCTTAAACCTTAAACAATCCAAAACCAAATATTAACGGACTAAAAGCTAAAGTCTGCAGACAGAGCCAGGGAAGAATTGAGCTGCTATAGTAAAGCCAGGTGTGGTCATCTCAGGCCCTCTCTCAGGACTAGGAGTTGAACAGATGCTGGGTAGAAAGGTGGGAAGGAGCTATGACTCCCAGCTGCTGGAACCAACCATCCAGCAGAACTGAATTTCATCCACTAGTCAGCAGATGATGAGACTAAAGATGAGTCTGAAACTTTCCTCCCTGCCTTGCACTTGAGCCTCATTACAACACAAAACGATATGAAAAGCCAACCATGATCCAGCATGAAAAAAGCAAAACAAAAGCCTGAAGACTGAACTCATTTTAAGAACGAAAGAACAAAACCAGGTTTAGTCTTTGAATAGATTAAAGATGAAAATTCAAAACATCCCAAGCCTACTCCAGAAGAGCCCTAAGAACGCCTGCCCTTTTGCCTCCTTGATCTACCAGGCTCTCTTTGGTTTTCCATATGAGAAATGGGACGAGTGGCCAATGGAGGTGGTATTCACGCTGCTACCCAGAAGCCTAGGGGTCTCTGACTCCCCCACAACTCCAGGTGTGGCAGCTCTCCCAACATTCATGTCTCCACATTCTTCCGGTTTGCCCCGGGCACTTCCACAGAACAAACACGTCTTTTTGTGACGTGCACATCACCCGATACAGGAAGCACACTGCCTCTGTCTCCGGCTGTTTCCACACTGTCTCACCGTCGTCCATAACAACACACACCAAGAAATATCCACCTCATGGAAAGGCCGGACAGACACAAGCCCACACCTTCTTCTTTCCCTTTTCCCTGGATCCCAGAGCACAGATTTTAGTTCTTAAGACTCAAGAAGGAAAAAACAGTCAAAATAACCTGAAAATCCCCCTTGCACTCGAAAAATCACCACCATCACTTCTGGACCCACCCTTCAGTCCCTGTCCCCAACAAGATGGCAGAGGAATGAGAGTGGAAGAGGTCCTGGTCTACGGGCACACGATGAGAGAAGGGGCCACACTCACCAGAGCGTCCACAGTCTGCACAGGATACCAGCTCCTCCGGCCTCCCACTCTTCTTGTTCATGTTGGAGCCCCCCAAGCAGAAGTCACAGTAGTTATTGGGAATGACTGTCCCATCCGGTCCTTTCTGGGCTGTGGAAACATTTTTTAAAAATCCAGTGTTAGGCTGAAGTGAGTCTCCACTGGCCCCTCTTCTCCTGCTGGTGTGGCTGAATCTGCTCCAGAAAGAATATGAGGTTTAGAATCCAAGGTTTGGTTACAACCAGGCTGTTTTCTTGGGCCAAGTTTTATGATTCTCCTCAGTTCAGTGGTACTAATGTCTTGTAAGCCATTCAGAGCCGAGTTTGATTTTTGCAATATTTGTCAGTTCTGTGTTGGTAGAGAAACAACCCTGCTCCTCTGATTGCCTCCCTGGATCACTGAAGCATCCAGACAGCCTACGAGTCAAGTGAACCTCTCTCATCCCTGAACAACTGGCCCTCAGGGTCCAAACATCAGATGACAACCATCAGTGGTGCTGTGACTATAGGGAAAGAGAAAGGCCACTACCTAGGCCTTGCCCTACCTAGGGAAAGAGGCTCCTGTTTAGGAAACAGTCCTTCTGTCTCTGAAAAGGAAAACAAAGAAGCAAGGATGAGGGAATCATTCCAGGAAGGATCCTGAAGATGCTCTTGGGGACTCTGATACACATGTTGGCAGGTATATAGGTGTCCACTCTTGCTCAGCCCCATCCATCTCCCTAAAGTCCAGACTCATCGGTTATGGAAAGCACCCAGGACTAGTTAATCAGCAGATCCCTAGAATCAGAACTGGACACTTAGCTCAGTCTCATACTGGACACCAACCCTGAATAGTCATTGGAAGGACTGTTGCTGAAGTTGAAGCTCCAATACTTTGGCCACCTGATACAAAGACTCAACACAGTGGAAAAGACTCTGATGGTGGGAAAGACCAAAGGCAAAAAGAGGGTAGCAGAGGATGAGATGGTTGGACAGTGTCACCAACTCAATGGACGTGAACTGGAGCAAACTCTGGGAGATAGCAGGGGACAGGGAAACCCTGGTGTGCTGCAATCCACAGGGTCGCTAAGAGTCAGACATGACTTAGCAACTGAAAAACAACATACCAGACATGGAGTGAATGGTGAGTTAATGAGCATATCTTGAGGCTTAAGATTTTCACAAGGCACCCTTGCTGAAAGGCCTTACACAAAAGCAAAGGAATATCTTGGGACATGATTTTTCAAAACAAAGCTTGTGAAAACAGCACATGTCCTCAAGCACTGAAATCTCAGTTTCTAGGGGCTGGTTTAAAAGCTTTGGACAGGTTCTTTGTATGAGGAGATATGCTTTCATTTTCCTTGTTTTTCGATCCCTATTGTGGACACTTCTTTGTCATATTAACACTCTCTGTCTGTGACAAAGAAGAGAAGTCTCTCTGTTTATGGGATCAGCCTAAACCACAAGGGTAACTTCCTCCTCCCCAATTCCAACGTCTGCCACTATCTTTCATTATTCATTGGCTAACATTAATCAGGGTCCCGTAGGGTACAAATCTGTAAAAGGAAGCAGATATGTGAGCAGAAATACCATCCAGACAGTAAGTGATAAACGGATTCACCCTCTTTAATATGATTCCCCCTGGCCTCTGCTTCCTCCATGCCTCTTCTTTGCCTCCAGGAATAGAAAAACTTACCTGGGGAAGGCGGAAGACAAAAGCTCGCAGAATTACATTATAGAGGGTTAATCCATTTATCAGTTGCTATTTGGATTGTTTAATCAGTTTCTAAGTCATTGATTTTCATCTTCAGGGAGGCAGACAATTCTCTGCAAGAAAAGTGGGGGCTGACTGGGGTAAACAGAGAAGGGGGCCACACCCTGTGGCCTCCAGGAATGTGGGTTTTTCTTCTTCAGTCACTGCATCTCAAAGACAGATGTGCCTCGTACAGAATGGTTTTGCAAATAATCTCCAAAAAGCAGGATGTCCGCAAAAAGTTTACTCTGCCTGTGAAATTCATTGCCCAAATCCAGAAGGAAGTCCCTTTCTTCTTCTTCTTCACTCAGTTGCCATCTTAACCATTTTTAGAACTCTCTTAAGGAAATCCAAGTATGTTTATGAAACAAATAAACTCAGGGTTTCTTCATTAAGCAACTATCATGGAAATCAATCAAAAGATGAACAGAAAGAAGTGGGTTATTTCAAATGGAGGGGTTGAGTGCCAACCAAAGCTAAGTTTCATGACTGGTATGAACTAGATATAAACTGTGGAAATGCCAATCACAACTTAGGTAGCTTCCTGCATGATGAGAGATTAAAGAATTCCATGCATATCATCACACCGGACTTCTTAGGAGGCCCAGTCTCATCACCTTTTTCTTTCCTGCTCTCTTAGGGACTCCTTTCTATGTCAGACTTCTCCCCTTTCACAAAATCTGTAAGCAATCAAAGGATCTAGTTTTTCTCCAACATACCGTATCCCTTGTGATTTATCAAAATGAAGACATAGAATACACAGCATAAGAATGCCCAGAAAGGGACTTCCCTGGTGGTCCCGTGATAAGGAATCTGCCTTCCAATGCAGCAGATGTGGGTTCAATCCCTGGCTGGGAAGCTAAGATCCCACATGCCACAGGGCAACTCAGCCCATACACCTCAACTAGATAGCCTGTGTACCACAAACTACAGCGCCCACATGCTCCAGAGCCCATGAACCACAATTAGAGAGAAGCCTCTGAGCACAACAACTAAGACCCTATGCAGCAAAAAAAAAAAAAAAAAAAAAGCCCAGGTAATTCTTTACAGTTTTTACCACCAACAGACCATTGGTAGAGCACCATATTAAACTAGGACTTGAACCCCTATTACAGTAGGTACAACATTGTGCTCTACATAGACACACCAGGAAAGTAAAGACTAGGATTGTCTCATGAGAAGGGAAAAACAGGTTGTGCCTACCCACTTAGCCCCCTGTTCAATCACTTTTTGAGAAGATAAAGAGGCAGACATATATGACAACTACAAGATGGTAACATATCTTACCCTGATGCTTTTCACATACTATTTCATTGATTCCCACAACATTTTTGTGAAATAGGGAGCGTCTGACAGATGAGGTCACTGAAGCCCAAAGAGATGAAGGGGCTGGCTCCAGGGCCAGTTAAGATGTGGAGGAAGCAGGATTCACCCCCTGGGTTATCAATGTTCCCAGAGACTCTGTCTCTAATCACACTTCTCTGCCTCCAGGAAGTCCAGAGCCAATTCTGCATATAAAATATTTCATAAATCTCTTTAAAGTCAATGTGATTCACCCATTACTTTACTTGGGAAGCCCAAAGCAATAAAAAGTATTGAGATTGGCCTGATAAAAGCGGAAATTCCCTTTGAACTTACATTTAATGTCTCTACCACAGTAATCCATCCCGGTGGCCCTGTTTATTGTCATAGACTCCATGAAAACACTTCTCCAGAGGATTCCAGAGGCTCATGAAGGAATTTTTTAAAGTAAAGCTCACACCGTGGCTTTATTGGCCTTTGGCCTGACCCATCCATGAGCAATTTCCTGGCACCATCTATGAGGTCATTATAAAAAGGATTTTACTATAAATAGGAAGCTTGCCCAGACCTTGCCAGTAGTATTTAAACAGACATTCCGCTTCTGCTTATGGGAAATTGAGTCCTGCTTCATAGAACAGGATGATGGGGAGGCCTACGACCTGAGTGGTATGTCGATGGCAGCGTCTGCGATGATAGATTTGGTTTTCTGTTGATTAATGTTCATGGGCTGAGATCATATAAGCGAAACAAAGAAGCTGCTGAGAAAATAAAGTGAGCCTTGAGAGAGCTTCCCTCATGGCTCAGATGGTAAAGAATCCACCTGCAATGTAGGAGGACCCAGGTTCAATCCCTGGGTTGGGAAGATCCCCTAGAGGACGGCATGGCTACCCACTCCAGTATGCTTGCCTGTAGCATTCTATAGACAGAGGAACCTGGTGGGCTACAGTCCACGGGGTTGCAAAAAGTCAGACATGACAGCAACTAACATTTTCTAACACTTTGAGAGTTCAGGGGTTCACCTAGGAGGTGAGGGGGGGTGACTTTGAAAAGTTCAAAGGAAAAAAAATGGAAATCAGGAACAAAGTTCATGAAAAAATGCCAAACAATAATAATAACAGAAGATGGGAGGGAGTATTCAGATAAAACAAATCAAGAGAAAGGAAAAGCCAGGTCCCAAATAATCCCACCAGCACACTGGGGAAAGGGTGAGCCGTCCTTCAGGGAAGGTATCAGAGCACACGAGCACATCACAGGACTTCTGACTTCAGCCAGGACACGTGGCAAGGGCAAGCAAGGCCCCGAACCTTCCACAGAACTACCACCAGGACAGGGCTGTCTGGCCCCTCTCTAGGTCTGATTGCTGCAGTGACGCGCCTGCCACTCAGGAGAAGAAAGCATGGAGGCCACAGGCTGGCCACCAGCAACAACCCTTCACCTGCTTCTGCCGAGACCAGAGCCTCCTCCCTAGGGTCCTTGGGAAGAAGAAAGCCAGCTGGAAGCTCAGGCTCCTCCATGGTACATCCACAAAAGCACGACTTCACATCCCGAGCAGATGCTCCAACCACCTGCCAGGGTACACAGCCTCGGGGCTGTGTTCTGTGCCCACCATCCAGCCCCACCCCAGCCCAGGCCCGCAGCTGTCCAGCCAGGGCTGGCTAACAGGACGGTGCACCTGCTCAAGGAACCCAGGGAGGGCAGGGAGAAGAGCCCTCTAGGAGGCGCTGTGCCTCTCCACGCCCCCCGCAACCCCTCCCTCGTTCCCCCACCACCCTCCACGGCTGACAGTTCCCGTCCCTCCACAGGGCTGACATGTTGCCATGGCAACCGGAATCCTGGGCTGCGGCAGCCTCTGGTCTTGCCACCTGTTATTACTTCATCTCTCAAGTGTAAAGCATCCTAGCCTGGTGCCATGTGGCTGCACAGAGTGCATCTTCAGAGGACAGAGTTAAAGAGAAGCGAGAGGCAAAGAGGGAGAAGGTGGAAAGCGGCCCCAGGCTGGCCACACAGGGCACACCGGACAGGCTGGGCTGGCGAAGGAAGCTGCAGAGATGGGGTGGGAGGTGTCGGGGGGGAGCCAACGTGCCTTCCCTTCAGAATCAGCGAGCAGGCCTCAGCTGGAGGCCACCGCCGCCTGCTCCCTTCCACCCAGCCTTTAATGAGGGACCCGGGAAGGGAGGGGGAGGCAGCGGAAGGCTGGGGCTGGGAAAAGATCTGTGCCGGGCCCAAGTAGAGCAGAACCATGAGAGGGTTAAAGTGATGAGATAAAGACTGCGGGGAAGGCTGGACCAGAGGGCACACAGAGCCTCCAAGCCTGGATAAATGGCCTTAATTCTCATGCTTCTGCTCACCCTACTCCTTACGTGTTTACTCATATAAATTATCCCCAAGGCCTGACACCTTTTTTTCATTGCTTCCCTAGAACTGATGAAAAAATAAATCCCACAGATTCCAGGAATAAAAATGTTGGGATTCCATTCAGGCTGGTTCTTCTTGGCCACCTAATAGCAACTCCGGCCCCACTTCGGGGCTCCAGAGGGAAGACGAACGATGCCCTCCTCCATGAATGTGGAAGACAGGGTGGCCGGGGAGCCCAGGGGAAAACAGACACCTGGGTCCACTCAGCATGTGACCGCTAGGCCTCATGTGCCATCTCGCCACCTGGCATTGAACACAGTGCTAGTGCGTGACAGGGACTTGGGAGAGGTGCTGCTAAGGCTAAATGACTCCAGGCCCCCAGATTAGTCCTTCTGGAGACAAGAAGGCCGAGGGCTGATTTAATAAGTCTTCAGGTTTATGGATAGGCCTAAGTCTCCAAACTCCATACTGTCAAGGACAACTGGAGACCGGAGCTGAAATGGCAGCACACTGCTGTCAGAAAGCTGGACACAAGCACAGCTCAACAGGTGAAGCCCTGGGTGGAGGAGCAGGCTTCTCGAGAAAGGCCTCTGCACCTGGGAAGATGTCCCTGGCCCAGGTTTGTTTGAATGTGTGCCCATCTAGAGGCAAGAGAATATACGAGATGTTGTCTTAAGGCCCCCTTTAGGCCTATTATCTGAGGATTATAATAGAGTGAAAGAAGAGACAGAAAAGCAAAGTTTTCCAGACCCCGAGGAACTCAGCCTTTCATCCCTGCTTTATATCTGTGCACGTGTCTCTCTCCATGTTAGCCGTGAGCTCCCTGAGGGCAGGAGTGGTGTCTTTAATCTCTGAATCCCCAGCACCAGACACGGTGATTGACACAGAGCTGACAATAAATACTTAATGAAAGGGTGGGCAGATCTTCACAGAGGCTTTTGGGAAGGGAAGAAAAACAACTGCCAGGAAAAGCGAAGTCAAAGATCAGGAATTCAGGGGATGCAAAGCGTCTCCTGAGAACTGACTGACCATCCTAAGGCACTTCCAGCACCAGTCCTGGCTGTAGCAGGGGACATAAGGACTTGGGGCGGGGGCATCAGAGAGAATAAGGCAGTGGTGGAGGGAGTAAGCAGGTCTGCCCTCCTGCGGGAAGCCTCTCCCTTAGGCATTTCTTGGAAAGCCAAGATGGAAGGAGTTAAGAACTCTCAGTCTCCGTTGGCCCCCAGGGCCCCTTGAACCCCATGTTTGCTGTCTTGCCAGGAGCCCTGAAGTAGCCAGTGAGAATATCAGGCCCTGAATTACTATGTGCTCTGGTGGCTGTAGAATCTTCCTGAAAATGTTAAGTGTATGCCAGTCATCCCAGCCTTCTTTATACCTGTCTCCTTCCCTCTGTCTTTATAGAACCCAAGATTCAAACTGTTAGACACAGACCTTGCAAATATTTACTCCAAGACACTGTGCTGTAGAATCAGAAAGCACGTGTCTGTTCACACCGATGTCTCCCTCTTCATGGGTGTGTTTGGTTAGAGTTGCCATTTGCCAGGAGTTTGGACCCCACGTCCCCAGTTCTGAGACTGGACAGTCACGTGACCCGACAGTAAGGTCCTCTGTGCTCCAGCCTTAGGCCAGCAACCGGGGGTCTGTCACGAGTCTTCGGAAGAGTGAGAAAAAGATGAAGCAAAACGGATTACTTTTCTCGGTGCTGATTAAGGAAAAGCACAAGGAGACGTTTCCATTTTCCAGCGGCAGGTCATGTGGGTCAGTTCGTGCCCTGGCGCAGCAACTTGTTATTGCCACCAAATGAGTCAGCTGCGGGCAAGAACGTTTCACTTGAGAGGAACAATGTCAGATGGGCTGTGAATGAAGCGGAGTCGTTCCCCTGAGAGAATGGCAGGCCATCCCGGTGCTGTCGAGCAGCAGAAGCCTGGTCCGCTTCACTCATCAGGATATTATTATCGTGATGGCAGAACTCGGCAAGCCCCCTTCCTTTCCTCCTCTCTGCCTTGCCCCTCTCCACCCCTCCTTGCCACCACCTCCACGGGACTCAGGCCTGTCAACCCCATTGGTCTGCCAAGGACCAGCATTTTCTGTGTCCTTCAGACTGAAAAACAGTATTCAGGAAAAAGAAAAGGATGAGCCCCAAGCATCAGACCTTAAGGAGGAGAGAGTCAAGGACCACGGAGCTGATGGGCGGGTCAGCCCCGGGGTAAGGGCCCAGACGAGGACCACACCCAGAAAGCAAGCCGGGAAGCGGGTGCTGGGAGCCACACAGACATTGCCTTCGGCAGGACACAGTCCTAGGAAAAGGATGAAAACCAAGTTCCCCCTAGATTTCACAGTGCCACAGTATTCCTGGTTACGTGACTCAGTGCTTCCAAAAGAATGAAAGGGAAACACTTAGCGGTTTTCAAAAGCTCTACCTCTCTAAGGCAGTGGTTCACACAGGGACTTCTTAAAAATGCTAATTCTAGGCCCCCACCTCAGACCTACCTAATCCAAAATTCTGGGATGGGATCCAGCAGTGCGTGTGTGTTTAAGGAACAGGCGTTCCTGACGCGCTCGAGCTGGAGGACCACATCTCTAATGAGACACGTGACAGACAGAGCGCATTGCGTCACACACGTCTTCCGTCAGTGCTGTTCTGTATATTAACTCACTTATTTCACCATCACCTAACCCTGTGGTGAAGGTGCATTAGGGCCTCCCCGGTGGCTCAGTGGTAACGAGTCTGCCTGCAATGCAGGAGATGAAGGAGACTCAGGTTCAATCCCTGGGCTGGGAAGATCCCCTGGAGGAGGGCATGGCAACCCACTCCAGTATTCTTGCCTGGAGAATCCCATGGACAGAGGAGCCTGGCGGGCTACAGTCCATGGGGTTGCAAAGAGTCGGCGAGGACTGAGGCAACTGAGCCCAAATTGATGCATAAATGTTCTCATTTCACACAGGTGATATGGCACAAGGAAGCTTGTCTAAGGTCAAGCTACATGGGCCTTGAGCCCAGGCAGTGCAGCTCTTAGCTGGCCCACCTGATACTACCTTGCCACAGGCACATACAACCACACACCCGAGGGAAGTCAAGTCAGAGTGGCTGGCAGTCCCTGGAGGCTCAATTCAGTTCAGTTCAGTCGCTCAGTTGTGTCCGACTCTTTGCGACCCCATGAATCGCAGCACACCAGGCCTCCCTGTCCATCACCGACTCCCGGAATTCACTCAGACTCACGTGCATCGAGCCAGTGATGCCATCCAGCTATCTCATCCTCGGTCGTCCCCTTCTCCTCCTGCCCCCAATCCCTCCCAGCATCAGAGTTTTTCCAATGAGTCAACTCTTCGCATGAGGTGGCCAAAGTACTGGAGTTTCAGCTTCAGCATCATTCCCTCCAAAGAAATCCCAGGGCTGCTCTCCTTCAGGGCTTCTCAAATTTGAGTGTGGTGCAAACAAACCACTTAAGGATCACATGAAAATTCAGATCAAGACTCACAGGCCCAGGAAGGGCCTGAGAATCCATGTTTCTTAGAAGCTCCCCCACAGGGTAGCCAACTATCCAGGTGTGCCTGCCACTGAGGTGTTTTCAGGGCACAGAACTTTCAGGCTAAACCTGGGAATGTCCTCAGCCAACCTGGACAAGCTGGTCACCTGAGTCCCAGGTGATGCTGAAACTGCTGACCACACTGAGAAGCAAAATGTGGGCTCTCAAGGTGAAGAGTTTGGATTGTATTCAAGTATGATGAAAGTTTTGAGAGCATGGTATGGCATAATCTACCTTTCACTTTTAAAAGACCACTTTGGCTACTCCATGGAGAAGAGACCGTGAGAGGTAAGAATAAAGGCAGAGAGACCAATTGAGAAGTTGCAATGATCCAAGCAGGAGCTGGAGCTGGTGGTGCTGGAGATGGAGAAAGGGAGACTGATTTGCGGTGTATTTTGGAAGGGGAGCCAATACGGGTGGTGAAGGAAACAGAGCCGAGGATGAGTCCTGGGGTTTTCACTTCAGGTGCAGCATCACCTTTTTAAAGAACAAGGCCAGAAAGAGATAAAAAGAACTTGGAAAGACTGAGCCACAGAATGAGAGAGAACGATGCAGGAAAATGGTTGAACAGCGAGGTGTGTGATTTTTTTTTTTTTTTTCCCACAGCAAAACTCATTTACAAGTCTCAAGCAGAATTTGTAAAGGAGGTTCCACCTAACGTCATAAATAGCTGAAGTTTGTTCTGAAGATTAAATATGCCTGCTATGGCCTGAATTGTTTCTCCCCTAAAATGCACACATTAAAGTCTTCACCCTTAGTGTGATGGCATCGAGAGATGAGGCCCTCGTGGTGGGGAAGAGACACCAGAGAGTTTGCTTCTCTCTACCGACTTGTGGGGCTTCCCAGGTGGTTCCAGTGGTAAAGAATCCAGCTGCCAAAGGCAGGAGATATAAGAGACACAGGTTCGATCCCTGGGTTGGGAAGATCCCCTGGAGGAGGGCATGGCAACCCACTCCAGTATTCTAGCCTGGAGAATCCCATGGACAGAGGAGCCTGGTGGGCTGCAGTCCACAGGGTCACAAAGAGTCAGACAGCGACTGAAGGGACTTAGCTCACCTGGCCCTGCAGCAACATGTACCAAGAAAAGGCCATGTGAGGATATAGCAAAGAGATAGCCATCTCCAACCCAAGGAGAGAGTCCCCACAAGACACTGACCCACCTAAAAGACACTTTTAGAACTGTGAGAAATAAATTCCTATTGCTTAAGCTACCAGTCTATAGTATTTTGTTATATAGCCCAGGCTGACTTCGCTATTGCCCATTAATACATTCATTTCTTTTGAAAAGTCACTACGCAATATGATGCACTTGATAATTGACCTACAGGAGAAAATTAAGGGTCATCAGTAAGACCACAACAAACATCCCAGGTTGAGACTGGGATTCATCACTTGAGGTTCCAGTGTCCTGACATAATTGAATGGTGTCCAAATTAAGCACATTCACATCTCAGCTTCTCATCTTGCTGTGTGACCTGGAGCAAGTTCCTAAACCTTTCTGAGCCTCTGTTTCCTCATCCGTAAAATCAGAGGGAAGCATGTACCTCATGGACTTGGAGACGTCACATGAGATGATGCGTATAAAGTGCCTGGCACCATTAGGTGTTCCACCATGTCTTTCTCACTTTCTTTTCCTCTGTAAAACAATTTTATTTCTGAAAAGGCAGGAAAAATAGATCACAGTAAAAAAAAATAAGTAAGCTTTCCCAAGAAGCGACACATGGCTGAAGAATTCACATTCATGCTCCGTGTCCAAGGGCACATCCCTCGGTCTCTGGGTGCCTTGGGGTCCTCTAGGAGACATGGCACCTACCTTATAAGGTTACTGTGAGGAATGAATGAGACAAACACGGCATGCTTAGCACAGCGTCTGACACATTCAAGGGATGTCAGCAAGTATTATCGTCCTTGTCGCTGATCAAGACTGTGGAACTCTTCAATCCTGAACATTCTAGGTAATTAGGCCAAAAATGTGAGAGAAATAATAGGCTCACAGAAAGGCAAGTGGCGGGTAGATGCCCGATTCTGGGGAAACAGGACAGGAAATTCAGGGCCCGACACCGGCTAGATTCCACCCCACAGCTTCCTCCTACCCAGTCTCTCATTTCCATCTCATTTCCTGGGGCCAAGACTACATGTTCTCTTTTAGGAGCCCCAGTTACACTTGGCCCCATGAGGGTGTATGCCCAGTAAGTGCTCAAAAAACATTCATGTTAAGCTTATGTGGAAGGATCGTGTACCATATCTAAGAGTTAGCAAAGGTTGTGCCAGGACTGAGTCAGGCTCTGATAGTTTCGCCTGAGGCCAGTGAGACCCCCATAAGCAGTCAGCTTCTCAGCATCACATAGCCACAGACAGGCCCTGGCTTAGATCATCCATCTGTGGTCTGGACATGCTCTGCTGGCCCAAAGGGCACAGAGGTGGGATGTAGGCACTCTTGTCAAGAGGGCCAGGTACAAAACACCCACATCGCCTGGAGACTCATAACAACCCCACAGGGGCAGAAAGGTGGTTCTCTCTGTTTCATGGATGAGGCAGCTAAGGAGCAGAGAAGTGTAACTGACCCACATCCACACACAAAGAAGATGCCAAGGTGGCCAGGGCATGATTCACATTGGAGGGCCGGGCCAACTCCAATGCCATTTTCTCAGCCACAGGGTCCAGAGTGTGCATGATCCACTGGTTTGGAGAGCTAACTCCAAGTATACCTTCAAGGCCAGAGCAACCCCTCAGATTCTTCTTTGCTTTGGAATCTATAAACTGTTCAGTGAAATAATAATTCACCTAAGGAACACCCGTGTTCCAAATTTGCTCTTTAGGGAGTGAGAAGCAGCTCCCCTTTTCAGACAGAGCCCTGGATCAAAGCCTGAACTTCCTGTGTCAAGGTTGGGTAAGTGGTGGGGTGGCTTGTGTGGGTTATAAAGCTTCTCAGGCACCTTTCAGAGTGATCCAAAATTCTTAAGCTCATGCAAAACATAACTTTCACTCTTTCTCTTGAAGCTGTATCCGCTGCCCCTGGGCCATATGCTAGAGGACAGAGATGTCAGAAGACTAACATCTGTTCCATCTTCCCCATCAGTGTGGCAATGACATCATATGCTTCTTTTAGATAATTTGCACATTATCAGACTAATTTTCAGATTATCTAATCAGCCGACATTACCCTTAATCAACTCGGCTCTCCTCTTTCAGTTCTGCAGAGTACAGCATGCCCTCCACAGGCATACCGGGGTGGGGACTTTTCTTCTCTTGACAGATATTGAGAGCCTAGCTATATGCCAGGCCACTGCTATTAAACAGAAGACTGAGCCCTCTTGGGACTGAGGGCAACCCGACTTCCATGCCAGGAACCTGAGACATAGGCTTGGAATAAATTTTATAGATCCATACATTAAAACATATTTCCTTTATAGAAGCTCCAAGTATGTTGTAGAGAGCATTCTACAATCATTTATGCTATTAAATAAGAAAGAGATGCCATACCACCATTAATAATGTGTGTGTATGTGTGTGCACGTGCGTGCATACTGTCGTGTCCAACTCTTTGCAACCCCATGGACTGTAGCCTGCCAGGCTCCTCTGTCCATGAAATTTTCTAGGCAAGACTGCTGGAGTGGGTTGCCATTTCCTTCTCCAGGAGATCTTTCTGACCCAGGGATTGAACCCCCATCTCTCGTGTCTCCTACATTGCCAGGCAGGTTCTTTACCAGCTGAGCCACCAGGGAAGCTCAACAATTAATTGTATGCCACATATATTTATTTATAAATCACTTATTCTTTGGCTCAGAGGTTAAAGCGTCTGCCTCCAATGCGGGAGACCTGGGTTCGATCCCTGGGTCGGGAAGATCCCCTGGAGAAGGAAATGGCAACCCACTCCAGTGTTCTTGCCTGGAGAATCCCATGGACGGAGGAGCCTGGTAGGCTACAGTCCATGAGGTCGCAAAGAGTCGGACACGACTGAGCGGCTTCACCACCAGTCTTACTTCTAGTCATGCTTCTCTTTTTCCTTTGTTGTTCAGTCACTAAGTCAAGTCCAACTCTACGATCCTGTGGACTGCAGCAGGCCAGGCTCCTCTGTCCTCCACTGTCTCCTGGAATTTTCTCAAATTCATGTCCGTTGAGTCGGTGATGCTATCTAACCACCTCATCCTCTGCCACCCCCTTCTTCTTTTGCCTTCAATCCTCCCCAGCATCAGAGTCTTCTCCAATGAGTCAACTCTTCACATCCGGTGGCCTACTTCAGCATCAGTCGTTCCAGTGAATACTCAGGGTTGATTTCCATTAGGATTGACTGGTTTGATCTCCTTGCAGTCCAAGGGACTCTCAAGAGTTTTCCCCAGCACCACACTTCAAAAGCATAAATTCTTTAGCCCATAGCATTCTTTATGGTCCAACTCTCACATCCATACATGACTACTGGAATAACCAAAGATTTGACTATACCGACCTTTGCTGGCAAAGTGATGTCTCTGCTTTTTAATATGATGTCTAGGTTTGTTATAGCTTTCCTTCCAAGAAGCAAGAATCTTTTAATTTCATGGCTGCAGTCACCATGCACAGTGATTTTGGAGCCCAAGAAAATAAAGTATCCTTTTCCTATAGGATGACAACTACCCAGCCTGGCAGAGAAGATACTTAAAGCTGTGGCCCTTGCCCACGTTTCCACCATTTCTCCAATCCCACAGTCAAACCCAACTACTACCCAGCATGTTGTCCGAACGGAACATGCTGTTTCATACCTCTGCCCCTGTGCACACAGTTCCCTGTGCTTGGGAAGCTCTCTCCCACCCAGTCAATTTCTCCTTGTTCTTCAAGGGCTAACTTGAAGGTCACCTCCTCAGGGAAGCCTTTGCAAATCCCCTCATGGTTTTTAAATGTTCTAATGTTCTGAAGCTTTCATTGCCCTGCAGGACTTTTTAAAACCCAGATTGCTGGGGCTTCATGGTGGCTCAGTGGTAAAGAATCTGCTTGCCAATGCAGGAGACATGGGTTCAATCCCTGATCCAGGAAGATCTCACGTGCTGTGGAGCAACTAAGGCCGCACGTGCCACAACGATTGAACCAGTGCTCCAAAGCCCGGGAGCTACAAGTACTGAGCCCATACACCCTAGAGGCTGTGTTCTGCAGCAAGAGAAGCCACCAGCAATGAGAAGCCTGTGGCCCCCAACTAGCAAGTAGCCCATGCTTGTCACAACTAGAGAAAGCCCATGTGCAGCAACAAAGACCTAGCACAGCCAAAATATAAATTAAATAAATAAATAAAATTATTTAAACACACACACACAGATTGCTGACCAGCACCCTCAGAGTCTGTTTCTGAAGGTCTGGTGGAGCCCAAAAAACTGCATTCCCAGCAAGTTCCCAGGTGATGCTGAAGTCACACGTAGAGCACTGCTGCCGGTGGAGTAGAAAGCGTGCAGTGCTCTTGAGCCCTTGGCTTCCTTCACCAGACTCTGTACAAACCCTATGACACATTCCTGCTCACGACTGCATGCTCTTCAAGGACGGGGACCAAGACAGTCTTTGATACCTGGTCATTAAACCAACAGATGGATGGGTGGATGGATGGATAGATGGATGGACGGACCAATTAATATACTAGACTGAATTTATTCACACAGGTCCATGACCTCAGAAATGCCCATACCCACACCACCCCCAAAGAAAGGTACCTTGAAAACATCATCTATAATAGATTACCACTGTGCAAAGAAGATAAAAAGAAATTCAAGAAGAGCTTTGACATTGTGAGCCTGTGCAAAGGAGTTTTGAATTGTAACCCAGTGCTGTTTACCAAGGTGGCATTGACGGAGTCACAATAGGATGCCTCTGAGTGGCAGCTCTCAGAGTCCAAACCTGCCCAAACCCTCCCTCCATCTATTCACATCTATTCACATAAATACGGTGTATGTGTGTATGTGTGTGTGTGTATCTGTCTGTACGCATATAGGCACACATGTGCACATGTGGTGACTGGCATTTGTAGAAAGTAGATGAAAGGGTCTAGTGGTGGTCTAGTGGCTAAGATGCCTTGCTCCCAAGGCAAGAGGCATAAGTTCAATTCCTGGTCAGGGAACTAGATCCCACATCAACTAAAGATCATCCCACAATGCAGATCAAAGATCCTATGTGCCAAAACTAAGGCTCAGCGCAGCCAGATAAATAAATAAAATATTTTTTTAAAAAAAGAAGAAGAAAGTAGATGAAGGTAGGCAGAGAAATATTAATAGAAGAAGTAGGAAGAATCCAGCCTCCTACAGGGAGGAGAAGGGTGGCAGCTCAGGCAGGGAGGACCCCATCAGAAAAGTCCTATCTGCCAAGGAGGGGTGTCTGAGCTCCACACAGCCCTGTGCTGCCTGGAGTTGAGGCAGAGAGGGAAGGGCACATAGCAAAGGGGACAGATGTGCTGGGGAGGCAAGCAGCCTATATTCAGGAGAAAATGTGAGCCTAGAAGAGAACAAAGGCAGCAGGGCTGGGAGGGGGCGGGAGGACAGAGGAGGGGCAGCACAGGGCAGCGTGGGGCGGGGGCAGGGGCAGTCAGAGCCGGTTCCCACACTCCACTCTGCCCTTTCAGCCATGGCAGGAGCAGGGACGAGCAATGGGCTTTGCTAGAGACGCAGCTGGGGGGATGCACGAGGGACAGCAGGAGGACCAAAGTCAAAAGGTCTCTGCGGCTGCAGGTGGTGCAAAGGCAGATGCCTGTGACATCTCCAGCATCTTTAAAGGGCAGCTTTTCCCACAGGCCTGTGCTCACAAGCAGCTGGGGTCCCCCTGCAGCTCTGCTCAAAGAGGGAAAAGTCAGCTCCCACCTCGCTGGCATCCAGAACCTTTCCGGGGTGGGGGGGCGGGGACTGGAGATGAACCTCCGGATGGAGCACTCCTGCCTCCCTCCCCCACTCCAAAAGCCTTGCCAAGGGAGGATCACAGGCTGAGACCTCGGAATGCTGCCGAAGCTTGTCACCTTCGATTCCCCGCACAGCCCCTGTAGCATTTAGGGGCAGGATGGATGTCCCACCCCCAAACAGTGGGGGCAGCTAATGACTGGGTATTGATGATGCTGGCAATTAGAGTACATGAGAACATGCTGAGGGGGCCCGCTCACCAGGGACGTGTGGGAGGGAGCAAAGCACACACTCGGAGCAGCAAACAGTCGGTGTTTGTGTGCAGGGGGCCCAGGAAGAGAGCCACTGTCTCTTGGATTCATCCAGAGAAATTGGGGAAGAGGGGAGGGAGGGCTCTGTGTACACTGAGGTTATCTCTGTAGCAGCCTATTTCCCCCATCCCTGCTAGTAAAATTAGAGTTAATCACAGACTTCTCAGAAGCCTTGGGAGGAGATATCATCAAAATGGTGCTTGCAAGGGTTCTAGAACCTTCCTCATGTGAGAAGGCCCTGGATGAGCCCAGCAACAGCTGTTGTTTTTCTATGCAGTTTAAACCCCTCCAGTGGTTGCATGATCCTTTATGAAGACCCCAATTTCTCATGAGCAGGATGAGAGGAGGGGGATGGAGCAGGGCTAGAACAAGAGTGCTTGCTGGCAAACCCCCCAAGAGAGGAGAACACAAATGGCCGGATACTCAGGGATTCATCTCCATCCAGGAGAAAAGACGCAGCTTCCTCCCTAAGCAAGGCTGCCCAGCCTCATGGTGAGGGCATAAGGACAATGACCCACAAGACTGAGTGAGGAGATCCCGGTGGAGGGAGAATAACAGGGGCCAGTGCCCACCTTGGAAGTCAACAGACAGCTGGGAGCGGCCCACAGGAACCGCTAAGGAGAAGTCCACTTGGGGCCCACGGTATACCTGGAGGTCACAAGGAACCTCCTCTGGGGCTGCCATCACCATGCACACACACACAAAAAGATCCAGACCAAAGAGAGGCACGCCAAACCCTGCAGCGCGAGGAACAAAACGGACATTTGAGAAGAGATTTAAAGGAGATACCCAGGTGGCTCGGTCGGTGAAGAATCTGCCTGCAATGCAGGAGACCTGGATTCGATCCCTGGATCAGGGAGATCCCCTAGAGAAGGAAATGGCAACCCACTCCAGTATTTTTGCCTGGGAAATCCCATGAACAGAGGAGCCTGGAGGGCTACAGGCCATGGGATCACAAAGAGTCAGACACGACTTAGCAACTAAACCACCACTACTGTAAAGGAGATAAAGTGTCAGTCACTCAGTCGTGTCCAACTCTTCGTGACCCCATGGACTGTAGCCCACCAGGCTCCTCTGTCCTTGGAATTCTCCAGGCAAGAATACTGGAGTGGTCTGCCATTTCTTTCTGCAGGGGATCTTCCTGACCCAGGGATTGAACCCAGGTCTCCCACATTGCAGGCAGACTCTTTACCAACTGAGCCACCGGGGAGACTCTTAAAGAAGAGATAAGCCAGCACCAGCTGTTGATTAGTCACTAAGTCGTGTCCAACTCTTTGTGACCCCATGGACTGTATCCACCAGGCTCCTCTGCCCATGAGATTTTCCAGGCAAGAATACTGCAGTGGGTTGTCATTTCCTTCTCCAGAACGTCTTCCCGACCCAGGGATTAAACTCATGTCTCCTGCTTTGGCAGGTGGATTCTTTACCACTGAGCCACCAGGGAAGCCCACAAGCCAGCACTGGGGGGAGGGGGAAATAACACCAAGCTGATAAACAGTTTAGAGAGAGCAACCTTTGCTAATCACGCCTTCCAGATAGCAACCCAAACCAAAGGAAGGCACTCATGGCCTCCTCGAGGCAGGAGACAGTAGCTATGCCTTGGCCACTTAGATCAGAGACAGGAGAAGAGGAGAGATGGCAGAATGCAAAACCCAGCTGATTGGTACAGGTCAATATATGTTTCTTTCTGGAAGATAAGGGTGACGGGACCAAGGGAACCTCTCCCCAGGGAGCAGGCAAAGACCTCAGCATTGTGACTACTCAGAAGCTGACATGCAGAGGAGGGCACCTCCTGCCTGCTTTCAGCTTCTGTCCAGATAACAACAGTTGGTGAGAAAATAAAGGGTCTTGCACCAGAAGAGAGGTTCATGAAGGGCTTGAATTCTGAAAGAGAGTGAAAATTAAAGAAGGTGCTATGGTCTGAATCGTGTCCCCCCAAACTCACATGTTGAACCCTAACCCCCAGGATATGACTACATTTGGACCTAAGGCCTTTAAAGAGATGATGAAAAAGCAAAAGTTAGAGTGAGACTGTTAGGATGGGCCCTAATCCAATCTGACTGGTGTCCTTATAAAAAGAGGAAATTTGGACACACACAGAGACCTCGGAAGTACATGTGCACAACGGAATGACCATATGAGAGGCAGCAGGAGGGCGGCCGCCTGCCAACCAAGCAGAGGGACCTCCAAGGAGACCCACCCTGATGACACCTTGATGTGGGACTTCCAGCCCCAGAACTGTGAGAAAACAAATCACTGGTAAGCCAGTCAGTCTCGGGGACTTTGTTGGGGCAGTTCAAGGAAACTAAGACAGAAGGCAATGCTACAAGGGGAAAGTGGGTTGGGGGTTAGGGGAGAACCCAGTCTAATCCAAAGAAAGGTTTTGGCCAACATGTGTTCATTGTTTCAAACACTGGCTGAAGGCAGTCAGTTCACATCAGTTGACTGAGTTGACTGAGTTGACTGACTGACATGCGCAGGAGTCACCCTCAAACTCTAGAATCTGAATATTTTTCAAGGTCTGGTCCCTTGTATTACATTGACTTGTTCGCTATAGGAACCCCTACCACAAAATCTTCTGAACAAAATGAAAAACACATAGCATGTCCACAATTATTCCTCACCCCATGATCCTAGAATGACCCACATTTGGAAGCAAGCCCTAAAGATCCCATCATCCCATCCCATCCTGAGTTTGGGGTGGGTCCAGAAACCATAAAGAATATCGTAGAGGGAAGTCACTTGGTGAATGCTAAGCCCTTTGAGACTCTCTAATTCATAACTGGAAGCTGAAGAAGGAAAGAAAGAATAGAAATGGAAACACAAATTTCAGAATCATTTTGGCTCTCCAGAGCCCAGCATCCCCAATGACAAGCACACCCAGGTCATGTTTGCTGACTGAGGGCTCACAGGAAGAGCATGGAAACTCTAGGGCAGTATTTTTCTTTTACCCAAATTGTGACCCTACGAGAGCCAAGCCGATGGATCAAGAATATCCTGTGTCTCTTATGGCCAAGGAGACATTTGGAAGGTCTGTCTGAACTGACACATTCCAGGGCTTTGCCCAACTCAGATTAGCAGCTGTGAATGGATCTTCTGGAGCTGGGGGAAAAGACTGCCAGGTCTGGCATTTGACGACAGCCAGGTAAAGAGGCTTCCCTTGACCTTAACACTTACCTTGTGTCCTCTGGGAGCAGAGCTGGGTGTGCCACCCTTGCTCAGCCCACTCTAAGCCCGGGGCTCCACTGACCTACAGGGGTATCTGGGAGACTGAAATAGCCAACTCATCACAGGTCATTGAGACCAATCCACAGGTGCCAGCAGACAATCCCACAGGTGAACAGAAAGGAAAGCCTGTAGCCCTGCCCATCCACCTTACCACTCACCCAACCCAACACCTGGGAACTCACGTCTGTGGTTCTCGTTTCTGTGGTTGGGTGGGGACCGGGTCTCCTGGTCTTGGGCCTCATCCCCCTCCTCGCTGGCCAGGTGAGTGTGAGCGTAGTGGTAGCTGAGTCCTGGCCGGTTCTTGTACCGCTTGCCGCAGACTAGAGAGGAAAAGAAGAAAGGAAAACAAAAATGTCAGCAACATCTGCAGCCGCTGCCATCAGTCTCCCAGGCAGGGGCTCATCCATCCACCCCAGAGCTAGTTTCCTTAAAAAAATGTGTCCCACTCCCAACACCCCTCACCCACTGGACAGAACCAACAGCGCTATAACAGCATGGACCCAGGTAAAGAAAAACCCCAGAAGTTGATCTGAGTAAGAGCACCATCATTTCCTAGCTGTGAGACCCTGGGAAAGTCACTTGCCCTCTCTTTGCCTCAGGTTTCTTCAGAGGGAAAATGAGAATCATAATAGTACTTCACTCTTGAGTTGTTATGATGAGTTAATCTCTGTGCAAAGCACTTTAGAACAGAGCTGGGTAAATGAAAGGGTGATCATTATTATAACTTTGAAGTTAAAGGTATTAGGAGTCTATTTTGGCTTCCCAGGTGGCGCTAGTGGTAAAGAACCCGCCTGCCAATGCAAGAGATGTAAGAGGCGCAAGTTCAATCCCTGGGTCAGGAAGATCCCCTGGAGAAGGGCATGGCAACCCACTTCAGTATGCTTGCCTGGAGAATCCCATGGACAGAGGAGCCTAGCAGGCTATAGTCCACAGAGTCACAAAATGAGACACGACTGAAGCAACTTAGCATGCACAGACTGAAGTCTATTTAATTTAATCCAATATCCCGTATACAGATGAGGCAAGTGAGGCCCAGCAAGGTTAAGCGATGTGCCTGGGAACACACAGCTAGCTATGGATGAGCCAGCCACCGGAACCCAGGTCTCCTGGACCCCTGTGCAGCTCCTTCTGCCACCCTCTGGTTGACTCTGTATGAAGTGCAAAAGCTTTATGTGGATCCTATTTTTGATGTATGTGATTTTTGTGCCAGAAAAACACATTCCACTTCCACCATGAAAAGCATAAATCCGAGGCATCCTTGGTAAATGTGCTAGCCAGGAGCTTGTGTCCTTGACAGCCCAAGGAGTCTCTGAAACCTCAAATCTCTAAAAATGTGTCCCGGCAGGCCCTACCACTCAAGTGGACAGTCGGAGACAAGGGCAACAAGCAACACAAATATGGTTTCTTGGGGCCAAAAAGATGAAAGGGGCAGCTCCCTTGGTTGTCTGCTCAGCACACAAATGGCTAAGACTAGACCACTGTCACCCCCCTCCCTACCACAAAGCCCAACATCCCAGCCCCTGGAGGCACTTCTGGTAGCAGAAGTCTTGAGGGTCTTCCAGTAAAAATCCTGTGCCGATCCTCTCATCTTGCCGCCACCTCTCCCCAGCAGAGCAAACCCCACCCAATCTGCTGGACCAGCTGAAACTGGCAGCTTTAAAAGACTCTCCCTTCATATGCCTGAGTTATAGCTGTGAGAGTAAACACTTCACAAGGTGGAAAAAGCACAGGCTTCATCATCAGACATGGGTTCAAATCCCACTTCCAGGGGCCAAAGTTGACCAGCTGCATGACCTCCACAGCAGAGAGAAGAGCTGTGACTCAATGCTCTTACCAGCCTCCCTTATTATTTCTGGTGGGGTTTCCTTTCTTTCCTGGTGGCTTAGACAGTAGAGAATCCGCCTGCAAGGCAAGAGACCTGAGTTCGATCCCTGAGTCAGGAAGATCCCCTGGAGAAGGGAATGGCTACTCACTCCAGTGTTCTTGCCTGGAGAATTCCATGGCCAGAGGAGCTTCACAGAGCACAGTCCACGGGATCCCAGAGTGGGACACAACCGAGCAACTTTTTTCTTCCCCTTTCTTACTAGATTCTCTTGGGTTTTTCAAGTATTATAACCTTCAGCCAAAATAGATGATGTTATCTCTTCTTTCTCATATTTATACAAACTATTTTATCTTCTTCGCTTAATTCATTTGGAAGAATCACCAAGACCATATTCTAAGACAGCAAAAGTAAGTTTTTCCTATTGTAGTGAAATTGCATTTAGTGATTCACTGTTTAGAATTCACTGTAAGTGACTAGGTTTTATTCTCTATCAAGTTTAAGTAGTTTGTCTTATTCCTGAGTTAGCTTTATTACAGGAGAATCTTACCAGCTGCCCTTTCAGCATCTACTAATATACGGTGCTCCTTTAGTTTGTTGATATGGTGAATTACGTTGATTTCCTAATGCCTGCTCCTATTGAGCCATTCTTGCATTCCTAGAATGAACCCCCTTTGATCGGAGTGTATTATCTTTTTGATATACTGCTGCATTCTATCTTCTAATTTTACATCTACACTCAGACTTGAGATAGGTCTATAATTTTTCACCTGTCTTTCATCTTGCTTTTCAATCACATAGTTATGTTGACTTCCAAAAATGAATTGAGTTCTCTGTGGAATTGAATAAGACACATAATCCCTATGTGAGTTTTTTTTTTAATCTGAAAACGACCATAGTACTACTTACCTTGAAGAATTATAAATAACATTTGTAAATTATCTCACTCAGTACCCATCACCTAATAGATGCTCAAGAAACAGTAGTGAGGGGTGGGGGGCTTCAGCGTGGTCTACCACAGGAGACCACAGGAGGCGCTGGACCCTCCTGAAAGAGGGACATTGACCTTTACCTCTACTAAGGAATCTGGCAATTGTCTGGACTATCTCAACAAGGTGAGAGTCTGAAATTCAAGTTGGTGATCAAGTTGTTGACCTACTAACTATAAATTCAAGTCCTGCAATTGGCTTCCCTCTCTCTCTCTCCCCTTCACGGGCACACATAAATACTGCAAAAATAATAATAATAATAACATGGCACTACACATCTCAATTCCATTTCACTCAGGAAATGGGCCCTAAGGAGACCTCTGAGGCACACTGTGGGCCTGCTTGTGGCTTTTTCTATTTAACCTTTTAAATGATCTAAGGGCAATAAACAGCAAATTACGGGGTCACTGGACATAAATTCATTTTATTACCAAGCACATTACTGGTGAGGAGTAAATGTGTTTATTAAAATAAGGACAATAACATCGGTACTGATTCAGGGACACCTCAGCCGCCTCTGCAGCTCTCCCACCACACGCTCCACCGCATTTTATTTGAGTCATTTTGTTGTGATTACAGCTTGTTGTTGTTGTTTTAGTCACTAAGTTGTGTCTGACTCTTTTGTGACCCATGGACTGTAGCCCACCAGGCCCCTCTCTCCGGGGGATTTCCCAGGCAAGAATACTGGAGTGGGTTGCCATTTCCTTCTCCAGGGGATCTTCCCAGCCCAGGGATCAAACCTGGGCCTCCTGCATTGGCAGGCAGATTTTTTTTTTTTTAGTTTGTTTATTTATTTTAATTGAAGGCTAATTACTTTACAAAATATTATGGTGGTTTTTGCCCTACATCGACATGAATCAGCCACGGGTGTACATGTGTTCCCCATCGTGACCCACCCCTCCGCCTCCCTCTGCACCCCATCCCCCTGGGTTTTCCCAGAGCACCAGTTTTGAGTGCCCAGGCAGGCGGATTCTTTACCACTGAGCCACCACACTGTCTTTCTTAATCACAGAATCCCAGGATCTTAAGAGTCATGTGGTCTAACCAGCTATCCAATTGTTTTATTCCCATGAACACTCTAGATGCCTTTCTGGAACAACTCTACTGATGGGGAACTCACTACCCACCCGAGTGGACATTCCTTCTTTGGCTTCCTAAAATTATGGCCAGGACTGCACTGGAGGGCCTCTCCTAGGACCATTTCATATCAATTTCCTCTTGATGTCAACGACTCTACCTCTCATGCTACTAAACACATTTCACACCTTCGAAACATACCCACTGAATAGCTGATGAGTGAACCCAGCAACGCTTTGTAGAAAACCAGGAGGTGGGGGAGGAGGTAGGTGTGCAGAACCAGCTCCATCTATCCACATTAATCTCACACTAATAGTTCTTAAAACCTACAAAACCAAATCCAAGCAAAAAGCTTCCCTTATCTCCTTCCCCAACATCACAGAGAGTAACTGTTTTTAGAGCAGATCCTTTTGCTAGAAGAGAGATTCTCAAAGAGTAATCCCCAGACCAGCACCTTCAGCAGCACCTGGGAAGCTGTTAGAGATGCAGATTCTTGGGTTCTGCCCCAGGCCTACCGGATCAGAAAGTCTGGGGTAGAGCCTGGCAATCTGTGTGTTAACAGGCCCTGTAGGTAACTTTGAATACACACTACAGTTTGAGAACCACTGTTAGAAGATTGAATATTTTGAGGCTTGACTCCCACCCTGCGTCTGCCTGCCCTTCTGGATGGATGGCGGTGGCAGGCAGGGGCAGTGGGAGGCAGCCCTGAGATCTGTGTTCCATTATTAGAACTAACAGAACCAGATGGCACATGGAGGTCCTGGAAGCCAGACCCCTTAACCACGATTCCTACATGCAGAGCTTTCCAGGTGGAGCTTCATTTTTTACCACCTGCTTATACAATGTCATTCCTTCATCACCAGGTCTTCAAGAAAACATTTATTAAACACCTAGTGTGTGCCCAGTCTTGAGGCAGCAGAGGACAAAGATAAATGAGCCCCAGTCCCCTCCCTCCAGGAGTCCGCAGTCTAGCAGAGGAGATACACACATCAGCTAGCAAAGAGGGAGGTGGGACCCATGCACCAATGTGAGCCTGTGCATGGCAAAGAGGAGAGCTCAGTGCATGGGCTTGAGGCAGGGATGGGGGGATAGCTTCCCAGAGGAGGTGGACGAGCTATGGCATGTGAGATAGCAGGACATCACCAGGCAGACAGAGGAGGAGGGCCTGTGGGCACCAAAGCATATTCCACCAGCACCTCTGGGAGCTGCAGGATGTTTAATAAAGCCGGTGGGAAGCAGGCTTCAGGGTGGGTATGAGGAAACTAAGGAGAGGAAGGTGGGCGAGACTTTATTCCGACAGTGGGAGGCCAGGGGAGGACCTACTTAATCAGATTTATATGTTAGAGATACCACTTCAGACTCTAGTGCAAAAGATGGATTTGGAGATGGCAGGAGGCTATTTTAGGGCTTCCCTGATGTCTCAGATGGTAAAGAATCTGCTTGCAATGCAGGAGACCCAGGTTCGATCCCTGGATGGGAAGATTTTGTGGAGAAGGGAATGGCAACCCATTCCTGTTAACTATAAAGACATCCTGAAATCACCTAAATCTAATGTCAAATTGAGTCGGACACAACTGAGCAACAACAAAAACAGAGGTTCCTTCAATTTTTAATGTGTAAACAATGAGGACTTCAGGATAGGAAGGAGGCTAAAGAGAGAGAATCTGGTAGAAGTGGGACCAGGTGGGAGGAAGCAGCAAGGAGGAGCCTAAAAAGACTTCGGCCAACTCAGCTTCCTGGCCATGTGCTATCCAGCACCCGTCCACCTCCCCAGCCTCACCTGGAGCCACATTCCGCCTCCTTCTTGGACTTCCTGCCCACTGACCTTTCATTTCTTAAACAGTTTTCTTTCCACCACAGAGCCTTTGCACAAGCCTCTGCCCAGAATGTCCCCCAACCCCAGTTTGCCTGATTAACTTCAGTTAATGATCCTTCAGTTCTCCGGTATTTCCAATCACAATTAGGACCCTGGTGTGTTATCTTCCCAGGATGAGTTGTGTATCAGTACATGTCTCTCCCACTAGCAGCAAGCATGGCAAGCCCTGAGTGTCTGGACACTGGTGCAGCCCCAGTGCTCAGCTCGGGGCCTACACTAAGGGAAGCAATAAAAACACCCAGGCTTCTGATTTGGGCAGAGGGGTGGAAGCGTGTAGCAGGAAAATCAGATTTAAAAAAGGAAGGGGATGAGTTCAGTCTGAGGTGGAGATCTTGGATTAAGTTATTCCAAACTGCCACCCCACCATGGAAGAGCTGCCACAGGTAAAGCAGGATTCCGCAGTCTGCGGCTGGCTTATATACCTGGAGTTTTAGGAAGGAGATGCGGATGTTGGAGCTGGCAGGGTGGATCCTAATGGATCGGGAGAGAATGAGGAGAGAAAGAAGAAAGGTGTGGACATGGGACAGAACTCAGAAAACACCAGTATCTTAAGAGTCCGGTGGAGAAAGAGAAACTAACATAAAATTTTTGTTAAGAAAACACACACACCAGCCTTCCCTGGTGATCCAGTGGCTAAGACCCCACCTTTAAATGCAGGCAGAGGGGTTTGATTTCTGGGTGGGGAACTAAGATCCCACACGCCAAAACTAAGAGTTCGCATGCCCAAACTAAAGATCCACGTGCTGGAACAAAGACGGAAGAGCCCACGTGCCACACCCAAGACCGGGCACAGCCAAATAAATGAAAATAAATAAAGAAGAAGGAAGAAAGAAAGACTCACGCAGCAGTGAGTAACCTAAGCCAGAGGAGCAGGGTTTCCAGCCGACATTAGAGATGACACCACCAGTCTCGGTTCCTGCTAACAGCTACTGATTGTGTACCACGTGCCAGGCCTGATCTGGGGCTTCGAGGACATTTGCTCGCAGCCACATGCATCCTCATTTTCTAGAGGCAGAGCCCGGATAAGGTCAGATGCCCCAGAGGGCCAAGAAGGATGGGGCCTGAGAAGAGACCACTGGGCTCGGCAATTAGGAGGTCGCCTAGTGAGCACGGAACCCACAGACTCCCAGAGGACAAGGTAAGGCTGCAGGGAGCTAGGACACTTCTGGAAATGAGGAAGTGGTGATGGGGCTGACAGACCATTCCTCCCAGCGTGGCTGCAGAAGAAGAAAGAATCAGCTGGTGGATAGATGGGACTATGGAGTCCACAGAGACTGATCATGGCTTGTCCTTTAACAGAACAGATCCTGAGCAGGCTCGGAGGCTAAAGGGTAAGAGGCAGGAGGGAGAGGGGAGTTGGAAAGGCAGGGTTAGGAGAGACTGGAGTTCATGGAGCAAGATGTGCTGTGTGCTTAGTCACTCAGTCGTGTCCGACTCTTTGCAACCCCCTGGACTGTAGCCCGCCAGGCTCCTCTGTCCATGGGGATTCTCCAGGCCAGAATAGTGGAGTGGGTTGCCATTTCCTCCTCCAGGGGATCTTCCCAACCCAGGGATGGAAGCCAGGTCTCCCGCATTGCAGGCAGATTCTTTATCATCTGAGCCACCAGGGAAGCCCATGGAACAAGATGCCTGACCCCAAAACAAAGCTGCTGACTCAAATCCCAGTCCTTCAGATGACTTCATCCTAGGGCCAAGAGATTCCTAAGATTGATTTTGGTTGAAGTGCATTCTAGACCAGACTGCTGCATTGAGATGAAAATAAATGCCTTGGAAATCCTTCTTTGACCGGTTTGGAAGAGAAGGAACATCCAGCCCCGTCTCACCTTCTATATGGATTTCGTTACATCTTCCTGCTGCTCTGAACACTTGTTCACCAGTTTTGTAAACGTGAGACCAGTGCATTCAGATCGGGTCCCGGGGTCCGGAGGGCCCCACACTTGGTTTAATGTTTTGCTGTCATTAAATGTAAATGTAATTTACAGTAAATGTTTGCTGTCACCTTGAAATTTTCATACTATGAAACAAAGAGCCCCTTATTTGCATTTTGTTCTGGGCCCTGCAAATTATGCATCTGGTGGACTTCCCCGGCGGTCCAGTGGTAAGATGCCACCTTTCAATGCAGGGATCATGGGTTCAATCCCTAGTCAGGGAATTAAGATCCTATATGCTGCATGACGTGACAGATTTTTTTTAAAAAAGGCATCTGGTCCTGGAAACCTATGGAGGCAGGGGGTGGAGATCTGGGACTGGGGCTGAGTTATTCCAAACAGCCACCCCGGTCATGTAAGAGCTGCCACAGTGAACGCGGGACCCAGCCAGCTCTAGTCAGGAGTAAACTTCCCCTCTGAGGTAACTATTAATAGGAAACCTGGCCGGAGTGGTTAGTCACTCAGTAGTGGTTATTTTAGCGCCAGCGACAGCTCTGGCCTGCTTCTAGGTCAACCCTTCCTTCAGAGAGACAGGATCTGTCTTGGAATGTGGGTAAGCTGATCTGAACTGCTTGGGTTCAAATCCCAGCTCTGCTGCTGACTGACTGTGTGATCTTGGGCGAGTGGCTAAATCTCTCTGTGCTTTAGCATCCTCTCAGGAAAATAGGACAATCACAGCAGCCCACCTACCGCACAGCTGGGAGGCTACATGAGAGAATACATTGAAAGCAGTGCAGGGCTCGCAGTAAGCTCAGCCATTGTCAGCCATCGTCCACACTGCGGATCCACAAAGGGAATAAACCCTAACGGCGCGGTGGGGGGGTGGGGGGGTGGGAAGAACTAGTAGTTTCCCCTCTGAAGTCTGGGGTGATGGAGTTGCAAGAAAATAGAATGTTGGGAAAGATACATTCTGAAAATAAAGTATTAGAACCATCTGCTATCCTTTTATCACGTCAGCAATCTCACTCTGGAATTATCTGTTGTGCAGAATCAGACTGAGCCCCAAGACGGCTGAAGCATTCAGAGAGGGCTTCGCCCCCTCCTCCAGCTCCCATCTCCCTCCCCAGGGCAGGCTCCTTGGCCTGGCGCCTCTGAAGCCAGTACCCCCGGACCAGTCAACCTTGCCTGAGCACAACCTAAGGCCCTTCTTTTCACCTTGGCAGCTCGCACCTGGATCATGTGTTCCCGGCGCAGCGCACATAGAGAGGGCCGGTTGTGACAACGAGGAAGGTCCGGCTTGCCTCCCTCTCTCTCCTTCCCCTGGGGCAAATCCATCTGCCAAGCTGCAAAATGAGAGCTTGCGCACTTCCCTACCAGAGCTGGAGTCTCCAGGAAGGACCTCCTGTCTGGAGTTATGAATGCCTTTAGGGCTGCCCCAGAATATTTACAGCACGATGCCACCCTCCCCCAACTGCACTTCAACCCTACAGCCCTCACTCCTTCTGAGGATGGGGGAGGATGGGGAGGCAGAGGAGGAGGGAGGAAGAGGAGGAGGAGGAGGAACAATCAGGGGCAGTGTGCGTGAACAAAGCCGGCTGCAGAGACAGCAGAATCCTTCCTGCCGGGGAGAAGCGGCCGCCTTCCCCACTGATAACTTAATGACTCTGGCACATTTTCATCAGCCCAACTTGGAGCACGCAGTGGGTATCTGAGCCAGTGGTTTCTGAGAGCCTGAAAGCAGCGACTGAAAGCAATTACGGGATGAGTGTCCAAGAGACAAAGCCTGGGCCTTGGGAGTCACCAGGCTGCATCTCTTTCCCAGCTCTGCCCCCTGGCACTTCCATACAGCCCTCAGGACGCCACTTCCCTTGCTCTGCAGCTCGACTTCCCCTTCTGTAAAAATTGACCCAGCGGGGCCTGTCACCTGCTAATGCCTCCAAGGCCGCCTGCTTACAGACTATCCGGCTGGCACACATTCTTACCTGGAGCCTCACGATAGCTCAGGAGGTAGGGATTGTCACCCCATTTCATGGAGGATGAAACTGAGTCTGGAGGCACGGAGACCACTCACTGAATGGCAGAGATGGGATTTGAACTCAGGCCTGCTGAAGCACACAGACTCAAAGATACGCTGCTCATTCTCCGTGCACCACCCCTCCCAGTGCCCGGAGCTGACCTCTACGGCCTCGTGCCCTCTGCTGCCAGTGGCATTTGGTCATTGGGAAGGATGGAGGGTGAGGAGAAAGGCATTGGGGATCTTCTCCATGCCCGTTCCTGCTCAGGCAGCACCCCTGGAGCAGGGTGACCCTCCCCCCAGATCCAGTCTCCCCTGTGAGCCAATGCCCTCCCTGCTCCTTGGGATTCGGGATGGGGAGGGCTCCCCCTCCCTTGTTGGTACCTTTATCCTGCCCACACGTCCACAATCATGCCATCATCAAATTCTCTGCCATTCAGCCCTTCTAAGGTTGAACTCTATGGCCGGCTGGGGCCAAGACAGAAAAAAACAGGGGCCATCTAGACAGGGGACTCATACTAGTAGGATCAGACTGGTCCAGATGTTTGGGGATCCCCACACCTTCCTGACTTCCCTAGTGGTTCAGATGGTAAAGAATCTGCCTGCAATGCAGGAGACCTGGGTTTGATTCCTGGGTCGGGAAGATCCCCTGGAGAAGGGAATGGCAACTCATTCCAGTATTCTTGCCTGGAGAATGCCATGGACAGAGGAGCCTGGTGGGCTACAATCCATGGAGTCACAAAGAGTCAGACACAGCTGAGCAACTAACACTGACACCTTCCTGACAACCCTCAGTGTTCTCTCTGGAGAACCATCATGGGGTGGTGGAGGCATGTCTACGCCAATCCCCTCCCGCCCCTGCCCCCCCACCCCGACCAAGTGAGAAAAGCCCTGCTGTGAATGAGCTTGGGACAAAACCCAAGGGACTGCAAAAAGCCATTAGCTCAGACGTGTGTATGCAGGGTGGAGTGTTAATCCCTACGACTAAGTTAAACGCCCAGTCTTTTCTCAAGAGTCAGTAATGGCTCTATGGAACTCAAGCAATAAAAGTGGTAGCTTCACCAATGAATGGCCCAGGTCCTGTAACATTCAGGCACCAAGAAGGTCCTCTTGGGCAAGCCCAGGTGGGCTTCCCTCTCCCATCCTCTCGAGCCAGAGGCTGGCAGTGCGGGTGGCCCTCTGCACACCTGGGGTCTGGCCTTGGTGATAACACTAACCCATCATGCACCCTTACACACACACAAAAAAACCCTTTCTGGGCTTGGTTTCCCTGTTTGTAAAACATGGCAGTTGCCTCAGACCATCTCTGAGTCTTCCCATTCTAACACTGCACATCTCTTTGTTTCTCTGGGTCCTCCAGATCCTCCTGCAGCAACGACTCCCTCGACTGTGACAGAAAAACGACATAGGTTCCCAGCCACAGGATCCACCCAGCGGCTGCGTCCACCCCTCCCCACCCCATCAAGCCAGGTCAGCAGAGGCCTTTCTGTGGCCTCATGTTTCTTTCAGGCCACCCTTGGCACTTACTTTAAGCTGAAGTCTTCTGGACAGAAACACGAGGGTCTGGAGGAGGGGTGGGGTGTAACATCTGGATTCTTCAGAGCCATATTCCCCAGGGCCTGCACTGACCCACGTATTAGGAGAGAGCCCAGAGCTAGGATCTACCAAATGCCGGTGATCCACAAGTCCTGTGCCTGCATCAGGGGAGAACGTCCTGCATATCTGAGGAATTTACTGTATGTGAATATGGCTACAGGCTTAAAAAATTAAAACACAAGAAAGGAGATAAGCAACAAGGCTTCCATTTCAAAATACTCTATAACTTAATTCTGTATCCCCAGCAGAGAACTGCAGAAATTCCCCACACCAAAGCATTAGATGTGTTGGTGGAACTCTTTATTGCACCGTTAAGAAGCAAGGTAACATAATTCTGGTGAACTCTGAGGTCAGTTGTCCTATGCCAGTTAATTGGCTGTATGACCTTGGGCAAGTTACTTAATCTCTCCAAACCTCAGTTTGTTTGACTGTAAAATAGGGATAATAATAGTTGTATACCTCATATGGATATTGTCAGAACTGAATGAAAGTGAAAGAAAGTGAAAGTCGCTCAGTCGTGTCCAACCCTTTGTGACCCCATGGACTACACAGTCCATGGAATTCTCCAGGCCAGAATACTTGAGTGGGTAGCCGTTCCCTTCTCCAGGGGATCTTCCCTACCCAGGGATTGAACCCAGGTCTCCCGCATTGCAGGCAGATCCTGTACCAGAATTGAATGAGTCCATCCTTTAAAGTACTTAGCACACTGCCTGGCACGCAGCGAATGTTCACTAAACACCAGCTATTTCTGATCATTAATTTAGCTCTATCAGAATGCTTCCCTGGTTCCTCACAACTCCAGCAGCCAGAGCACAGAGCACAACTGGGGATTCAGCCTAAGTGTGAAATAAATACCCTTTCTTGACTTAGTACAAAAAATAATATTTTTTGAGCATATCTATGAACCAGGCAGTGAACTAATGGTTTTCACATGTAACAGTCTCATTTTACCCTCTTGAAAACACTCTAAAGTCAATCTTATTGTCCTCACTTGACAGAAAAAGAAACTCAGGCACAGAGAGGTTTTCATGATTTGCCCAAGGTCATGGCTAGGTTATGTCGTAGTAAAGACGCAAACGCTGGGCTTCTGATTCAAGAGCCATCTTCTTTGGACCTTATAGAGATGCTGCCTTTGATTCCTTATTCTAATGAATCACACATTAGCCCATCCCTAGCTTCCCTGGTGACTCAGTGGTAAAGAATCTGCCTACCAAAGCAGGAGACACGATTTCACTCCCTGGGTTGGGAAGATCCCCTGGAGAAGGGCATGGCTACCCACTCCAGTATTCTTGCCTGGAGAATCCCATAGACAGAGGAGCCTGGGGGGCTACAGTTCGTAGGGTCGCAAAAGAGTCGAACACAAGTTAGCAACTAAACAGCAACAATAATTAACTTAAAGAGTAAAATATCATTCTTTTTTTAATCTTCATTGAAAATAATTTCAATAATAAATATAATTGTCCACAGTTCTGAGGAAGATAAACAGAGAAAGGTAAAAGAAAAAAAATCAGATGCAATATCATAAAATGTGGCAGTCCCCAAACATTTGGGAATCTAGCCAGTGTCCTCTCTTATGGGATATCTGGGTGAATATCTGACCTAAATGCTCCCTCAGATGCTTTGTGAGACCCAACCTACCGAGTATGTCTCAATGACCCTTAGCTGAAGCAGGCCCCCATCCACCCATGACATCAGTATAAGTCCCTTACTAACTTTGGGGAAACAAATATACATCAGCATTTGTGAGACATCTATGCCTGGATATCCTGCCATGTTACCTCCTCCTCCTCTAGAATATTCCAGTTAAGCCTCCCTCATGTCTCCACTACTCAGGCTCAAGACTTTGGGAGTTACTGCTGCCACCTCCCTCTCTCTCGCACCCTACATCCTGTCTGTCTTCTGCCAGGTTCTGCGAGTTTCTTTTTCACAAAGGCTTGCTTGTTTGCCCCATCCATTTTGTTCCTGTTGTCGCCACCATCCAGACTTCATGTCTTCTCCTTCCCAGAAAAGGCTCCTGTTAGCTACAGGCTTCGGGCTCTCTTCCCTGAACACCTAACCCTAGAGATGAACCATTCCAGAGATGTCTCCAGGACCATCCACGACTCACCATGGACAATACAGGCCAAACTCTAAGCACCTCAGCCTGGTGTTTTGAACATCCTTATCTAACCCTGTACCTCCCAATCTCCCTCCCCAAACACTCTGTGTCAGCCACGCTGGTCTATCTTCTATCCTGGTGTGTGCAACCCACATTTATCAACATTTTGGGAGCGACCACTGGGCTGGGTCTGGGATGCAAGTTGAATATGACACAGCCCCTGCTCTCAGGGCCCGGGGTCCAGCTGGAAGAATGGGCAAATAGACAAACTGTTACCATGCGATGGGAGAGGCCGCCTATGCAGAGGTGTATATAAGGCGAGGCAACTCTCGGAGGAGGTGAGTGACCAGTGGGGGACAGTGAGATCGCAGAGGAGAGGAGACTGCCCACTGGGGTCAAACCTTGGCTCTGCCGGTTACTCACTGTGTGACCTCAGGAAAGCTGAAAACCCCTCTCCTCCTCAGAATCCTTATCTGTAGGATGGAGATGATCACACCATCCATCTCCTAGTACTTTCTCAAGGATTAAAGGAAATAGACGGGACTTCCCTGGGGGCCCAGTGGTTAAGAGTCCACCTGCCAATGCAGGTGGCACAAGTTCGATTCCCAATTCGGGCACTAAGATCCCACGTGCTGCAGAGCAGCCAAGCCCACGCACCTCAACTACTGAAGCTGCCCTCTAGAGCCTGTGAGCCGGAACTACTGAAGCTGGGCCATCGAGAGCCTGCGCTCTGCAACAAGCGAAGTCACCGCAAGAAGCCCGTGTACCGCCACTAGTAGCCCCAGCTTGCTGCAATTAGAGAAAGTTCTCACATAGCAACAAAAAGTAAATAAATATTTTTAAAATATTGTATTTAAATATTTTAAAAAAAGAATTAGTATAGATGAAACCGATGGAACATTCCAGGCCCATAATATAAATCAGCAGACTTTTGCCATTACTATTACTACCTCCCTGCTTACTCCCACATACCCCTCCATCCCTGGAGACCTCAGTCAATTCAGCATACCCTCACCGAGGACCTGTGTGGCATCCTAGAGAAGCACCCTCTGCCACCTCAGTCCCCAGCCCTGGCCATGCCCTCCCCTGGATTCCTACGGCACTCACTATCTTTCTGCTAAAGAAAACTGCCTGTGTTCTCTCCTCCTGTGACAGCAGCCTTCTCTTGCCAACAGCACTGGAGACAGAGGAAATGAGGAACAGGCAAAGGTGGAAGAAACAGTCATTAAGCACATACCAATGCATGTGCAAGCATGTCTATAGACATTATCACAGGCAGCTTTCTCAACCGCATCCATCCCCGGTTCACACCTCGGGACAATGGACACGCCCAGCAGCAAGATGATTTTCTTGAAAAATTCTGGATAACAAGTTAACAAGCGGCAGGGCCACAGTCTGACTTCAGGCTTCTCACAGCAAAGTCAGCACACCTCCTTCTTCCTGCAGCTCTTGCTAACCCACTTCCCTGAGCCCCAACCAGGACTTGAAATAAGAGAAATCAAAAGGCTGTGCACCAGGCCCTTCAACCCCACAGTTCTGCTTCTGGGAAAAATAAAAGCATTATGCAAAGATAGAGCTGCAAGACTGTTTTTAATCATGGACAAGTTTTGGTCCAAACATCCAATAAGTGAAACAATGATTGGGCAGACTGGGACATGGCCAAATCATGGAACACCATATAGCCGTGAAATGTTGTCATAAAAGTGTCCCTATCAACGTGGAAGGATGGCCTTTGTGTGTTGCTGAGTGGGGGTGGGCTAACGTGGTACATATTATTTACTGGGGGGGAGAGAGGGCATAGTAAATGAAGACCATAATAAGAACCCTAAAACAGGATGCAACAAAAGAAAATTCAAGTTATCTCTGAAGAGTAAGATTATGGGTGATTTTTAGTTTTCCCTTTATGCTTATCTGTAACTTCTGATTTTTCCACCATAAACGTATGCTACTTCTAACTGGATGACAAAGTAATTCAAGAGGGCTTGTATATAGGTATAAAACAAACTTTAGGTTACCAAAGGGGAAGAGGGGAGGGATAAATTAGGAGTGTAGGATTAACAGATGTACAGTACCGTATACAAAATAGATAAACAGCAGGATTCACTATTTAGCACAGGAAACTACTGGGCTTCCCAGGCGGTGCTAGTGGTAAAGAACCCATTTGCCAGTGTAGGAGACATAAGAGACTAGGGTTCAATCCCGGAGTCAGGAAGATCCCCTGGAGGAGGGCGTGGCAACTCACTCCAGTATTCTTGCCTGGAGAAGCCCATGGACAGAGAAGCCTGGCAGGATACAGCCCACAGGGTCCCAAAGACTAGGACACAACTGAAGCAACCTAGCGTGCATGCACAGGGGACTATATTCAATATCTTGTAATAATCTATCATGAAAACAACTGAAAAGAGTATATATAATACATAAATATATAAAATATATGTATATATAATCACGTCACTTTGCTGTACATTTAAAACTAACACAATACTGTAAATCAACTATACTTCAATAAAATAAAAAGAGGGTGTGGGTTACAGGCAAGGCAACCCTAGGTTTGGTGGTCAAGGACACAGTTCTTGAGAGAGTGAGAAGGTCTGAGAGTATGAATGAGAAACTTCGACCGCTCCCCAGCCCTGTCTCTGACCAGCCATGCTGTGACAACCTGCAACCTGCGTCCATGATGCGAGGACACTCAAATATTTAAACAGTCCCGGCTTTGCAGGAACAAATGCACCGGGTCTCTAGGGATCAATCCCATGCCACAGGCCCTGCTCCACAAATCACATTTCTGGGGCATGGAGCCTATCCCACCCCTCCCCCGCTGCACCCCACGCAAGGACCTGCGAGATAATATCAGCAACAACTGAGTGATGAGCCAGGCTTCCCTCCAGCGACAAGGGCAGCCAACCTGAAGCCCACGTTATTGGCTTTTCTGCTGCAGCTCGAAGCTAGAAGCATGTGAGCCTTAGAGAACGTGGTTTAATGCCCTCAGAAAATGTTTAATAAGACTGCAGTGGTCATCTGATTCTTCCTGTGCACTCAGGTACGAGAGGAAACGGCAGTGATTTTTTAAGGAGGCTGAGGTCAAGCAGCCCTGGAGGAGCACATGGCAAGCCACTCCAGTGTTCTTGCCTAGAGAATCCCATGGACAGAGGAGCCTGGCTGGCTATGGTCCATAGGGTCACAAAGAGTCAGACACAACTGAAGCAACTGAGCACGCATGCACACACGCACAAAGTCAAGTAGAGTTTCTGAAACACTGTGGGAGCAGCTGGGGCTGCTCTAGGCCCCCGCATGTTAGTCTAATGTCCTATACCCCGGCATACTATGTCCCAGGGAAAGAGCCTCGCTGTTAAGCCTGGGAAGAAAGGAGCCCATGATGGGGAAAAGGCAACTGACTGAGGAGGTCTAGAGACTCAAGAAAGGAGCTGGGGCTTCTGCGGTGGTTCAGGGCTTAAGATTCCGCACTTCCAATGCAGGGGGCCCAGGTCTGATCCCTGGTCAGGGAACTAGATCATGCATGCCACAACTAAGATCCAGCGCAGACAGTTTTTTTTTTTTTTTACAAAAGGAGCTCCCGGGGCTTCCCTGGTGGCTCCGTAGTGAAGAATCATCCTGCCAGCTCAGGAGATATAGGTTCAATCCCTGATCCAGGAAGATCCCACATGCCACAGAGCAATGAAACCTGTGCACCGCAACTATTAAGTCTGTGCTCTGCAGCCCAGGAGCCACAACTTCCGAAGCCTGAGCACCCTGAAGCCCATGCTCCACAACAAGAGAAGCCACTTCGAGGAGAAGCCTGGAGAGCAGTTATGGAGAGCTCTCCATAACTGGAGAGCAGCCCCTGCTCACTGCAACTAAAGAATGCCCATGCACATTAATGAAGACCCAGTGCAGCAAAATTGAATAAATAAAATTTTCAGAAGGAAAAAAGAAAGGAGCTCCCCATCATTGACAAATGAGAGAAGTGGTGTCATAGCCACTTAAGGGGTGGAATGAAGGAAGATCAAGGGGGTCTACCCCCAGATCCTGCTTTTTGTCCCAAACATGCTCCCTGGGGTCTACCACCCAGAAGACCCAGGCCCTATTCTGACACTGGCCCAACTGGACAGAGTTACAAGCCCACCAGGTTTCTAGAAGGGAGGCAACACAGTGAAGTCAAGGGCCACACAATCAAAACTACGCAACAGTGGGGTGGGGACGGTAGGGGACAAAGTTCTTGCTCATGTGGAGACCGAGTTGAGAGTGACAAGACTCAGAGGTGAGTCAAGTTCCCAGGAGGGCTTCCATCTCATCTGCGTGCCTTCTGTCACTAATCTAACCTAATAACCCAGGTAGGGGTGGGAGGTAGAATGATTTTAATAGATTTAAATTGAAAAGGCTCAAAATTATGTAAACTATTCCATTCCACTTCAGCTATAATTACTACCTGATTCCAGCTTGCCAACCTGACACCGGGAAGCCGTCTGTCAACAGTGGACAAGGCCTCACCTCATAAATAAAGCGTGCTCGCTCATTCATTTATTGTTAAAGCATGTTGTTTCCTCAGCTTTCAGGAGCACCAAAGTCTCTTTCGGTGTGGAGCAGGACATATTTGTTATTGCTGTTGTGTAGCATTAAGTGGTGTCCAAATCTTTGCCACCCCATGGAATGCAGCACACCAAGGCTCCCCTGTCCTTCACCATCTCCTGGAGCTTGCTCACATTCATGTCCATTGAGTTGATGAAGCTGTCTAACCATCTCATCCTCTGCTGCCCCCGTCTTCTTTTGCCTTCAATCCTCCCCAGCATCAGGGTCTTTTCCAATGAGTCGGCTCTCCGCATCAGGTGGCCAAAGTATTGGAGCTTCAGCATCAGTTCTTCCTATGAATATTCAGGGTTGGTTTCTTTTAGGATTGACTGGTTTGATCTCTTGCACTTCAAGCGACTCTTAAGAATCTTCTCCAGCACCACAATTTGAAAGCATCAATTCTTCAGCGTTCAGCCTTCTTTATGGTTCAACTCTCACATCCATACCTGACTACTGGAAAAATCATAGCTTTGACTATACAAACTTTAGTCGGCAAAATGATGTTTCTGCTTTTTAATGCACTGTCTAGCCTTGTCGTCGGAGAAGGCGATGGCATCCTACTCCAGTACTCTTGCCTGGAAAATCCTATGGATGGAGGAGCCTGGTGGGCTGCAGTCCATGGAGTTGCGAAGAGTAGGACACGACTGAGCAACTTCACTTTCACTGTTCACTTTCATGCACTGGAGAAGGAAATGGGAACCCACTTCAGTGTTCTTGCCTGGAGAATCCCAGGGATGGAGGAGCCTGGTGGGCTGCCATCTATGGGGTTGCAGAGAGTCGGCCACGACTGAAGCAGCTTAGCAGCAGCAGCAGCAGCAGCAGCTTTGTCATAGCTCTCCTTCCAAGGAGCCAGGGCCTTTTAATTTCATAACAGCAGTCACCGTCTGCAGTGATTTTGGAGCCTAGGAAAATAAAGTCTGTCACTGTTTCCATTTTTTTCCCCATCTATTTGCCATGAAGTGCTGGGACCGGATGCCATGATCTTCATTTTTTGAATGTTGAGTTTCAAGCCAGCTTTTTCACTCTCATCAAGAGGCTCTTTAGTTCCTCTTTGCTGTCTACCCGTAGAGTAGTATCATCTGCATATCTGAGGTTGTTGATATTTCTCCTGGCAATCTTGATTCCAGCTTGTGCTTCATCCAGCCCAGCATTTTGCATGATGTACTCTGCATATAAGTTAAATAAGCAGGGTGACAATATACAGCCTTGATGTACTCCTTTCCCAGTTTGGAAGTCCATTGTTTCATGTCTGATTGTAACTGTTGCTTCTTGTCCTACATACAGGTTTCTCAGGAGAGAGGTATAGTGGTCTGGTATTCCCACCTCTTTAAGAATTTTCCACAGTTTGCCAATTCTCTATCAGTGTGGAGGAGGGCATATTAGCCAGCAGTCTGTGTGAAGATGTCTTGGGGTGTGTCTGTTCTGGAGCTGGAGAAACAGGATTCATACCCCAGGTTTAGCATTAACTAGCTGTGTGACCTTGGATAAGTCTCCTCACCTCTCTGAGCCTGTTTCTTTTCGGTAAAGTGAGCTCAATTGTCCCTGCCTCTCAAGGTTTGCACTAGGATTTATAGAAGCAATGTATATAAAATGCTTAGCATCGTGCTCTGCACACATAAGCACCCATTAGCAGATGCTATCACCATAATCAGAAAAGGCTGGGAGCAAAAGACAAGTGTTGGCGAGAGTGTGGGGAAGTCAGAGCCCTTGTGCACTATTGGTGGGAATGCCAAACAGTACAGCTGCTGTGGAAAACAGTACAGAGTTTCCTTAAAAAATTAAAAGGAGAATTGCCATTTGATCCAGCTGTCCCACATCTGGGTATTTATCCAAAAGAGTTGAAATCAGTATCTCAAAGAGATATCAGCACTCTTAGGTTTGTAGCATTTTTCTCAATAGCCAGTATGTGGAAACAACCTAAATGTCCATCAGTGAATGAATGGATACAGAAATGTGGCACACACGCAATGGAACACTGCTGCTGCTGCTGCTAAGTCACTTCAGTCGTGTCCAACTCTGTGCGACCCCATAGACGGCAGCCCACCGGGCTCTGCCGTCCCTGGGATTCTCCAGGCAAGAACACTGCAGTGGGTTGCCATTTCCTTCTCCAATGCATGAAAGTGAAAAGTGAAAGTGAAGTTGCTCAGTCGTACCCGACTCCTAGCGACCCCATGGACTGCAGCCTACCAGGCTCCTTCGTCCATGGGATTTTCCAGGCAAGAGTACTGGAGTGGGGTGCCATTGCCTTCTCCGAATGGAACACTAGTCATCCTTTAAAAGGAATATTGCGTTATTCAATGCACAATAACATAGATGAATCTTAAGAACACTGTGCTAAACAAAATAAGCCAGTTCTAGAGAGACAAATGGGCTTCCCTGGTGGCTCAGATGATAAAGAATCTGCCCACAGTGTGGGAGACCTGGGTTCCATCCCTGGGTTGGGAAGATCCCCTGGAGGAGGGCATGGCAACCCACTCCAGTATTCTTGCCTGGAGAATCCCCACGGACAGAGGAGCCTGGCGGGCTACAGTCCATTGGGTCACAAAGAGTTGGACACGACTGAGCGATTAAGCACAGCACCACACAGAAAGACAGGTATGGCATGAGTCTATCTGTATGAGTTATCTAAAGCAGTCAAATCCATAGCATCAAAGACTGGAATGGTAGTGCCAGGGGCTGGTGGGGAATGGGTGATAGGAAATAGATAATTAACGAGCATAAAGTTTCCATCAAGCAAGAAGAGCAAGCTCTAAAGACCTGCTGTACAACGATGTGCCCCTATTCAACAGCATATAATGTTCACTTAAAAATTTAAGAGGATAGGTCTCAGGCTAAGTGTTTTTCCTACAATGTAATTAAATTTAAATTAACTTTTTTTTTAATGTCTTTAAAAATAGAGAAAGAAAATAATAACTTCACAAATCACTTCTATTGTGCCCCACAGAAGGGCAAATGGGTGCACTGTTCCTCCCTAAATGACTGAAACGTAGAGACAAATATTTTCCCTCTTCCTAAAAATCATCCCATCACCACCATCCTCTTTCCCATGATGCTCCTTGAACATGTGAAAGTGAAAGTTGCTCAGTTGTGTTCGACTCTTTGTGACCCATGGACTGTACAGTCCATGGAATTCTCTAGGCCGGAATACTGGAGTGAGCAGCCTTTCCCTTCTCCAGGGGATCTTCCCGACCCAGTATCGAACCAGGGTCTCCTGCATTGCAGGCAGATTCTTTACCAACTGAGCTATCAAGGAAGCCCCAAGAAAGTGGAAAAGTGAGTCTCTCAGCAGGAGTCTGGCGTAGTGATGCAAAGAGAAATCCAGAGCTGGGAATAGTTAGGAAGCAAAGTGGCAAATGCCTGAAATGATCTTAAAAATACTCTAGTGGCTCAAACCCAAGGATTTCTCACACAGATCTATCCTCTGTCATCATCCCACCTATAAAAGGGAGTAAATTATATTACTGGGATTTAAAGCTATTGAGTAAATTAAAGTCAACTGCTGGGTTGCTGAATTTTATATTAGACTACTGAGTTTTATAACAATGTTGAAAGAACAGGAAAGATTCTAAAGAGAACAACTAAAACAGAAATGCAAGCCAGTGACACTCTGCCTGGAGAATTCTTGGAGCCGCCAGAACATTCAGATGCAAAAAGCAGGGAATAATAAAAGGGCTGATCAGTTACAGGCCAGAAGCCTTCGGATCTGAATGAAGTAGAAGAATCATTCCCAGTATTCCTAAGTATCCCCTGAGAAGCTCTCGAAAGATGCAGGTTTAACAACATCTCAGTCATCTTTGCACAGGTCGTCCAGGCCCACACTCTGACCAACACCGACAGCCTGTCCTACAACGTCTCGTGCAGGTACTTTACTTGAAGGGATTGAACACTCTCTCCCCTTCAGCAAGAGATTAAAAGGGAAGAAACAGAGCTTTAATCCTGAAGCTGAGTAGACTTTCAGGATAATTAATAGAGATTGGTTACTTTCTGGAAAATGAAGGATTGGGTAAAAAATAAATTATGTTTAGATGATTGAATATTTCCCTGAGATGGAATAAATTCAAGGACTGAGTGAAAGGTAACAAGTAAGCTATCTATCACCTGAAGTTAGCAGGTAAGATAATATTTCAACCACTCATCTCGAAAGGGAACCTTGGACCAAGAACAGAGCAGGATGACTGTATAGGAATAGATACCAGGAAGGGTTAAATACAATCATACCTGAAAAAATAGCTACAACTACTCCACAGAAACCTGAGAAGAGGTGGTGGGGTCCAAGGTGGCCTAATATTTTCATAAATAACTCAAAATATGCAGTGGGGATTATGTAAATCAAACACACACAATACAAAAAAGGCAGGGATTGCGAATCTGTGAAGAATGAAATTTAACTACTGGGCACTGTCTTTAAATTTGCCTTTATTGAATCTTGTATATTGAAGTCACATATTATTGTATCTCTTTATGGAAACTCAATAGGGCCGAATGCAGAGTGATTTATGGAAGAAGGAATAATCAAATGCATAAGTAGAAAAGAGCACACACCTGGAGAGGCATTAGCCCCGGGGGTCAGGACAGGCACCAAGTGGGAAGTGGTTGAGACGGTGCACAGTGCGAGAGGGTGGCCAGTTACTTTTGCTCTCTACAGATGCAGGTGGTGGTAAGAGGCAATGCGTAAAATAAACAAGGAAATGTGTCTGTTACTCTTTGAACCATTTGGCCTTGGTACTACTTTCAATGAGAGTGCTGAGTTTAAATTAAACCTGGAAGGGGATTCAGAGCAGGCCAGCACAGAAATTATGCGATGTATTCCTAGGTAAACCAAGAATACAAGGAGATGTTAAGAGGGCCTCCAGCACAGATGAAATGCTGAATGTTGCGTATTGGTTGGGAAAAGATGCACAAAACTAAGCTGGCCTGTAGGAAAGAAAAATTTCAGCTCCTATTAAGGGAAAAAAACAATCATTCAAAGCACAGTTGGAATCATGGAAGAAAGGGCAGCTTATGGTAACACCATCCCTGGGGACATTCGAGGAGTTGACCAGACACCTCTCTACTTAGGATGCATTAGAGATTATTAAAAGCATTCCCTGCTCAGATCGGGGGTGGGAGGTGGGCCTTGCGACCTCTCCAAAGGTCATTCCTATCCCAAAGGATCACATGTCTGAAGGGCACCAGATAAAAATAAAGTCTATTAATCACTGAGCTGTCACAGTTTCCTAAGAGAGCCAGACTAGAGAAGGGCATTCCACAGCAGACCTTGTTCCATCGAGGGAGGAAAAGGGAGGCCTGTGTAGGCAGAACCAACTGCAGAGACTTCCGGAAAGCCTGTAATCAGGCCTCCCAAGCAACACAGGGAACACAGGAGGAGGAAGAGACCCCCCAGGGAGGGGAAGGGGAAACCACCAATGGCAATGAGAGCCCCTAAACAAAGCCACAGGAGCTGGGGGAGAGGGTGTGAGCCAGGCCAGGTGGGGACACCCACAAAGGGCACGTCCTGGATTTAACGCTAAGGAGGCAGACCTCGGAGACAAAGGAGCAAAGACAGGAGCCGAGGGGAGGATGGAAAGGGGTGCATGGATGTGTCTGGGATTATTATGGGCTGGGGACATGATGAGAGCTGGAGAGACAGAGCAAAACGTAATCCCACTGTCTGTGGAGGCAGAAAACCACCTAAGAAAATGCAGGCTTTTAAAAGAGGAATGGAGCTGCAATGCCCCAGTTCCTAAGCAGCTCTTGGCATTCCTGATAGCGGGGCTGCTCCAGCCAGACACAGCAGGAAAGCCTGCTGCTGGGGTGTCTGAAGCACCCTTCCCAGCCCTGAACCAGTCTCCAGAGGGGCTAGCATGCTTGGGTTTTATATGTCAGAACAAAACTGAACGCCTTCCAGGAAGCAAGACCCAGGAGGAAGCAGGCACCTCCCGGCACTGCCAAGAGACATCAGACCCCCATGCCCTCCTCCCTCCCCATCCTGAACCTGGGTCACGTGGGGATGGAGACAATGTTACCTGCAGGACTTGCCTCAGGACTGTCATCTGCACGGTGTACTAAACAGTCAGACGGGGGTCATGGAGTTTGAGTTCTTCTAGCAAAATGTTCTCCAAACAGCTGTCACCCCACCAGGCACAGAACAACTTGTGGAAATCGAAAGAGGCCCCAAGAGGAGGAAACGCGCAGCACCCCCGACACACTGCCTGTGCCTCCGGCCCCGTCTCCCTCGGGGCGGGGGAGTTCCTGCAAATACCAGCAGGGCGGGCGGGGCACCCAAGGGACCACCGTGCCCAGCCCAGCCTCAGTGGTCCCACCGCAGCCCCTTCTCGCCCACGGCAGAGCTCTGCGTCCTCAGAGAGAAGGCAGGAAGGGAAGATGGTCAGGGAGGGCGGTTTCGAGGGCCGCCCCTGCCATGGAGCGAGCAGATGGCGCCCGATCTGGTGAGGAGATAACTAGGGCAAGGATCTAAACCCACCGCCCAGTGCTCTGGTGGGTGAGGAAGACAAAGCTCTCTCAGGCGGACAGCAGTCCCTCCAAAAGCTGCAGGTCTCCAAGGTCCACCTGCTGCCACTGTTGCCGCAGCTCTGCCCGCCTCAGTCCCTCCCCAGCTCTGTCTGCGGACCCTAAACCCTGGAGCTGGGGAGTCACTTGTCCAAAGATGTTCCTGAAGCCAGTGAGAAAGGCTGGAGATGGATCGCAGGCCATTTATTAAACTAAGTCATCGTCAGAGAAAGATTCATAACCTGCCTTACCTAGGACAGGAGAGAGAGAGAAAAAGAAGAGAAAGGAAATTAAAGGGAAACAAATGAAAAGGCGCCGGAGCCAAGCACCTCTGTTGGAGGATTTTGAGTTATGTTTTTGTTTGTAATTCTCTGAAACAGAAAAAGAAATAGAGGATGAGCCTTACAGCGACAGAGAGAATGAAAGAGAGGGAGCCAGAGGAAAGCCACAAAGGAGGTCACTTCAGGGAAAGGAGCACAGGGCAGGGAGGCCTCCCAGGCTGGCTTCTCCCTCCTGCAGCAATACTAGGCCTAGGGGAGCGGCCAGAGGAGGTCAGGTGTGACTGCAGTGAGGTAGCAGCCAGCAGGCGAGCTGAGGTCCGGGCCTGAGAGGAGAAGCCAGCAAGCTCCGGGCTGGAGCAGCTCAGGGAAGGGTGGGGGCCACGGCAGGAAGGTGGCATCTGCTGTACTCACTGTCACAGACGTAGGGTTTGTCATGGTCTTCCTGCGAGGCGGCGTCGTGCCTCCTCCTGCCACCTGCGGAGCCACGGGCCTGGGGAGACATGGGAATATCGGGGTGCTTGTTATGCTGACAATCACTGTGGTCCCCCAGCATGTGTTCTGTGAGGCCCTGAGCACTTCACCTGGATCTCCTCATTCAACCTTATACTCCACTCGTACCTATACCAGCCCCATTTTATGGGCCAGGAAACTGAGGCCCAGAGAGGCTGGGTAACTTGCCCAGATGACTCAGCAACTCACTTGTATCACTTCATTAAATCCTGACAACTCCAAAAGGCAGGTGCTATTATCTCCATTTTACAGATGAGAAGACTGAGGCAACAGAGAGGTGAAGTAGCTCACCCAAGGTCACTTGGTCACTAAGTGCTGAGCCAGGATGTAAACTCAAGACAGTCTGACTCCAGAGCCTTGAGCAGTCAGAATTCCCATCCTCTACTGTTGCCCCAGGACCTCTTCCTCCAACTCCTTAGGCCCCAGGTTTGCTGACACCGCAGGTAGATGCCAAACCCACTCCCCTCGGCAGCAAAGATGGTGGGAAAATGAGAGCACGTACCATGAGTGTGCAGCTATCACCCCAGACTCCTGTGTTCACACCCCCTCCAGCTCAAGTCTCTCAAGAGCGAGCCGGGTCCGGAATTGGGGCAGGAGCCCAGGCCCGTGGGGCACTCCCCTCCCCACTTGCTCTGCCTACTCCATGGGGTGGGCATCTGCTGAGGCCTCCCTGTGTGGTCTGCCTCCGGTCCCCAGCCAGTGGCCAAGACCTTGACACCTCCAAGTCTCCTGGGGCTGGACTCTTGACACCCCCACCATGTGTGCATCTCCCAGCATCATCTGGGAGTTGTGGGGGTGGCGTGGAGGGGTGGTCTCCACCTCCAAGGATTGACAAGAGCAGCCAGATAAGGAGCTGGCAGCTCAGCAGCCCTGGGACAGTGGCTACGAGAACATGGCAGGGTTTATTTTTAGACCTTTGTGAGTCCTACAGCGGTCACGTGGGTAGCACCCTAGCCTCCTCCAGGTCATTCTCTGGTAATGAGTAGCACTAAACTCCCAAGCAGGGAAAGGGCCTGCTGGGGTCTTTGGGAACAGAGAAAGGAAGGCGCAGTGGATGAGAAATAAAACATGGCAGCACCTGGTGCGCAGGGCAAACGGGACCTGGCCTGGAAAAGTGGTCCCGGGGTGGGGCTTCACAGTCAAAAGGCCTGAGGTGCTCTCTCTCTCTCTCTCTCTCTCTCACACACACACACACACACACACACACACACACACACACACACTTTCCCTGGGGACATCATAGTAGAAGGGCCTGTACCCCAGTCACATGATGTACACCCTCTCCCCAAACACACGCAGTTCACAATCAACAACCACCTGCCAAGCTACGGCGGCCACCGCCTCCTTGGTTGTCTCTCTCCAAAACAAATTACAAAATTCCCCCTCCCTCCTCCCCTCCCCTCCAGGGAGCTTTCCCGCCTGGCCTCCCCTCCACCACCGCCACCCCCATCCCTGCACACTCCCCCCTCATCCCTGCACACCCCGCCAGCTAGCAGCCCCCTCCCCTCGCCCTCATTACGCAGAGTTGACCCCAAGAGGGAGCAGCCACCCCCTCCCCAGGCACTGACAGGCCTCCCTCCCTGCCCACGTTGAGGGTGGTCACCCTCAGCTGCCCGCGCCCCCCCCAACGTCCCCTCAGAGAAGCCGGGGACAGCTTGACGCGTGCAGCCCGCAGCCCTGTCACAGCCGCCTCGGAGCAGGTGAAAGCAAGTCAAGCAGAATGACAGAGGCAAAGTCAGACTCGGGGAGGGGGCTCGGGAGACTAAAAATACTTCCCGCCCTCCAGGGAGGAGAGGAGGGGAGCCAGAACTGGGAGCAGCCCGAAGGGGAGGGGCCCCCCGCCGAGAGCCAGGGCTTGATAAGCTCCCACTGTCTCCTTGCACCTCAGTTTCCTCAACTGCAGACAGGGATCGTGCCTCCAGGGCATCGGGGACAGAGGCCAGGGATGCCTCCAGTGGCTGGTATGTATATATGTGAAAGTCGCTCAGTTGTGTCCGACTCTTTGCCATCCCATGGACTATAGAGTCCATGGAATTCTCCAGGCCAGAAGGCTGGAGTGGGTACCCTTTCCCTTCTCCAGGGGATCTTCCAACCCAGGGATCAAACCCAAGTCTCTCGCATTGCAGGCAGATTCTCTACCAACTGAGCTATCAGAGAACTCTTCCAGTCTCCTGCAACATATCAAGCCTGGAAACTCAGAACCTACTTGTCTTGCTCACATGTCACCTCCTCAGAGAAGCCCTCCTGACCAATGTATGTTCACTCATGCCTTCCATCCTGCTTCATGTCACAGCACTTGGCATTATCTGGCATTATACTGGGCTTCCCTGGTGGCTCAGATGGTAAAGAATCCACCTGAAATGTGGGAGATCCAGATTCAACCCCTGGGCCAGGAAGATCCCCTGGGTGAAGCAAATAACTACCAGTATTCTTAAGGGCTTCCCTGGTAGCTCAGTTGGTAAAGAATCCAGCTGCAACACAGGAGACCCCGGTTCGATTCCTGTGTTGGAAAAATTTGCTGGAGAAGGGATAGGCTACCCACTCCAGTATTCTTGGGCTTCCCTGGTGGCTCAGCTGGTAATGAATTCACCTGCAATGTGGGAGACCTGAGTTCATTCCCTGAGTTGGGAAGATCCCCTGGAGAAGGGAACAGCTATCCACTCCAGTATTCTGGCCTGGAGAATTCCACGGACTATATAGTCCATGGGGTCACAAAGAGTCGGACACGACTGAGCGACTTTCACTTTCACTTCGCTTTTCACCAGTATTCTTGTCTGGAAAATCGCATGAAAAGAGAACCCTGGCAGGTTACAGTCCAAGGACTCACAAAGAGTCGGACATGACTGAGCAACTAAGCACGCATGCACAATGTTATACTATATATTTGTATATAGTATATTTGTATATTTGTACTTGCTGGTTTTCTGTTTCTCCCACGTAATTGTGGGAAATGCATCTATTTGGGCCACCATTATACTTGGAACCTGGCACAGGGCCAGCTACCTAAACAGCGCTTAATAAATGTTCGCTGAATAAATGAATCGGTCCACCAGCCAGTCAGTAACTTAATTGGCTTTGGTTCTTCTCCTTCATTCTCTGTATCCACCTGGTATTGTCTTCCTTCAAAGGACATTTTAGGCTTTGCATTTCCCTTTTACTCCATATCTTAATCCAGTGGCATCAATTAACCCTTGAGCTGCTCAAAGAACTCACCAGCTAGGGTTCTACCTCTGTGTTGCCCTACCCAGTGCATCCTGCATGATACTCAGACTCATGACACAAAAGGAGAGAAGGACAGGAGCCCATGGTCATCCATTCAACCACATACTCAGTCACAGCCATCCGAAGCCTACTGATTCATCCAGTGATATCCTAATACCAACCCTACCATGATCACCTCATGCTCATGCTGCATCCCAGTCTTTGTTTTGATTGATCCCTGTCATGAATCAGCCTCTACTCTGCCCAGCCATATCTGGTCCATGCTTTAGCCTTGTCAACATCCCACTCCTCCAAGAATCTTCCCCTTGCCACACTACGGAGGAAAGCATCAGTTTTAAAGTCAGACAGACATCTCTTTAAACACTAGCATGTGTTTTTGGACAAGTTACTTGTCTGGGTGTCAGTTTTCTCAGCTGTAAAATGGGCAGAGCAACATCTTTATTTGCAGAGTTGTTGTAGAGCTCATAAGGGGGTGTGAAACCACAGGGGACAATACTAGGTCTACAGGAAGTACTCAATAAATTATTTCCCATCCTTGCCCAGTTGATTTCTCTTTCCTCTGAACTCTTACTGCATTTGGTAAGTTCACAGTCAGAAGCCTGCTGCTTTCTAATTGTATCATGACTATTAGCATTTTCTCCTCAATTTAATTCCAAGGTCCTGGAGAGCAAAGATGACAGTCCATATTTTATTATAACCCCTGACACTTAGTACTATGCAGGGCACACAGCAACCAAAGTTCTTTCTTATATACTACCTCAGTTAATTCCTACAATACCATCTGAGTTTAACCGACTAATATCATTCCCATTTGGTACTTGAAGAAACAGGTTCAGAAAAGGCTCATGACTTGCCCATAGTCACAGAGCCCGTGGAAGACAGAGGCCCAGGTTTCCAGAATCTGTTACAGAAGACTTTGAGACTGATGTCCATAAACACCACCCTCTGCCTCTGAGAACTGCCCATCTCACTCCACTCCTCCCCACTCCAGCTCCCATTCACACACTGGTGGGCTACAGCAGCCATGATTGCACCACACGGCCCTGCCCCGCTGGCTACTGTTGATTGGCTGACTCAGACGTAGACACATAACCCAAGCTGGGCCAATCAGATTCTACCTCCAACAGACTTCAAATTGGAAAATAGTGCCTCTCGTTAGTACAGGTCACTCGAACTAGGGACCCAGACGTTCAGGAACTATGGGGCCACGTGCAAAGAGAAGCAGAAGAGGCAACCTTGTGAGAGAAGAGTAAAGGAGGAGGAGTAAAGACCAGAAACCGCCCGGGTTCCTTACTTTTTCCCTGTCCTAAATCCCTGCCACTTTCTGGTCCTTCCTGGACCTTCAAAAACTGCTCAAATCTCGGGCAATAGCTCAGCAGCTTTTCAAATACTTCCCATTTTTGCTTAACCCGCTGAGTTTTCTACAACTAAAAGATTCTCAACTAGGATAGCCTCAGTCCCAAGCAGAGAGGTAGTTGCTCTTGCCAGTTGTTCTCAAATAGTGGTCCAAGGACCCTTGGGAGTCACTGAGACCCTTTCAGGGAGTCTCTGATGTCAAAACTACTTTTGTAATAGTACTAAAGTGTTATTTGAAAGTTTTCACTCTCATCCTGCCACAAGTACACAGTGGGGGTTTTCCAGGGGCTACAAAACACAATGAAGTCATCAGTCTACATGCTTGCGTACTCTTAAGTTTAACATTTTTCTGCTCCTGTTTCTAACATGGGACGTATCACTGGTTATAAGCCACCAGAACAACAGCTTCGGGGGCTCTCAGTAGTTTTTGAGTAAAGAATCTCTGAGACCAAATAAATATTGAAAACTACTGTTCGACACTCTTGCTATTGAAAGTGCGATGCTCAGACCAACGGCACTGACATCATCTGGGATACTGCTAACCGAGCAAGATCTCAGTCGCCACCTACCAGACCTACTGCATCAGAATTGACGCTTGAACAATATCACCAGGTGCTTTAGACGCACACTAAAGTTTGAGAAGCACTGGACTACACCCTTCTGCATCATAAACACTTACTGATTGATCAACTGATTGATAACACTCACGTGGATGACTCACAGGAATTTCATGAATTTTAAAGAGCTTCGATTGTTGGGCTAAAGTTACCATAGACTCACAGTAGGGCTTATTGTTGCATCAAAGCTACCAAAGACTAGGGCCAATGATTCATTGTTGAGCCTAAATTTCTCTCACCTCTCAGGGAATCTCCGTTGTCAAAGTCAGAGAGCTATTGCCTTTGCTTGTCCTGTCCTGATATTTCACCTGTATTAAGCACTCAAAATCGGTTGTGAATTACTAATTCAATTTTAATGATGAAGAAACTGAGACCCACACTACTTACATTATTTGGTCAAAGTCACAGGGGTTACATAATTGACCCAAACTCTAGTAAGTGGTAGAGCTAGGATTTGAACTCAGAGTTCAGACAAGGTAGAGACTGTTCTTGCCATCACTACCTTAGCCCTAACTTCTATGAACACACAGAGCATCTGGGGGTCTTGTTAGAGTGCAGACTCCAATTCAGCCCAACTGGGGTGGAGTTTGGCACCTGCATTTCTAAGGAGCTCCTAGGTGACACTGATGCTGAAGCCCAGGGACCACACACTGAGACAGCCTTAGACTGCATCTCAGTCCTGACAACAGAAACAAGAGTGACTGTCCTCCAGGCGCCAGCAGCAGCTTGAGTACATATTAAAGGGTGGCTTCATTGAGGTTGGGCATGAAGCAGTCTCCACTCCTTACTCCAGCACAGGCAGGCTCACCTGTAACTTTTAGGTCCTTCTATGGTTCCCGCCATGGGTGACATGTCCACCATGTTACTGCACAACGTAGAGCCATTTGACTGCCCCTCAGCCAGCGTGGATGGGCCCAGAACTAGCCGAGGCCCCAGCTAGCTCCCTCGCTGTGTTCAGGCCTTTTCTCAGCTCCCAAAAAGCTCAAATAAGACTTTTTGTTCTTTTCCTATCGTTAAACCATTCATTCAACAAACTGGCCAATGGCCACATGCTGGGCACTGGGCCATGCATGACCCATTGGAAAAGTACAGACCTGTGTTCAAATCCTCACTTCTTCCTTACTGGGTTGGACAACGTTGAACAAGTTCTTAACCTCTCCAGAAGTAATAATATCAACTTATAGGAAAGAAAGAAGCAGTGCTGACCAAGAGAAATACAATGCGGGTCACATGCCCTTTTAAATTTTCCAATGGCCAAATTTTTGAAAAGAGTGAAAAGAGAAAAAGATGAAATTAATTTTAGTAATATATTTTATTTAACCCAATCCATCCAAAGTATCTTTATTTCAGTATGCAATCAATATAAAATCATTAATGAAACGGTCACTGTTCTTTTTATACTATGTCTTCAAAATCTATGGCTTCCCTGGTAGTTCAATTGGTGAAGTATCTACCCACAGTGCAGGAGACTCGGGTTTCATCCTTGGTCAGGCAGATCCCCTGGAGAAGGGAAGGGCATCCCACTCCAGTATTCTTGCCTGGGAAATCCCATGGACAGAGGAGCCTGGCAGGCTATAGTCCATGGGGTCGCAAGAGTTGGACATGATTGAGCAACTAAACTACCACCTTTGAAATCTGGTGAATATTTTACATCTACAGCATATTTCAATTTGCATGAGCAACATGTCAAGTGTTTGGTAGCCACAGGTGGCCAGTGGACAGTGAAGAAATGCAGAATGCAGCATAAAGGACCTACCATCACTCTCAGTAACATAGTTCTTATTGTGAAGAGCCTCGTCATTGCCTGAGTATACAGTCAGTACAGATGACTGTTGCTGCTGCTTCTGATGGTGTTCTTACAGAGAAGACACCCAATTCATATTTGCTGACTGCAAGTTCAATGCCTAGATTTCAAGGAGTAGAGATATTAAAACAACCATTGTCTACCATCTACTAGAGTAAGTTTGGTTTGGGCTAAGAGAAGGGATGGAAACCGGCCTGCAGGCATACAGCAACTGGCGTTCACAAAAGGCCCAGAAAGCCCACATTCTAAAGTCTTCTTTAACAATAGAACCAGATCATTCATTACTTCATAACCCCCAATGAAGTCATGGGTCCAGGCAAATTTATCAGTGGGCATTAAGAAGACTAGGTAAAAACACGATGAGGCACTTTTCTAAGGAGAGCTCTGGCTGACAACACCCAAATTCACTGAGCAGTTTTACCACCACTGAAGTCAGAACCAGTGGACAGCATACGCCTCCAGATGTGAAGCAATAAGAAACACACATCACACCTAGGAAAGAGTCTAGCCCCACCAAAAAGGTATTTACACACACACACACACATACACACACACGAATATCCGCAGTCTAATTGTCTCTCATCGAAACACTAGTTTTCAGGAAATAAAGAGGATCCAGGGACACATTAGACACCACCAGTCTGCCAAATCTAGAATATGAAAAATCTACAAGACCAACCACCCAAGTTCTTCAACAAATAAATGGCATGGAGGGGAAAAAATAGTATGTATGTGACAGGGAATAGCAAGGAAGAAGTATGTTATAGAATGCAAAACAAGTGTCAAACTGCCAAAGCCATTTTTGAAAAAATCAGGGGGAAATGATCAGGCACTGGATACCAGAATGGTGGTGGTTTGGTCACTCAGTCGTGTCCAACTCTTGCGATCCCATGGTCTGTAGCCCACCAGGCTCCTCTGTCCATGGAGTTCTCCAGGCAAGAATACTGGAGTGGGTAGCCATTCCCTTCTCCAGGGGATCTTCCTGACCCAGGGGTCAAACTCAGGTCTCTTGCATTGCAGAAAGATTCTTTACCGACTGAGCCACCAGGGAAGGTGGAGGATATTAGAATAGTTATTTTTATTAGGTATGATAATGATGTCTGATATATACATTAAAATCTGGCACAGGTTAAATGAAAAAAAAAAAACCATCTAGGACTTGCATTGAAATAGCCCACATACAAAAAAAAAAAAAAAAAAAAACTACACACAAAACAACAAACTCACAAACCAGCCAAAAGTGGGAAATGGTTAAACAAGAATGCCAAAGCATTGATCATGGAGGAAGCTGAGCTGTGGCATCAGCGGGCGGCCCTGTCCAGACTGAGAAATTCCAGCTCCTGTCCAGGTCAGAGCACCGTAGCTCAGAGTGGGCACTGCTGGGCCGCCTGCACCAGTCACCTAGGAACCTGCTTACAATACAGCCTTCCAGGCCCGACCCTGGACCTCCTAAATCACAACTTCTGGGAGTGAGTCCTGCAAATTTGCCTTTCGATAGGCTCTCGTGGTGATTCTGATGTGAGCCACGGGGAATAGAGAGCCTTCCTCTAATCACCACTCAACCCAGAGGACGTCTAGGGCCAGCCTCTCATCTGGGGAGGGGTAAGCATCCGTCCAGAGCCTGAAGGAGCCAGACTGGCCTCAGAGCACTAACTCTCCAAACAGAAAGCGGCAGCTCATTCCCAGAGCGCCCGCTCCACCAGGTTCTTTTCAGATACTCCTGCTGACCCCTGAAGGTGACCACAGACAACCCCTTTGGCCTTGAGTGTGAGGACTCTGGAGGACCACCCCAAACGCCTGAGAGTGCCACTCAGGTTTGGCTCCCTCCCCTCAAGGGTCACCCTCATTTTTCATTCTGTCCACCATGGATTTCCCATCTGCTATTCCCCACGCTTCTGGCCTTTTCTTGCCACATTCCAGGCCCACACACCTCCAAAACTCTTGCCACACCTGCCTGGGAACCATCAGCTATGGCCCCGCCATGCTTTCCCAGTATGCTTCTGCTCTCTGCCTGGTGAAAGGTACGCCAAAGCAGTACCTGTGAGACTGGGGCAGCCCTAGGGACAGGACACTTTCAGCCTTCTTCTATGACTGAGGAATGGGGCCGGCAGCCACATTCTCCTCATCTTCTACCCTCGCCCAGATATCACATCCCCTCGCTGTGCCCTCTGCCACTTCTTTCCCTCTGCTGCTGCTGCTAAGTCGCTTCAGTCGTGTCCAACTCTGTGCGACCCCAGAGGTGGCAGCCCCCGTCCCTGGGATTCTCCAGGCAGGAAAACTGGAGTGGGTTGCCATTTCCTTCTCCAATGCACGAAAGTGAAAAGTGAAAGTGAAGTCGCTCAGTCGTGTCTGACTCTTAGGGACCCCATGGACTGTAGCCTTCCAGGCTCCTCCATCCATGGGATTTTCCAGGCAAGAGTACTGGAGTGGGGTGCCATTGCCTTCTCCATCTCTCCCTCTAGCCAGCTCTAAACTCTGGCAGGTTAACACCTGGGATCAGAGCTCTTCTGGCGGTTTCCTCTCTGGGTGTTCTGCGAGGAAGATACACTCTCTATCCGGCTGCAGTGGGATTCTGAATCTGAGGTCCAGTTGTCTGGCAGGCCCCCCGCCTCCCTGATCTCTTCCCTCCCTCCTGGCATCCCCAGCTTACCCGTCCTCTGGTCCGATTCTTCCGCTTGGGAATATCCTCTTCTAAATCCTCTTCTTCATTTCCTTCTTCTACATTTTCATCATTTTCTAAAACCCTCTGAAATAAGAAGAAAATAGAAGCACTGAGAAATAAAGCACAATGGAGAAAATCCTCAGAGGGCAATGAGGAGGGTGTTGTTTTGCTGTTGTTATTTTTTAGCACAGTGAAGATGCTGCCGTGGCTCGGCCTCCAAAATACTGGCCAGGAGTTGGAGCTCCTGGCTGTACTGACTCTCTGTCCCAAGACCCTTCCAGCCAAGTCCTCCCAGAACCACTGACCTTTTCAACACTTTTTGCCCACAAAGTGTTTTCTAAAAAAGAGAATACTCTAAGTAAGGGTACTCTTCTATGTAGGCCCAAGATGTCTGGTCAAAACTTCAGTTCAGTTCAGTCACTCAATCGTGTCCAACTCTTTGCAACGCCATGGATTGCAGCACTCCAGGCTTCCCTGTCCATCACCAACTCCTGGGAGCTTGCTCAAACTCATGCTCATTGAGTTGGTGATGCCATCCAACCATCTTATCCTCTGTCCTCCCCTTCTCCTCCTGCCTTCAATCTTTCCTGGCACTGGGGTCTTTTCCAAAGCTTACTTTAAGGTAATTTTCCTTTTGTTCCTCAAGGGCCACCTCAAAGATATGAAAATACATCTCTCCTTTCCCTGGCATTCTGGAATTCTGCCTAGTTTGATGAAAACAAGTAACTTCCTATCCATCTGACCAGAATTTGACATGAATGTGTTATTCCTCGTCTCCCATTGTTATGTTCTTTTAAGAGAAATGGGTTGTCATTACAGCACTTGTAGTACAGCTTCAATTTAATTCTCTCTCTCCAACAGCCCTGCAAGTCACACTGTAGCAGAGAAGCCAACTTCCATTCTGCAGGTAAACAAATTGAGGCTGAAAACAGTTTCAACCGCTCAAGATTAGGTAGCAGAATCCACAACCAAAGCAAGGTCAGGTTCATCAGCTCAGTGTTTCCATTTCTCTCCTAGTTCTTGTGTCTGAGAATTCCAAGGCATATTATGATACTTCTTAGAGGACCTGAGCACCTCGCTCACTTGGTGGGAGGCAAGAAAATGGAAATCTTTATCTCCAGGTTTAAGGGAGGAATAAGAGACCATGGCAGAGGACCGGCCTCCCCTCCCCCAGGGTAGAAGTGGGATAAGGGGAAGGGGAGCCCATGGATTCCATGTCAGGGGTCCTAGGAGCTTCTTTGTAAGCTGATTGTGTGACCCTGGGAGAGTCATCATTGATTCATGCCTCAGTTTCTCCGGTTACAAAATAGGAGCTCATTCATTCCGTCAATCAACAAACATTTATCCAGGGCTGACTACATGGTAGGAGCTGTCCTAGATCAGCCACAGCGTGGCTACAGACTGGCCCCAGTGGACTCTCCAGCCCAATGCAGGGAAAACAGATTCAAACAGCATACTTATGTATATTTACAACTGCTATGAAAACAGCAGTAAACAAGTTCAAGGCGCTGTGAAAGGCTGTTAGAAAGAAACTTTACCTTATCTGAGGTCAGGTAGGGCTCACCTGGGGAAGTGAACAAAGGGTGTTGAGATGTAAAGGATGAACAGGGACTAACCTTGGGAACAAGGACCGCGGGGAGAAGAGGAGAGAAAGTATTCCAGGCAGAGGCCTCAGCACAAGCAGATGCCCAGAAGCAGGGAGGGGAGCACAGCTTGTCCAGGGAGCGCGAGGAGGCCAGTGTGACCAGCGCTCAGTGTCTGGGGGAGAGACTGGCCGAAGATGATGCTGGAAAGGTGGGCGGCACCAAGTTATACAGGACACCAGCATCCAGCCATCCTGTGGTGATGGTGTGACAATCACACAAGCTATGAGAAGGCTTAGAAGGAGCACGCACGGTACGGATTTCTAGTATCACCATCACTGTTCAGGTGCCCTCCTGGGCCATGCCCTTGGCTTGCCCTCAAAGCAGGAAGCCCAGGAGTGAGTTTCCAGTGACCTTCTCCCACTGCCTTCTTGTCAGAGCATTCCATTCCCATCACTGCTGTGATCAGGATATTGCTAATTACCCAAATTCTCCCAAAGAACTCAAAGCAGGTATAGTAAATCCTTCTCTGGCTTCTCTACCAGGTTCATATGGGAAACCATCAGCTGATAGCACTGAGGCTCTCTGAGCCAACCTTAGACACCTATACAGAAGCAGCAGCAGCAGCTGGACACAGCCTCTGGCCCACAGCTAGGGAATGCTGGTCGTGGCCCAGCGCAAGCAGCCCATCCTCTGCGCCTTGGCTTCCTGAACCATCAGGGGGAAGACCGGTGGGACAGTGACCAGTCAGGTGCTCTGCAGCCTGCAGCAAAAAGATGTGGCATAAATACAAGGTGTGCTCTTGCTGTTTGTAGAGCCACCTTGCAAACTTTCTGGGTGTTGAAGTCATTTAATCATGGTAAGTTCCGAGTGTCTTGACTTTAAAGGTCATTGCCTCTGGCATCTCAGTGCAATTCTGACTCCATTCGAATTTGTTTTATTATGAAGGTATTTATTACCCACCATATAGACTCTGGGTTAGAAGGCAAAAGCTGGGGAAGGCAGTTGCACTTGTTCCCAGACACACTGCACAGTCTCAACGTCTGGGAGGAAACTGACTTCTCCCTCCCTCTTCCCATCAGCCTCCCTGCGTCTCTAGAACCTCTGGTCTGAGCTTCAGGCCCTCACAAGTGACAGTGGCGTTTCCCGTGCTTCTGCGTTTTCTGCAACGTGGCCCTGACACCAGAAGCCTCTTTACACAGCACAGGAGGAGCCAGGAGCTCCTCACAAACAGAACTCGTATTCAGAGCTCAGGAAGCAGAGCGAGCATCCTGTACCAGGAGAGCAGGGCAGCTGTGTCCAGCTAGGGATGCAGCTCACCCCCTATGACATACCTGCATTCCCTGGCCAAGGGTGTTACTTGGAAAACAAACACATTTTCAAATAACTTTTCTCCCTGAGACTCTAAACAATCTTTACAGTGATGATAATGATCATTTGTGATTGTGCTTTTTGGCTTTTTTTAAAAAGGAGGAATTTTTTTTTTTTTTTAGCATTTCAGAGGAATTCTTCTTTAAAGACTCCAGTATCACTGGTTGGAACAGTGCAAAATTCTCCTAGCTGATTTCCCTCCTTCCACTGCAGGCCCTGCATCCAGTCTCCTTTCCACACAGCAGCCAGACAGGTCTTCAGGAAACACAAATTCACTGCCCTGGTTAAAACCCCTCGAACAGATTGCTTTTTCATGTCCCATGAAATTACGAGTCTCTTCCAGGTCTGGCTCTGCCCACCTCTCCAGCCCCATCTTGGGCCCTTCCCTCCCTGGCACCCTGCTCCAGCTGCACCAGCCTCTGTTCTTTCAAAGCAATGAGCGCAGATCTATCATGAGAACTTCAAGAGCACCATTCCTCCACCCAAAAAGCCCCTCCGCAAGTCCCCCGCTTTGCTGACACCTTCTCCTCCCACAGGACTGGGGGATAGCCCTTGTCTGCCTTAGGACACCACCTAGAATCTGTCCCTCCTTTAGACGGAGCCTTGGCGCTCTGTTCTTTTCATGCACTTTTCCTGAAAGGCAGCTGTTTGACTCGTTTACTTGCTTTCCATCTATACGTCACACTAGAATACAAGCATGAGAGGTGGGGACAGGTCTCTCCTTGGTTTCCCTGTTTGCCCAGAACCCAGCACAATGCCTGCTCAGAGGAGGCCCTCAATAAATTTTGGTAGAATGAAGGAATGAAAGGAAAATGAACAAAACGGTTCCTTTGCCACATGCATACTTTATTTTAATAACCAAAGTCAATAAAAACATGTACACTCATCTGGCTTTTGGTCCTGGTTTTGGCTTCTAGCACAGCGGATGGCAGCCCCATGCTCTGTACACAGTAGGCTTTCAGTTTACATCAGGGATGAGGGCCATGGCGATGATTCGACAATGACAACCTGTACACTGGCCTGATGCTGCCCGAGAAGGACTCAAACGCATCTCCAGCTCAAAAAGGAAAGGGCTGCCTATCACTGGAGCATCAAGACTTCTGGGCAATGGTTCTGTCCCTCTCACTGACTTGGTCAAATTACACTAACTGCGCAAAAATACTCTTAACCGGCATTACAGATGGGACAGACGGTGACTTCAAAGACCTAAAAGTCCAAAAAATGGGGTATAATACATGAAGAGTAAAAAAAGCAGAAGAAGAAAAAGAAAATACTAGGTGCTCTAAATGCCAGGGGTAAAAAGAGAACTAGGGGGTGGGTGTGATCAAGAAAGGCTTCACGGGGAAGGTGTTATTGGGACCGAGCCTAATAGATGGGAGGAATTTGTACACGTGGCGATGGAAGAAAAGGCTGGCCAGATAAAGGGCACAGCATGACCAGAGGCACAGAGGGAAGCAGGCTGGAGAACAGAGGGAGTAAAGGAATCGTGGGAAATAAGCCTGAAAACTAGGTTAGGAGCCGAGAGAGGAGGCCCAAGAAGATCACACTCATCATTTTGCATTTATTTTGCAGGAAACAAAAGTGTGTTAGGCAGAGTTTTTTAAACAAAGGTGTGGTACAAGCAGAGTTGCGTTTGGGGATGAAAGGTCAGCTATCAAAGCAAGACATGGAGAGGGGATGGACGGGGGATGGCAACTCACAGGGATCTGTTCACTCCGCATCCACGCAATGAATATTTATTGTGTGTCTACTGCAGTCCATGGGGTCGCAGAGTCAGACACGACTGAGCGACTGAACTGAACGGAACTGAACTACTATGTGCCAGACACTGTTTAGGCTTTGAGATACAAAAGAGGTGCAAACAAGACAGACAAGCGATTTCTGCCCTCGAAGAGTTTACATTCTGTTCGAAACAAAAACAGAAAACAAACAATAGGATAACAAATGAGTAAACTGTAAGTTACGTTCGATGATAAAACCTATGGGGGAAAAGAAAAGGAAAGCAGAGTAAGAGAATGTGGGCTGCTTGGGGGTGGGGAGGACGCAGGATGTGGTACTGCATTCAGCGGCCAGGGAAACTTCACAGAGCAGAAGAGACAGGGGCTGAACTTGAAGAAGGTGAGGGTGAGAGCCGAGCAGACGTCTGGGGAGAGGACTTTGCAGGCAGAGGAAGCAGCCAGAACACGGCCAGAGGTGCAGCGTGCCTGGCGTAAGAGTGGGTAGCAAAAGATCGGGGTGCCTGGAGCCCAGTGAGCCTGCACGAGGAAGCAGCAAGTCAGAGGGAGGGGAGAGGACACGACTTTTACTCGGGAGAACAGGGGCCAGTGCAGGGCTCTGCACCCAGGGAAGGCCCCCGTCAGTCATCAGCAGGGGCTACTCAGAAACCAACAGCAACAGTTCAGACGGGAGATGCAAGAGCCCGGACCAGGGTAGCAGCAGGACATATGGGGAGAAGAGCTACATTCTGGATGAACGCATACTGGGTGTGGGAGAAAGACAAGTGTTGAAGATGACTCCAAGGTGTGTCAGACAAATAAGGGTTTGCATCAGTAAGGATCTTTAGTAGGGCTGTAACTCTGAGAAGCCATGCTGTGACGACCAAACAGAAGAGACTCCACCATCCAGTATTCTTGCCTGGAGAATTCAATGGACAGAGGAGCCTGGTGATTAATTGCTCAGGCTCTCGATAGAACAGAGCCTGTTCTCTTTTGGGGCTTCCCAGGTGGCACTAGTGGTAAAGAACCTGTCTGCCAATGCAGAAGGCTTAAGACTCGGATTTGATCCCTGAAGCTGGAAGATCCCCTGGAGAAGGAAATGGCAATTCACTCCAGTGTTGTTGCCTGGAGAATCCCATGGACAGAGGAGCCTGGCAGGCCACAGTCCATGGAGGTCTGCAAAGAGTCGGACACAACTGAAGCGACTTAGCCCATATTTATCTGAAAGCAGGAATGGCAGAGGAGGCCATGTTCATGAACTCATTCAATGCCTTTATTGTGACCTGACTCTGCTGGCCTCATGCAAGGCCCCAAGGGTACAATGGAGAACACAAAGGCCCCGCCCCCAGCTGAACAGAATCCGCATGCTGGCGGTCCTTACGAAGCAAACCAAAGGTGTAACTGGTAGTCATTTAATTACCATGCTAATAAATTAATACATAAATATTAAATTGAATGCAAAATTAATAATAAAGATGTAATTTTATAGCCATATACATGTACAACATAAAATATAAAATTTTAATGCAAAGTATAAATGTGATTTAATTTTAATAATCTTGTTATGCTTAATTATTAAAAACTGGTATTTCATATTTGTATTAGTTAATATTATTACAATTTGCTGTGCCAACAATGGAGACTCAAGAAACATAAAGAAGAAACAGATCGCACCATTATAGGCTGCCTGGTGACCCTGCCTGGTGACAGCCGTAGCCAGGCCGTGCACAGAGGGTGGTGGACACATAGGGACAGGAGCCACCAACCCCACCTGGCAGGGGGTGGGGTGACTTCTAAACTGGCCTTGAAGGAGGAGTGGCGGGGCTGGGGCAGGACAAGGCAGCCAGTGAACTAAAGCGGAGGATGGGGCATGAGGCAGGGGTTGGGGGAGAACTCCCTGGGAGGCTGGCTGCCGTCCACCCAAGCTTTCTGCTGCTGGCACCCTGCCAGGGTGAGGACTCGGTCAGTCTTGCTCACTACTGCATCCCCAGGGCCTAGCACAATGCCTGGCACACACAGGCTCCCAAATTCCATTTTGAGTGGATGAACGGGGAGACAGAGGCCAGCTTCCCAGCAATGGTGCCTCGGGGCAGTGGAGATGCCGTCCTGGCCCTGGAGAGGAGGCCCCAACTTGGGACTGCAGTTCTGGAGGCAGGGCGGTGATGCTCGGGGTCACCATCTCTTCCCCCCACCCCTGCTACCCCACAAGCACAGAAATACCTGTATTTCCTGGATGTTCTCCTCCTCCCTGGCATCCACCTTCTTCTCCACCCCCTCACCACGGAGCAAGGCTTCCAGGGTGGTGCTTTCTGAGGTGAATCCATCCTTCTTCAGGGGCAGCTCCACTTCTGAAAACCAGAAAAGGAGCGTCAGCCCACTCAGGACAGGAGGGACAGGAGGGGGGCAAGCAGGAACTGCAGCATCTGAGAAGGACTTGAGACGGCCTGCGTGCTCTGCTCCTGGTCGAACACAAACACTCGAATTGAGTCCAGCTTTTCCGTCTCCAGTTCCCAGTCTCCTAGCCAGAGCCCAGCCCCACCTGCTTCCTCAGAGACAGCGGAGGCTGGGTAGGAGGGGCACCTGATGGACACAGGGTCAGACGGGCAGGGTCTCTGTCCTGCTTCCGCCACTCTCCGACCCTGTGACTTTGGGCAAGGCACTCAAGGACCACCACCCCAGCCCTTTTTTGCACACCTACAAAGTGAGGGTAACAATGCCCAGCCCCTCCACCAGGCCACGTTGTGGAGCATAAATGTGTTCCTTCACATTGAAGCACTTTGAAAACTCTAAAGCGGTGCACCAGTGTTGGCCTCAAGTCTTATTATCCTCTCCCTCCATGCCAACTCTCATCTGTCAACTCCATGACCTCCCCGCGGCCATGCTGGCTGCCCAGCTCCAGTCTGCTCCATGAAAAACTATTTCAACCTCAGAGAGGCTGTTCTAATCAACTCACCGGGGAACTAAAGGCCTCTGAAGCCCAGGGAAGAAGCAGAATGAAAGACCGGATGCCTAACAGGCCCCCAGTCAGCAGCCAGGAGCTGCAGTGCCCGCACGTCAGGCCATGTGTTCTGAAGACATCCGAGTTTGATTGGCTTCCTGGGGCTGGAGGTCATGGGGCACCTAAGCAGTGGCAACCAGAGCCAGCCCTGCCCATGGGAGAAACCAGAGAGAGACACTGAACCCCCTTTCTCGAGAAGTCCTCCCATCTCCTACCCAGAGGGTGGGTGATTTGGTCAGTTTTGTTGTTGTTGTTGTTGTTGTTGTTGTTTCATTAAAAACAGAAACCTCAGGAACAGGTGATCACACTCAGATTAACTACAAAATATCCCTCCAACCTTCTCTTTAGACCCTGTAACTCATACCCCCAGACCCCGCAATTAGATGCATGGTCCCAAGCCTCTATCAGGAAAGATGGTGCAAGACCACAAGGGTGAGGTGCCCCAGCAAATAGTCAAGGGAACGAATGGTCCATCTGTATGGAGTCCAGTGTGGGGACTATTCACAGAAGAGCGGACAGGAATGAGGGGACAAGGAACGGGGAAGCACCCAGGGGAGTTAACAGTAGGGAGTTATGAGCATTATGTTCCTGGAGGGACAGAGACAGCGTGTTTGCAAGACCTGGAGAGAGCCTGGGCAAGCTCTCGTGTAGAAGTTCTGTGAGCCTGTGGGCCAGAGAGCCAGGCACACACGCCCAGCCACTCTCTCCTTCCCTCGTCTTCCTGCTCCATCCTCCCATTGGCCAACCTCAACTGGAAGCCAGAGGTCAAGGGAACCTCACTGATAAAGCCACTGAGGTCAGCTTCCGGGGGCACAGGGCAGTGCAAAGAAGGACAAAAGGCAGATTTGGGGGAGCAAATGGAAACAGCCAGCACAACCAAGCCATGTTCCACTGGGCTTTGTATGGGTGTGCTCAGTCGCTCAGCCATGTCCAACTCTCTGTAACCCCGCTGGCCTGTAGCCCGCCAGGCTCTTCTGTCCATGGGGATTCTCCAAGCAAGAATACTGGAGTGGGTTGCCATGCCCTCCTCCAGGGGATCTTCCCGACCCAGGGATGGAACCCAGGTCTCCCAAACTGCAGGCAGATTCTTTACCATCTGAGGCACCAGGGAAGCCCTTGGGCTTTATTCCCCCTCAAATGAAACCCAGCTACCCCTTCTGTCTCCTCCACTAGAACCAGAGGCAGGCTGACCAGCCCACAAGGAAGGGTGCTCGGGCAGCCCATCAAAACTGAAGAAACTCACACGCACGTGTGATCAGACCCCAGGAGATGATGATGAGAAGGAGAAACAGTATCTAACATTCTTGAAAGGTAAGGTCTTTGGGATTTTTCTTACCAAAAAAAGGCAAGCAGAGGGTTCACTTCTACCAAGAAGTGCTGCCGCCAAGCCAACCACCCCTGAAACTCATTCACCCATCTATTCATTCTGCAAATATTTACTGAGCACCTGCTATGTGACAACCACTATGCTAGAACCAGGTACACAGGAGATGAGCGAAATACTGACCAACCCAGCTTTTACATGGTTTACAATCTAAAAGGACAGAGATTAAGTGCTAAGTGCAGTGAAGTGAAGTGAATTGAAGTAGCTTAGTCGTGTCCGACTCTTTGCGACCCCATGGACTGTAGCCTACCAGGCTCCGCAGTCCATGGGATTTTCCAGGCAAGAATACTGGAGTGGGTTGCCATTTCCTTCTCCAGGGGATCTTTCTGACCCAGGGATCGAACCCAGGTCTCCTGCATTGCAGGCAGATGCGTTACCATCTGAGCTACCAGGAAAGCACAAAATAAATATGCAAAGTGTCATGAATGCTATGGAGGAAAACAGCAGGGTGAAATGTGAAGGAAGAATATGGTGCTGGGGGCCGTGGGGGGGTGGGGTATCTATTTAAGATCAAGGCTTCAGGGAAGGACTGTGTGATGAAGTTACATCTCAGTGTCAGAAAAATAGCCAACCGTCTGCCTTGATGAGTTCAAAGTGTGCAGCTCTAGAGCCTGCTCCAATGACACATTAGTCTTTCTCCCAAGTCAGGAAAGGCTTCCAAATGTCTAATCTCAAACAATTAAAATGTGTTGCCTCATGCCCTGTCCTCAGCCAAAAGAGAACAGCTGTTCACCATCCTTCAAACTTATAAGAATCACATATATATTTATATATATATGAAGTTCATATTTTAGCATCCCCCTCAGCCTTCTCAACACTAAATAAATTTATTTCCAGAACTGCACAGTATTTTACAGCTAAGAAGGCCTTACAGATCATCTGCTTTAATTATCTCATTTTATAAACGAGTCACCCGAGGCTCAGAAAAGTTAAGTAACTTCACCGGGAGCCACTCAGCAGAACAAGAATGCAGCCAAAGGATCTTTCCTAGACGCAGTAAAGATGGTGACGAGAGCCCCACTCGTTGTGTTAGGAGTAGTTTTCAGGCTCAGCCCCAACGAGCACTGATGTGTTTGTGTACACGCAGAATGCCTGCTGGTGGGGGTTTTGTCGCTAAGTTGTGTCCGACACTTGCGACCCCATGGACTGTAGCCGGCCAGGCTCCTCTGTCCGTGGGATTCTCCAGGCAACAATACTGGAGTGGGTCGCCATTTCCTTCTCCAGGGGCTCTTCCTGACCCAGGGATTGAACCCAGGGCTCCTGCATTGCAGGCAGACTCTTTACTGACTGAACTACAAGGGAAGATTAAAAGCACGATCTACATGTGGCAGAATGCCCGGTAGGTAGTAAACACTCAAACTGTGTCAGCTGTTACTGCCATGTATCACTTAATCCCCACCACCACCCAAGAGGTGAGTACAGCTATCATCCCATTTCAAGATGAGGGTGCTGCAGCTTAGGGAGACTTAGAACTTGCCCAGTATCAGAAAGCTGGTCAGGGGCAAAATCCTGCCGTAACCCCAGTCTGCCTCAGAACCCATTCACCTAATTGCTAGTCTGTATGAACTTCACCTTGCCTCGATCTGGTCCTTCCATGAAAAGTCTTTTTCCACACCTTTGTGCATTTCACTGCATTCCTAGACCCTCTCCACAGTTTTCATATTTCAACATAAAAGGCAGACCTTTGCTGAGGCTGAGGGCAGGTCTGTGTCAAGGTCTTTGACTGTGTTCTATGTGAACATCTCTATGGGGTGTTCACTCGGCACAACAGTACTGAACTCACAGAATTTTCCATCGCTGGGAAACTTTCTCTTCCTCCTCCCCCTGCTCCTTCTTCCTCCCCCGCTATTCCTCCATCCTGCTTTCTGATCATTCCATCCACCCACCTGGCCCTCTGGTCCTGGCCCTCTGAGATGGGTGCAAGGTCAGAAGCAAGAGGGAGAAGAGAAGCAAAATGGAAAGAGTTGAATGGGCTCTCCTACATTTGCAGAGCTGGAAGCGCCCCTCCCCGCCAACAGCATCCAGAGTCCAATCCCTTCATGGGAAATATGGGGCCCAGAAAGACATAGAGACCTTCCCAGGGTCACAGAGAAATTTTCCAAAGCATTCAGTCGGCTCATGGGTGTTCTGCTTTCAGAAACCCCTGAAGTCAATCCCTGGCCTTGCCATGTTTTAGCCAAAGGACCACAGGCTGGTTACTTCAACCTCTTCTCTGTTTCCTTATATGTTAAATGGGAATTATCATAGTATCTATTTCATAGTGTTAGCATGAGAATTAAATGTGGTAATATACCCCATAAAGAAACTCTGAAAAGATCCCCACAAAAACTAGTGTGTGAAACAGCAGGGAAAAGAGGCTATCAATTTTTTTCTTCACCCTTTTCCTATTTAAAGCTTAAGATTCAAAATTCGATCATATATGTAAAGAGCCCAGGGTGTGCTAAGTGTCTTACAAATGCTATATGTTATTATCACTGAAGTTTGAATGATTCTGACTTAATGGCATGGCAACACTGTCAAACAGAAATATATTGCAAGCCATTCATGTAATTTTAAATTTTCTAGTAGCCACATTTATAAAAGCAAAGAGCAACAGGTACAATTAGTCTTAACATACAATTTGTCTAACCCAGTATATCCAAAACATTATCACTTCAACATGTAATCCGTATTTTTAAATTAGCATGATATTTTACATTATTTCATACACATTAAATCTTGGAAATCTAGTGTACATTTTACAGTTTCAGCACAACTCAATACAGATTAGCCACATTTCAAGTGTCCCATGGCCACACGTGACTGGTGGTTACCCTATGAAACATTACAGGTTTATAGCATTAAAAGCAACATTTGCTAAAATTTTGCTTCTCAAAACTGGGAGGACATTTTAAATACAGTTGTTAGCATTGTCTACCTGATACCCATCTGAGAGCCATTCCCGAACAGCATTCTAGCTGACCCCTGGCAAACCCTGGTTTCAAAGCACTATGGGTAAACCCCACAAGGTCAGAGTGACAGGCTAGACAGTGCCCTCTCCATAAGGAAACAGAGGGTACACTCCCTGCCTCTGGATTACAGGAGGTCCCAGCATGAAGGCAAAATAAAGTAACAGGTCCAAGCTCTTGCACAATGCGTGTCCTAGACACACTCCCTACAGAGCCTGTAGGGACGTCATTGATTCAGTTTTATTTTGATATGGCTCATCTGGATATATGGTTTAATAATTTTTTTAAAGCATATTCATTTTGATCCTCATGCAAATTTGGGGACCACATCACCTGACAGGAGCCATCAAACACTTAACATTAGAGGAAAATGGTCTAAAACACACACACATAATTCATCTTTAAATTAGCCTGATTTTATACACATGGATATAAACCCACGGATCGTTACTCTCTCCAGAGCGGCAGCAGCTGTCACCCAAGCCAGCCGCCTCCCCGGGCCCCCATACGCAGCTTTGCCTCCACTTCTAATTGGGAACAGAGATACTCCTTGGGTGACTTCCAGCACGATCCATCACACCAGAGACAGCTTCTGTGCAAACCGAAGCAAATCGGTTTCCAAATAAGAAAAAACCTCTTAGACAAACAAGGATTGAAGCATAGAAGTCTTTTTAAAAAAGAAAAAGAAAAGCACAAATAAAAGCAAAACAAAACAAAAAATCACCAGTGAAGAGCAGTGACTTCTCTCCAGGGCTGTGGACGGGGCAGCCATCCTCTCGGGTAAAGATCAAAGTCCAGACTTGACATAGGTGCCCCAAGCCTGCCACCCAACGCACCAAATGCAAGGCTTCCTCTGGGCTGTTGGAGCCACTGAGCTCATTAACAGGATGCAGGCAAGACGAACCCGAAAGTGCAACATGGGAGCGCGGTGAGTAATTAAATCCCAGGTCATTTAAAAATGCAAACGCTTGGATGTCACAGACTCATGGAGCCTCTGACTCCTCATGCGTTTTTTTTTTGTTTTTTTTTTTTGGCTTGGGACGGAGGACTGGGAACCTGCAAGTCATATACGGATAATAATAAAATATGCCATATGTAAAACAGATTAAGACACTTCTTCTTTGAGGAAATATACAAAGAGGGGAGCTGTCTATTAGCTGTCGAGTTTGCAAGAGATACCATCTTTGGGGAGGCTGTGCTCTGCCGACAGACAGGCTGCCCCAAGGGAAATCGTGGTGAAACACCCCGACAAGCCACATCCATCCGTCCATCCATCACAGGCTCTCTCTGACGCAGGAGCCTGGAGATAGAGCCATGGTGCAAAGGAGGGAGAAATCCCACAGACAATGGCAGACAGTCCTCCTGCTACATCATGAGTGCTCAGATTTTTTTTTCCCCACCTGACTCTAGTTTTCTTTAAAAAATACAAACGTGCAGTCTTCTATTCTGGTTGCTTATTATTTTGAGGAAGCTCATCACATTTCCTTGGATTTATACAAGGAGCAAAATGCTTAAGAATCATTATTTCATTTATGCCCACCAGACTCTCAGGCTCACGGGGAAGGAGGGGGAGGGGATTGCTATCACTCACCCCACAGGGAAGGAGACTGGAGGGGTCTGAAGCCCTGATTTCCTGAGATGGTGGCGGGCCCCTGGAATCCATCTGCTCATTCCTTAGGGGTGCCATTTTCTTGGCTGCGTTTGACTCCCTGCTTTGTGATTCATAAAGCTCAAAATAGATGAGGTTCACAATGAGGACCCATCACCCAGACTGCACCCTGCAGGTCCTTGTTACCACTCGTTTTCGAAGCCCAGGATATCCACACCACAGGAGGACTGATCATGCCCCCCAGAAGGCCTGTGGTCCCCACCCTCTGCTCTGCCAACCCCCTTACCCCTTGCCAACACGCAAGGATGAGCCCCTGGAAGCAGCACCCAGAGGTTGGCACCACAGATAAGCAATCTCCCACCTCTGAGACACAGGAAAACACCCACACTGTTGGAGAAAGCTCACTACTCTGCTGGTTAGCGGACCAACCAAGTTGATAGAACTTAGCGGGAAGGTGAGGGAGGGGAAGGACAGCGGGACTGGATGGAGTGATGAAATGGTTCAAGGGAATACCGATCACTGGAAAGTGCGAGAAGCTGGGGTGAAATCTCAGGTCTCGTACCCTGCACAGCACACTTGGCCTTGCTCTCCTCGTCTGCAGAACAAAGTCCACTTCCCAGTGTGGTTATGGGGCCAGATGAGATCACGGACATAGAGAGTTTAGACAGGGAGATGCTCGGTTCATGAGAGCCTCTTTTTCACCTCCTACAGTCTCCCTCTCCTTGCACTTCTAAGCAAAACTCCTCCCCTTCTAATACACTCAGACCATCAGATGTGGTGAGACACAGCCCCCCCAACCTGGACATGGGCCCAGGGGGAATGGAAGCAAAGAAGCCAAGTATGGAGCAGAGGACAGAGGAGGCCGAGGGTGGGACTCGGCTCAGAGCTGAGATGCTGCTCCAATTTGGGGGGTGGGGGGTGCGAAAGGGGGATGCGTCCAGAAGATTTGGAGATCACAGCAGAACTACATGGACGAGCTCGTGCTCTACTCTTTCACTTGACAAGTAATTATTGAGCACTTACTGTGTACCAGGCTCTGTTCTAGGTGCTGAGGACACAGCTATGAACAAGAGACAGAAATTCTTGTCCTCGTAGAAGTTATATTCTAGTGGCGTAGAAACAAGACAGAAAATAAACAAGCAAGACCCACAGAATGGCAGATAGTAATCATTGTTTTGGAGATAAACAAAGAGGGGGTGCGGGGGCCAGCAATAGGGGAATCTGGAACATCAGGAGTGATGGGAGGGTGGATCCACATTTAAACGTGGTCTGGAAAGCACGAACCTGAAGAAGCAGGGAGGGGGCCACACTGCTTATCGGGAAAGGATGTTCTAGGCAAGGAGCTAGCACAAAAAGGCTCTGAAGCTGGGGTCTGTCTGCCCAGAGCACAGTGAGCCAGGGGGAGAGCAAGAGCCCAGTTCAGAGAGTGCTGGGGCCTTGAAGGGCTGTGTAGGCCTCTGCAAGAAAGCTTACTGCTTTGGACTGCAAGGGGATCAAACCAATCAATCCTAAAGGAAATCAACCCTGAATATTCACTGGAAGGACTGACACTGAAGTGCCAGTACTTTGGCCACCTGATGCAAAGAGCCGACTCATTGGAAAAGACTCTGATGCTAGGAAAGATTGAGGGCAGGAAGAGAAGGGGACGACAGAGGATGAGATGGTTGGATGGCATCACTGAGTCAATGGACATGAGTTTGAGCAAACTCCAGGAGAGAGTGAAAGACAGGGAAGCCTGGCATGCTGTGGTCCATGGCATCACAAAGAGTCAGACAGGACTGAGCAACTGAACAACAACAGCTTCTGAAGACACGGGCAGTTTCAAGCTAAGGGTGACAATACAATGTATATATCTCAATAGGATCATTCTGAAATTAACTGAAGGTGAAAGTGAGGGGACCACCAATGAGCCAGTGCTTAGGAAAGGGCCCTGTCCTCATGATGCCTACGTCTTGGTGGCTAGATACATCCAGAGGGCAGTCCCCTGGCCCCTGAGCAGGGAACATCCCCACACAGTGAATCAGGATAGAGGCCAGGTGTGGAGAATGGGTGCCCAGTGCCAAGGGACAAAGGAATGAAGCTACACCAGGGCAAGTCCACAAAGGAGCAGTTCTCAGAGAAGGCAGATCGGCCTAGCCTAAGGGCAGGAGAAAAGACCCAGCAGGCAGGCCCAGCCTAGTACCATGGGATGACAGGTGTTTGTGAAACAGAGAGGAAGCCTTCCAAGTTTATCTCTGTGCTCCCCACAGCAGATGCCAGAGGACCGAGTCCTGGGACACAGGGGTGAACTTGGGCAAGCTGTGGTTCTGGGAAAGGCAGATCCCATAGCCAGATGCCAGGTCTTCTCAGGACAGAAGGTGCTAGCTTTGGGCTTTTAAAGACTGTAAGGCAGAATGTGTTCCCATTCTGGCCACATGGCACACACTCTGCCAGCTGGGTGGTGAGCTGCCTGCAGTGAGCACACACTGGGGATAGGAACAGCATCAGCTGAGGTCCCCTCAGCCCACCCAGCAGTGCTACGTGGGGGTGGCATCAGTGGTGCCTCTTCACATCTGCCAAGCCCTCCAGCCCCACCTTTCAGCGGGACTCTCGGAAAAATCCCAGCAAACAAGCAGAGCAGCTGCCACAATACACATTTCACAGATGGAGAATCAAGGCCAAGGTGGTTAGGTGACAGCTCAAAATCACACAGCCAGGGGTGGAAGGGTCGGGACTTGAACCCAGGTCTTGTGATTCCTTTTGGACGCCTTTTCTCCTGCAGAGCACAGTTGTTCGACATACGGAAGGCCCCCCTGTGAGCTCAAACCAAAGACAGGAAAGATGGTAAAGCCAGGACAGAACCCCCCCAAGACTGGCCTGGGCAGTGGACGGGAAGGCCAGGTTAGCCCCAAAGGCTCCCCTTTGCCTGCTCGAGCTCCCTCCTCTGTGCAAGGGGCATGATGAGAACTAAGCCACATTCTTCAAGCTCGAGATCAGAGACCACGAGGCCCTTTTCTTTCCTTCATCCTTTTCATAAACCTTTGCTGTCCACCTACTATGTGCGAAGTCGGGTACTGGGTGTTGGGATGTACAGATGAAGTACTGCATGGGCCTCTGAACTCAAACTGTGCACCTTCCAGGAGGGAGAGATACAAGTGCACAGGCCCTTGTATAACAGGGCGACAGTCTCACAAGCTATGTTCTAAACGTGGCTCCGCCAAGCCCAGCTGCAAAATCCAGTCGTGCAGTCCCTGCAGCCACAATGCACACAGCCCGGCCGACTCCCAGAGGCTGCCCAATTCCTGGACCAGCCCCGGCTCCCATAGCCCTACAGGACAGTCCCAGAATCCCAGGCCCCTTCCCCCAGACCCGGCGCCTGGCCCCAGACTACCAGGAGGCCACGAAGCCGGGGGTGGAGGGGCCTGCCCACCTCTCTCCGGCTCACGAGGCCAAGAAGAGCTGAAGAAGCTGCTGTTGCCGGCCTCCAGAATGGATGGCTGCAGCTCTTGACACTGCAGGAAAGAGATAAATGACTGGTCATTTCCCCCGATGCACTTGAAGGCATCCATTCTCTCGGCCGTACCACGCTCAGGCAACCCCCCCGCGCAGGGACAGATAAGCACTGACAGATGGGGTGGGGAGCCCAGCGTCCTTCACCCCCCGCGGAAGGACACAGCCGGACTCCTCTGCAGAGCGGCAGAAGGTCACGTTGTCCGTTGGCTCACACCTGGCTGGGGGCTCTACGGGTCCCTTCCCCTGCGTGCCCCCATCTCGCACACCACACCCCCCCACCCTCCACCGGCTCATCCCTGTGAGGAGGAGAGACAGAAGCGGGGGTGGGGTGGGGGGCCAGAGGGAGCCAGCTGACAGGCTCATCAATCTCAGGCTACATGCTTGGCACATCGGCGTTCCCTAAGTTGTTCCGGGGCTGGGAGGGTGCCGGAGGAGTCGGAGGGACTGTCTCGAGGAGAAGAGAAATCGAGCCGAACATCAGAGAGCAAATGGTGGAAGAAGCCCGGAGACTATTAAAATGTGGGCCATGTACAAAAGCAGTAGGGAACTAATTAAGATGCAGGATTTTCAAAAGCTGGGGAAGTTGGCCGCGGCCCGCTCCCATCTGTAGAGTTCTGGCAGTTCGGTGCTGCAGGGACAGCACCCTAGGCGGGCAAAGTAGGCCGCTCCATCACTGCCCCCGCAGGCCAGACTCAGGCCTGGACTGCCTCCTTAAGAGGCACCCCCCGAGGGTCCCTGAGACTTGCTTGGTGGCTGGCTATGGCACACTGCTTTGGGCCTTACCTTCAACTACCATCCCCCAAGGGTTTCTGCCCAACCATTCATGTTCCCTCAATAACATGTGGGGGAGGTGGTGATTATCCTGGTCAATCATGCCCAGTCATTGAACAGCAGCCAAAAAAAAGAGAAAGAACCAGAACCCTGTTCCTGGCTGCCTTCCTTCCCATCACCCTTGGAATCTGAAAGAGATATGCTGGTCCCCAAGGGTCCTGGAGGAGAAGGAGACTGGCAAGGCCTCAGGAACATTCCAGGAGCCCTACTGAGACCCCAGGATGGATGTGCGTGTTGAGTCCTGGAGCAACATGCTGCCAGTTCCAACAGGTTCCCCCACAGGTTCCTTTCCTTGGCTTCACCACAGATGCCCCTTGGGAAATTCACTGCCTAATTCCATGCCACAGTGTCCCAACCTCTAAAACAAAGCCTGTCCAGACCACGAGGACCTAAAGGTCTGGAACGAGAAGATGCTAAACTGACCTAAGCAAACTATCTGAGCATTGAACCCAGAAGGACACAAGCTTGCTCCCAGCCCTTTTTCCTTATTCAAAAAAAAAAAAGGTGAAGTTAAAGGCTCTTTCTCAATCAGCTGGCTTTCGCCCAATATCTGCCCCACTCTTCAGGGCCTTCTGATGGATATTTACTATCCACCATTCTCTCTTGCCAGCTCGGCTTCCCCTTCACAAAGACAGAGCTCCATTCCTGGGGGCAATGGTCCAGGGAAGGCCCCTCCCCGGCACCAGGCCCCTGCCCATCTTCACACTGCCTGAACTGTGACGGCTGCACCATGAAACACCTTGCATTTGCCCCTGCAGCCAAATGCAAGATGCAGAGAACACTGAACTCCATTGTCAGTCAGCGGAGAGAAATAATGCTGTGTGTGTTGTCCTTCAGATGCCCAGGCAAGTAGGAGGTTGCAAGATGTTTATTCAAGGCTGATTGGAGGGATGATGCTAGGCGTGAGAAACACACAGGTCCAGGGACGCTGAGAATGCTTTCAAATTCCAAAGAATTCGCCCCAGCTCTCAGCCTCATTCCACCCCCACACAGACACATTTTTATTTTCAGCAAGTAGTAAAGAAACATGGGCAGGATGGCATATTCACAGTGAGGGAGATGGGATGAGGACAGCAGGCCTGGGGAGTACTCCATCCGCGTATAATTTAGCCCAAGAACAAATGACTTCGCAGCAGCCACTGTCGGCTCCCGACTCCCCACCCTGCAATGTCACAGATGAGCTTTGGGCTGTGTAGGGCTGAACCAGAAGTGGATGGTTCTGCAACCCTGGCTGAGATCTCCTCCAAAGTCCCTCAAATTTCCTGAGTGGATCCCCCACCCCTTACCCTGACCTGGTTTCCTGACAAAACTCTCAGCTCTGAAGACCTGGGGTCAAGGACAACTCTAAGCCACATTCCACCCTGGCCTTTTTTCTTTTTTTGCTGAAAGCTGCCCACCACTGGCTGGACTCAGGCAGGATCACAAAGGAAGACAGAAGGGACAAACCAGGTGCTGGCCTGACAAATTGCTTGTGGCAGCTCCTTATCATGCATGGAAAGGTCTGAGATAGAAGGAAACTCATGCTTTGAGACAATTCCACTCCAGGCCAATGCCCCATCTCTCACAAATCAGGGGAACTCTTTGTCTCTCTCTCCCCAGAGGACTCGACAGGCTGATGGTGGAGCCCAAGGGAGGCTCCAAGAATCGTAGACATAGCTGCATCCCTAGAGCCTGTCAAGCGGAACTCAGGAGAACCCACACCAGGAGGCTGGGAGGGAAGACAGAGGAGAGGATGGGCAGCCATGGGGACTGGGTGGCGGAAGGGTGCCAAGGGTGGTTGGGTCACTCATTTGTTTTTTTTCCAACATAAACTCAGTCTTCCAGTTTCCATAAATTTAAAGAGATTCAGCCCAGGATAGACAAATTGATTATCAATTTTCAGCAAGGTTTGCCCAAAGAGGACTATACATGATGTTGGGCAATTTGCTTTTTTCTTTCCACTAAACAATATAGCTTGGATGTCTTTCCTTTTTTTTTTTTTTTTTTTCCTACTCATTCCTTTAAAGGACAAAATACTATCCTATTTTATGAATGTATTCTATGTTTAACTAGTCCCCTGCCAAAAGACCTGCTGGCTGCTTCTATTCTCTGTTTGCTGCTGTTGTTACAAACAATGCCACTATGGACAACCTTACCCACTGGGAGTCCATATTTATAGGATAAAATTTTCTAGCCACAGAATTTGTAGGTCAAAGGGCAGGTGATTTTTAAATACTGACAGGCACTGTGCATGAACCTTCAAACAGGTTAGACCCAGCTCCACTTCCGTGTATAAGAGAGCAGATCCCTAGCTCCTCATCTGTTCCCTTCAACTGCCCCCCATTCCCATGGAGGTCTGCCTCCATCCACCCAGCTGACTGCCTCCACCTACTAGAAATTTGCAGCAAATTCCCCAGGAACTCTGTTCAGAGGTTCTACCCTGAGTCACACTCGAAAGTACGGACCAAAAAAAAAAAAAAACCCAGCTCTCTTTGAGACCAAATCAAATGGAATAAAAATAAGAAAGAGTCATTTTGAAATATTCTCCAAGTCAATTCTGTGCTTTGGGAGAACATTCCCTCCCATAAAAGGGGAGAGGTCCTCTCAGCTGAGGACTGTGTATTTTATAAATGATAATGGCAGAGCCTCTCAGAGGTGGCATGTGTTACCTATGCAGAGACACCTGCCAAGGGGACAGAAGGGAGCCGAGATCCAGAACGTGCCTCGTAACCCACCAGAAGTGGCATCATTTATAAATGTCTGCCCAGCCAGGGGATCTTTTTCTACTTTTGCACAAAGGTGCCATACAAGTGAGCTGAGGCTCTGGGTGAAGGACCTTTTCTGAAATGTTGGCTTGTGTGAAAAACTCAAAGCCAAACATGTGAAGCCTCCAGGAAGAGGGTGGTACATTGTTTTTTGGTCATGCTGCTTCATGTTCTCTGGATAGGCCCTGATGCTTTGAGGTTCAAGCCTGAGGCTCCTTATCACTAACTCTCAGATGCTCCCCTGGCATCTTTACTCATAACCCACAGCTGCAGGCTGGTGAGGTGGTACACATCCTGAGAGCCAGGCCTGGCCCAGGGGTACACACTCAGAACAGGATACAGAAATGACTAACATTTGGCCCAAGGTTTTGGGGGTTTCATTTTGGTTTTTAGTAGGCTTAAGAGTAGGTCTGATTACCCAGAGAGGGAACAAATTCACATGAGATGGATCTCTTCTCATTTGCAAAGTTGTTGATTCCAGCCCTGGATTGTTTATTCTCAACACTTAGGTGCAGGTGTGGAGGAGCCATTCTGCCTTGGGCAGGCCTGATTTGCCTGGGGTCTTCTGCCACCGGAGGATATGATTACACCTCTGAGGGCCCATCCTCAACCAGGCTGGTGCTCATCCTTGCAGAGAGGGTCCTCCCCCAGGACCCTGCCCGTCTCTGAGGCTGGGCCTTCACCAGAGGAGCAGCCACCTCGGCATCTACTCCAAGCATGAGGACCGAGCCCAAGGAAACCTCTCAAAGATCACAGATACAGACATGGTACTACAGGACACCGCCTTAGGGGCCTTCCTTTTCCTTCCCCTAGACCCAAGGATGGGGCAAGTCCAAAGTCAGTTGTGACCCCAGCTGCTCTACGTTCAGCTTCCTGGAGACCCACGTGCCCGAGTACATGTCTGTAGCCAGAAGGACCAGACACTGGTAACGTAGCTTCTTGCCTCAGTCCCACCAACAATGAGACTCCAAGTCCTCAGATACATGAGCAGCACAGTAGATGCTCCTTGGCTTTGCCAGAAACCTGACTCCCCTGACTTGCAAAACGGGCTTCTAACACTTTCACCTCTCCCTCCCCTCTCCCTCCCGGGGCTATGGTTAAGGACCAAAGGAAGAGGCAAATGAGAAATGAAAATGCTTTGTGTGTGTGGGTGCTGTTGCTCAGTTGTGTCCGACTCTTTGCAACCCGATGAACTTTAACCCACCAGGCTTCCCTGTCCATGGAATCTTCCAGGCAAGGATACTGGAGTGGGTTGCCATTTCCTTCTCCAGGGGATCTTCCCGACCCAGGGATCAAACCCAGGTCCCCTGTACTGGCAGGCAGATTCTTTACCATCTGAGCCACCAGTGTGTTGTTCAGATACTAGCTATAATGATGACTCGACCAGAGTGCTCCATCCGCAGGTGGCTCTGATGGGTGGAGGGAACATAAACCCAGTCAGCTAATCAGTCCTTCCAGAGATTTCCCCAACACAGATATTGAAGGAGACTGCCTTTCTGCCAGCTGTGCTGAGTGCTGAGTCTGGGCTGCTAGTGGCCACCTTGCGTCCCCCATGGGGAGAAGACAGTGTTAGAGATGGAAAGAGACACACAGAGCCCCCACTACAACATCTGAGCCCCTGGATGCAGCTGTGCCTGAAGCCCAAATCCACTCTGGGATTCAGTGTTACATCAACCACTTCCCTTTTTTTTGCTTAGGCAGATTCAACTTGAATGTCTGGTATTTATGACTGAAGAAATTTCAACTATCTCTTGGATGCATTTTAATAATTAATATATTAGTTTTCTAATCATGAAATAAAGTTTTAAGGGAAAAATCTTGATAACTTTTAAGTTAGTACAACTATCATGAGGAGGCAGGAGCAGCAGTGAAGAGAGAAATCAAGCAACCTGGGGTCTCGGCCGGTTCCCATGGGAATTACTGCGTAAGCCTGAGCAAATCTCCCAACTTGTCTGAAGGTGAGAGTCACTCAGTCATGTCCAGCTCTTTGTGGCCTCATGGACTATACAGTCCATTGTATTCTCCAGGCCGGAATACTGGAGTGGGTTGCCTTTCCCTTCTCTAGGGGAGCACCCCAACCCAGGCATCGAACCCAGGTCTCCCGTATTGCAGGTGGATTCTTTACCAGCTGAGCCACAAGGGAAGCCCAAGAATACTGGAGTGTCTGGACCTCAGTAAAACAAAGAATTGGAGTTAACGATGTCTGAAATGTTTACAGTGCTAAACGTTTTGATTCTATAAAAGATAATCCAATTAGTCTGATATAAAGTAGTCTTAATAAAGGTTTTTTAAATAAACATTAAGAATAAAGACTTTAAAAAAGAATAAAGACAACAATTTAAAGTTGATGTCAAGCATTTATAATAAAATCCTTTAACAAGTTACATATGAGATGCCCTTGGAGTTGGTGATGGACAGGAAGGCCTGGCATGCTGCCAAGGGGTTGCAAAGTGACTGAGTGACTGAACCGAATTGAACTGGTTAAATAAGTTGTAGTGCATTCATACAATGGAATATCGTGTGATTGTGGAAAAGAAGAAATTCTTTACATATTGACATGGCCAGTGCCTGAGGCACATTTTTAAGGAAAAGGGCAAAATGCAAGGTGGTTGTGCTGCATGAAAAGGGGAAGGGAAAGTCATACAGATGTAATCCCTGTGTGTGCATAACCTGTCTCTTGAAGAATCCCCAAAGACTGGTACCATTGATGCCTCTTTGAAGCCTGGGTCTTATTTTTCACTATAAAACATATCCTTTTATATCTTTGGGATGTGACTGCATTACCTACTCAGTTTTTTTAAATTTTTAATTGAAAGGGTAAGAAATGGCAAATACTATTACATATTGCTTGTTTGATCCTCATGAGGAAGCTGCAAGGCTGGCTAGGAATCCCAAGTACCACTGTGCTATTTACAGATGCAGAAATACACCCAGAGGGTTCACATACTCCAACACAGAGACACATCCAACCAGGGACAGACATCCGAATAGTCCCCTCACTCAAGTCTACACAGCCGACAGGCATGGGTTCACCCTCTCACTATAGCACCTACTGCAAAGCTCTGATTAGGATGAAATTAAAATGGGTCCAGGTAAGGCTCAAGTCAGGGATTACCTCATCACTTATCAGACCACTTTCAGATCTGGAACAAGAGAGGAGGGAGCCAGCACCTCCAAAATAAATTGTTTGTATTGATAATTGTTTAATAAAGACATGTAGATGGTGTGGAGTCATGCCATCCTGACTTGTGATCCAGCCACCTGTAAATCTTCAAACTTCAACATGTGTTCTGGGGATGCAGTCCTTGGGATTGGATAAAATGCAAATTCTAACTCAGGAGGTCTGGGGTGAGGTCCAAAAGCTCCCAATTGATGCCTATCCTGATGGTCAAGACCACACTTGGAGTATAATTCTAGAACCATACCAGCAGTGTGGCAGTCAAGCACTGAATACAGCTAGCTTACAATGAAATGTGTTAAAAGCTTAAGATACACACTGGAATTAAATAACTATACCAAATAAAGAAAAATATCTCATTCATAATTTTTGTCCTGATAATATGCTGAAATAATATTATTAAGTTAAACAGAATCTATTGTTAAAAATTACTGCCACCAGTTTTCTTTTTCTTTTTTTTTAATGTGGCTACTAGAAAATGTAAAAAGATGCATGTGACTCATAATCCTGCTCCAGGAGACTTGCTTCTCCTATAACCTGCATCTCAGGGAGTTTGGGACCACCTCAGTCATCACCCTGGAGTGTCTGTAAGGGTCTGTAAATGAGGCAAGGCCATTTGAGAACTTGGATGGACCACCTATCCCTAACAAATAAAACTTTTGCACAAGTGAAATCTGGGTTAGAGTGAGCAGCTGAAGCATGCTTATCAATGGAACTGTAAGAAAGCATCTGAACAACTGGTATGGCAGAGATTTTGCAGGAAAAAAACGCAGCCTCGGGAGCGAGTGTGGAAAGGCAGGCGTGAGGTAGTATTGCCAGACAGCCACCCCTGCCAGGTCTGTGCTGTTTGGGGACAGTGGAAGGGGGCAAGTGAGCTCTGCCTTCATTCCACTTAACAGCACTGTCACCACCTTTCTTGAGTCCCATCCAGCTCCTGCATCCCCCAAAACAGAGGTTCCCTTAAAGCTAAGGAGCCAGGGCCATCACTAGGCCTTACTGCAGCCCACAAGATCTGAAGAGAGCCATCTGTTCGGAAGTGTAATAACAGACCAGTAAAGAAACTAACCAACTCTTTCTGCAGGGCCACAAAGCCATCAGCGTCACCTGGAAGCAAATCCTGAACTCAAACTTTTATTTCTATGTCCAAGATGGGTTCAGTTTTTAGTGACTGGCCCTTCCCGTGTAAGAAGCTCCATTAGTTCATCCCCAGTGAGCGGGGAGAAGGTACCCAGGGGACCGTTGTCCTTAGATCACAGTCTGGGACTAGGCTTCTTTACTTGAAACCCCGGGAAGCTATCACCCAGCCCCAGATAGCTGCAACTCTTTCAGCTCTGCTGCAAAGTCATTCATCCTGGGCCTGTTCCCGCCCTGCACCTGCTTGCTTTCCTCTCCTGAGGTAGCAAGAGAAAGACAAAAGGAAGGGGAAGGCCTGTAGACCCACCCCCTAGAGGGTGAGAAGTTTGGGGGTATTGGGTGGGGGACAGGTGAATGTGTTTATTCCTGAAAGCGCTGTGTAGGCACACGCACTCTCTCCGCAGAGCAACCTCGTCCTTGGCCAGCCCAGCACCCCCCACCTCTCCTGTCTCGGCCCAGCCAAGCTCCACCTAGCACTCACCAGGTTTTATTTCCAGCAGCCGCAGTTTCGGATCCTCAGGCGGGTGCAATCGTCTCTTCTTACGCCAGCAGCGGGCAGGGTATGTGTACAGCTGGCCTGGGGCAAGGCCTGTGGACAGAGACGACATAAAGGTTAAAGGCTCCAGGCTAGATGGGGCCTTGGAAACCACCCTGCCTGACCTTCTCAATTACAGTGAGAATGAGGCCCAGAGAAGTGAAGGGGCGTGGCAAGGTAAATGGTGGAACCCAGGCAAAATCTAGGCCCCCTGAGCCCAGGACCCTGGGGCTCTGACTGCTCCACACTGCTGTCTCAGTAGGCACATGCCAAAAGTGAGCCATGATTGTTACCAAAATCAGTTCTGCTCTCTTAGCCTAGGGAGAAGATTAGCAAGACCTCAAACCACAGGAGGGACTTTTCCAGATTTATCCCCATCACGGTGTTTCCAAGGCCGTGTATGTGCAGCTACTGCCCATCAACTGCCCCTCTGCCCAGGCCAAGCAAGTGCCCTTCAGGCTGGAGCAGCAGGCGTCATTTTGTCTACCTGTGGACAGCCTGGATAGGGAAACATCTCAAGGAAACAGAGTCAGGCTGCCAGATCTCCTACCCGCTGGCTTCTTCCACCCACTGACAGCTGCTGGCAGCTCGCCAAAGCCGAAGGGAGTCCCTGGCAACCTGCTTCAGAATATAAGCCTCTCCTGGGAGCAGGCTCCACGCCTGCACAGCCGGCATATCTGTACATCCCTGTCTGAAGTGAAGTGAAAGTCACTCAGTCGTGTCCGACGCTTTGTGACCCCCTGGACTATACAGTCCATGGAATTCTGCAGGCCAGAATACTGGAGCATTTCCCTTCTCCAGGGGATCCTCCCAATCCCCTGGGATCGAACCCAGGTCTCCCGCATTGCAGGAGGATTCTTTACCAGCTGAGCCACAAGGGAAGCCCACATCCCTGCCTGGGCTTTACCAAAAAGAAACACGCCGGAGTCCTGTGCTGGGCTTATGGATCACATGGTCTCCCAACAGGAACCTCCACTTGGATTTGGCCTTTGACATGAAAGTACCACACCTGCGTCATGTATCAGGCCAAGCACCCCATGAGGAGCCTTCCTGCTCATCAGCCAACACTTTTGGGGCTCACGGGGCACACAGTGTGGGATCCAGAAGCCTTGGAAGAACGTGGACTTCCCACATTAGACCCTGGTCTGTTCCCAGAGAAGAGGGCAGGGAGTGGAGGCTGAGGACAGAGGAAGAGGGCTGAAGACTGGTTAGGTGATCTGCAGATTCAAAAGCCTGCCCGATGCACCCCCAAATAGACCAGCAAGTCAACTGACCCACCCCCACCATTAGAGAGAAAAGCCTGACATCAGAATCCCCAGAACTGGAACCGCGGCTCACACAGAGAATCAAATAAAACATTTGCTGAGTGAGTGAGGGAAAGAATATGTTCCAGTTCATTTTCATGGAGGTCACAACTCCGTCTTCTGTAGATGAGCATGGCACGTGACAACTGTCAGAGACAGGCAGCCCCCTCATAAAAGGGGCCCTTCCTAGACCTCAGACCATGGGTGCAAAACACCAGGACCCTTTTCCCATCTTCTGTCTTCCATTTTGGGGCTTTTAAAGTTAAGAGAGGGCCTTCCCTGGCAGTCCAGTGGTTAAGATTTCACCTTCCAATGGCAGGGCTTGTGGGTTCAATCCCTGGTCAGGGAGCTAAGATTTCACATGCCTCAAAGTCAAAAATCCAAAACATGAAACAAATTATATGGTAACAAAGTCAATGAAGATTTTTTAAGTGGTCCACATCAAAAAGTCTTTTAAAAATTAAAAATGAGAAAAACTGTCTTCGTTTTTGCATTTTTTAAAGAAAAATCTACAAAAGTTTCACTGTTATACCTCCATTCATTCATTTTTATTTGTGTTGTCATCTCTACCCATACACTGGTTTGGGTCCAGAGCAGAAGCGACTACTCCAGCATTAAAGGAGACAAAATTTTGCTTTGTTTGAAAAGTGAATGAATTTATGATTCCTATGAATGGGTACTTTGAGTTGGAGTCCCTTCCAGATGTTTTGGCCACTGCTGGGGCCGGTGTTCCCCAGGATCCCAGAGAAGGCCAAGTATAAGGGCTGGCCTGCTGCTCCATATCCCAGAACTGGTCCCGTAAAATCCCTCCTCATCTTGGATGAGCAATTCCTTATCCAGGCTGAAGCCAAAAATCACCTGGAGAACTTACTAACACCAATGCCCCAAACCATGCCGGGGGTGGGGGGGGGCGGACTGAACACCTCTTTGTTTTAACGCACTTTATAGACTGTCATAATATCTGACAAAGAAACTCTGAATGTCTAAGCACCAAAGAGTTACTACTTGGATGTTCCTTCTGATGTACCAAGACCAGTCTAATCATTTTTCTGGTAGGTTCCCAAGGTTTCCTGTATTTTTCCCAAGCCATTATCATTAACTGCGTGCTTACTAGACTGTCATCCCCACCAGTTTAATAAGATGCAAGGTGGCAGGAGTCATGTCCATCTCAAGTATCCCCAAAGCTTAGCACAGTGCCTGGCATTCTCAACCAGAATGGTTGAGTTTCAGAAACACAGGAAGTGGATGACCCTTGGCTCCTGCTGTTTCTGACTCCAGGAGACTCCTCCACCCGCCTCCAAACCATCCGAGAGGGACCTGTTGCACTGAACACAGAACCCACCCCACCCAGCCCAAGAAGGGAGTCTCTGTGCTGCAGGCTCCTTCTTGCCCCACAGGCTGCTTCCCTGGTATTTCCACTCTGACTGAAAACGGGTCCGTGAAAAGGAACTGGTCCTGACCAGCACACTCAAAAAGGTTTAAGTGACTGTAGGTCGAAACCATTAGCCCTTGTCCGAGTCCTCCACCCTCCCTGAGGTTGCCATCACCACACTGCCTGGTCAGTGGCCTCGGGCCAGTCAGCTGCAGGTCCATTCTCCCGGGGGAGTCCACTTTAGGAAGTAGTTTGAATGCCCAGAAGAAGGGACTCTTTATTTCCTTCTGTAGCTTTCTCTGATGGATGGAGGAGCCCCACGGTGCAGCGGATGAGCACGAGTCCCCACACCCCCATTTGAGTCACCTTGGGAATCTCACCATATCTCTCTGAGCCTGTCTCCTCGCCTTAGGATAAAGGTGGTAATAATACCTGCCTTACAAGGACTGTTGGGGGATTAGCTTATATTCAAGAGGAAGCTCTTTATAGCCATGAAGTCTCGTGCAGACATCAGTTCTTAATTATCAGGAATTAGCTGACTTAGACGAGCGCGGACTCTGCCCACGTGGCCCCATCTGGCATGACATGACTGTTCTTTGCTCCTCTAGCCACAAGGGGGGCAACGGGCTCCCCTTTGATGCCTGCTTCAACTCCTATCAACAAGCAAATGCCCCCAAGAGCTCTCTCAGGGCTCCCGCCCCCTTCCTTGCCCTCCTCCCTGGGCTGACAAGCACCAGGGTGCCTTTATAGGGCCAACACGTTCAGCCCTGGAGTTCCACTTACACAGGGATGAGCAGAGCCCCGTGAGAGTTATGTTGTTTATCTCATTAGAACAGGAGGCACATAACTCAAAGCCCATGTGTCTGTGTGGTAGATGGAGGAGGGGGTGGGGAAGAAGGAGGCACAGCTGCAGCCGGGGAAATTAACCTGAAGGCGGAAGTCTGGGGATGGGGGAAATGAGATGGATATAGAGGAGAGGAAGGCAGGAGACAAGAGGGGTGACCAGCCTTCCCAGTAACCAAGACCACAGCAACCCCTCCATTCACACACCCCACTGAGCAAACTGCTCTGCTATTACTTTGAGCTGCAACTCCAGGCACACTTATATACAAGTGTGAGCATGGCAGACACACACACACACATACACACACCCCCACTCAGGAACTCACCCACTGGCTGTGGGAAGAACTGGCTCCATAGGAAAATTCAGCAGGACGAGCTGGGTGCCTGCACATGTAAATTGCTTGTCACATGCATGGCCCACATTCAGCAGGTGGATCCTGAGTGTTATGAGCCTCTCTGACAGACACAGCATGAGCCATTAAGAATTCAGAAGATGAAATGGGATGGGAATAGATTTGAAAAGAAGAATCAGAATATCTTCCTCTTCCCCAGACCAGAGCTGAGCCGTGGCAGTTCAAGCCCACCCAGAGAAGGGCTCTGCCCACAGCAGCTCAGAGAGTGGCCCGAGGTTCCCTGCTCATTACTTCACAGGACACACTGCCCCGCTGTTGGTCACTGTTGATGTTACAGAGCTTCACCTTGCCCTTATTTGAAATCAACATCTACCTTCCTGTTGTTTATGCCAGTTTGTCGACCCTTGATCCCAAGAGTGGGCAGGTGTCATCTGCATCCCAAACGCCCATCCCACCCACCTGCTTGGGTTCAGAGGAGAGCCAGCTGAGAGAACGAAGAACTAGAGGGCAAAAAGAGTTGAGGAAAGAGGTGGTGACGACACCTGCCCGAGAGCCTGGGACTCTCCACCAAGACAGGGCGTCAGAACTACAGAAGTTGGTATTGAAAAGGGGTCCAGCCCAATCCTTCCAAGCCAGAATAGCAGAGATTCACCAAGGCAGCTGTAGTTTGAAAACCTCCCATATAAGGAACTTGGCACTAGATCAGACCTTACTCGTATTTATTCCCCAAGGCCCACAGATGATGGGTGCACTGTTACTGTTTGTGGCTGAAGATGACAATTTGGACCAAGTCTGCAGAGCTGGAAGGATGAGTAATAAGCCCCAGGTAGAGCTTGAGGGGCAGGGAAGATGTATTTCCCAAGCACGTACAGCTGTGTGGTGACGCAGCTCTTATTTAAGAGCTGCCTGGATCTCATGGACCGTCTCTTCAGTAAAGCATTCCTGAACCATCCCAGGCCACAGTGCCTTTTCTCTTCCCTGAAAGTCTGGAGAACTGGGTACCTGGCACCTCATGCCAGTACCCAGCATGACTCTCTATCTGGCTAGCCAAACATCCCCTTCCAGCCTCCCCTCCTACTCTTCTTGGGAGCTCCTCTCTAACATTCAAGTTCAGTGTCCCATGTGACAGGACTGCCTGGGCGAGGTAGACCTCAGATCCAGAATGTTGCCTGCTTCTTCCGGCCCAGAGGTCTCCCCGAAGTCCCTCACTGGTCGCATCACACTCAAAACCTGACACAGCGGAACTTGCCTTGTGCCCCAGTAGTCACAGCTTTGCCTTCCAGTGCAGAGGCGCAGGCTCACTCCCTGGTGGGGGAGCTAAAATCCCACACCCATGCCTTGTGGCCAAAAAGCCAAAACATAAAACAGAAGCAAAATTGTAACAAAATCAACAAAGTCTTTAAAAATGGTCCAGGTCAAAAAAAAATCTTAAAAAAAAAATAATAATACCTGGCACAGGACAGTAGCTAACATTCACTGAGCTCTTAGTCTGTTCCAGGCTAGCACCTCACAGTCACGGCTATCCCATTGTGACAACAAGCCTACGAGACGTTTAAAGGATGAGGACAGTAGAGTTGACAGTGCTTGACTGGTACAGGGCCACACAGCTCGTAATGGCAGCCTAGTCCTCAGCCCACACTCAGAACCTCTCCACTATCACTGAGCCAGTCCATTGCCGGTCCGTACGCAGCAGGCTTGAAACACAGAGCTCCCATTGCCAAAACACTCAGGAAAAGGACTCTGGCCCTCCTCCCCACCCTCATCAAGCCACTTCTTGTGGAATTTATTTCTCCTTTCCTATCACATCACCAACTAAAATTTCTCGTGGGGAAATGCATCTTGGTAATACAAAAACACTATAGTAGAGCATACAAAATGTGGAGAGAATCAGATACTGACTAGGACATTCTTTCTAAACTTGCCAGAAATGTTCATCTTATCTTTGACAAAGGAGGCAAGAATATACAATGGAGTAAAGACAATCTCTTTAACAAGTGGTGCTGGGAAAACTGGTCAACCACTTGTAAAAGAATGAAACTAGATCACTTTCTAACACCGTACACAAAAATAAACTCAAAATGGATTAAAGATCTAAACGTAAGACCAGAAACTATAAAACTCCTAGAGGAGAACATAGGCAAAACACTCTCCGACATAAATCACAGCAGGATCCTCTATGATCCACCTCCCAGAATACTGGAAATAAAAGCAAAAATAAACAAATGGGATCTAATTAAAATTAAAAGCTTCTGCACAACAAAGGAAACTATAAGCAAGGTGAAAAGACAGCCTTCTGAATGGGAGAAAATAATAGCAAATGAAGCAACTGACAAACAACTAATCTCAAAAATATACAAGCAACTTATGCAGCTCAATTCCAGAAAAATAAACGACCCAATCAAAAAATGGGCCAAAGAACTAAATAGACATTTCTCCAAAGAAGACATACGGATGGCTAACACACACATGAAAAGATGCTCAACATCACTCATTATCAGAGAAATGCAAATCAAAACCACAATGAGGTACCACTTCACACAGTCAGAATGGCTGCGACCCAAAAATCTGCAAGCAATAAATGCTGGAGAGGGTGTGGAGAAAAGGGAACCCTCCTACACTGTTGGTGGGAATGCAAACTAGTACAGCCACTATGGAGAACAGTGTGGAGATTCCTTAAAAAATTGCAAATAGAACTACCTTATGACCCAGCAATCCCACTGCTGGGCATACACACCAAGGAAACCAGAATTGAAAGAGACACATGTACCCCAATGTTCATCGCAGCACTGTTTATAATAGCCAGGACATGGAAACAACCTAGATGTCCATCAGCAGATGAATGGATAAGAAAGCTGTGGTACATATACACAATGGAGTATTACTCAGCCATTAAAAAGAATACATTTGAATCAGTTCTGATGAGATGGATGAAACTGGAGCCGATTATACAGAGTGAAGTAAGCCAGAAAGAAAAACACCAATACAGTATACTAACACATATATATGGAATTTAGAAAGATGGCAATGATGACCCTGTGTCCAAGACAGCAAAAAAGACACAGATGTGTATAACGGACTTTTGGACTCAGAGGGAGAGGGAGAGGGTGGGATGATTTGGGAGAATGGCATTGTAACATGTATACTATCATGTAAGAATCGAATCGCCAGTCTATGTCCGACGCAGGATACAGCATGCTTGGGGCTGGTGCAAGGTGATGACCCAGAGAGATGTTATGGGGAGGGAGGTGGGAAGGGGCTTCATGTTTGGGAACGCATGTACACCCGTGGTGGATTCATGTCAATATATGGCAAAACCAATACAGTATTGTAAAGTAAAATAAAGTAAAAATAAAAATTAAAAAATAATAAATTTTAAAAAATAAAAAATAAACTTGTCAGAAATTTTTACAGTATCAATATTATAACATGAAACAGGAGCTTAGAAGTTATTGAATCTGATTCTTACCAGACATAAGAATTGCCTCTACACTATCCCTGACTTGAGTCTCCACTCTGGCCTCTGTTTCAATAATTCTAGTCCTTACCCTTCCATGAAGCAGTTTCCTATGCTGTTGAAATATTTTATTGTTAGAAATATGCCTACCAATCTCATCCACCACTGGCGAGAATGCAAAAGGGCTCAAACCTCTGTCTGAGTTTCTGGTGGCTCAGACAGTGAAGAATCCACCTGCCTCGCAGGAGACACACATTTAGTCCCTGAGTGGGGAAGATCCCCTGGAGAAAAAATGGTTACCCACTCCAGTATTCTTGCCTGGAGACTTCCATGGATAGAAGACCCTGGCAGGCTACAGCCCATGGAGTCGCAAACAGTAGGACATGACTGAGCAACTAACACTATGAAAGAGAATTCGGCATATCTAACGAAACCGCAGACATGTTGCCCTTTGACCCAGCAATTCCACTTCCAGGAATCTCTATCACAGATTCACACACAAAAATACAAAAATATGCATTCATCATGGAAAAAATACTAGAAAAAAACGTGAAAGCAATCCAACGTCCATTATAGGGACCTGATTGAATAAATAATAGTATAGCCTCATAATGGACTATAATGAAGTTATGGGAAGAAGTGAGGGGAGGAGATAGAGGGAGCAGGGGAGTATACACTGCAATGGAATATATCATTAAGTGAAAAACGTAAGGCAGAGAATAGTGTGCATATTATATTATCATTTCTTTAACAAATGGGGATATATACACACACGGATGTATACATACTGTGTTTTTACATGGGGTTTTTTTTAATGGAGAGAAAAACCAAAAACTATTTTTTAAAGTTACTTACAGACAGAACAAAAATAATAATAATAATAGTAACAAGAAGAAAAGAAAGTTGTCTTTTCTTAGAAAAGGAAAAGAAAATAGAGGAAAGGAACAGGATAAAAGAAGAGAGATAGAAGAGGGCTAAACTCTCTCTCTGAATATACCATGCTTTGTAGATTTGACTTTAAAACCAATAAATATTTGATATTATTACAAAGGAAAATTAAAATATAAAAGCAAACTAAGATCATGGCATCTAGTCACATCACTTCATGGCAAACAGATAGGGGAAATATGGAAACAGTGGCAGATTCTATTTTCTTGGGCTCCAAAATCACTGAAGACAGTGACTACAGTTATGAAATTGAAAGACTCTTGCTTCCTGGAAGAAAACTATGACAACCCTAGACAGTATATTAAAAAGCAGAGACATCATTTGGCTGACAAAGGTTCATATAGTCAAAGCTATGATTTTTCCAATAGTCACATATGGATGTAAGAACTGGATCATAAAAAGGCTGAGCACCAAAGAATTGATGCTTTCTTACTGTGGTATTGGAGAAGACTCTTGAGAGTCCCTTGGACTGCAAGGAGATCAAATCAGTCAATCCTAAAGCAAATCAACCCTAAATATTCATTAGAAGGACTGATGCTGAAGCTGAAGCTCCAATCCTTTGGCCATTCTGATGCGAAGTGCCTCCTCACTGGAAAAGACCCTGATGCTGGGAAAGATTGAGGGCAGGAGGAGAAGTGGGTGACAGAGGATGAAATGGTTGGATGGCATCAATGTACATGAATTTGAGCAAACCCTAGGAGATAGTGAAGGACAGGGCAGCCTGGTGTGCTGCAGTCCATGGGGTCACAAAGAGCAGGACACACCTTAGTGATTGAACAAGAAAAGCAAACATCTGCCTCTGGCTAAGATGCATATCAAGAGCCAGGCTTACCTTCCCACCTGAAGCCAAGATAGAAAAAAAAAAAGAAACAAGAGTTTTCAAGACACTGGACATCAGGCGATGAAGGATGGTGATCTTTTAGATACTGAAAATGAGCAAGGTGAGCCCTGTGATTGCCCCAGCTTACTTGCTTGGGAGAGTCTCCAGAGCGCAGCACATGGAGGAGGAACATGGGTGGAACTCAGCTGACTTCTTGAGTTGAAGAGAAAGAGCTGAGAGTCTGGGAAGACCAAGGTGACTAGAATTCAAGGCAAAGAATAGTAAACAGGGATTTCCCTGGTGGTCCAGTGGTTAAGAACTTGCCTTCCAATGAGCACGTGAATTCAATCCCTGGTTGGGGAACTAAGATTCCACATGCCGAAGAGCAACTAAGTCCATGTGCCACAGGAAAAGAAAGCCCGTGTGCCACCATGCAGAGCCCATGTGCTGCAACAAGACCTTGTGCAGCCAAAATTTAAATAAATGAATACACACTTTAAAATAATTTAAAAAAAAAAAAAGAACAGCAAACACAAGAAAGCTGCTCAGAGAAAGAACTGTGGAGATACACAAAGGGTCTCCTTCAAGTATTCAGCTCAGTATTGATCACAGCATGCTTGTGAGGAAACGACTAAATGCAAGAGAAGAACCACCTGAAAAAACATAAGTGTGCCTGGTGTGCACTAGGGGCTGGGAACAGTCTGTTCCCACCAGCACAATGGAAAAGCCTCATGATTCATGGAGCACTGGGTAGGGTACAGAGAATGGTCTTGCCTTGCTAATGGGGAATTAGCCCTAGATTAAGCACTGTTCAAGTTAAAAGTAAGCCAAGAAAAGATCAAACTGTTTCCAAGTAACTTGACAGTGACCCAAAACAAAGTTCCAGAATATCTATAGAAATAAAAATATATATACAGTACCCAGCAAGGTAAAATTCACAATGTTGGGCATCCAATTCAAAATTACAAGCCATGTAAAGAAGCTACAAAATGGCCTACAATGGGGGAGTGGGGGGAACCAATTAAAGCCAACCCAGAATTGACAGTGATGTTAGAATTAGCAGAAAAACACTAAAACAGTTATTATTTATATTCCACATGTTTAAAAGCTTAAAACAGTCTGTTTTAAAAGACTCAAATTTAACTTATAAAAATGAAAACTACAATGTGTGAGATTAAAAACATACTGGATGGAATTAAGGTCAGATTAGACATTGGAGAAAAAAAGATTAGAACACTTAAAAACATAGCAATAGAAACTATCTAAAATAAAAATCCATGAGAAAATGAGAATTTAAAAAAAAAAAAGCAGAACAGCACAGTGGGACAACTTCAAACAACCTACTATGTGTCTAATTAGCATCCCTAAAGAGAAGAGAGGGAAGAAAAAATATTTGTAGAAACAGGGCTGGATATTTTCACAGTCTGATGAAAACTATAAACATGCAGTTCCAACAGAACTAAGTAAAAGAAGCATGAGAAAAACTGTAGAAATGTACATCATAATCAGAATTGCTCAAAAACATTGATAAAGAGAAAACATTAAAAGCAGCCAGAGAAAAGAGCTCTATTACAAATAAAGGAACAAAGATAAGAATGATTTCTCATGAGAAACTCTGCAAGCAAGAAAACAGTAGTTCAATCATTGTAATACTGAAAAGGAAAAAAGAAACGTGTCAATTTAGAGACTATACTCGGCAAAAAGAGCTTTTAAAAAACTAAGGCAAGCTAAAGATATTTTCAGATACACAAAAGTTGAAAGAATTAATCATCAACAGGCTTAGACTACAAGAAATGTTAAAAGAAAATCTTTAGGCAGAAGGAAATTGATACTAGATCTAATTAAGGATCTACACAAAGAAATAAAGAACATTAGAAATGACTTTTAGTATATCAGTAATCATATAAGAAGTTTTTCTTATTATTCAAAATTCTTTAAAAGATGTGGACTAAACAAAATAATCACAATGTAATATGAGGTTTACACCAAAATATATGACAGCAATTGCACAAAGGTCAATAGTCAATACTTCTATGTTAAAGTACACTTGTATTAGTTTCCAAATGCTGCTGTAAAGCATCACCACAGAGAGTCTTAAAACAATATGAATTTATTATTTTACAATTCCAGAGGTCAGAATTCCAAAATTAGTCTTACTGAATGAGCTAACATCATGGTGTGAGCAGAACTGCATGCCTTCAGGAGGCTCTGAGGGAGAGCCTACTTCCTAGCCTTTGCAGACTTCTAGATGCCACTTACACTGGTTGGATGGCGGCCCCTTCCTCTGTCGCATCGCTTCAACTTCTGCTTCTGCTGTCACATCTCCCACTCTGACTCTGACCATCCTGCCCCCTCTTTTAAAGACCCTTATGATTACATCTGGGCCCATTTGAATAATCTAGGGTAAGCTCTCTATATCAAGTTCATTAACTTAATCACATTAACAAAGTCCTCTTTTGCCATGTAAAATAACATGTTCACAGGTTCCAGGGATTAAGCTATGTGCATTTTTGGGGTCAGTCAGTCAGTTCAGTCGCTCAGTCGTGTCCAACTCTCTGCGACCCCATGAATCGCAGCACACCAGGCCTCCCTGTCCATCACCATCTCCTGGAGTTCACTCAAACTCACGTCCATGGAGTCGGTGATGCCATCCAGCCATCTCATCCTCTGTCATACCCTTTTCCTCCTGCCCCCAATCCCTCCCAGCATCAGAGTCTTTTCCAATGAGTCAACTCTTCGCATGAGGTGGCCAAAGTACTGGAGTTTCAGCTTTAGCATCATTCCTTCCAAAGAAATCCCAGGGTTGATCTCCTTTAGAATGGACTGGTTGGATCTCCTTGCAGTCCAAGGGACCCTCAAGAGTCTTCTCCAACACCACAGTTCAGAAGCATCAATTCTTCGGCGCTCAGCTTTCTTCACAGTCCAACTCTCACATCCATACATGACCACAGGAAAAACCATAGCCTTGACTAGATGGACCTTTGTTGGCAAAGTAATGTCTCTGCTTTTGAATATGTTATCTAGGTTGGTCATAACTTTTCTTCCAAGGAGTAAGCGTCTTTTAATTTCTTGGCTGAAATCATCATCTCCAGTGATTTTGGAGCCCCAAAAAATAAAGTCTGACACTGTTTCCACTGTTTCCCCACCTATTTCCCATGAAGTGATGAGACCAGATGCCATGATCTTCGTTTTCTGAATGTTGAGCTTTAAGCTAACTTTTTCTCTCTCCTCTTTCACTTTCATCAAGAGGCTTTTTAGTTCCTCTTCACTTTCTGCCATAAGGGTGGTGTCATCTGCATATCTGAGGTTATTGATATTTCTCCCGGCAAACTTGACTCCATCTTGTGCTTCTTCCAGCCCAGCATTTCTCATGATGTACTCTGCATAGAAGTTAAAAAAGCAGGGTGACAATATACAGCCTTGGCATACTCCTTTTCCTATTTGGAACCAGTCTGTTGTTTCATGTCCAGTTCTAACTGTTGCTTCCTGACCTGCATATACGTTTCTCAAGAGGCAGGTCAGGTGGTCTGGTATGCCCATCTCTTTCAGAATTTTCCACAATTTATTGTGATCCACACAGTCAAAGGCTTTGGCATAGTCAATAAAGCAGAAATAGATGTTGTTCTGGGACTCTCTTGCTTTTTTGATGATCCAGCGGATGTCGGCAATTTGATCTCTGATTCCTCTGCCTTTTCTAAAACCAGCTTGAACATCTGGAAGTTCATGTTTCCAAGGCAAACCATTCAATATCACAGTTATCCAAGTCTATGCCCCAACCAGTAACGCTGAAAAAGCTGAAGTTGAACGGTTCTATGAAGACCTATAAGACCTTTTAGAACTAACACCCAAAAAAGATGTCCTTCTCATTATAGGGGACTGGAATGCAAAAGTAGGAAGTCAAGAAACACCTGGAGTAACAGGAAAATTTGGCCTTGGAATACGGAATGAAGCAGGGCAAAGGCTAATACAGTTTTGCCAAGAAAATGCACTGGTCATAGCAAATACCCTCTTCCAACAACACAAGAGAAGACTCTACACATGGACATCACCAGATGGTCAACACCAAAATCAGACTGATTATATTCTTTGCAGCCAAAGATGGAGAAGCTCTATACAGTCAGCAAAAACAAGACCGGGAGCTGACTGTGGCTCAGATCATGAGCTCCTTATTGCCAAATTCAGACTTAAACTGAAGAAAGTAGGGAAAACCACTAGACCATTCAGGTATGACCTAAATCAAATCACTTATGATTATACAGTAGAAGTGAGAAATAGATTTAAGGGACTAGATCTGATAGACAGAGTGCCTGATGAACTATGGACGGAGGTTTGTGACATTGTACAGGAGACAGGGATCATGACCATCCCCATGGAAAAGAAATGCAAAAAAGTAAAATGGCTGTCTGGGGAGGCCTGTGAAAAGAAGAGAAAAGAAGAGAAGCAAATAGCTGTGAAAAGAAGAGAAGCAAAAAGCAAAGGGGAAAAGGAAAGATATAAGCATCTGAATGCAGAGTTCCAAAGAATAGCAAGGAGAGATAAGAAAGCCTTCTTCAGCGATCAATGCAAAGAAATAGAGGAAAACAATAGAATGGGAAAGACTAGAGATTTCTTCAAGAAAATTAGAGATACCAAGGGAACATTTCATACAAAGATGGGCTCGACAAAGGACAGAAGTGGTATGGACCTAACAGAAGCAGAAGATATTAAGAAGAGGTGGCAAGAATACACAGAAGAACTGTACAAAAAAGATCTTCATGACCAAGATAATCACGATGGTATGATCAGTCACCTAGAGCCAGACATCCTGGAATGTGAAGTCAAGTGGGCCTTAGAAAGCATCACTATGAACAAAGCTAGTGGAGGTGATGGAATTCCAGTTGAGCTATTTCAAATCCTGAAAGATGATGCTATGAAAGTGCTGCACTCAATATGCCAGCAAATTTGGAAAACTCAGCAGTGGCCACAGGACTGGAAAAGATCAGTTTTCATTCCAATCCCAAAGAAAGGCAATGCCAAAGAATGCTCAAACTACCACACAGTTGCACTCATCTCACACGCTAGTAAAGCAATGCTCAAGTCTTTGGGGTAGGATAGCATTATTCTGTTTACCAGCATACTATTGTAGAGTCCTTACACTATTCACCAAGCAGTATAATATCACTTGAAGGTAAACTATAATTAGTTAAATACACATACCATAAACACCAAGCAAACAGTAAAATAACAAAAGAAAGAGCTTTAGTTAATAAGCCAAAAAATGAGAGAAAATGGAGTCAAAAAAATTTAATTAATCCCTGAAAGAAAATGAGAAAAAAGGAAACAAACAGATGGATAAATAGGAAACAAATAGCAAAATGATTTTTTTATAGTTAGAATTTAAACCTAACCATAAAAATAATCACATTAAATTTAAATGGTCTAAATACCCAAATTAACAAAACAAAGATAATCAAATTACATTTAAAAAGCAAGACATAGCCAAATACTACCTATTAAAAAATCTACTTTTAACATAAAGTCTCAAATAGGTTAAAAGTAAAAGATGAAAAAAAAAAAAAACCACCATATTAATGCTAATCAAAGTAGAATTGGAATGGTTATATTAATATTAGAGAAAGCAAATTCCAAAATAAAGAATATTAACAGATTTCAAGGGTCATTACAAAATGTCAAAGCAATCAATTTATCAAGAGAACATAATAATCCTAAATGTTTATGTATCTAATAATAGAGTTTCAAAATATATGGAGCAAAAATTAAAAGAATCACCAGACGAAATAGTAAAACTCACAATTACAGTCAGAAATTTCAATTTACTCTCTTGATAATTTACAGAACAAATATAAAAATTGGTAAAAATGTAGATAATTTGAACAGTACTATCAATAACTTGATTTAATTGATATTTATAGGACATTTCAACTAACAACAGGAAAATACACATTCTTTCCCAGATTAAAGAGAACACTTATCCATGACAGGCCATATTCTGGGCCATAAAACAAGTCTCAGTAAATTTAAAAGGATCCAAGTCATACAGAGCATTCTCTGACCATATGGTATTAAAGTAGAAATAAATAAAAGGCATATCTCTGGAAAATCTCCCAACTGTTTGGAAACTAAATAACATACTTCTAAATAATTTATGGACAAAGAAGAAATAAAATGGGAAATTAGAAAACATTTCAATTGAATAAAATGAAAACAATACCAAAATTTATGAAACAAGGCTAAAGAATGAGCTAAACTCTCATTCTTAGGGAGAAATTATATTACAAAAGAAGAAAGACTGCAAATCATTGACTTCAGTTTCTACTTTGAGAAATAAGCAGAAGAGCAAATTAAATCCAAAGTAAAACAGAAGAAAGGAAAACTAAAGATCAGAAACTGTAAAATATAAAACAGAAAAATTTGAGAAAATCACTTCCACCAAGAGCTATTTCTTTCAAGAAATCAATAAAATTGATAAACCTTTAATCAACTGATCAGGTGAAAGAAAAAATTCAAATTTACCAATAAAAGGAATAAGAGAGGATATACCACAACAGATCCTACACATAATAAAAAGATACTGCAACAACAGTATGAACAATCTTATGCAACTCATTTTGCATAACTTAGATGAGATGGACATGTCCCTTTAAGTCACAAACTACCAAGGCTCACTGAAGATGAAATAGCCTGAATAGCCCTATATATCTATTAAAGAACTTAAATTTAGGACTTCCCTAGTGGCACAGTGGTTAAGAATTCACCTGCCAGTGCAAGGGAGACAGGTTCTATCCCTGGTCCGGGAAAATTCCACATGCTGCCAAGCAGCTAAGCCCATGTGCTACAACTACTCAGCCCAAGTGCCACTGCTCTTAAGAGCCATGCACTCTGGGGCCTGGAAGCCACAACTACAGAGCCTGCATGCTGCAGCTACTAGTATCAATTCTACATATAAATCCTTCCAGAAAACTGAAAAAGAGAGAATATTTCCCAGCTCATTAAATGAAGCCAACACCATCCAAATACCTAAACCAGAGACACAACAAGGAGAAGAAAAAAAAAAACCTATAGACTAACATCTGTCATAAAGATAGATGCAAAAGTTCTAATTAAACTTTAGCAAAGTGAATCTGCCAATATATAAAAAGGATAACATGTCATGACAAAGTAGGGTTTATCCTAGAAATGCAATGTTAGTTTAACATTCAAAAATCAGTCAGTATAATTCATCATATTAACAATTAACAAAAGCAAAATTACATAATCATCTCAATAGACTCAGCAAAATCAATTGGCAAAACCAATACCAAATACTGATTTAAATAACTGTCAAACTAGAGATAGGAGCATCCTCGATTTGATAAAGAGCAACTATAAAGAACCTACAGCTGGGACTTTCCTGGCAGTCCAGTGGTTAAGACTCCATGCTTTCACTGCAAGGGGCCAGGGTTGATCCGTGGTTGGGGAACTAAGATCCTCCATGCCGTGTGGTACAGCAAAAAAAAAGAAAAAAAAAAAAACTACAGCTAGCATCATACTTAAAGATGAAAGAATGAATGCTCTCACCTTAGGATCAGGAACAACAAAAGGATGTTCACTCTTACCACGTTTACTTAATATTGTCCTGGACATTCCAGTACAATACTTGTTATTTTGCATAGATAGTACTTGTTGTTTTACATAGACAATATGTTACTTTACATAGACAAGTAAAATAAATAAAGCTTTGTTCATTCACTAGCATAATCAACTATAGAGAAAATGCTATGCAATCTATAGAAAGCTACCAGAATAAATGAGTATAGCAATAAATGAGTTATAGGACACAAGTGAATACACAAAAATAATTGCATTTCTGTACACTAGCAAAGAAAAACCAGAAAATTTAAATTTTAAAAATCTATTTATAATATCATCAAAAATATTAAGTATATAGAGATAAAGCTGACAAAAATGTGAAAGACCTGTACACTGAAAACTAAAAGTGATTGATCAGAAAAATTAAAAAGAATAATACTAAATGGGGAGATACATTATATCCATGGGTTAGAAGATTCAACATTAAGAAATGTCAGTTTTCCCCAAGTTGATCTATAGACTCCACACAATCTCAATCAAAATTCCACCATGTGTTTTGTAGAAACTGACAAACTGATTATAAAACTCATATGGAAGTGCAAAGAACCTAGAGTAGCCAAAACAACTTCAAAACAGAAGGACAAATTTGGAGAGGTCTTGAATCTAATATATATAAAGAACTATCTATTTTCGTTTATAAGAAAACCAACAAACAACCCAATTTTAAAATAGTCTAAGGGTTTGAACATTTTACCAAAGGATGGTAACGTAAGCACATATAAAGATCTTCAACATCATTAATTAGGGAAATACAAAGTAAAACCACAATGAGATACCACTGTACAAAACTAAGAATAGCTAAAACTTTAAAAAGTTGACCATACCAAGTGTTAGTGAGAATATAAAGGAACTGGAACTCTTGTACATTGTTGGGGTGGATATAAAATCATACAACCACTTTGAAAAACAGCCTGACAGTTTCTTAAAAGGTAAAATGCAGACCTTCGTTATAGCCAGCACACTCCTAGGTACTTTACCAAGGAGAAATGGAAGTATGTGTCCATGTGAAGGCCCACACACAAATGTTCACAGCAGCTCTATTTATCACAGCCCAAAACTAAAAACAAATCAAAATGTCCACCAACAGAGGAATAAACCGTGATGTAGCCATATAATAGAATATTACTCAGCATAAACAACAAATAAATCATTGATACATGCTAGAGCATGGATGATTTCAAAATAATTATGCTGAGTGAAAGAAGGCAGGACCCTATCCACCAGTCACAGAAAAAGAAGTACATACTGTATGATTCCAGTAGAGAAAGCATGACTGGGGTTTGGGAGAGATGAAAGATAGATGGAGGAGGAAGAAAAGGGGGGATGGATTACAAGTGACACAGGGAAGCTTTGGGGAGTCACGGATATGTTCATTATATTGATTGTGGTGATGGTTTCACAGGTATATACATGTTAAAACTTATCAAATTGCACATGTTAAATATGTGCAGATTGCTGTATGTCAGTTATAATTCAATAGAGCTGTTAACTTTTTTTTTTTTTTAATAACAAAAGCAACCCAGGGACTTCTGCTTCTAGAAAGATAGAGTAGATATACTCTCCCATATTCCTCCCATTAAGCCCAACTAAAACTCCTAGACACTGTTTATACAACAAAAATAAGATATTGAAAGGTAAAGAGGATGACCAGCTAGGGACTTTCAGACCCAAGAAATGACAGGGCAGCAAGTTTTGGGCATTTGTTTGTTTTGTTTTATACAAGCCAGACTGAGTTGTAGAAAAGCTGATTATCCAGAAACACCAACAAACATAGACCCAAAAAGCCCCAAGGAAATCCTGCTCTCTCTAGCTGAAGACCAGGGAAGAGCCAGCCCAGCAGGACATCCTAATATCCTTGCTGGTTTAGTGTCAGAGGAGGGCAAGTGACACTCCATGGCGTCAGTGGAGGCTGTATAGGGACCAGTAATAAGGCATGCTTCCTCCTCCCAACTAGGGTGGCATTGGTGAAGGCTTAGTGGGAATCTGAACTCCCACCTCCACCCAGCAGTAATGAGGTACTCCTCCCCGCTGGGGTGTCAACAAAGACTGAACGGGGACCCTGGACTTCCACATCCATCCGACAGTAACAAGGAGCACCTCTCTTCCCCTGTCGGCACAGCGTCAGAGGAGGTGTGCGAAAATAGATTTAAGTGACATCTGGAGTCTCACAACATTACAGCCAAAATGTCCAGGATTCAATCAAAATCAGTCCTATGAAGAACCAAGAACGTCTCAACTTGAGTGAGAAAAGACAACAGACACCAACACCGAAACACCACCGCTCGGTAGAACTGTCTGAGAAGAGTTTTAAATTAAATCACCATCACAAGAATGTTCCAAACAAATAATTGTTAGCGCCTGAGACAAATGGAAAACTACAAAGTCCCACAAAGAAATAGAAGATATAAAGAAGAACCAAATGGAGATTTTAGAGCTGAAAAAGATGATAACGGGAACAAAACAGACCCTCAGTGAAAGGGCTTAACAACAGAATGGATAGAACAGATAGAAGTCATGAACCTGGAGAGAATATAACAGAGGTGACTCAATAGACTTTAAAAAAAGGAAGGAAGGAGGAGAGGGAGAAGGAGGATGAAGAGAGGAGAAGGGAGCCTGGAGGACTTCTGAGTCTATAACAAAAGATTTAACATTTTGAAGTCCCAGAATTTTCTTTCCTAGTGGAATCCCAGAAGAAGAAGGGGAAAAAAGTGACACTAAAACTTATAATCAAAGAAATAATGGTTGAAAATTTTCCAAATTTGGCAAAAAAAATATATATATATATTAAATATATATATATATATATAAACCTACAGATTCAAGAAGCTGAGCAAATTCTGAAAAGGATAAACTCAAAGAAATCTACACCAAGACATATCAAAACCAAATTTCTGAAAACTAAAAAACAAAAGCTTTCAAAATCAATGAGAGAAAAATGACACCTCACTTTCAAGAGAAAATAATTTGAATGATGGCAGATTTCTCATCACAAACTACTGAGGCTGAAAGGAAGAAGGAAGACAATTTTTAAGTGTTAAAAGGACTATCATCCCAGAATTTTATATCCAACAACAAAATAAATGTCCTTCAGGAATGAAGGGTGAAATTCCCTGGTAGCCCAGTGGTTAGGACCCTATGCTTCACTGCAGGGGGCACAGGTTTGATCAGTGATCAGGGAACTAAGATCTCATATCGTGTGTTCAGTTCAGTTCAGTTCAGTCGCTCAGTCATGTCGGACTCTTTGCGACCCCATGAATCGCAGCACGCCAAGCCTCCCTGTCCATCACCAGCTCCCGGAGTTCACTCAGATTCACGTCCATCAAGTACGGCATGGCCAAAAACAAATCCAAAAAAAAACAAAAAAGGAATAACAGGAAAATCAAGACACTGTCAGAAGAAGGAAAACTAAGAGTTGTTTCTATCAGACCTACTTTAAAAGAATGGTTAAAGAAAACACTTAATCAGAAAGGAATTATAAAAGCAGGCATCTTGGGGCATCAGAAAGGAAGAAGCAACAGCCAAAGGGCAAAGATATGAGTGAATGCAATAGACGCGTCTCTTAAGGTTTCTAAATTATGTTTGGCAGTTGAAGCGAAAATTAGAAGCCTGTCTGATGTGGTTTTCAATGTATGTGGAGGAAATGTTTAAGATACTATATTACAAATGCAAGAGGGTAAAGGGACTTAAATGAAGAGAGAAGAGGCGGGTGTGACTATCAAAGGGCAGGACGAGGAAGGTCTTTGTGGTGATGGAATAGTTTTGTATCTCAATTGTGGTGGTGGTTCCATAAATCTATACATGTGATAAAATGGCACAGAGCTACCCACATACATGTCAGCAGTGCCACTTTTCTGGTTTTGATATTGTGCGATAATTCACAAGATATATCCCTTAGGAGAAACTGGGTGAAGGGCACAAGGGGCTCTCTCTGTACTACGTTTACAACTTCCTGTCTATCTACAATTATTTCAAGATAAAAAGTTAATTTTAAAAAGACAAGGTAATTACATAAAATTTAAAAAAAAAAAACAGTAAAACCTAATAAGTGAAAGCAAAAACGAAACAAATAAATCCAACTATGTATTGAGTTAGTACCTCAAACACACTGAAGAACTATTTCAAGCGACCTTAAAACACAGTAATTTGACTCTACATCCTTAATAGGAAATATGCTAAAGACAACAAAAAAACTGCAAAGAAAGAAATAAAAACTTATACCATTTCAGTCACCTTATTGCTGGTAGTCTCATTTTATTCTGATATTGTTGTGGGTCTATTGCAGAATAAAGCAAAAAAACTATGCTGGCATCATAAAGAGCCAGTATTCTTTTCAGTGTGGGAGAGAGGAGATAGAGAATGAAGATAGTCAAGTTAAAACTGGGTAAAACTGAACTGAATGGGCTATATCGGTAAATTTAACAACATGTTTTCTCTTAAAAAGAGAAACAAGAGAAAAGAAACAAGAAATCATATTTCTTAGTTCTGCTCACTGAAAAGTCCTAGAATCAACAACCAGCCCAGGAGCAACAGGCGCCACCAGACTGTAGTCTCCAAATAATAGTCTTACAAAGAGGAAATGGGGCTTCTTAAAGAAATAGCTGATTCAGGGTCTGGGGCAGGATGTGCACAAGATGAGCCTGAAACATCTGTCCCAAATTTAGGATAGCAAGGATGCTACAGAAACTACTAGGCTGTTTCAGCACACTAGCATTGGACATAAACCCTACTGTCCAAAGTGAAAGTGAAAGTCGCTCAGTCGTGTCTGACTGTTTGCGACCCCATGGATTATACACAGCCCATGGAATTCTCCAGGCCAGAATACTGGAGTGGGTAGCTGGTCCCTTCTCCAGGGGATCTTCCCAACCCAGGGATCGAACCCAGGTCTCCCACATTGCAGGCGGATTCTTTACCAGCTGAGTCACAAGGGAAGCCCAAGAATACTGGAATGCGTAGCCTATCCCTTCTCCAGCAGATCTTCCCCATCCAGGAATCAAACCGGGGTCTCCTGCATTGCAGGTAGATTCTTTACCAAATGAGCTGTCCAAAGATGGGGGGCAATTTAAGCATTGATAAGAATAATAGCTGCAATGGATTAAAATTATCCAATATGTTTAAGTCTGTGGATTCATGATGGTACTCAAGATAATCATAATAACTTTATTGATCATCTTTGGAGAATACAAGGGAACCAGCTCATTATTTTGAAAACTGATAACTAAAGGGGGTAAATTGGAGAAGGAAATGGCAACCCACACCAGTGTTCTTGCCTGGAGAATCCCAGGGACAGAGGAGCCTGGTAGGAGGCCGTCTACGGGATCACACAGAGTCGGACATGACTGAAGCAACTTAGCAGCAGCAGCAGCAAAGGGGGAAAATAATTTCTCCATACTTTCATATGTGCACTCTACCCCACAATAACCAAAATTTTAATAAGGAGATGCTTCTCTTTATAAATGATATAGACCTAATAAATGAAGAAATAATGATAGCCTCAAATTGAATGCCACCATTTCTGAACCTTAATAAAATAAAGCATCTAGGCAATTTTCATCAAGGGCTGCTAACATCAATAAAAGAGAAATACCCAGAACCCATGAGGCCCCTGATGAAAGCACACATCACCACTTAGGAACTGTTCTTGCCCCAAAATTGAACCTGAATCTGTTTTTACCAATTCACAGGAATAACACCATGGGGATGCAATCAGAAAATCCAGACTCTGGGAAACCCTACAGAGCAAACAACCCAGTTTCTTCCACAAGTAACAAGTGAGAGAGAGAGAGAGAGAGACCTACAGATTTAAAGAGACTTAAGAGACACATCAGCCAAGTTTAATGTAGAGGTCCTATTTGGATCCTGATTTCAATTACACAGAGAAATAAATGTTTAACAAATATTTGATGCTATTAATGTCTCATTTTTAACTTTGAGTTTTGATAGATATGGCTTGTATGTTTGTTTATGTTCTTACCATTTAGAGATACAGACTGAAAATTTTACAGATGAAATAATATTGCTGTCTTGATTTGCTTCAAAATAACCTGGGTTCAAGGAGGAAAGTGGAAGGTGAGTATAAATGAAATGAATGGCTATGAGCTGATCACTGTTGAGGCTGGGTGAACAATACACAGAAATTTACTTTACCCTTCTCTCCACTTTTGCATGGCTTTGAAACCTTTTATAATAATTCTTTTTAATGTACCAATATAGAGCCAGAAAACTGTTAAATTACCTCCCTGATCTCCACCCAGTGGTCTTTATTCTGTTCTCTGAAGCCTAGAAGACTAGTATCACAGTAATAATAATAATAACAACAATAACAGGCAGCATTTTTGGAAAACATACTTTGTTGTTTTGGTTGCTTAATCACTAAGTTGTATCCAACTCTTTTGCAACCCCTGAACTGTGGCTCACCAGACTCCTCTGTCCATGAGATTTCCCAGGCAAGAATACTGGAGTAGATGGCCATTTTCTTCTTCAGGGGTTCTTCCCAACCCAGGGATCGAGCCCACATCACCTGCATTAGCAGGCAGATTCTTTACCACTGAGCCACCAGGGAAGCCTTAGTACATACCATGTGCTCAACACAGGTTATGAGTTTTTATGAAGATTTTCATTTAATCTTGACAAAGTCCTAAAGTAGGTACTATTAGTATCCCCATTTTACAGATGAAGAACCTAAGGGCAAGAGGTTTGATGACAAAGCTCAGCCTCAAACCAAAATCTGACTTCAGATTTCCAGCTTATAACCACTAAGCTACACCAACACACTGAGTAAAAGGTGACACAGCTGTCATGGCCTTAGTCTTCCCTTTTAGGGATTAAACATCCTGAATTCTTTCACTCTGCCCCTTCCCGCCAGTGTGGCTTCAATGTCCGGCATCATCCTCGGGGCATGTGCCAAGAGTTACAGAAGCAGTTGAGTTTCTTGAAAGTATTCCAGGCTGTCTGTACAGCCTGTCCTACCTCCACGCCCACCCGGGCTGCAAGGATTCCTGGACAATCTCAGATCAGCCTGCATCCAGGCTGGGAGCCCGAACGTGAGCACATCCCAGGGGTGGCATGGCTCACCTGGGCCTCGATGCCTCTTCTCCATCCAGATGTAGCAGTTGTTCTGGGCCACCCCGGTCTGCGAGTCCAGGAATGGGAGACGCACGCTGCGCTCTGCGCACAGGCGGGAGTTGTAACTCCGGCAGTGTTCAATGGCTTCCTTGTAGAACTGGTCCCCAAGCCTGCAGGGAGACAGAGAGAGCGGGGCCAATGAGGCCAGGGAAACCAGAACACACCCAGAAGGAAACTGAAGTCACCCACCCATCTGCCAGGGAAGATTTTGCAATTATGAAGACCAAGACAATGTGGGTCAAGAGCTTTGGCAAGCAGCAGAATCCACCTCAGCTTCAGGTCTCCAACAGGTTCTATTTCCTGTACCAAATCCACCAGGGAACTTAGAGACCCCATTAATGGAGAAATTAGGACCCCAAGAATAAACCACCAGTAAAAGTAATATGGGGCTTCCCAGGTGGTGCCAGTGGTAAAGAACCTGCCTGCCAGTGCAAGAGACACAAGAGACTCAGGTTTGATCCCTGGGTCAGGAAGATCCCCTGGAGGAGGGCAACCCACTCCAGTATTCTTGCCTGGAGAACCTCATGGACAGAGGAGCCTGATGGGCTACAGTCCATGGGGCTGCAAAGAGTCGAACACGACTGAAGTGACTTAGCACACGCACAAGAGTAACATGTCCCTGTCCAAGGAAGCATGAGGTCCTCCTCCAGAAAGGAGGTAGCTCTGGTACAACCTTCTGCGTGGAGTCTGATAGTACATCCAGCTTCCAGAGGCCCCTGCCCCTTAACATGCCCCATTAGCCACACTTATTCCTCAGTGGTGACCAGCAAACACACTCCAGATTGGACTGAAACCACCAGCATGGATACAAAGACTTCCATTACAATAGACGAGAAACACCTCATAGAAAAGACTAGAGAGTCCGCGGAAACACCCTGTAAACACAGAGCTATTATAGGGGTGAGGAGATGAAGAAGGACATGCACCAATCTTTTAAAACCACACACTTGAAGAAGAAGAACTTTCTGATAGAAAACAAATGAAAGAAGCATTTAAAGCAACAACAGCTGAATTTTGGGGACTCAAAATAATTTGATTCCCAGAGTTTAATCCACAAATAGAAAGACCTTTAAGGTTTACTGGAGTGGTGATCTGACTAAGCCCAGTAAGTTTTAGGTTCCTGAATCTTTGGTATCCTTGGGCGATGCTACTAATTTTTAAGATACTGCCCTTTTCAAACGCCAAAATATAACATTGATATAATTGATCATATGTAATAAAACACAAACATAATCAATAAGATCAAATACCTAACAAATGATAGGCACGTGACAGAGGTGAATAAATGGTCCCAGGAATTGCAACTGTAGTAACATAATGTCTACCAGGTAAAGGAGAGATTCTTAGAGAAGAGGAGGAGGAAGACAGAAGGAGGAGAGCCACAGGACTTGCAGAGCCAAAAGGGAGAATCAGATAGCTCATTTTGAAGGGACATTATGAATGCCCCTTTGTTTTGGTCTCTGGAGACACAGTGACATTAAAATGGGGGGGTGGTGGGGTGGGGAGGTCTAAGTTTAAAATATTTCTTAACCAAAATATTTAGAGGAGCAAAAAAAAAAAGGAAAAATTTAAATGGATTCTTCTGTCCTCTTTATTTCTTTATTGAAGTGTCATTGATGTATAATATTTTATGTTACAGGTGTGCAATATAGCGATTCACAATTTTTAAAGGTTATATTCCACTTATAAAATATTGGCTACATTCCCTGTATTATACAATGTAACTTTGCAGTTTATTTTATATATGAAAGTTTATGCCTCTTAATTCCCTACCCCTGTCTTGCCCCTCTCTCCCTCCCTCTCCCCACTGGTAACCACTAGCTTGTTCCCTTTATGTGTGAGTCTGCTTCTTTTTTGCTATAATCACTAGTTTGTTGTATTTTTTAGATTCCACATATAGGTAGTTATCATATGGTATTTGTCCTCTTACTCTTTTTTAAAAGTCAAAGCATCAGATTCTACCAAAAAGTTTAAAGCAAATTCCTTATACTGGGAGGATACAATCACTGAAGCTTCTGAGGCATCTTTTGGAAGCTACTTGTGGACAAACCTCCTTTTCTACCTCTGGCATCTTCCCTCTCGCAAGAACGGCAGAACAGCTCAGGAAGCATCTAGCAGTTGCAAAACCTAGCTGTAATCAAGTTATAATAGTCACCCAGCTGACAATGAATTGGGAGGGGGAATGAAAGCCCATCAGAATGCTATAAAACAGAACTGCACATAAGCTGGTGTAATCAAAGTTAGTAACAAGGACCATGAGATTGATCAAAAATGAGCAACCATTTCCTGGGAAGCATTTGCGACTGTGTCCCACCAGCTTAAATGCCTCCCTCTGCTAAAGCGATGCAGCTCAGTGTCACGGTACTGTCGAGGGCAGCTCGGACACACAGCCTGTCCCGGGGTGTCCTGGGGGCTCCAGCTTCCCTCCATGGAACAGAGACCAGCCGCATCACACGGATGAGAATTGACAAGAACACACTACCGAGAGGTGTCCTAAGCAAGGAGCCGCTATCTGGCTGCCCACGATCTTCTGACAGGCTGCCAAAAAAGATGTTAACTCTTCCAACTCCAGAAATTCTGCTGAGAGAAAAACCATGGAATGAAGGAAGGAAGAGAAAGAAAGGGAGAAAGAAAAGAAAACTGCACACTAAAACTCATCGACTGGAGAGAAGAGGCTTTCCATTTAGAAAAACAAGCTTCTGGAAGCCAATACAAAAGAAATGTACGATACGATCCCAGATGAGACTTCTCTCCATGTGCCCGGAACTCATTTCTAACAGCATCAATCCCAAAAAAGAGAAACAAGGAGGTGAACTTGCTGACAATGAGAAGTGCCTTTGGCCAAGTCCGTGCCCCACACACACCGAATGGAACGAAAAAGTCAAACAAAGTGGCTCGCTGGGTGAAAATTAATTTCATCTTAAATACTTTCCACTTTCATAACATGCAATGTTATTAGTAACAGGCATGCTGAGGGGGAATGTGTATTTTTAAATGTAATCTTTGTGTGAATGATACCTCTCTTATGTAAACAGAAGAGATTTTCTGAGGACTGGAACAACTGTATTGAAGATTGAGGTTACAAAAATATGACAACCATCACCCTTTGCCATCGTCTCCAGGGAAGTCATTTTTAAACAGGCCAGGCATTGGCAGAGATTCGGAAACAAAAGTCTAAAGCCTTTTTTAAGACACTGGAGGGGAAAAGAGACTTCACCCTTTGATAAATTCAAGCGGCACTTCTCCAAAAGTTAATTAGCCAAAAATCTGCACAGGGCTTGCTCTGTTCTCTAGAAGAAAATCGACGGCCAGTTCTCCCTAACCTGTGAAAAGCAACTTAAAGAGGAGAAGGGGAAAATGTCCTTTTCAACATGGTATTTCCTTTCTTTATTGAAGTCCCATGTGGCACTACTGGTAAAGAACCCACCTGCCAATGCAGGAGACCTAAAGGACGCAGGTTCAATCCCTGGGTTGGGAAGATTCCCCTGCACGAGGGCATGGCAACCCACTCCAGTATTCTTGCCTGGAGAATCCCATGGCAGAGGAGCTTGGTGGGTTACAGTCCATGAGGTCGCGTAAGAGTCGGATACAACTGAAACAACTTCGCTCGCACAATCAATTTATGATGTTGTTTACAATGTATTAATTAGTTTTAAGTGTACAGCAAAGTGATTCATTATACAGATACATATATATGTTATAAATATACATTATATATTTATATATATTCTTCTCCAGATTCTTTTCCATTATAGGTTGTTATAAGATATTGAGTATAGTTCCCTGTGCCATACAGACGGTCCTTGTTGTTTACCTCTTTTAAATGTAGTTGTATGTATATGTTAATCTCAGACACCTAATTTATCTCTTCCCCACCCATATAGCATTTCTTTTTAGAAAAAAAAAAAATCCTACTTGATGGGATCCCAGGGGTGGGTGATATTTGCATGAAAGCTGCAAGGGGCAGAGGGAGCAGGGAAAGGCTGACAGTGAATGATTCACTTTGTGGAGTGGTGGCCAGCGCTCCCCGGGGTGGGTCAGGCATGGCCCAGCCTCAGCCATCACCTGTCTGCCCCAGACGGAGGGGCTAGACTCTCCCCCGGATGATAGATGTCTTGGGCTTGAAGAAGCTGGCACAAGGCACAGGAGAAGGATATTCTCATCAACACTGACTTCGGGCCACTCAAGGCTTCAATCAGATGCAGGGAAGGCAGGGGGACAAACTGCCAGACCCCCAGCCAGAGCAGGAACCCCCTGGCCTGAGGCTTGGAGCAGAGCTGGCTGTGGTTCTGGGCCTTCGTGAGGGGCTCTGTGTGATCCTGAGCCATCCCTTCTGAAGGGGGAGAGCCATCCTACCTCTGAGAGCTTTCCAGGCGCCCTCTTTGAGCATATCTGTGGAGAAATGGATTCCAGGCGCCAAAGAGGATTCAGAGTGGGAAAAATAAGACTTCTTCACAATGACTGCCGACGAGGCTCCACGCGTGATTTGCAGAGCCTGCCAGACCCCCTCTAAGACAGCCGGCTCCTCATCATCACGGTTCCACCTCCCTCTCTCGAAAACCACGCCTGTTCTCTCTTTTTTTTTTTTTTTTTTGGCCATGCTCACAGGCAGATGGGATCTTAGTCCTCCGCGCCCCCGCCCTAACCCCGCAGCAGGGGTTGAACCTGCGCCCCCTGCCTCGAAAGCACAGAGTCTTAACCACCGGACTACCAGGGCAGTCCCCCACGTGTGCGCTTAGATTCCACGTCCACTGTCCTGAATGGGCTTTCAGCTCCGACCCTCCAGCCCAG